>NC_053135.1:8390256-9032756 GCF_010015445.1 Perca fluviatilis | reverse complement strand
ATAGAAGAGGATGGCACATGAAAAGTAAAAAAGGTGGATAGCTGGAGCAAAAGTGGAAGAGTAATGGAAGGAAGAAAGGAAGGAAAGTATGAGCCTGTAAGGAGTGAAATAGGTAAGGAACCACGTGGACAAAGGAGCGTGTAATGGGCCGTGGATGGAGGCCTTTGTGGAAGGGGAGGGAAAGTGCAGGAATGGAATGGATAGAAGGCTTTATTCATAATACATATTGATGCTTAAAGAAAGAATAATTTCTTAGATAATTAGAATTTAAAAAAAGAGGTGTTTTGTTTCTGCTTAAATACAATATGATATCCTACGCAATGACCCAAACAAATGTTTCTCTATCAGAAGGGACAGACAGCCTCCATGAAATGTTATAGACCTGGTGCTTTTACTTCTGCGGATGTTTGTTCCTGTGTGCGTTTTGACAGGCAGAACAGACAGTGACAGTCTCCGACACAGAGACACAGATGGCTGTGTGACGCACGCAACTCCAATAAACCCAAAAACCCACAGAAACCTAGCGAATGCAGGGGCAGGAGGGAGGGAGGGAGGGAGGGAGGGAGGGAGGGCAGGAGGGGAGGAGGGAGGGAGGGCAGGAGGGAGGGAAGGGGATTTATCTTCCCAGCAAACAGTTTGTTTGAACAGAAGAATTAGGCCAAATCATTCCAATGCCCTTATCAAAACAATTTTATCGGGGCTGGAATTTGGAACATTCAATCTCTCTGTTACATGTAGCACAACCAGGACAGTGTGTCTTCTACTATATCTTTCTCATGCCAGGGCCAGCAGTCTCACACAGTGAAAGAAAGACCTCTAAAACTTGGTTTGAGTCATGTCATTCTGGAGGTCCAATTTCTGTTTTCTTGTCTCTCTACCTACTCACTTCTCACTCAGCTAAACCTCCTTTCCATCTTTCTCAGTTGCACTTAGATTCTACTATAAATTGGATTACATTTTTGCGTATTTTAAGTCACCAATAACGACGATTTAACATTTCAGAGTAACGTGTCTTAAGCGTCAAAATGGCCGACTCACCAACTTGGTCCTGGATGTCGTCGGCCACACCCGGCACCTTGTAGAGAAGTCCCAGAGACTGGTTCATACGCTCCTCAATGACACGCAGGTGGGTCAGTACCTTTTATACACACATGCACATAAGCACATATAAAACTGCATCCGCTTCTTCAGGAAAAAAAGAAAATGCATAATATATTTAGTAAAGTGGCTTCATTTACAAGTAAAATGATGATGCTACCTGAGGTCTGATCTGCGCAGCCTTCTTGGGATCCACCATGCGGACGTGTTCAAAGTGTTTGAGGGTGTGCTGCCTGTCCTTCTGCTCGGCACGCACATACTTCTTCAACAGGCTGAAGACGTGGCGAGGCTACAAAAGACAATGACAGATGGTTAAGAGCAGAGGAAGGACAGTGAAATATGTATATACAGTCTGGATCAGAAAACAAACCTTTGTACTTGCAACCAAAATCCTACTATAGCTAACATTTGTAAAACACGCCGTTGATACAAATCAGTCAGTAACATTGTTTTTCTCCAAATCTATTCTGCTTATCAGAAGATAAGATATTTATTTAACCTCAGACATTAATCAAAATGCCAAATTTACAACAGTGATTTCATAGATTGCAAACCGATGCATTTATCTTATTTTACAAAGCATATACTGAAGGGCTCCATTTTTTGGGGTATTAACAGAGGCGAAATATAGAAGCAAAGGATCAGCAAAACAACACAAACAGGAGAGTTATTCAGAAATATATCTTGATGAATAGCTGAGAATGGTAAAAGCAACAACAAGAAGGTGGGGAATGGCAACAGTAATAGAGTGTGGATCGGGTCGACAGGCATTAAGATATTTATGTCCGAGCCCGACCCGAGTCAGACAGTTAAAATCTATTTTTTTTCTCATACTAATGACACATGTACATTTGTTTGTGTGGAAAGCCCGTTTTTATTAAGCAACTGTAGGAAGGCATTCGGAAATGTCAACAGATGAGCGCATCAGCGCACACGGGGCAACAAGCGCACGTTAACACAGGCGCACGTTGTGTGTGTGTCACAAAATGAACCTTTGCATCAAGTGAAACAGGCCCATTGGCTACCTACATAATAAGCCGTTTAAATTTAAAATGTTCAATGCCTTATCACGCTGATGTGACCGAGCCCGACCAAAACATCATTTCTAAATATCTGTCCGAACCCGGCCCGGCCCGTCGGGTACTGCCGGGTCCCATTGTGCTCGGGTCGGGTATCCATCCTCAAAACAGTAAGCCCCGCAAGAAAATACTATCTTAAAAAGCACAGTGAATCACAGGGGAAGTGACCTTGGTAATAAACGAACACTGCCATCATCTGCATCGGTTAGAGGAAAGAAGATCACTGCTGAACTGTGTATATAGCGTACCCTGGGTGGGTCCTGCTGCAGCGCCGTCAGGTAGCTCTCCAGAGCCAGGCGGCGGCGATCATTAAGCAGAGCCTCCACCCGAGCCATGTGGGTCTCCACCAGCTGCTGCCGTTCACTGGCTGCCTCCTGCTCCAGTGCCTCCACCTTCTCCTGGAAACGCTGCACAAATTGCAACATATACATAAAAAAAGGACACCAAAAACATCAGGTGGTTTTGTATACGTCCAGAATGTGCATGTTTTACCTGGATAACTGCCTTCTTGTCAGCACGTGGAAGATTCTTAGCTTCCCTCTCAGCCTCCTCCCACTCTCTCATCACCTGAGTACAGAAATTGAAAAAAAAGGGTTAATGTAACTTGTCAAATCTACTTTATCTTTCCACATGTTCTATCATGGGTTGATTTTACACTTGAGTGAAACATCTTGTTGCTCTTGGTAGTGTGGAAGAAAATTGACATTTTACACAGCTATGAAAAGACAAGTGGTCTGCACTGCAGAGGGTAAATAACAGATCCTTCTGGTCCGTGTAAATAATCCTTTCAGATTGAGAATGTTGAAATGAGGGAGTTTCTGCTTTATGAATCACAGAGGGATTGTGCTAGGTCAAAGTGTAGTAAGACAATAAAAGTCCTACATCAACAGTTTGCGCTCCCCTTTTTGATCGGTTACATCCTCTTTACGGATGATGATTTACACCTCAATTTCATCCTTACTGGGTGGATTCTTTAATTCAACAACAAAGATGACCAAACAGTATCTGTAAGAATTAAGTCAACTATGTGACGATGCTGCGCCTGTAGCTACCTTCACAAAACAAAGAGCTATCCAAAGTGGTGTACAATCAAAGAAAAACAACGCTTAGAGACACAAGGTTGTTCGTGTTCTTGTCTAGAGCTTTGAAAACAGTGACATTATTGTGGACCATCTGGCTCTGCCGGAGCGTGAGCCGATTGATTAAAGAATACAATTAAAGTTGAATTGGCTCGGTCGCCTTCACAATCTCACCCATTCGTTTTTACTTGACGCACCTTTTCTCCCTCCATTAATGTCCTCTCTCTACTAAAAAAAAAAAAATCCTGTCTGTTCACCCTGCTTAGCTACCATTACTCATTCATGTGTATGCAGTGTCTGCTGATCAGCTTTCAGTGTGCTGAATTAAAAAAACACAAAAAAAAATAAAAATAAAAAAAAAACATCCACAGTAAAAACATAACATCCTCCCTCCTCATTTATTCTCTTTGCCTCCTCTCTCCATCAGTACCTGGGACATCCTCTCGCGGTGCTTAGCCTCCAGGCTTTCTTTGGCCTTCTGGAAGTGGGCATGTTCGTTTTCATCAGCAGGTGTCTCCAGGTAGTGGTCCACAGCATCAGGGGAGCTGGGCGTAGCTGTGGGTACTGCATGAAATGGAAGTAGAGGGAGAAAAAAAATAAATAAAATAAAAGGAGGCAGAGAGGGTGAAAAGCCTTTTAGTGAAGCATCTTTTTATTGCACACTTTTATTTGGTTGATCTAGGGACTGGCTGTGTTGCTTCGGCACACACAAACACACAGAGCCTAAAAATGGGTTAATAGGGTTAGTGCGAGATCAGGAGAGAAAGAAAAGATGGTAGCTGTAGCTGGAAGCCATCACCCTCCAAAAGCAAACAAGTGAATGTCTCAGATGACCCGCAGTCTTTTGTTGAAGAGAAACAAAACCCCTCTTTCATTTATATAACTTCATCCAGAGCGTGATACGGCTCTCATGCCAAAAACACTGATGCAGGAATATATCCTCTTGGCTCAAAAGCACGGACTGAATTTTGGTCGACTTACTAGCAAGAAATATAAATGGACCACAAAGTGCGTGACACCTGGATTTAAATCAGTGGAAAGTTGATTATCTTTCATCGGTGTGCTTTCAAAAGTGGTTGGTAGTATGTGTGTTAATCTCTGTGTGTGTGTGTGTGTGTGCGCGTGCGTGCGCGCATGCGTGAAGGTCACACGTCATGTGAAATTGGTTATGTCTGATAAGAGCGCATGACTGCACAGGACTAAAAAAAAAAAAAAATTTGTTATTCACTTTGACCTAAGCCGAGTGTTCTATTAGCCTGGACTCCTGAAAATCATTTAAAGGGTCAGTTCACCTGAATGACGATTTCTCACGATTTCATCCACACATACAGATAGTTTGGGTTTTATTTACCCAGGTTGAGAGATTTCTGCCTCCACCCCAACACAATGATGGGGTGGGGGGGGGTGGCACTGCAGTACTTTCTCACCTCCAAAATACTCCGAGCAGAAATCTCACACCTATAAACACACACTTGATAAAATTAGATCAAAATAAAGGGGGATGGAGATGGCAGGACTCCATTTCGCTGCAGGGCATATCATGCTCTTCCACACTGAAATGCACAGATTCACGAATATATCAAGCAAGGTCACTGAACCCCACACCCACACAAAATAGGTTGGCAGTTCCAAGACTGAGTGTTTTTTTCACAGATTAGTAGCAATGTGTGAAAAAAACCATCAAGCAATCATCCTCATCAGTATTGCCACTGATAATCAATCATCATAATGAGATGTCAAAGGCAGGTATGCTCTTAGAGTGTGTAATGGTGTATTGATGAGTTTTTCCCCTACCTCTACCAAGGGAATATTTCACATTTTCAAAATTGCAGGAGGGTAATTTAACATTTGATTTAAATAAATGTAATAAAGTAACCAGAACCTATTTCCTACGTGACAAGGATGGAAGAATGTAAGCAAGCCTGTAACACTTGAGGGATGTAAGGGATAATGTGCAGCGAGGTAAGGATTATTGCTAAATAATTCCTGCCTGGATGATTTTACAGCTCAAATTCAATATAAAGTAATACATAAGACGAGGCCCGTGAAACGACTGTAATCACTGAAATAACAGCAGTTATCATAGATTCTCTATAGGGCAACAACACTGTAACCATGGCAATGTAAAGAAATATCTAGAGAATGGCATTCAGCATGTAAAGCAATTGCCCATGAAAATGAATCCTCCTCATTTATATTTCATATTTTGGCACCATGTTTCACAACCTAATTCTAATAGAAATCCCGAAATTAAACTTTAATCTGGTATTCTGAAATACCAAACCTCTTCATTGAGGATTCAGAGAAGCCATGTAGTACAATTTCTTTTTTATTGCTATGGCTTTAATATAACGGCTAAAACACATCTCCAGCTTTTGAAAAAGAACAAGGTCCAGTTGCTCAAGGTAAACATTTTATACCTATCTTACACACTAGAAGGCATAAAGAGAACAGTGAGCGTACACCCGATCAGGTCGGTGGCTTTAAGAATCCACAAAGGGGTTACGGGAAAGTTAAAGTCTGTTTTTAGTGCACACCCACAACCACACACAGAGTAAAGTTTAGCCAGAAATGGAGCTGACGGGTAAGAAATGTCTAGAAGAGAAGCACACCAAGCAAGAAACTTTTGAGCATCTGGCTAGTGGACAGCTTAAATAGACAGCGAGTAAAAGCGAGGGTTAGAGACACACTGGCTGCTGGTTGAAGTTAGCTGCTGGCGGGCAAGACTTACTGACACTGCTGCAGACAGACAGGCAGTACTCCTCTGAGTCAAAGTTATTCCTGTTGCCTCCGCAGCCGCCGTAGATAAACTGAGCACAGCGGCCCTCTTGGTGGTCAAAGTACCAGCGGGGCAGCATGGCCCGGCATGGACCAGTCTCTGCATTGGCCCAGCACACATCTTGGAGAACACACACACACGTACAAGCTTGTCATCAGTACACTGCCACAAAAGTCTATTTAGCTCACCACACTGTACACCATGTAAGTGCATCATCTTTATGTTGAGTTCTATGAAAAGATCTCAAGCGTGTTCACATAGAAAACATGCCACTTAAAATTCAAGAACATGTAATATAAAATACCCAATGTCACATACAGTAGCATGTAAAGATAACCAGGCTTAAGCATTATTAATGCTACTTGGAATTGAATTAAAGACCAATTTAACGCTAAAATTAAGAAACAAAGCCAGAACAACCAGTTCTGATTTTAATGGAACGTAGCTAATGAAATCCCTGAAATGATAAACGAGCACAATAAGAAAAATGACAGCAGGAAATTAATTGATGAGGAAAACGAAGTTCAAAGCATAAGAAATGGAGAGAAAAACACATTTTGTATGTTGTACTACAAAGCTCGTTCCACATTAATCTAAATGCAAAGAAACCTGTCATCTGATTACTGTATTTAAGATGTTAGCATTTCTTTAGCAGCCTTCAATTTGGGACATTTCCAAGGCTTTTCAAGGACCTCCAGATACCCAATCTCAGATACCACCATTTATACCAGAGGATGAGACCCTGACATGTTCCTCACCTCTGACAACCTCTTCCACAGACTCGGTGGTGGTGGTAGTGGTTGTGGTCGTCATGGCAACGCTGGTGGTGGGCTCGTCGGCATCATCGTTGTCGTCGAGGGTGTCGACAATGACGTCATCTCCCTCTTCTTCCTCTTCCTCCACCACTTCTTCGTCCTCCTCTCCGTCTCCATCCTGGTCGTTGCTCAGCACGTCCTCTTCCTCCTCCTCGTCATTTTCCTCGGCTACCACCTCCTCCTCCTCCTCTTCTTCCTCCTCCTCCTCCTCCTCCACCTCTTCCTTGTCCTCCTCGACCACAGATGGCCTGGTTTCCTCTTGCTGCTCCGCTGGCTCTGGCTCCCGCACCATACTGGGAGGGAAGGAGGGATGGGAGAAAAAGAGAGATGGGAGGGGGGGGAGGGAGAAAATGAAGGAAAGGGAGGAACCGATTTAAGGGAGACATATGGAGAGAACAAGAGCAATCGGGGGAAGGAGAGGTGACAAAGGAGGAGGGATGAGGAAATAAGGAAGACAAGGAGGATGAATGTGAAGGAGAGAAGGACAAAGACTTTAAACCTTGGCTGAAAGAAGAGAAATGTATCCTGACGGCAATGTTGAAAAGGAAAGCGGCAATATCTCTGATCATCTGAGCACTGATGTATCGCTCTGCTGCTGCCTTGCCCTCATTTATCGGAGCGTGCCGTGTGTGTACCTGTTGTCAGAGTAATCCGTCTCCGCTCCACCCCACCAGACATCGGAATCATCAGCGTCCTGCTCGGCGCTGTCGGCGTCACGCTCCGCCCCCGCGGGACAGCACACAAACTCCACTCCTCTGAAACGGTCGATGCCGCACGGCAACAGCATACCATAGTCGTGGAGATTCATGGTGCGGTCTCCACAGGACTACAGACATGTAGAACAAGAAGGACACACACAGACAAAGAATAGATCAGTGACTGTTCCTGCTAGTCGTTGCAGTAGTTTAGTGGTGTGTGTGTGTGTGTGTGTATATACACTCACCTCCTTGGCTACAGTGTGCCAGTGCAGGTGGCTCTCACACTGGTCCATACGCTCCTGGTGCAGGAACTTGCACTTGTCAGGAACAAGCAGGGCGTCGCTCACAAACTCTCCCACTGCAGCAAAAACAATATCAAAATGTATTATTAATACACAATGGGCAGTTTTAGCCCAGCCTTCTGACAGACTGAAGATACATTTCAACCAACAGTGATGACTCTGATAAAGCATTTCTGCATAGCTGACTCCTAACTGCTTAGTTGCTATGGTAACTCTTGTCTTGTGGTAACCAGAGCCAGACAGTGGTCTTTTCTTTGTTTCCCACTACTTTCTAGAAATGCTTTCACACACACGCACTGGAAAACTGTGGATGGGTTAAAACATATATTGGGACTCACCCAGGCAGCGGTAGGGCACCACAATGTGCATGTGACTGCGACACTGCTTGCGTCCCTTCTTGCACCAGTTCTGGATGCTGACTGGCTGGTTGGCCTCCACCACATTGGTAATCTGGAGCTCTGGGTACACCTACACACACACACGGCATTATATATCAGGATGGCGTCATAACATGAAAAAGGTGAAAGAGAGTGGAACAGGTGCTCCCCTTCACATCAACAATGTATAATGAACACCGGTAACTTCTATCCATCACTTAACGTTCCGTGTGTGTCACACACACACACACACACACACACACACACACACACACACACACACACACACACACACACACACACACACACACACACACACACACACACACACACACACACACACACACACACACACACACAAAACACACACACACACACAAATATCTCAACCAATTTCTACCAATTTACTGCCTTTGTTAACATAACATGCTCCCTTACTTCAGAAAAAGTGTTTTTGACAAGATGCTTTAAAAAAGTAGAAGAAATCTTTGCATTATGTAGTGCGCCCCTGATGCGGTCTCTGCGTGTCAGACTCTGCTGCGTTTACCTCTATGTTCCTCTCAGCCATGCATCTGCCTCGGCACAATATTCCTAGTCGATGTGTCATCCCTCCCCAAATACATGTTTTTTCATGACACCTCTTCAGTTTTCTCTCCTCTCATGCCTCTCCAAATGCAGAGGAAAATAATAAATATTCCATAAACTTCTCGGTCCCTTGTCACTCTCACATTTGCAATTAGACTATTCCAGTCAGCTTTGGGTAGGAAAATGCTCCATATCTCTATTTCTCCTTTTGATATTTGAAATACAAAATGTTAAAACAAGTTGAACCCGGGACTTAAAGCTGATCCTGTAAGCATTTGTTTCGTTATCACTGGATTTGTTATCAGTGGTAACAATGGAGACCTTATCCTGCTTTGAGTCTGTCTTACATGTTTTTTAGAGAAATCATCAACCTCTGCTTATCAGACAAAATCACTTTTTAGCATTTTTCTCTTAACATAGTGCATTTATGCAGTGACAGCCTACACTGCTGGAATATTCCCCAAATAAATGTGGTTTAGTGGTTGGAGGACAGCAGTTTTTTTTGGGCAAACAACACAGTGGTTCGCTGTGTTGTCGTTCTGCATTTGGTTTGGTAAGCTTCACACTAACTAATTTAAGCTTTTAAAGTAAAGTCACATGGACTTAAGCAGCTTGTTTACCGAGCTGAGTTTCTGCATCATGTCACCCTGCCAAATTGGGGATTTTGTTGAATAAAAACAAATCTGTTTGCGGTCTCTGTAACCCACTGATGGACTTCTGTGTTCTTATATTCGCTCAGTCCAGCAAGAAAACAATACCTCCGTCTGCCCTCTAACATCCACATTACTGTTAGTTTCGTGTTGTTGGATCAGATTGTCATGACAGAGACTCACATTTCCAGGCATCTTTGCATGCATTTTATTGGTACCACCTATGTTTGAAAATTGTTCTCACTTGCCCAAACATACCAAAATAAAATTGCAAATCCACTAGAAAATGAAAAATTAGACCAGCCAATCTTGCTTGTTGTGAACCCCCCTAACATATTCTGCATTGCTACCTGCTCAATCATCGTAATTTCACTCTGAGAGTCAGCTTAATGGCTAAAACGTAAATTATCCGACCCACAAATTCAACGAAAAATGTAATTACTATAACAATGTATCATCTTGGCTTATTGCTCACTCAAAACAAAATAAATACTGGGTAATTACGGTTTAAGTATTCCATAGATCACAGCATACGTGGCCAAATGAGAACCATTTTCAAGGCATGACAGGCACTGAAAACGATGATTACAAATGGTCTCCTAACCCCTTCTGCTACCAAAAAGACATTAGAGTTTTACCTTCACACTATTATTTTATAATACAAATTTATAATAAGATTATAATACTATCCTGACACCCCATATCTATTCCCCCACCCTTTCTACACCCATTTCCGGGTTCTTACGACAAATACACACAATAAAGATTGATATCAGCTTTAAAAGGTGGATTAATATGATCATGTAATATCAGACTTAACTGATTCCACAGGGGGAAATAAACTGTTGTACATAGGAAAAAGAACGGCTTCTGTTTGGTTGATCTCCCAGGCTGGAATCCATACAACCACACACTCCCCACACTTTACCTCCTGGCAGTACTGCAGGATGCCCTCTTTGGTGCCGATGCAGCTCTTGGTGCCCGAGGGGTCCGGCTCCCACTTGCCGCTCTGCACGTTAATGTGCATGTTGAGTTTACCGCAAAACATGGCCACCTGGGGCTCTGCCAACAGACCCATAGAAACATCTGTAGGCACCTAGGGGTGGGGAGAGAAAAGGAGAGAGATTTAATGAGATATACAGCTCATGTTAAACTCCTTGAGCACTTGTGCTGAAAAATGCAAGGCGGACGCAATTAAATTTCATTACTCAGATAGAGGGGGGCCGGGAGAGGAGAGGAGATTAACGTGTTAGATGAAAAGTAAGATGAGGTGAGCTGGTTCAACATGAGGAGCGTGGAGAGAGAGGATGGAAAGAAGAAAGGGAAAGCCAAAGATGAGGCAGAAGCGAAAGGAGGGTAGAAACAACGTTTCCTCTCCCAATTCCATCAACATTTTGGGTTTCAGTTCTATGATTTGTCATTCAAACTCTACACTGTGGCAGTGCGAGCATCATGTTCAACGCCTGTGTTCATATGTGCCACTGGGTGCTGTCAAGTCTGCAAAAAGTCTTGCTGAAAAATTATGGAAAAACAGTGTAAAAGAAATGATGGGAGATCAAAAATCAACAGATTTGGAGGAATAAATTGCCTCAAACAACAAGCCTGCTGTTTATGCACACACACACACACACACACACACACACACACACACACACACACACACACACACACACACACTCAACTGCCCTGTGCAATACCATTTATGGGAATGGTGTACATCTCTGTGCCCATGTCAGCTTTTTTTCTTAGACAGTATAGCGTTTATATAACCCTCTGTTGATTCATTTTGGGTTATTTTCTCTGTTAGGGCAGCACATAGTGAGCATAAGAGCAGGTTGGCTGGAAGCAAGGGGAGTATGAGGAAACATACGTGTGTGTGTGTGTGTGTGTGTGTGTGTGCGCGACAGAGAGCGTAAGTGGGCCTTTGGCATGTATGTTTATATTTTTGTGTTAATTTCTGTGTTGGTTTGTGCGTCTGCGTGTGAGTGTGCCATTGCAGTCTGCCTGCATAAGGAGGTTTTGTGCTGAAGTTCCCTGAGGAGAGGAGGTGCAGACAAACCACTGAATGTCTGCATTGTACAGGCAAATGAGCTAGAACAAAATGGGAGGGAATACTGGGGGAAACGGAGAAGGAGACAGAGGGAGGGAGGAGAGCAACTGTTGCCATTGTGTGCTCCCTAATCTTGTTAATGGTTTTGAAGGCTCTGGCAGGCAAACAAATGGTTTTTTGTGAGATGGATAGCATATTTTTTCCTCCAGACTTTATTCTTTTCAAGCAGCCAGGGGCACAAAAGTCCTCTTCCAATATGAGAATAGCTGATGGGGGCCATCAATTTAGGCCTAGATCAATTTGAAGCTGAAAACTTAAATCTTTGGATCAATTTAGCAGTCACGCATCTATGGAGAGATAAACTTTATTAGCTTTCATTAAATTCAATGTATACACATTGACTGCATTTATACACTTTATCAGAAGAAGAAAACAGCGTTCTCTGGTCATTTTATATTTTAGCGTGTGCCTAATATTTTTGTCCTGTTTCCATAGGTGAAATACGATATATTTATACATGGCATGCTTATTAAAGCCTCTCAGAATGTCACCACAAATAATTCCAAAATGTGTGAATTAAAACTGAAAGTTTCTTTGTAAGACAAACCCAGAGTGTGACAAGCAAAGACAAAGCTAATTAAGGGGCAAAGATCATGAGTGGATGGAGTCACACCTCTGGTTTTGGGGAGTGCATCATCTACCTGTAAAGTCAGAAACTACAAAAATGACAGTTTCTGACTGAACACGGGCTTTGCTCGACATGTCCTGTATTCTCATCATGTATTCGAAAGAATTGGTAAGGAGCGCTCAATAAAATACTTCAGTATGTAATGAAGCCTACCATTTCCATTAGTCTCACTGTATGAATAAAGGAAGCAACTGCCAAAAACGTGTACTAATGGGTTCTTGGAGGTTCAACCATCTACTGCAGTGAAATGAGGGTAAAATGATCATGACCAGCTTACACTTCCATGGGTCAAACATGCACCTGCAAAGTTCACTTCCTTCACAGGCCAACGTGAGGAGCCGCAAGCTGTGGTAGCAACACACACACACAAACACACACCCCTCCTCAGCTCCAACACATGGCAACTTAACACTGGTGGCCATCAGTCTTGACATCAGGCCATCTGCCCCACACAGGGTGATTTAGAAGTTTGCTGCTCGATTCCCACACTGCCATCTGTGAGTGAGCAGCGCTGACGGGAAACAGATCAAATCCCATCCTGCTCATTGACAGCTAAACCCAAGGCAAAGTGAGAGCAGAAAGTTTTCAAATAATCTTTAAAAAGTCAAGTGCAATCTTTTAATTAACTCACTTTCTGGGTGCACAGTTTCATTTTGACCTTATCTGCCCACCCTCTGGCCTCTCTCTGTCACTTACTGAAGGAGATAAACCAACGTCCTCTCTGCTTGAGGCATAGGTAGGCAAATCTGTGCCAACTGCTCGCTCACATTCAAATTCTTTGTGTCATCCTCTTTCGGCTGGCAAATCATATCCTCGCCAATCGCTCCTCTTCTCCTCCCTGCCTCTCAGCCTCTCCACTGCTATCTCTCAACCGCTCTGTCTTGTACTGAAGGAGAACGAGGGGGAAGGGAGGGGATCGGCCAAGCCGTCGCTGCAAGCTTATAAATCAGAGTCCCAGGTTGATGGCGAAGGCAGGAGCGGGAGGAGAAAGTGAGAGCAAGAACAATAACCACAATGGCGAGAGACGGGGAGAGATTGGAGGACAGATGAATTGGACAATAAGCCTTCGGGCTTGAGCAGAAGGTCAAGCGCTCTGTGAAACAGAAAGGACGTGGGGATGGAGGGCCAGAGACCGGAGGCGGCTGACAGAAATCATTTAAGGCTTAAAAAGTGAAAAGATAGAAGGCCTAGAGAAAATGTGTCAGTTAAGTTCAGTGTCGACTACATCAACATTTTCCAAAAGATCCTCCTGGCAAACGGTAATGCCACCGATTATACGGTCAGCAGAAATAATCACTGCAATCACGGCTGGAGAAATAAGGTATTGCACACAGTCACCATTTTGCAAAACCTCCAAGAAAAAAAGGAAATATAAGAACAGTAAGAGTAAATGGCTTGTTTTTTGTTTTCAATGCTGGGAAGCTAGACTCTACCCTGAGCAAGCAACAGATGGACTAAAAAGGCAGACTGACAAATAGTGAGACACATCGGCAGCAGAGTGCTAGACACATGTATATTATATAAAGGAGACACCAAGCTTCCCTCCTTTCCTTCTCTCTCCGTCTTTATCCTATCTCAGCTCTGATCACATTTCTGCCAGCCGGTCATCGTGCAGGGAGGGGAGGGAACAGTAATCTGGGCACTGAGGATTAGAACGGCAGCCTGGTCAGGAGAAATATCCCCCTTTGGTCTCAATCTGGCATGATAGCCATCACCGGAACGATAGGGAATAAGCCAGAGGGAAAAGGAGGCTGACACTATATCAGATTGACCCCGAGATGATAGTTCAATTACAAGGCAGCAGAAACCCCAGTCATACATTGCTTGGAGTGCTACTTCTCCCCAACACAAATTACAATACAACTAAAGCACTGATCCATCAAAAATGTTTAACAGCTTCTTGCCACTTTTATTAATCATTTTAGTCGATGAAAGAACTCTACAGTTTGATAGAAATCAGAGCAGTAAATTGCAGTCGAGGAAGCTAGAAAAGTCATAACAATTCCATAATATAGAGAATTGCGGCAGTGTAAGATTTACGACTGCGCTTTTGTGTGCTACTTACAGAAAAAATAAAGCCAGTCACGGAAAGAAAATACAGACCTAAGCTACTAGGCCTGCTGACCCACGGGACCACAAAATCAATTTGCACGTAGCCCATGTCCAAGTTCTTAAAGCTTGGCATGTGATGTTGATTTATAAACATTACAAAGCGTTCAACATACTCATCATAATTTGAGGAGAAAATGGAATTTGTTTACTCCGAGGGAGGCACATAAAAAGGGAAACACACACACACACAAAAAAAACAGCCATTCCAACGATCTAATAATGTAATGCAATAACATACAAGTTTGTAGTAGTAAAGCGATTAAAGTCAGATTTGCTATTATAATTTGCTAGAGTGGTTTGGTACCCCAAGGAGGTTTATGATGAGCTCACTGCTGCAGTTCACATGAACCGTCCATACGTGTGTGTGTGTGTGTGTGTGTGTGAGTGTGAGTGTGAGTGTGAGTGTGAGTGTGAGTGTGTGTGTGTGTGTGTGTGTGTGATTTTGTTGCACCTCATTTGAAATCAGTTGTTATCTCAGACAGGTGACCTACTTCCACAGCTGGAAACCATAACCCAAATCACATTCTGGCAAACCTTAGACACCGCAACGTGATATTTGCTTCATCATCATGAGTCTGACTGTCATATGTTCTGCCTTATAGGAATATTCCAGTTTATTATAAAGGTCTTAATTTGTATTTTAAAAAAGGGGCACGCACTCTTGTATTAATAAATGTGGTTTGGATTAGAGCTCAAACAATAAGTATAATAATCAATTAGCAGAAATGTGCAAATGTTTTGCTCAATCGATTAATCTTTATTAGCAGTTATATTTAAGCAAAAATGCAAACTTGTAGATTTGGACTGGTTTTGTTTGTTAACAGCTCATGTTTCTTGCTTCGTAAGTGAATTTCTGCCCCTCGCCTCGCAAAGGCAAGAACATTCTCATCGATAAATGCAACTGCACAGCACTCCCGACGTGTAGGACTTTGTAAGACATAACTCTTCTTCTCCCTTTATGTAAATTGCCGAACCATCATAACCAATCTCAAAGTCATTGTGTAAAGGGACTTTAAAATGTACGGATGTGTGTGAACGAGCACGTTTATAGCTGGCGCAGTCACAGATGTGATCAGTGGCACTAAAAAGCAGAAAATAGGCAGCAAAATGTTTATTACCCATTTAATGTAAATGGGGGGTTGTCAGAAAAAGAAATATGGCATTGCACGCTTACAAACTGCAAATAAATCCATTCTTACACACACTATGTATCGTCTTACTCACACACAGAGGCTGAGAAACCGTTTAGTGTAAGCACACACACAATCTTTGAATTCTCCCCATGGGCGCTGGTCCTGCGGTGCTATTAATTGTACAGTCTTATCTGAGTGGCCCAGGCCTGCCACTGGGAGCTGGGGAAGGTGGGGGGGGTGATGTGTTAGATCATCTCTCATCCCACAGGGAGACTCCCTGGAGAGCAAGATGTGTCGCAGGACACACACACACACACACACACACACACACACACACACACACACACACACACACACACACACACACACACACACACACACACACACACACACACACACACACACACACACACACACACACACACACACACACACACACACACACACACACCTTGTAGCTAACAAGACAAGCCTCTATTGTCCAGGCCGGGACAAACTGAACCACAAGATAATGTCAACTGGTGAGTGTTGGAGATGGTCAACAATGGCTCAGATACACAGTCACTACGTAGAAGAGAGAGAAAGGCATCTCCTCCGGCAAGTGGCAGGAACACAATGCAAATAAGGCCTTATTTGTGTTATCATTGGTCGCCATTAAACATTTACAACTGCGATAACGTGTTGTGTGATACAACCAACCTATATTGCTTTCCTTTGGGTCATTAATCAATCAATTGTGGCGAAATTGAGCATAAGCCCAGACTGTCTGGGGGTTGTTTACAAGATGCGTCGCTGTGGGGATTTGTTTGCTTAGCTTGGGAGGATATGTGACGGCTGAATTAGATAAGACTGGCGAGGTGACAGAAATGCTCAACTCACAGAGCAGCAATGCTTGTGCACACGGTGCGTGCACGTCCAGATACACACACTCTATAATCACCTTGGCAAGCACGTCCTGCTGCTACTTAAAACCCTTCAGATCGTCTTTGACTGGACTTAAAGTGTGGGTGCAACGCTATCACACTCTGTGTGTGTGTGTGTGTGTGTGTGTGTGTGTGTGTGTGTGTGTAAAACTTTCTGCACCTGATGTTTGAGAAGCAGATTTAGTGGGTAGTGCGTTTCACTGATTACAGGGCGGACAGACCCTCCTCCCTCCCCCTCACACTCCCTGCTGGACAAAAGTTTAATTACAGATCAGATGTAAAACCAAACCGAACGCCTTCGTCAAATAAATAAACGGGGCAAAGCAGAAGCTCTGGCCTGAATATGTGAATGAGAAAAAAAAACTGGGTATGGGATTGATTGCCTCAAAATTGATCTCCTCACTTATTGAGCTTAAAAGGTCAAACGGGCACAATGAAACGCTTCTTCCAAGTCAAATGACAAATCAATCAAATGATTTCCCTCGCATCTCAGATCAACCACGCCCATCTGGTACAGGCGCAGTTTGTTTTTCTTTACTCAGAGCTCATCCCAGCAGTCCTCGTCTTCAAAAAGTTTCCGCTGAGTCTGTGAGGAGAGTTTGTTTGAAACATTATCTTCATTCATATTCAACGCGATTAAGCCTCGTCTCGGGGGGGTTCCTCAAGTATTAGCATCTCAGACAAATCTCTTTAAAATCTGATTAGAAGTGTGTAAGAAAAATAGTTTTGACTTCTGCCCACTTAATTTGTCTAGACATGATGGAGGGACTCTTGGTTTCCTCAGTTATAGTCACCATGGTTACGGAGCCTGCTCTCAACCCCGGGGAACTGCCTGTAATAACCTCCCCCTGTCATCGCTGTGGCAACCTGAGGCAATCCAAGTCACCTGGGAGTAGGAATTTCATCATAAGGTTGGTTTGCTTGCTCGTAAGGAAGCGCGTGTGTGTGCGCGCGTGTGTAACGTGCACGTAGCTGGGAGTGCATGCAGGTGTTTTTGTGTGCCTAAAATCAACATTAAACCAGCCTAATGGCCAGGTCATTCAGTAACGGAGTCACTCTGCAGTGGACAGCAAACAGACACAGATGGAGCTGTGATTGCCTGTGCATGCACACCCAAACATTTGTTAATATTGTTTGTTTTAAATATCCCATTAAAACCTCAGCGTTGCTGTACCTTGGCTATGTCCTTATTGCGTCATGTTACGTCATCTCCCCCCCCCGCCCAGTCGGTCATGTCACAAAAGAAACCCTCCTAATACTCAGCACGTTGGCCACTGTCTGGGCTGGATACATACTACAATCATTCTCAATATCAAGATTCAACATCTGTAGCAACATCGTCTTCATTCTCTAATTATACGCGTTAACATGTTTTTCATAATTATCTGTGTCAGATACAAATGCTCGAGAAAAAAAAAAACAACTTCACTTTGCATATTTTTTCCAAATCTGTTCATTTGCGACCATTTTCTGTCCTCAGAAAACACGCAGAATTCCATTTATAAAAAAGGCTGAAATTAACTATTGGGACCAGAAGCCTAATAGCTGGGTTTACAGCTGCATACAAATTATTTCCGGCTGAGTTGAGTGTTGTGTTACTAGGAGTCATTGTGAATCAGGGCCCTGGGGTGCTGATGGGTGTGTATATCTGGAATTGCCGTTAGTGGTTACAAGCACCACCACCGCCCAGGTAAACTGGGAACACATTATTTCCAAAAGGAAAATATAACGGAAGTATACTACCAATTTATACTTTCCTGTACTTCCTTCAACCTTAGCTTAATTCTAAATCAAATGGCTAAATGCTATAATTCGTCCTTTGAAATTATTAATACCAGCTTAACAAGAGACAATTCTATTTCCTAAATGAAAATCTAAGCGACTTGGGGTTTTCCTACAAAGCATACTGTCAAACCACACACACACACACACACACACACACACACACACACACACACACACACACACACACACACACACACACACACACACACACACACACACACACACACACACACACACACACACACACACACACACACACACACACACACACACACACACACACACACACACACACACACACACACACCTCCTGTCCACTGTACAAACACAGGAAGTCTGCCTCTATCATGGAGACCAAACAGGAAACAGATCCAGAAATAGCAGGGCACAGTCAGTAATACCAGTCCATTTTTCTGACGCAAATCTCCATCTCACCCCTCTCGTCTCATTTGCACCACACACAGTCCTTGGCATTTCAAACAAGTGTTCTAATTTCACACTCGGACTCCGAGAGGACTTTTCATCTGCAATAGATGGTGTGTCGCCCCGACTCAAAGAGGTACTAGTTTCATAAACCCTCTGAACTGTGACTCCCAAGCCGAGGGCATGCAGCACATCAGTAATATACTGTGCAGATGACAGCGTTTCAGAGAAAAAGCGAGAGTGAGAAATTGTTCTGGTGGAAAATGGTTTAAAAAAAAAAAAAAAAAAAAAAAAAAGGAGAAAGGGAGGAATAGGCGAGAAGAACGACAGGAATAACACACAGCAGCCTAATTATAGTCCAAGTACCAGGCACCTGGGGAAGACTCCAGTGCTATGGCAACCCTGAACACCCAGGACGGAGAGTGGAGACATGGCAAGAGAGGAGAGGGAGGACAAGGGGGATGAGCTGCAACCTCTGCAGGAATCAAAGATGTACTGGGTCAAAGCGGTTGCTTGGTGTGCATCCATTTCATGGAAAGAATAAGCGTGTTGAAAAGATGAAAATGTGGTTGGAATGATGGGAACCAGTAAAGGAAAAAAAAGAGACCACAGAGAGACCGGCTCCAGTGTGGTTCCAGGAAATACTTTGGTTTGTATCGATTTTGATGGAAAGATTGTGTTGGATTTGTCATATTAAACTGAAAAAAATCAAATGCTCGTTTAATTCAGCTCATTGACCAGTAAACCAAGCAAATACACCAAGGGCATACTTCTAATACCCCTACTTGTGTTTGCTAGCTATTTTAAAAGTTGTTATTTCCATTTCTGCACTTTCTGACCTTTTGGTCGGGAACATCAGCAGCATCTGGCACACTTCTATAGTTGGCAGTAGCTAGTGAAGACTTGCAATAGGAGTGAATGTTCTTTTGGAACTGTGCCTTACAAATTCAATTCAAATATTCAATTAGAACTATAAGCATGACAATATCAGGGCGTTCTCACACCTATAGGTTTGTTTGCTATGTCCGAATCAGTTTCGATTTCCCAGTGGTTCGGTTTAGTTTCACACCTGGAAAAATCCAAGCGTACCAAAATGTAAAAGACCGTTCACTCAGTTATTGGTCAGATGTGTCTTGGGCGGGAGCAAGAAAGTAAATACAGGAAGAACTTCCTGTGTTCTGGACTAGTGCATATTTCCTGCATCTTCGTAGTCAAACCAGTTAAATTGACCGCAGTCTGTGAGAGAAACGCTGCAAGCTGCTACAGTTTGCATCTTCTGCCACGTCGCAGACTGCAAAGCACACCTGACTACAGCTGACCACGCAGCTCACACTTGCGGTGTACACATACGGTAGTAGGTGCGGTTCAAGGTCGAATCACGTTCTCACCACAAACGAACCGCTCCAGAGTTTGATTGGAAGAGTAGCCTATGCTTATTTGGTCCGCTTTCGGTGCGCATCCGAGTGAGACTGACTGCTGCATTCCCACCTGCCCAAACGAACCGCACCGAGGGCGAAAACAAACTCTACTGCGATTCAACCGAACTAAATAAGGCAGGTGCGAAAGCCCCCTTAAAGTTAGGACACTGTGGGCACTGATCGTATTGAAAAATGACGACGACATTTTGTAGTGGACAGGACATAGGCCTAGCTCATTTGTAAATCCTGTCCAGACACATTTCATTTTGGGGGGTATTTTAGCCTTGTCATTTGATAGGCAGGTAGGAAACGGGGGGAGAAGTAGCAGACATGCAACAAAGGTCTCCTTGCAAATTGAACCTAGGGATGTTGTGACTATACCGTATGCTACTATATTACCAGGACTTTCATAGAGATGAATTTACTTTCTTTTTTTAAAAAGGAACAGAGGTACCAAATGTGCTGTATGCCACTCAGAGTTATCTCTAGACTGACTGACTTTGTGGAGCCATTTCATATCAGCATGACCCAAAATAAATGTCAAATTCCCAGGCACAAAAGTGGGGGCGGGACCTCTGCTGGCCTGCTCACTTATAACTGAAAGCTTTGATTTGACCTGGCATTTCTTTGGTTCATTACACCTCCACTCTGGGATCCAACAGAGAGGACGCAAGCAGCCTGTTGGATCGGCTGCACCATTAAGTCAAAACACCTCCAAGTGCTAGGCGGGTGGGTACAAGATGTGCAACGACGACATACATGTGAAGCAATACATCATCTTATACTGATTGCAGCACCATTCGTTAGTCACAGGGGAGTAAATCGACACGTACACACTTACATTATGTACCGACTCATCCGTCACACTCTGATAATGGTATGTCTGTGTGACCAAATCCAAGATTAAAACTTGATTGTATTGGCCTTGGTCAGATTATTACAGCATACTGTAGGTCATATCTCAGTGGAAGGTCAGTCACAAACATGTACAGCACATCATAGCCTTGACTGGGACACATGGCACTTATGGAGTTGTGGCTATGAAGGCATTGATGCCCTAACAAGAAATGGCAGGCACATGGTTTCCAGGTGGAGGATGTGTGTGTATGAATACTGTGGGCGTTCAGCTTGAACGTACTCGGTGCTGCCGCTGAGTAATTGCGCAGGTCAGGCCGACTTGTTTCTCGGCTTATTATTCAGATTCTGTACCAACAGCTGCTTACTCAGCAGCAGTGGAATGAAGAGTGCGTCTTTGTGGCGCACTGCTGATATTTACAGATGGAAATAACAGCCAAGTGGTGATGAATGGCGCTGTCTGGTGGGAGATTCACTCTAAGATGCGAAGTGGGAGGGATAATGGAGTGTTCCCTGAGGACTACCCGGCAATAAGGCGAGGATGGTTACATGTTTGACCTATTAGCGCAAGTTATAAGACCGTAAAACGGAAGAGGTGAGCAAGACGAAGAAGAGAGAGAAATCTTCATCCAGACCTTCACTGCTAATCAGAAAGTGTAACAAGCGAGGAAAGCCAGCTTCTTACTGTATATGCTATCAGATACTTGCTGGATCTAATCAAACCTTCTGGCATTTATCCACAGTATCTCATTCAGAGGCCAGGTTGCACTGCACAAAGCAGGCCTTTGAGCTGCACACTGGCCTGTTACCACTGAAATCAGCACTACCAGATTCCTACCATGCTTTGAAAGGGGGGATGCTACCTTTCAGTATGAACACACAAAGAAGACTCGGGACTGTGTGAGGATGACAAAAATGAGACTAAAAACAAAATGCATAACACAGGAGGAAGCAAAGAATAACAAGTAACCCCATCTTCAATGTTCACGAACGGGGAAACTTGGTTACATGCGCCTCCAAAAGACAAGCGCATCAGCGTCCTCCCCGTTTCCAGGGACCGACAGAAACAACAATATCAAAAAGGTCAGGAATTCTTTTCTCCAGGACAGACAGAGGGGGATACGGGGAGGCATTAATTGGGAGCGCGGCGGTGTCATTGCTGTTGACACAACCAAGATGGACAATGTGTGCTGAACAAGAATTTTTTATAACGATTAATATCATTATAGTTTTTTGTTTTTCCATTTAAAAATATAAATCATTACATCATCAAGCCCCAAACCAAAAAATATTCAATTTACTAAAATAGAAGTCTTTAAATTGATTATCCAAATAGTGCTGTTGATTTTCTGTCAAGCAACTAATCAATTTTAACAATTAATTTACCAATCGTTTCAGCTCAAAACGTATGTCCAGAGCAACCACTATGGAGTTTGATAGTAGGAAACGACATGGCAAACATCAGGTTTTGGGTGTCAGTCTGTCGCAATCAGAGCAAAGGCTTCTCCGTTACCAGGTCAGTCAACAATCAGAACAAAATATCCAGATATTGAGAAACTGACATAAGCCTCAGTTGACCTAATTTCAACATACCCATTAAGACATGTTGCATTTTGATTAACCGGTTTCTGACGTGTAAAAACTGTCACAGCACTTTTACTATGTACAAGTATACTGGAAGCCCTGGATTAAGCACAACGTTCAAGCTCATTCTCTGCTAAATGTAAATTACAAACTGAAGTAGACGCAGGAGACCGTGTGAACAATAGAAAGTAAAATAAGGAGATGGAAAGCAACAGAAGATATATTAGTGTCAGGCAGATTTTCTGCGTGAGCAGCAGAGAAGGTGCCAGAGAGAAACACTGGCAGCGCCAACAGGCATAATGGCATTAAACTCACTAATAAGGGGAGAGGGCTGGTCCGCCCCAGGCTGAAAGACTGCAGTATGCACACAAACAGACTGCCTGCACCCATCCAAGAGCCATTTCCCAAGGATTCACAAATACACAAAGGCTGGCATCCAACTCCCACGCTCCACACAGCGGGCTTCCTAGAGCAGTGTGTGTGTGTGTGTGTGTGTGTGTGTATGTGTGTATATATATATATATATATATATATATATATATATATATATATATATATATATATATATATATATATATATATATATATATATATATATATATATGGGCGGTCAGGAAGGCTATAAACAAGCCCTAACAAGATCAAAAACTTGCAACATCTCATTTTCAAGTCTGATTTAATCTTGCTTATAATATTGCTGAACATTTTAAACAACTTCTTCTATCTCATTTCAGCACTACTGCCTTTGATATGTATAATGTAAATACAGGCCTTTTTAAGTAAGCTAAGCAATGGATTACACCCAAAGCCATTGCTTTGCTTGATGAGCAGCCCAAACTATTCATTCCAAGTCCACTGATTATAGGCTACGTGCAGGAAACAATGAGGGTTGGCTGCCACATTTCACCTGATTACTCCGAAGAAAAAAGAACTTCAAAGCTGACCTGAAATCGCAAAGACGGCAAAAACAAGTGGCCTAAATAGAGTAGGCTATAAGAGCCATTGTTTGGCACCATCGATCTACTACAAGTGGGCCTAACAGATTTATTGTTCATGTGGCTGCTGGGAGTTACAGGAATGTGTAATTTCTCTCACACCAAGGACATGCTGTATATTCACATCACAGGATTAAGTGTTAAAATCCCTCATGGAAAAAAAAATAATCTTAGTTGGGAAATCCCTAGGTATACGTTTGTGGGTGTTTTCCAGAAACAAACATTGGAAAAGGGGCTATTACACAACTGAAATCATGACGTTTCAACAAATCGATGGGCTCTGAAAATTGATGATTTTGATTCAGTGCCAAGACCAAGTAAATGACGTGTTAAAAATAGATGTTTTTGCAGTGTATATTCAGAGTGATATACTTGGCAAAGACGCTTGAACAATGGATGAGCAGGGATTGTGTGAAACTGGGTCCACTGTAAAGACATTATTAACGAACACCTTATATTTTCAATGGGCCGATTATCACCACAAACTCTACGATGTGTTCGAAAAGAGCTCTAGAGGCAACAATGATAGTCAAAGCTCCTGTTGGCTTCCCAGTTTCCCGACCCTCGATAAATGCTGCAGTGCACCGCCGCCATCTTACTTCTCTATTCTCTACCCTCTGACTGAAATAGGAGGGAGAGCGTTCAAAATGTTTGTTTTCCGAGGTTACTGTTATCCCCACGGGTTCATTTGCTTTATTTAAGCCAGAATCTGGCGTCAACTCTTCATTGCGAGACAAAGACGTCTCACTGATTTATTTCCATTCCCAAAACACGCCCACTCCCTTAAAATGTGCTCTGGGGATGTGGAAAACGAGACAAGATGATTTTAATGTTTTCCCCGTAAGGAGTTTAAATGAGATTCAATAAACCCGAAATGACGTTGTATAACAGCACCGCTCAGAACCACTTGCGCAGTATTGTCGAGGCTACACAATGTGTTGACAAACCCAACTTGTTTGTAGCGTTTAAAATAAGCGAAAAGCAACTTCCTTCTCGGTTTTACACAAAGGAAAAAGGAAACATTTGGGGTTCATCTTTAAAATCAATGGTGACGGGCATTCTCTCCATTGTCACGAAGTCTCAACAAATCAGTTACCACACAACCACAGGCTTAAAGGGACAATTTGCCTGAGAAAAAGACATTGCGGAGCATCGGAACAGTGTAAAATAAATACGCGTTGTTTGGCTAGCTATGTCTCGGGAGGTTAATTACAAATAAAACAAAATACTAACACAATATCTAAATGTTTACGTGGTGTTGTACGACCCTGAGTGGTCTTTGGTTCACGAATACCAACGCATTCACAATCGGGGTCAAGCTAGCTAGACTTTTACACAAGACTACCGGTTACAATCTTCAACATAAAACAATATGCAAAAGCTCTGCCGTTGTTTTAATACAGTGAAGTAGCTAGCTAAGCTAACCCAGCTAGGACCTAGGGTTATTCCACTAGGTACTCCTGGCTAATGTCAGGTCGCAGGGAAATAAAATGGATGAAATAAGACTCAAGGAGCTTGGACTACATTTTGTTGTGCAACCATTTGTTGTAAAATGACAATAAATTATCCTTGAATCTTTTAGTTACTTAATTTGATAAAATGTTAGCTAATTGCCTAGTTTATAACCTCTCCCTCGCTCCCCCTTCAAACATATTCTAAGCTTTAGCTCTTAAAGTACGAGCGTCTAACTTCCGGTCTAGCTGTAGCTAACGCTAGCTAACTTGATGCAGCTGACAGCAACAATATGGTGGAAATACTACAAAAAAACGGATTTTCTTACCTCGGCAGCAAGAGCCGAAGCCGCTACAGCCAGCAGCAGTAAAGCTACTCGGTCCCCCATGTCGTTTCGCTGACACGACGCTCCTAAAGGCAGCGTTTCACCGAACGGTTTAACGTTTGCGTCGGGAGAAAAACTGAGTGTGTTCGGCGCCGGTGACTCCCGTTGTCTGATAGTGAGCGATACCGAGACTGCACAGCTGCTCAGCGCCTGATCACCTGACCGCAGCGGAGTGACACACACACACACACACACACACACACACACACACACACACACACACACACACACACACACACACACACACACACACACACACACACACACACACACACACACACACACACACACACACACACACACACACACACACAGTGACGCACGTGCACACATTTTATTCCCGTTTTTACGCACAACACCCATTGCCCACACATGCGCACATTATTGATCATTCATATGAAGAAATGGACGCTGTCATTGTTCATACTTTAAAAACGTTTTAATCACATCTTTAATTTACAACTACTAAAACAGCAAAGAAACACTTAAAATCATTTACCTGACACCCTATTACAGTTAAATCCCTTCCATCATTCATAGTCATAGCAGTGAGGTCAAATCACTTTCAATTAACCTACAAACCTGAATTAGTCTACAACTGCAATTCATATCATGAATGCTTCACAATTTAAGAATCTCGCAAATGCAAAACAAATTGCAAGTTTTCACCCTCTCATTGTTTCAAGTAAGGCAATAAAACCAGTTCATTACCACAACCCAGTCCATTCAAGTTGCCATTAAAGTCAGTATAATGCATTATGTTCAAGTCTTTGTGTCTACACATGACAGGTCCAGACCTGACTTGTTTTAAAAAGCTTTAATCATCAACTTCCACCTCGAGTCTCTGACATAAATCAAGTTCATTTTTTTAAATAGGTAACTTTCCATAAAAGAAGAGTCTAGAAAGACTTTACTTCTTCAGTGATGTGAAGTTTCCCTCCATGCTGACAAAAGTGGTCTTCACCTTCTTCAAAGCGGTGCTGTGCCTTTGATGTGCACAGCCGGGGACGGATAAGGATATTGGTTATTAACGGGGGAAAAGTACCAGCTGCAGGCTAGCAGCGCTGCTAATACTTAAGTCTATCAGAATGTGGGGTGTTCTGACCAACATTGTGTTAAATTAGTATTCATTTCCCCACTATTTGGTCCAGACTCCAGCAGAAATGCAGTGACATTTACAACTCGCAGGCACATAGCTGGTAATTATGGCCTGCTGAACAATATTGCACTGGGCAGCCCCTTTTTTATTTTTTAAATGTGGAAATGTTTGTGGGCCCGTTAAATTGTCTTTAGAGACCAGAGATGTATAACCAGGCCATGCCAGTTTCTCTTGAGCTGGCTGGGAGATGATCTGTGCTGCAGGGATTCACTTGCGGGTGCAGCCAGGGTATGGAGGAGGTGGGGAGTAGTTGGCCGGTCGAGGCTGAGTTGGGGTGTAAGGCGGGGGGTTCAGCGAGGAAGGGTACATTTCGTAGTCATAGTTGTATGGAGGTGGAGGACCTGAGTTCAAGAAAGAGAAAATACACAAAGTTCAGCAGGTAGGTCAAAAGCATTTAGTTCCCCTATAATAACAAACTTCATGTGTCCCCATTATACAAGGAGTTTGATGGGGCAGTTGCACCCTCTAGTGGTTAAACCAAGAAACTGCACTCTCTGGAGGAAAGAACTTTGACTAAACCTGAGGAAGATAACAAAAAAAAAAGAAAAAGAAAAGAAATATGGAGGCAAAAAGTCCTTTTGTTGACCACAATACATCTGTCTCAGCAGGGGAACATTATTCACTGAAACATCAAAGCAGCAATGATGAAATAAAAGATGAATGGAGTTAGTCAAGCCCCACTCCAAACCAAAGGGTTGCATCAGCAAAACCTCGCATTTATGACACTATTAGTATTAATAATTCACAGTCGAACATGTTAAAGGAGGAGCTTTACTTTAAAATGTCTATAACACTGTTGCGAAGCTCAGAATGATACCTAGCAAGATGGAAAAAAGCAACTTCATTTTTTATATCTTTATGCCACTATAACATCAATATTAATTAATTAATTAACTAGTGAATAATATAGGCACTACAATCGCCACGTCAATTAAAATCATATGTTAGATTAACTCTGTGAAAGCTGTGTGGCAGTGGCACAGGAAAACAACAGCATCTCACATTCTTTGTCAAGACAGAAAATAATGCATAATCACTGTGGCTACATACATATGCATTCATATTGCATGGCTCTGTGTGTTTGAGCAACAGGTTAATAAAACATGATCAGAGCTGCAGGGCAAAGGAAAGAGTGGCGGTCCAGCGTAGCATGAAGGCGATACACAGAGGAGAATGAAACATGATTAATAAATGATGAGCCCCAGAAAAAGCAGCATATTCCTGGAGTGTCACCGAGTACAGACCAATGTACCTACGATGTGGGAACATTGTCGACCGGTTTGCTCCCTTTCAAGCAGGAACAGGGTGTAACAGACATGAAGACCAGAGTGGAGGAAAAAGAAAATCATGCTTACAGGTGATGTGGGTGTTTTTAGGAGCGTAAATTGCTTGAAAAGAGCTCATGGTTAAGTCTAAAGCCTTTCCCTTCTGAAAGAATCAGCTCTCTGTCTTTGTGTTACTGGTACAAGGTGGAGCCTGTAACACAGTACACCTATTCTGCTTTTTTCTTTTCATATCGGGTCGCCATGCAGAGGAAAGGAGATGAGCCGTCACTGTGGCAGAATGGACCACTGTGTGTAGATTGTAGTTAATCATCATGTAGACACTGATAAATCAGTTGAAACCACTGTCTGATTAATCATACTATATGAAGTTGGTACTATTGCATTATAGATATATTCATCAGTTAGTAATACTTTAAACATCAGTAAGAAGTTATCATCCGGTGTATGTCCTTTAAAAGTGTGTGTAATAAATTGGTGCCACTTTTTTTTAATAAGTTTATAAGTTGTGACTAATGCTTTACTAAGAAATAAATTATTAAAAACATACAATCTGAATACATCTGAAATAATAATAATGAAGGACAACTCTTATTGTGAAATAATATTTGGTTTGAGTGCATCCTTTAAAAGTGTCTGTTCTAGATAAGTTGGTATCACTTTCTAATAAGTCATACTTTATATAAAAAAAAATAAAAAAAGGTTTATAAGTTGTCACTAATGCTTTATTATTATTATTAAGTAAATTAGTCATGCTTAATAGACCACTGATCAGTGAGTTTTTTTATGAAAAAATCTTTTGGGTGTATGTTCTTTATGTGATCGACATGTTGGCACTACTTTCTGATAATTTGTATTTTAAAGGGTTATAAGTTGTAATTATTTCTTTATTAGCAAATAATAAATGCTCGGTGCTTTTAAAAACAATGGTAAGAAATCATTTATAATTCTTAATAGATCAGTAATAAATTGTTGTGAAAAATCCTTTTGCCTCATCTATCTCCTTTAAATGTGTGTGTGTGTGTGTGTGTGTGTGTGTGTGTGTGTGTGTGTGGGGGGGGTGTATATAAATGTTAGACTCACCTGGGTAGCCCTGGGTCACAGTGTTGATGTAGGAGGTGCTGAACACGCCGACCCTCGCGCCCCGCCCGTTCTTCATGCACATACACACGCACAGGAACAAGGCCGCCACCGCCCCATCAGAAACAACACACAACGAAAACGAAGAGATGGCAGTGCCCCTGGAAACCACACACACACACACACACACACACACACACACACACACACACACACACACACACACACACACACACACACACACACACACACACACACACACACACACACACACACACACACACACACACACACAGCCACCCAAGTGTGAGAGGAGGCAGCTGTCTTAAACTGACATGCTACCAATACTTCTGAGTTGCTGCCATGGAGACGGACTAGAGCATCTGATGGCTCTAACTCAGCTGTGTGAAGTCTTTTCGCTTCGACAGCAGTACCTCTCTCAAGGTGTGTGTGCGTGCGTGTGTGTTCACTGCAGAGGCGTCTGTTAATTGGCACTTTTAAATATATTAAACACTCGTCATTACGAGGTCGGTTACGTCTTCATAGCCAGCGTTAGTCAGCATGTCAGAATCAGCACACGGTTACTCATAGGCTTTTTGGAAAGATGTTGCATTAACTGAACTTCAAAAACAGCGAAACAGATAAACAAACTTGAACTGTGACATTTCCCATTAATCATTGTTGCCATTTGAACTCTTTTCTCAAAATACGAGAGTACTTGCAAAACGCGATGTGCAAAATAATTGTTATTCTCCATTACATTGTTGTTGTGATAGTTAGGAGCCTGAAATAGCAATCCAAATTCAATTAATTGGGGCGATCGTGGTAGGTCACCTTGTTCAGCATGCGCCCCATGTACTAAGGCT
This sequence comes from Perca fluviatilis, assembly GCF_010015445.1. Taxonomy (NCBI): domain Eukaryota; kingdom Metazoa; phylum Chordata; class Actinopteri; order Perciformes; family Percidae; genus Perca; species Perca fluviatilis. The sequence continues at coordinate 9,003,103 of NC_053135.1, read as the reverse complement.
TGGTCCTACCCGCAGGGGCCCAGGGTTCGATTCCGACCCGCGGCCCTTTGCTGCATGTCACTCCCCTCTCTCCCTCCTTTCCTGTCTTCAGCTGTCCTATCCAATAAAAACCCCCAAAAATAATCTTTAAAAAACAGCCCAAATACAAACTTTAACTTAAAGGAAAGAGAAGTCTGAGAACTAGGTGAGAGTGTTAAAGCAGCTGAGCTGAATCAGGGCAAACTGAAGTCAAAGGTCAGATCCTCTGAAGGGGCTTCTGGCTTGTTAAAAGACAGCTGCTGTTCTCGCTCATTTGAACCGTACTGCCAGAACTCTACCAAACCTAAAGGCGGTTGACAGGGCTTATTTTGCTTGTCGTGTCTGTGCGTTAACTTACGAGAGGACGTCCCCCACGTAGGCGTAGTAGGAGCAGCAGAAAGGCGGCGATCCATCGCAGCAATACTCTATACAGCCTTCACACTCGGCTTTAGTGCCGCCTGCAACACACACACACACACACACACACACACACACACACACACACACACACACACACACACACACACACACACACACACACACACACACACACACACACACACACACACACACACACACACACACTTTAAAAGCTGCTAATGCAGAATGTTACACCAGAAATCACCAGCAATTCCCTGAGTGCTGGTGGAATAAAAAACAGAAAGGACAGCGCCATAAAGCAAGAAAAGAACCGTCTTTAAAGAAACAATTATGGTCTTGTCATATGGGAATTTTGTTTAACCTCTCCTTAGATGAAAAAACAACTATAATGAAACCTTTCATGAACTTACACCTCAAAGCACACAACCTCAACCAGCAGCCTCTATTTATTTCTTCAAAGACAGTTTTAAAAGTCAATTTATTATGCGTTCAGAGACCCGGAGAAGCAAGTCGGTTGAAAAAAAAAAAAAAGAGCAATCAATACCTGTGGAGCATCTGGGGAAATAAGAATTAAAAAAAGATCTCTGCAATTAACTCACACAGGGACTTTTTGTTTGTTTTTTGTTGTGTTCTAATAAACCCCGCCACACCTGCTAGCCTGTATTATCGATGTTTAAATGATGTGTTTTATTCTTTGTGATTTTTTTTTCTTTTCTATTTGTAAAGCACATTTCAAAACACAGTTAATGCCTCACAGCAAAAATTAAAACAAAGTCCAATAAAATGGTGATAAAATAAAGCATAATAAATAGAAAGACAAAAGAATAAACTAAAATAAAGTATACGATAAGTTACATGGCAACAATCAACCGTTGCCATGTAACGGCTATGCAGCGTTTCACTCACACAGAGGCATGCATGATTTATTTCCCCATGTCCATGCTGACGGAGGCAGCAAATCAGCCCACATGGCTGAACAGCCGACTCAAACCCTGTAGGCTGCAAACTGGCTGAGTCTGACAGACAAGTCTCTGACACAGCCGGGAAAATTAGCACATTACTGATGAGTTTGGACCATCGTTTAGTTATCTTTTTGGAATGTAATGGCATAAATAGCTGAAAAATGGGTTCAGTCCTATTTTTCTGTATTTTTTTGTAAAAGCGTTCACACATTTGTTGGTTGGTTTGTTTTGTCAGGAGGATATCTTGAGTAGCCTATCTAGGACAGTATTTGGAGAAACCTTAGATAGATAGATTTGGTTTAGTTTAGTTATGTTGTAGCATGTTTAAAGGAGCGGTGTGGAAAAAAATGCAGAAAGGTGCAATGGTATCATAGTGCAAGATAGTGTCAGTAGACAGATCAGAAATATAGTTTTGAGCTGCAACGATTTGCCGATATGTCATGCGAGTCATTTGTCAAGCAAAAATGACAAACATTCACTGGGTCCAGCTTCTCAGATTAATCAATAATGAAAATAACCGAGATAAAGACTTGATTCTAGAAGATTTCTGAAAGATCATCACATAATTTCAATCTGATTTAAAGGACAATTCCGGCGCAAAACGAACCTAGGGGTTAATAACAGATGTGTACCCACTCGATCGTTCTCTGGGATAAGTTTTCTTGCTTAACGAATGTGTTTGTAGCTTTAAACAAGCTGTCGCAGACCGCTGATTAGCTGACACGGGAAAAGTAAAAACAAATTGCTATTTATACCACTAAAAAGGCTCAAATTATCACCAAACTTCAACGGTAGCATAATGAGGGTCCCTAAATGTTAACCGAAGCATTGAGAACATTGTGAGTGTACGGAGTTTATTAAAAAGATAGTTTAGAAAGACAGTAGCTCCCAAGACGGCAGCCAACTGTATACGAGAACGAGGTCCGCGCTAGCTTGTTTCAAGCTACAAACACATTCGATCAGAAAACATGTCCCAGAGAACGATCGAGTGGGTACACATCTATTATTAACAGGGGTTTATAGGAGAATTTAGAATTTAGCCCACCCATGAGAGAGAGACATCATGGCTTTCAAACGAGCAAAGTGGCAGTTGGTCAAGGCCACACCCCCACCCTCCACCTTGCCCCCCCTCTCTCCTCCTCAATAGCTACAGACACAGAAATGGCACATCTTAAGGAAAGCCATTGTGGGACTGGCTCTAGTGGCTGTAATTCTGCACCAAGGCTGAATTTCGGGAAAGAGACTTCAGATACAGTATTAGGGGACCACTGAGCACCATGTAATGGGACCTTTAACGGTAACACAGAGATCTGTTCAGGAGTTGATGTGGGTTACTCTCAAACTGTGCCAAGATACAGAAAATGTCAAATCTGTGCACGATGGACACAGGATGTGAGCCACAGTGATCCAGCATCTGAATTAATTACTTTGAGTGGGAGGTCATTAGAATGGGATGCAGTATGACTGACGTGTGGGGTTAAATTAAAGATGATATAAGAGCTAGCATTTAGCATTTCTGCACAGATTCATGATCCAGCATGATAATTTTACATCTTTATTCCTGCCACGGGCAGACGTGACATTTGCAGGATCTATTACATGCTTTTGTGCGGGTGTGTGATTAATGTAGTTCATTAGCCCCCCCTCCCCCCCCCACCCCACCACCACCACTCTCCTGCTCTGCCAAAGCCTCCATGTTCAAAAGCATTGTACACACAGCTGTGCCTCACTATGTACTCGTCTCAACCTGCTGCCAAGACACGAGCCTTTTTCATCTGAAGGTTTCTCTCCATGTGAGCTGCAATTTTTAGGTTTTTCACTGTCGTGTGGAAGGTTGGCAGTAATTAACAATCCAGAGCGTGCACTTCAAATGGACACTGCAAAGAAAACAAGCTATCTGCAGGTGTGTGTGTGTGTGTGTGTGTGTGTGTGTTTTTGCTAAAGATCTGCTTTCTCTCAGCAATCGCTCACACTCAAATGATGTGTGCCTGGAGGCTTATACAGGCTTGGATTCACATACAGGTAAACAAGTGTTGCCTTTTAATTACTACAGAAGGATGCTTTTCTCAAATAACTTGCACAGCGTTATATAAAGTGGGGATGCAGTGGAGAAAAACGGAGTGTGTACGCGTTTATTCTGCAAATAAGTCTAAAACACAATTTCACGGTGCACTACAAAGGTTTTTTTGGGCACTTTTAAGACAGAAAGTGTTTTTTCTGATCAAAGCAAGTTTTGATGGCTGTTTCCTTTATGATGGAGGCCACAGCCAACCTACCATTTTAGATTTAACACTACATCCCTGCAGAAAAACATTGATATCTCCATGTAAAAGGCCTACAAGAGGTCCCACCAGCAGACTGCTGGCTCTGTATGGGTGGTCCACGGAGGTCCTGGCTCCTGTCTTTCCACACACTGAGAGTCAATGTCCCTTACCCCCCCACACACACACACACACACACACACACACACACAAGTCCTCTCCCCTAACCCCCTTCACAGCACTGTACCGCAGGCTTGACTCAGTTTTAAAAAGTTTCCACCAGTTTTCCTGTTTGGTGTGTGTTTAGTTTGGAGGAAAACGCAGCTAAAGTGGAGGTTCCCAAAAATGGGATCGGAATAAAATCTCTATATTATAACATCATCACTGAAGGATTTTCTTGACTTTGCCAGCACCGCAGCAGCCCATCTGAGTCTGGAGGAGTCACATCATTAATAAAAACATATAGAAACGGTACAATATATGGTCATGTGGCTGCTTAAAAAGCGGGAAGAAGAGTATTTAAAAGGATTGACCCGAAACTCACCGGTGAATAAACAAAGCAGCAGCGAGTTCCTCAGCAACTTCCATCTGACCGCCTGCGTCCTCCTCCTCCTCCAGGGGTTTTCCATGACCCTTCTCTCCCCGTGCCTGCGCCCACTTTCCGGGCTGCTTTTTATTTTCTTAATCAATGGCAGAAGATGACAAAAAGCGCTTCTTTCCAGTCACCTATTTGACTCTTTCGTGAGCATTATTGTGCCCCCCCACCCACTCCTAAAGACAGCAGCCGACTGCTCGTTATGACTTTGGGTTCCTTTAATATTTCCCCTTAAAAGTTAAGCTCCGTTTGTTCGTCCGCGTGTGCGCGTCTTTTCTTTGGCTGTTCCGTATGTTTCCCACACCTCTGACTGACTGCTGAGGTTTTTATTCAACTCCACTCCCCTCCCCTCCCCCGACGCTCCCAGTTTGCTCAAATTACCCTGTTGAGTTTACACCATTATACTGAGGAGGGAGAGAGAGAGAGAGAGAGAGAGAGAGAGAGAGAGAGGAGAGAACGAGAGGGAGAGAGCAGTATGAAGTCAGCCACAATATGAAAAAAACTGGTTGATATTTTCAAAGTAAGACTCTAATTGATATGGCGGTGTAGGCCTACATTATTTTTTAAATAACTCAAATAAATTGATACTTTTCTAACATGCTTTGTCAAATGAATGATTATAAACATTTAAAAAATATATTTAGTAGGTTAAAAGTTTATAGCGTTAATATGTGCAGAAGTGGTCACAGTACCGTACAAACCGTAGTATTTAGTTAAAGTCATATTTAATGGCTGCTGCGTTCGTTTGTGCTTTTATTTTGAAGGCAGAATTACCTGTTTTCCGGTCATGTTCTAGTTATGTTTGCCAAGCTTGCCGCAGCCAGAGGAGAGCCGCCGCCGGTGAATGGGTGTCTACTTATGTGCGCGGTGTGCGCGAGCTTCACATGCTGTCGTCACATCACGACCTCGACCGTGAAAGAGGAATCAGACTATAATGAGGCCAAGGTGGCACAGCATGCCGCTCAACACGTGTGTGTGTGACCACCAGGCTGTAAAAGGTGACGACAAGGTACGAATTACAGGAACAAAAACAACACGTGACGCCCCACTTTCTTGTTAGGTTCCTGGAGCCATTGTGTCACTGTTGGGGATGGGGTAACGTGAAGACTACATCAAATTAACACGTCTGCAACACAGAGGTGTAATGTCAAAAACACTAAACAGACTCATTAGACCAGGGGTGTCAAACATATGGCCCTAGGGCCAGAACCAGTCGGTCAAAGGGTCCAAACCGACCCAAAGAAGTTATTAATTCTAATTTTTTTTTTTACACTGGGGGTTGCACTGTCCAAATAATAGTAGCAGGCCCCATGCTGGATATATGCTATTATAGATCATATTATAGATTATACATGCTTACATACAGGCTACACTGTCAGGCATAGGCTACTGCTCATGAAGCATGAGCCGCCGATGGAAAATGGACATAGGCTACTTCTTCAGTATGCTTGGTGTGTTTCCAGAACCTTCCACTGCTCAAGGAATATAATGTCCGGTGCCACTATCACACTAATTTCCTTTTCCATCCTGACCAGAATGCAGTTAAAAACTAAGACATATTGTTGAAATTGCACGTTTTTTCTTAAGATATAGCAGGCTGTTCATCATCTGTTTTGTAAATGGATTCATCGAGAGCCCCTTTACACTAAAAAGAAAGGGACACTGTTACCATGCACTGGTTGTATTGGTTCAGCCAACTTTAGATCAAATTAGGCTGTATGTGGCCAATGAACTAAAATGAGTTTGACACCCTTGCATTAGACCAAGGACTTACACCTGACAAAATCCTTATCACATTACACGTTCAAGATTACTGGCCCGACCCTCAAGCGAAGTAAGCGGCTGCTTAGGGCCCCGTGGCTACCAGAGGGCCCCCAAGAGCGCTTGAAATGTCCCACAATAGAGCTCATAACAGAGCCGGTCTATTTAAAGATAGCGTTGCGGCTAATAGGTCCCACATTAGTCTTTAAATGCGTATTTGTACATTATGAGTGCTTAAACTAATATTTACAATACACAAGTTGGTTTAGTGCCAAGTGCAGTGGCAACACGTTACAATGTGGAGAGTCCCCAAACCAAATCCTGCTTAGGGCCCCCAAAAGTCTAGGGCCGGACCTGGGTTCAACCATATTTGTTTTTACAGACCTGATGAAGCTTTTGGCCATAATGGATTTATGTTCATAAATATGAATGCTGTTTATTTTGAAGTTTTGAAAACTGGTTAACGTTTGCCATGATTTAAACAAACTTTTATGGGCAGCCAAGGGTGGCAAAAAGATGAAGATAATTTAGTTCTCGGAAATGCCACCCACATTGAGCAGTGGTGATTCATAATGCCTTCCAGATGTTTCTTTTAAGCTGTAATGATGTGACGCTGAGACACGAAAAAAAACAAGCTGGTAAAAAGTAGGCACAAGTTTCATTCCAGGCGTACACATTATGGATGACGATTGTGTGTTTTTCTTTGTCAATCGCAAAGTCAGAAAAAAAACATGCAGGGGACATCCTTGCCTACGCCTGTTGTTTAGGCTTACAGAGTCTGCTGACATATTATGCTATTATGCAGATTACAGAGATGGCCAATCTTCTTCTTAACCATCCATAATTACGGGATAATGATTTCCTTTGTGCAGCAGTGGGAGCCGAAAAAGGCTGGAGATCATCTTCCTCGGGGCCCAACAGGAAGTGCCACACAGGCTTTTGGTCTAGGTATTTTCTGGTCCCGGCTGGGGTTCAGAAAGTTCAGAGGAGCTGCTTGACCACAGAAAATTCAAGCTAGGAAAGAAAAAACAGACAAGAAGGTAGGGATGCAATCAAAATTCGTATGCGCTGAGGCAAAAATACATCACTGACCTTCAAACGGTAATTTCTGCTTCATCAGTCTAGAAAGTAGAGACAGTATTCAAATGAAATTCCTTTCATGGATTCATCACTGAAAATAACCCACTTATTGTAGCTTGCCATACACCAAAAAATGTGTATTAGTCTAGATTTGATTAGAGCAATTTTAGAGATGGAAGAAACAGCAGCATGAGGTTATTAAGTATCTCAGGCTAACATGTAGCTTATTATGGACATAAGACATATTAGCAGGCCACCATATAGCTTTTAAAGTCAATTTAAGACTCAAGGCCTAATTACAAACCAGGGAAATTTTTGCAACTACCCCATAGCCCCAGACCTGGGGCCCCTAAAAAGATGATTAGTTCATTTTTTCGCTCTAGCAGTTTAAGCCATGGATGACTAGACTGTCCTTTTCCTGCAATGTGGAGGGATGGGGTATCCAAATTTGATGAGATGCTGAAATACTCCCATCTAGTGGACAAAACCTGAATTACAATACATGCAATCACATTTTGGGTAGGTACACCCCATCACTCCAAAACTATATTAAGTGTAAGGACTAAGGCTGTCAAACAGCGGCCCCTAAAGCTCACCGGGATTATAGAAATCAATCAGAATCCCTCATTTATTAAGTCTGTGTATATGGGCGTTTATTGCAATCTTTGTGGGGACCAACGTTTAAACCAGTGTGGACATTAATGCATTGTGAGGATATTTTGGCCATTTGAAGGCTAATCCTTGGTTTTAAGGTTAGGTTAGAATTAGGGTTAGGTAGTTAGGTTAGGGTAAGGGTCGGTTAGCTCTTTATGATAAATTGGGTACCTCTCTCTGGTGGCAAATATCAGTGAGCTAGGATGTGAATGTAGATTAGTGAAACTGATATTTAGCAGCCTTGTTCACGTACTGACTGTTACGGTTGGCCGGCTTACCAATGAGAAGAGCTCAACAGCTGGTGAAAGGTTTCTTCCATCTCTGCTGTAACAGGTAGTACTTGGTGTATTTGAATAAAGAATGTGTAGTGCACCAAACAGACAAACCACTCTTGAGACATTAGCTTCACAAGTCATGTGATACTTTATTCATGAACCTAGGACCAAATATATATATATATATATAACACTGTATAAATACTCTATATATTCTACTCCCTTCTGTGATCTCAATAACAAATAAAAATAATATTTTAAAAAGCCACATGATTATAGGCTGTACAAAAATAAATAATGTTTGGATATTCTGTACAAAAGGAAAAGACTTGATAGAAAAAAACAAGGTGCCTTCGCAGAAGGCAGGAGAGACTTACTTATGAAGTAGTAGCAGGAGACAAGTCCCTCTTTAGGTCTCCACACACGCACACACACACACACATGCACACACATACTCACACAGACACTCCTCTTTGGTCCATTAGGAGTTCCCTCATTGAAGGCTGTGTAGGGCAAGATATGGCTAAAGGACAAAGTACAGCGTACTGAGGCATTTAGAGACAACTGGGTGTTACAATGTGCCGCTGGCAAAAACAAAGATGAAGTGCCACAGGTTTGTGATAAATAAACTGGCAAGTTTGAACATATACACTATGACTATTAGCTATCTTATTTTCCATACCTGATGGGGTGAGTAAGTACAATATCAGCTATTTTTTTTCATTTGTTTCTTTATATACTCTGCAATAACCTCCCCCACCCCAACCCTTATGTGTCCGTCCAGCCCAGCTTGGACAAACATCATATACATGCATTAAAACACACATACAGTCTCACACTCACGCACACACAAAAGCATGACATTGGCACAGTAAGCAGCATGCTCCTTTAGGAAATCAGGAATGTCCATGCTTTCTTCCCCCTAAGGGGAAGCAAAATGTGCCACTGCTGCGCTGAGGCCAGACAGGCAGCAAGCCGTAATCAGTCTTTATTGCTTCAACTAGGAGGCAGGGCCACTGTGGACCAACGTCTGGCCCCAACATGGATGGAGGGAATGGGTAAAAATGGGACTTTATTGTTGTAGTCATTGTGGAGCCGTTGTGGGACTGTTAGACTACCTGGAACCCATGAAAACCACTCTCGCTCTGGAAGTAAACATTCATCGGCCTCTTTAGGTTGCCCGTGGGAAAGAGGAGGCAGTGAAGGTCAGAGTTTCTATCTGATGTCTTCCTGAAAGCTGCGGGTATGAAAAGGAGGTTAGGTTGTGGGAGCAGTCCTTAACAGGCACTCTGATTACACAGTTCCAGCAGGGGTCGCGGCCGGTCTTTGGGGTCACAGCTGTCATGGGTTAGTGCGCGCCCATCGTGGCCGACGCAGCGCAGTGGGCGTTTGCGGAAGCCTCGGCCGCAGGTCTTTGAGCATACCGACCATTCTCCGAGAAGCCAGGAGGGACAGGACTGGGTGGCGCACGACCGTGAGGCCAAGGGGCGCAGCTCCTCCGGGCAATCTCTGGAGGGACGACCATGGGGATCTAGACATACCACCTCTCTCTGCTGCATACCTACTCCACAGGTCTGGGAGCACGGACCCCACTCCCTCAGGGTCCACTCGGCTCCACCCACCTCTCTGATGGCATTGATGGACTGGCGGCGGCCTCCATTGATGTTGGAGACCGACGCAGCACTGTTGGGTCTCGGGGCAAAGTAGCTGTACTTAACCCGGGGCCTCGGGGCTTCCCCCACAGACAGCACCTGGATGGTGAGGGGCTCGGGGAGTGGGGCGAAGCTCCGGAGGCGCTCCAGGGTGGCGGAGGAGCCACTGTATCGCAAGAGTGCCCCTTGCAAGGTGATGTCGGTCTCCATGGTCATCAGCTTGTATTCGCCATTTAACAGATAGCTTCCATCCTGGCGACGCACTGCCAAGTAGCTGTTATCAGGACGACCATTGCCTGGGGCACGCTGCTTAACATCAAGGTGGGTGGCACCAGCAGGGATGGTTACAACATCCTGGTAACCAGGCCTGCAACAGAAACAGACAGAGGTCAGACTTAGCCATAACAATTATGTTGACATGCTATGATGTTTCAGTGTATATTATAAGACATTATGTCGTGTATGAGAAAAAGGCTGCTAGATATTTACCTGGCACGCTCCAGAGAACCAGACACTTTCTTGCAGGTAGAGCCGTCTCCACCACACACACCGCACTTATCAAAGCGCTGGTTAGAGCCGATGACGCGATCACATCCAGCCTTGACACACTGGCCTTGAACACAAACTGAGGTGGAGTCGGGGCTGCAGGGTGTGCCATCAGCCACCTGGGGGCAGCAGAGAGACACAAATGGAACTTTAGAGAGATCTCTAGTAAAACTGTTACATAAGAGTCTGAGTCAAAAGGTAGAAAGTACCACAAAAAAAATATTTCACCCCAGCAAGGCAGCAGCCTAGGGGCTGAGAGAAATTACAATAGCTTATCCTTCAACTTGCAGGTCTGCACAAGTAAAATGACTATTATGAGATAAACTAAGACCCTGAAAACACCATTCTAAAACTGAAAAAATAATCAGCATTTAACAACTCTCACCTTAGGTTTCAGGACAAAGAAGTATCCAGTCCCCTTGGCTCGGCACACCAGCTTGCAGCGGTCTTTGGGTGAAACTCCAGCATACTTGGGCACCCACTCGACACCCTCGCCTGAACCCAGAGACACTTGGGCTGACATGTCGTTGTGGGCCAGGCACTGTTCCTCGCGGAATGACAGGCCTGAGAAAGAAACAGAGGGGTCAGATTTACTTCTTGTTCAGGCTGACCCGCATGCTAACTTTCACACCAATGTGCAAGGTACATCAAAACATGACTTCTTCCTGAGAACAACTACAGTATATGGTGCAAAGTCATTTTATTTCCATATAATAAACTTTGACAGAAAGACAGTGTTTCAAACCTTCGTCAAATCTTATCTGAGATTTAGTATGTGATAACAAAGATGTCTTACCATTGGTGTCAGGGCAGGTGTCCGTGTTACAGGAGCGGTATTGGATCCTCTTGCCCTCACAGTACTTGCCCCCGTTCTTGGGCAAAGGGTTGTCACAGGAACGAAAGGAATACTGCACCCCTCCACCACAGGTCCGAGAGCAGTCGCCCCAGGGACCCCACACTCCCCAGCCACCATTGACAGCAGTCTAAAAGCACCGGGGACATGAGCATTACAATTTGAACTGTGTTGGATTACAGCTGCATGCTCTGCTGTAGAACATATTAACTACTTTTGGATTATGCAGCGTTTTTTTAAAAGTGGAATTTGACTGGGTCTGGTCCTTACCTGGTGTTTGGCGGCTTGGCTCTTAGTGAGACAATGTCCGGCCAGGCAGTAGCTGTCATGCCCGCATGCCGTTCCATCAGCCCAGGGGAAGTTCTTAGTCTGGCACACCAGCAAACCATTGGATGTGGTCACAGTGCACCACAGAGCAGCGCACATGCTACTCAGATCAGGGCAGTGTTGGGAGTCTTCGCCAAAGGTAAGCCGACACTGATGGTCGGCATCATAGACCGTCCCGGGCAGGGGCTGAGGGAGCGGCTGAGGTTTGACCGGTTTATCCAGCAGGCACTGACCATGGCCGTTGTCCAGGAAGGTAGTGACCATGAGGGCGGAGCAGGGGGACCATGGCTGCTGCTGGTCCAGGTTGGACAGGGTGGAGGCCATCATATGGGCGCTCCAGTGGGCACCGTTGACCCCGGAGCACAGCTGGGCATCATCGTGAGGCATGTTGAAGACATGGCCTGGAGGGCGGAGATGAAAAAAAGAGTTCTTTGAGTCCCTCTAGTAAAAGTGGCATGTGTGATTAATATATTATATTATATAAGGTGTTTTTACACACAAGAACATGTTTTTTTTTGTACTTACCCAGCTCATGTGCCACAGTAAATGCTGCTTGCAGCCCATCATCCTCAATAATTGAGCAGCTTCTGTCAGGGTCACACACGGTGCCAACATCTGCCATGCCCAGAGTGTCACAAGAGTGGGCACCGCACAGATCCTAAATAGTCAGACAGAAGGCAAAATGAATGTTTGAATACAATTCAATGCTTCTTCTCTTACTCTTTTTTTCCCCCGTCTCTGATCCATACTTTGTCTTAACACACTTCCTCTTCTCCCACTTACCGTTCTGGTGAAGAGCACTGCAGTGTCATAATGCTCCGGGTGGCGGTCACTTGGTGGGTTATGCTGCCGCTGCCACTGGCAGAAGTTGCGCAGAGTCATTGCGGCGTTAGCGGACACCTGAGGGCCTCTCTCCTCCTCGTATACAACCAGCAGCTTCACCACTGCCAGAGTGATGGAGTTGTGGATGGTAGGGTGGCGATAAAGGCGGGATGCCACTGCCATGATGGTCAGTAGGTAGGGCTTGAGCCCGGCGCCGTGGAACTCAGCCATGGACTGGTCGGCCACAAGCATGATCTCCAGGTAGCGAGGGGTGGAAACAAAACGCCTGGTTCTGTGGTGGGCTGAGGGGAGAGAAGAGACACAGAGAGGTCAGACCAAACTAGGTTAACAGCTCATGTGAGCAGATATCAGGTTTCAGTCTAAATTTTACTGCATTGTAACCTTTGAGTTCTTTTTTGATAGAAATTATTTAGTTTGTCTGAAACAGCCTGCACAATGCAAAACTGTGTTCTAAATAGCAGCTACAAAGGCTCATTTTATTCAGAGGAATAGAGGCTCCAAAGAGAGTTCCGGATGTGCCTGGAGGAGCCTGGCTGCCGTGACTCAGCCTCACACCACCGGCGGCTCCTCCTCCTCAGGGTCCGCATTCCGAAAATGACCTTCTCTGGTGGAAAATTATGCGAAGGGAGAAAATCCTTTCTGTGGGAAAATGTCTGCCGGTGCGAGTTGTACCAGGAGGCGAGTTTACACGTCTCAGCACCGCCGGGCTCTGGCCCCGCAGCTCCCCTCCCCTTCCTGCATCACTCCTCCTCCTCTTTCCCCGGAGAAGTTTGCCCCCCCCCACCCAGTCTCTCCTCCCCTCCCTTCCTCATCTCTGGTAGTGCGTAGACGGCGCTGTCAAAAAAGGTAGCTGAGTCGATTGCGCATGCTGTGAAACCTGACACACGCACAACTCCAGCTGACAGCAGTTTGGTCTGCATATTCACTATAGTGAGTTAATTATATAGAAGAAAAGTAATTTGCTTGTTTGTATTCATTCTACAGAGTAAATCAATCCCTTTCTATGGCCGCCTTTAAGTTTGCTGGTGGGATAATTTCAATTTAGTCTAATATTAACTGAGGAATAGCGCGTAAAATGCGCACAGCATTTCTGCAGCCTTACCTGTCTGGTCTGCGTTAGCGGCTCCGTGCTTGGCTTCTTTCTCCAGATTCTTTGGCACCCTCTCCTCGTCCTCGTTGACCCCGCACTTGGCGCTCCCCTCCTCAGCCAGAGCTGCTCGACCTCTCCGGCGGATCATGTGGACATCCTCCTCAGTGCCCATGAAGTCACTCGAGTTAAGGGGCTGAATAAAATATTCTTCCCCCTGAAAGTAGAATCCGCCCCTGAGTCCGTGGCACAGGTTGAGCGCAGCGGCAGAGTGTTCCTCTCTGTTCACAGTGCCAGAGAAGAAACAACCCGGTTCGGCTCCGCTCTTGGGTTCCTGTGTCAGTTCGGACTCAGGGCTCCCCACAATGTGGAAGACGAAACCCGGCGCCAAGAAGGTCTGGTCAGGCTCTAGCTGCAAGAACAGCTCTTTGCCAAATACGTCCAACCGGTACTCCCTCATCTCCGCCTCCTTTTCTTTCTCCTCTGCGGAGAGAGTCCGCCACGGTTCGGTTTCGCTCTCCGACCGGGCCGCCGGGTCTAGTCTGACCGGCACCACGGTGCTTTCCTCCCAGGCGCTGTGCGCTGCGCCGACGCACAGAGCGGCGATTAAACCAATGGAAACGTGTAAACCCCACATCATATAACTGTGAAATCCGACAAGTGGAAAGACAAATTGATAATAAAGTGTCTAGGAGGAAGCAAATAAATCCTTTAAAAGGTTTTCCACTATAAGCTACAAACCCCAAGTCTTTGAACTTCCACAAACTGTCCCCCAAATTACGCACACGAATAACAATCTAAAAAGGGATCAAATCCAGTGCAAAACTCAGTTAAAGTTATGTGCAGGTCTGACTTGTTGCAAAAAAAAAGTCCTTTCATTAAATTAAAATAAAAGCTGGAACTCTGTAGTAAATCCAACAGGTCTCTTTCTCTCCAAACATCAGCAGATGTCTCAGTTTCTAGCTCTCTTTGAGATCGGGGCAGGTTTTTTTTCTCTGCTGGCCCGTTTAGTCTGTTCTCTGCTCTTGCCTTGCAGTCAGAATAGAGCAGGTCCCTCCTATATATGCCCCTGCCTCGGGACCACCCCTTTCCTGAGGGCCCTTTGATCTGAGAGGGGCCAAATCCCGTGCGCAACGAAAACGCACCAGTGACCTGGAGCGTTGCCATCAATCATTTTGGGGGATTGAGAACTTCGGGCAGAGAAACGTTTTCTTACTCAAACTCTGCTTGTCTGTCACAAGATATAGGCTAAATATATACAGCCATAACCCACGGATATTATCACTGAATATATTCTAATATTATCTAGCATAGAGCCTGTAGATCATTTCCCTTTTTTATTTCATTTTATGATATGCGTGGCCAAAATGCAAAAACAAACTCTGGTACTGTTGCAGTGCTCTACTTTCTAACTTCATCACTGAGCTTCATACCACTTATTAAACTCATGCCCATTCCAACATAAATCCGGGTGACAGGCAGTAGTGGAGCTGATGTGGAGCAGTGTTGTAGTGTCAGTGCAACTGGAGAAGGTAGATGGCAGCAGGTCCGGAATGGTAACCATATCGTGCTGGCCAAGTTCTCCGGGAGTCATACTCACCTCCTCCATGCCAAGCCGGCTGTGGTGCGCCGTAGCCGGGTTCAGCAGCTCTGCTCCCCAGGGAGAGGGAGCAGAGAGGGGCCGCTGAGGTCTTAAGGTGGAGCGGTTCTCCCATCGGGCGGACTCTGCGCTCAAACCAAGGCAGGGAGAGCCCCTGTCCTCCGGCTTCTTCCCCCCACCCGCCCGGACTGCTCCTTCTCTCCAACAGACAGGAAGAGTTAACGCTGGAGTTTCATTAAAAATAACTGGCAAAGCAGAAATCCTACAGTGCATCGAGAGGCATCACAAACAAGTGATATTTCATTCACAGCAAATATATATATATTTTTAAATTGTTAAAGGACAACTATTTAGGGAAAGTGAACTAAAGTAATCATTTGATATTTTGAAGGATAGCATAGTAAATAGACCTGAAAGTGCAGCAAAACGTGAAATATCTAAGAAATAATAATACAATAATGACGAAAATATAAGAATATCAAAAAAATATATAACAATGAGGACACCTAGGTGTGGTGTTATTGGTGTTTAAACAGTACATAACAATCTATATGGATCCCAGAGAGCTTATTGGCACAAATTCCACTGCAGTGTGTAACTTTTGACTCAACTGGAGCAAA
Source organism: Perca fluviatilis (assembly GCF_010015445.1). Classification (NCBI taxonomy): domain Eukaryota; kingdom Metazoa; phylum Chordata; class Actinopteri; order Perciformes; family Percidae; genus Perca; species Perca fluviatilis. Next base: position 8,987,588 of record NC_053135.1, on the reverse strand, counting down.
TATAACTGAAGAGACAGATTATGGAAGTCCACCTTAAAAGGAACATGCCAGAAAAAGTGAATAGTTGTAATTTAATAACTTCCCAGTAGATGGTAGGAATGAGTTATGAAAATTCCCCAGACTGCTGCACAGATTTTCCATGACAATATGGACCAGTCACAAGTTTAGCCAACAGGTGGCGTCTTGGCATCACATTTGGGAGCTTGCAAAGGTGCAAGTCGTGAGCCATCGACCGCAGGGAGGCAGTCCTGGTACACTAATGTACTGTGTGGAGAATGGTGCCTCTGCTTGAGGATGCTCCTTCTGGGTCAGAACGGCAAGTTTATGAGATGATAACCAGGTGACATTTGGATGTAGTTTTTCAATTTCATTTAATGTCTGTATGAACACAGATGAAGACACTTTTCACATGTGTAAATATGGGTTGATGTCTGTGTCACACACCGGCCCAAAGCATGGGACAAAGAGGAGAGACCAGTCAGATTAAAGTGCCAAAGAAATTTGTATTGCTAAACAAACAGGATAACTATTTACAAAAGCATGAGGTGTGATGAGTAATGGCATCAGTGTTGCATGGAGTGTATGGGTGAGACCCAAACAAACCCAAACCAGGAGAGCTGTGGAGCCTAGGAGAGAGAGACAGACTGTAATGAGACAGGACTGGTAGCTATAGACTAGGTTGACCGTCCCAGACTGTCAGCTGAGGAGGCCAATGAAGCCACAGCAGGCAAATAGGGAGGGGTAATAACATACGGATGTGACAATTACAGACAACAAAAGAGCTATTCAAGATTGACATTTGTCCACTCAAGTCAATTAGTAACTAACTGGATGAACTGCATTTGCAGAGAGTACTATCAGTGTAAGAAAACCACCAAACTCCATTACCTTAATGTAGTTTTTTAAACGAGGTTTCATGGGGCGGCCTCTAGCTCACCCAGTAAGAGCGTGCTCCCCACGTAGGCTGAGACCTTTGCAGCGACCCGGGTTTGAATCCGACTGCATGTCATCCCCTCTTTTTCTCTCCCCCTTTCCTGTCTATCCACTGTCACTATCTAATAAAGGGAAAAGCCCCAAAAAATAACCTTTAAATGAGGCTTCAGGTGGGAATTGCAGGAAGTGAAATCTGCTCTTATCCAATCTGAAGCTTAATTAAGTGCCATCCTGACCCATGTTTTCTTTATTGTGGAACTATGACAGGAAACTAAAACCACAGAGAAATTGCAATTGAAACATTTTGTAATATAATATTTACTATTCTTAATGTTAAAGTAACACTCAATGTGCTATCAGTAAAGGATGTTACGTGTATTTGCATGCTTCTGTTGCTAGTAAAGTATGCATATTTATTCTGTCCAGTGGTGGAAATTTTGAGCATTAAGTATTCATTTTATTATACTTCTTCTTCTTCTTTATTACATTTCAGGGGGGAATATTGCACCTCTTACTCTACTTACAGCTGTAGTTACTTTGCAGATTAGTATTTTACATGATCAATTTATCAATTTATAAAATATGTTACTATAGATAGCATATATATAGATACAGATTAATCTTCCCAACAGTATATAAGGTTGTTAAAATGAGAACAAAACCCACCATCTACAACATTACAATAAAAGGGCCAGTTTGGATGCGGAATACTTTAAATTTTGATACTTTGAATATATTTTGCTATGTGTATTGTATATATTGCTATTGTATATGTATGTACTTTTACTTAAGTAACAAGTTTTTTACTTGGACTATATTTACCTAGCAACTTTACCTAGCAAGTCTGGCAATGGTCCTCCTATATCTTGTTATATATATATATATATCTTGAGTGTGATGATAGTGACTGAGTGATAAAACTGATGCCGTGACAAAATTAACAACACAGACACAATATTTAAATATATAGATTTTATGTACATTTCATGTGAATGACTAGAAAAGAAACACTGTATTCTTACAAAGGAATGGTTCATATTCCTAAGTTAAATAGTAATTTGATACAAAATTACTATAATAAATAAAACTCATCTCATTGTTTTTTTATTCACACATACCAGTTGTACAAACAATAAATTACAAGTTCAGTGCTGTGTTTCTGTCGTTCAGCGAGAGAGCTTTCCCTACTGGAAGAGTCAGAGTGGGCTGTGTGTCTATGTGTGTGTATGTATGGAGTGTGTGTGAGGGTTTCTGAAATTCTCAAAATGCTGGATTACTTCAGTGTGTCTGTCTGTGTACATTTCTGTGTAAATATGGTTGAATACTAACAGATATATGAAAGATCTAATCATGGTACAAACATGTCTACATTGTGTAAATAAATCGGAATGTGTGAGGGAAGAAGAGAGAACATTTTGTGAGTGGTAGGTTGACCTGGGTCATGTGTACTATCTGAAAATCTTTCTTATGGGTTGTTTTCTCCTGCACAGGTGCCATATGGGTGAGGTTTGCCACACAAAAAAATGTTAACAAAATTACATGAAGGGATTTTAAAGTCAGTTTGATATGTAATGTACATTGTCTACACTCTAAATGCATCCTTGCATTAAATAACAACATTAAAGCATGAGTTCACCAAAATTACAAAAAGCGCATTTCCTTACTTTAACCTAGTGGTATCTAGTGATGCAGATAGTTTTGTTTCGCCTAAAAGAATAGCTTTGACATCATTATTTACTTTCTTGAGAGTTAGACAAAAAGATTGATACCACACTCATATACGTATGTACATTCAATGGCTTCCAGTCTTTATGCTAAGCTATGCTAAACTTCCTGGCTGGACAGGCCTGAGTGGTATCAATCTTCTCATCTATTTCTCGGCAAGAAATGAAAGAGTGTATTTGCTAAAATGTCAAACTATTTCTTTAAATCAACGAGCAATATTCCTTTGCAGCATCAGTGTCCCCCTTTAGTCATTGGGACTATTTCTTCAGCACAAAGTAGTTCCAAAAAAATTGTTGACAGTGAGGTCAGTGAATTGTCTAAAGTAACTGAGACATTGTTTCTGGAGTTTCTGCTGAAACGGTACAAATGTAAAACCTCTACCACAAAAACCACAAAGGAAATTCCATCCATCTACTGGGGCGGAGGCACCAGATGGATATCTCAAAACTCGGGTGAATTGATCCTTTAAAATCATTCTGTGGTACTAACTTAATTGTTGTAATGTGGCAAACACCACCCATCAGGGTTGGAAACAGATTAAAACAATAATTTGTGAGATAGAGTTATGAAAGGAAAGAAAAGGAAGAAAGAGTTGAATTGCAAAAGGACATTAATGACTGCATTAGTATCTCCTTTGGGAGTATCCAGGGCACACATTGTCATATTAGCATTACTTCCTAAACAGATAAAACAGACAATAAAAAACAGATATTGACCGCCACAATAAAACATGAGGGCCGTAAACCTCCCAGCACCAGCTTAATGACCGATACAAATGGAACTGAGAGTGAAGAAGGTTCAAGACGCACACATTCATGGTACATACTGTATGTGCTTAAAACACAGACCAGGCACACGCACGCACACACACACACACACACACACGCACACACACACGCACGCACACACACACACACAAAATCAAGCATTTCCCCAAACCTGTGAGTCATCGTTAACCTCCATAAATGTTAAGGAGTGTCATGGTTACTTTGCCCCTTTGTCAATAATAACTGTTGTAAATTTTGCCCTCTAAAGGCCACCGTACTTTCCCTTTCCATGCCATCACACCATGCGTCTGTTTCTACGCTGTAGAGGTGACTTGTGTCTTTCTTCCCGAGTTGTTGCGGAGCAGAGAAACCTTTCAAGAACATGAGCACAGAAGTGTCTCAACAGTTTAAGACTGGCTGGATCTAGGATGCAATGAACCATCCATGAACCAAATGTCTGGCTTTACCCATTCATTCTTGGTCGTGAAGTCACCCTCCCATGCTGAGGCTTTCTCCTATGCAGAAAGCATCTTTTGGATGTTCTTGACAAAATAGTCAACACTATGGGAAATAGTTTATGATCAGTTTTCCCTTCTTCTTGTGCTGCTTCTTGGTTTTCAGCAGGAGAGTTTAGTCAAATAAAGACACGTAGTGCTTATAGTCGGGGAATATGTGTAGACCTGATCCAGGACCATCATACATATGGATATCTCCTGTAACTCGTAGTTTTCGGTCACTGAGAGAAGAATATTGGTAGGCAATCAGAAAATAAGGAGACCACCATTTCAGGAATAATGCTGCAGAGATGTACTCAAGTTTGTTAATGAAAAAGACATGCCGTGATTTTCCGATTTTACAGACCCTTCTTGGTGTCTTAGCCGTTTCTACGAAGATTGCCGATTGTATGTTCAAAATTCTGATCATAAAACATTTTACGAGCTGTTTAGTGACTGAAATTACCAAGTAAGGGGAGTAATATGGGACGCTAAGGACGATTAGGACGGATGTCGAGGATTGGGCATATGGGGCAAAATGAAAAAAAAGTGTAATAACGAGCTCCCATCCCATTGCGTTTTTATTGTGCTCTGTTCTCCGGATACACTCATGACAAAAGACAAAGGGGTGCGGCTTCTAAATCCCCACAGTGATTAGAACACAGGGAATAGCATAAAAAAACACGACAACAGGCATGCCATTACAGGGCAACACACACTAAGCCTCCAGGGTTTGGAGACTGAAGTAAAGACAATCAGTTACTGTCCATGTGGAAATGACATGCAATTTAAGTCCTTAGCTATGCCAGGGCGATACTTGTTGCTAACATTCGGACACTGTCCTCCGTTCTACTTGTGCTCTGCATAGCTACTATGATTCAACCTGATCTCACAGAATTCCGTGAAATGAACACGGCCCCTTCACTCAAAATCGGTGGCAGTTTCACGGAATCACAAAAAATTCCATGATAGGCCCACGGAAGAATTCCGCGAAATTCTGTGAGACCAGACATTCCTCTGGCATTTAGTCAATTTAGTCGTGACAATCTGTCTCTGAGTCTCTGTGTATCTGGTCCAAGCCCTTCAGCCGACATTCACAGTCCTGTTAAAGGTTCTTTAATTCATCGGTCCATAGTCCTGCATCCAGCACTTAAGACCTTTATCAGATGTACAGATTAAACTTCTTCCAATCAATCGTTTCTTGTCTTACAAATCATTTTTCTTCTGCTGCCGCCTCAACATTTCTTCACCAGACAGTGTTTGAAGGCAGAGGGTCGGGCACCTAACATGCAGCCCTTGGACAGTTTTCCATCCTGGTCCTTACACTGCACTGTCCGGCTCTGCCAGCCAGTGTCACAAGTCCTGGAGCAGGTCATCCAGGATCCCGTTACCCAGTGGGGCCCCGGGGTGGGGGTGGAGGGACCTGGAGCTGTCGGTGGACCCGCGACCAGGACAGGGGAAGCGGAGAAAGATGTAGTGGTGCTACTGGTGGTGGTGGTGGTGGTGGTGGTGGTTCTCGTTGTGGTTGACACTCTTGTAGTGCTCTGTGGAAGTGTTGACTTTGGTTTGGGGATGAGTGGAGCCGATGGCTGCTGTGGGGCTGTTTGGCGCGGCATGAAGTAGCTATAATGAACATCCAGAGGCTTTTTAGCATCTGTTGCTAGAATCTGGACCACCAAGGCTTCTTCGAGGGCCCGGGGACCCATGCTGTGGAGCGACTCGTCCCTTTGGCTCCAGCCGCTGTAGTTAAGCACAGAACCGTTGAGCACGATGATTGTCTCGGAGGTGGAGATCACGAACTTGCCGTTAAGGAGGTACTCGTTGTTGGGCCGTCGGAGGGCCAGGTAGGCGGTGTAGCGGGTCTGGTCCTTGGCCTTGTGCTGACGAACCTTGATGTGGGTGGAGCCTGCAGGGATCTTCACCACGTCAGTGTATCCCTTACTTTTTGGCAAGAGAGAAAGTAGAAGGGAGGTCAGATCAGCACATAAGACAGTGTGTTCTTTGTCAATGCTGGCTTTGCATCAAAATAGAAGCTATTCACTTGTTGGCAAACTGTGACAAATCTTGCAAGTTAGCAACACTCCGCTTGCGAACGCGAAATGGAGGAAATTAGCGAGCCTTGTTGAACAGATCAATCATGACATGTCAGAGATAATGTGAAGAAGCATGCAAGGGGGTGACTATCTTGGAATATTGTGTTAACGTTTGAAATGTTCATGTTCTTCCCATTCCGCTGACATCACGTGTGTAGCATTATCATTTCAGCATACTGTAAAAGACTAAAAACATTTCTCTAAATTCTGCGTGTGCAAACTTACTATCACTAAACTGAGACTCCCCTATGACGCATGTGTACAAAAGTACCTTTTCTTACCTCTTCTTGGTGAAGTTGCCCACAACGCGTATACATCCTGTGCTGTCACCTCCACATATACCACACTTATCAAACTGGAGCTTGGAGCCAATGATGCCGTCGCAGCCTGTCCGTACACACTTCCCTTTCACGCACACCGAGCTGCTATAAGGACGACACTCGGTCCCGTCTACCACCTGAAGACAAACAGTCACAAAATCATTTTCCACATGTTTTTCCATTAAATACACTGCACACTTCTTTTTTTTTTTACTAACTCACCCTATGAGAGAACACCACATAGTATCCTGTCCTATTTGCTCTGCAGGTCAACTTGCACACATCTTTAGGGAGGACTCCAGCGTACTTAGGCACCCACTCAACAAAGGTCTTCACCCCTTTAGGATCTGTCTGGGGACCGTTGCGCACTTCACATTGCTCCTGCCGGAAACTTTTATCTGAAGAAAAGTTCCATTAAAAGAAGTTTGACATGAAAAACTATGTATTTTACATGATAAATAAACATTAGCTTGTACTATTATAATCATGCATGCATTCTCAGGCTGTAACACTCACTTGATGCTGGACATGGTGTCACGTTGCAGGACCGATAGATGGCTCTCTTCCCCGTGCAGTAGCGCCCGTTGTTACGTGGTGGCGGGTTGTTGCACAGGCGTTGGGCGAACTGCACCCCGCCTCCGCAAGTTCTGGAGCACGCACCCCAAGGACCCCAGGAACTCCAGCTGCCGTGGTTAGACGCCTGGGAGAGAGACGAGAGGATTGAAGAGGAGAGGGAAGATGAAAGAGGAGATAAGAGTTGGGGGAAATGACAGCAGAGGAGAGATCAGAGAGTAGAGAGGGATGAAGGGAAAAGAAAGACAAAAAAAAGAGGAGATGAGAGAGGACAATTAGTGCTTATCAGACATGTTGGAAGTCAGAGTGGTTGCTGGCCGAGCCACGTGTCACAGGGAAAGCCCTTTGGAAAGAGATTTGTGATAAAGAAAAATGTGGCATGCATTGTGGTGTGGAAAAGAGACAGAAAAAGAGACGAGGCTATCCCCATGTGATAAAGCCTTTTATTAAGACAGCATGACTGGATCTGTGGTGTAACAGCTCACATGCTTCCCCTGAGGAACAGCCTGAATGAAATTCTTAAAGTACTTATTTTTGTGTTTTTCCAACCGGCGCTACATGAGTCACCCGTGATAAAATATGACTGGATAAGTAGCATTTAACATTTTATGAGACAATGTTGATTTTATAATCCTGAAGTTCTGCAAAGCTTTTCCATTTAGTTCCACTGCCGAGTCTCTAAAGTACTTCTTTCCACAGTAAAATCCACTTAATCTGCAATCATACTACAAGAAATATACATAGAGGTTAAAAGATTCTGAAGTCTAAAATGGAGGGGCTTAGTGTTTCTCTGAGCAGTAAACTGGCCGTCATAAGAGGCAGTGAAAAACTGAAGCGAGTCAGAACTTGGGCCGGATCCACACATGCAGTCTTCTGCCAAAGATCGAGTCAGACCCGTCAAATGTGACAAATAAACACAAAGAATATTCTTTCCCATTCTTTTTGACTTCCCCTCCCACACACACACACACACACACACACACACACACACACACACACACACACACACACACACACACACACACACACACACACACACACACACACACACACACACACACACACACACACACACACACACACACACAGTGTCGACAGCCGCCAAGAACAGATTCGGTCCTTTAACTCATTAAGGTCAAATTCAATTTAGATCTGTTTAAGCAAGGCCAAGAAAACAAATAGCACAGATCAGCAGTGGAATAAATAAAGCAGACCACACAATGAAGAACCAGTGACAAGTTTTTCTCTTCTTCTCCACTATCTTTTTGCCCTGTCTACTATATTACTTTTATTCCTTTTTATGTTTGTCTCTCACAGACAAGTTTGTACAATGTGGAAATGAGTGCTTAAAATATCAGTTTTTGAACTATAAAAAGGAATCTATTTTAGATTTTAGTCCTTTTTTAGTCACCCTCTACCTCCATGTCCGTATCCATATAATGATACCACTTACTGAGTAGTGTCTCTTGCGGGTCTTGTCCACACACTTCCCCTGCAGGCAGATGCGTCCCTTCCCGCAGGGCGTTCCCTCCACGGCCGGCAGCTTCTTGGTCAGACACACCATCTGCCCCTGGCGAATCACGGCGCACCACAGGCGAGAACATACGTCCATGCCCGGGCAGACGGTGTACTCGGGGCCGAAGGCCAGGCGACACTGGCGGACGGCGTCGTAGCTCTGCCCTGGGAGCTCCTCAGGGCCCAGCAGGGGCTGGCGAGGAGAGTCTAGAAGACACTCAGCTGTGGCAGGAAAGAAGGAGGAGGGCATTTAAAAAAAACAAATAATAAAAAGGCGCTGCAAGCTGCATACTGCATACTCTTGGCTGGTCTTGGTGTATAAAAGTTTATTTTGGTTTAGACAAATGAGGCCTGTATGAGTTGTCAGTTAATTAAAGTGCGGGAGCAGCAGGTACTGTCAAGCTTGAAACAATGCTGTTGCTACATGAATTATGCAAACGTGATGTCAACCGACAATGCTTTAGGGCCATAATGAATGGCACGACTTGCTGAAGTATGACTCATCTTGATTTTTCAGCCAAAGATGTCTTTGGCTTCACTGCAACTGCACCCTTTAAAAAAGGTAATAGGATTGTAAATAACTTCCTATTAGAGATTACAGCTTTGTTTGGAAGTAAACAGCCCTCAGTGAAAGGTACTGTGGGAGAAAAGCCATCACAAGTCAAATTCACATGGATACAATATGTAGATGGAGAAAATAAAACTTTTACTGGCTGGGAAAAGTTCTCACGGTGAAAAGAACTACAGAGCATGGAAGCTTTATTTCCCCCGTGCCTTTATTGTTCTGCGTTTTCTCCCACACCCACCATTGCCGTCGTCAAAGAAGTCTGTGATGGTGGCCGAGGTGCAGCGGCTCCAGGGTTTGGAGGCGTCTATGGAGGTGAGGATGGAGGACATTAGCCGCTTGTCGCTGTTGACTCCGAAACGCTCCTCGCAGAACTTGGAGTCGTCATGGGACAAGCCGAGCAGGTGGCCTGAGGCGTGGAGAGAAAGGACGAGATGTACAGAGTGGATGGAAGGGAGAGAAACGATGAGACTTGTCGCGGGTTTGCACATGCAGCAAGAATGAGAAAAGAAAACATACCGAGAGCTCAGTTATCAGGAGTATGACATCAGACAATACTTTTGTGATATTTATCAGCAAGAGAGATGTGCTGACAGATGTGCATGCCCTGGCCTGTTCATAGCTTTGTTTGTGTGTGTGTGTGTGTGTGTGTGTGTGTGTGTGTGTATATGTATCCATGCCTACCTATCTCATGCGCAACTGTAAACGCAGCGTGAAGCCCGTCGTCCTCGATGACGGCGCAGCTTCTCTCCGGAGAGCAGATGGTGCCGACGTCTGCCATGCCCAGGGTGTCGCAGGAGTGGTGGCCACAGAGGTCCTGGACAGAAGAAATGCCCTAAGTTTACATTAATCCGCAAAAAATTGTGGAAAACCTGTTCATTTAAATAGTTTAAAAAAAAAAATTCATCCCAATACTAGCCAGAGCACACAGTATTGATTTTGGTTTTGATTCCCACACACGTCCATGCAGACAAGGCCTCGGGGTGCACTGCTCAGTCCTGCCAATCAGTTAATCGAATTGTTGCATCAGAGTTCACACGCCTGCACATGGGCCTGTGTGCATGTGCATACACACTCACACACACTGCAGCAGAACATGTTTGGAATGCACATGTTCATTCAGGGTACATAGGCACATAAACATATGAAGACAAACGTGTGTGTGTGTGTGTGTGTGTGCAGAACATCCAAAAAAGGGAAAACACACACACACACACACACACACACACACACACACACACACACACACACACACACGTCCTGTGGAGAGGATGAATCGTCATGTTAAGTGGTGCTGACAGGCCTGCTGGGTCCTGTGTGAGAGGGAGGGTGTTTACCCGTTCCCAGAGGGGCGGGTTTGGAACAAACTGCCTTGTGTTTTTCACTCGCACACTTGACTGACTGGGTGGGACCCCCTCTCACAGTCACGCACGCACGCACGCACACACGCACACACACACACACACACACACACACACACACACACACACACACACAACAATTATAGGAAGTGAATGTCAATACATGGGTAGATACTTTCACATATGGAGCACATATAAATGCATACCTGATGGTACACTCGCATACAGAAAACATTCTCTGTTGACGTGAACAGAGAATGAAAACTTCTCTGCTCTCTAAATGTTTGAATATTTGTATCAATGTATTTCTATGTTGTCGTTTCTCTTCCACATCATGGGTCTGAAGAGAGAAAGCACCAGACCTCCTTTATCCTCTTTGCCAGTTGACTGCTGGAGACACTGACTGCTGGATCCGCACACCAAGGGCAAGTCAAACACGCTTGCTGCATGCATGTAAGTTTCTCCTGACTTTTCCATGGGCACACAAGCCAGAGGACACTGGCTTCAGAGAGAGATTTTCATAGTTTTCTCTTTCGCTGTTTCCCACACTCTTTCACCCCGACGTTCTTCACACCTCCCTCTATTCCATTTATTTATTCATTCACCCCCTCCCCGGCTCTATTACGAGAGCTGTTTTTGTTTCCATCTCTCTTGTACAACACGGATTTCAGTGTAACAGGGAACGCGTGGATGAAAAGTAGAAGAATGGTAATATCCCATAAACTCACATCCCTATCTGCGTATTGTTTACTCAGGCCTCTCACACGAGCACAAAAAGAAGGAGGGGAGAGAGAGAAATACATACAGGAATCAGACCTTGGGGGGGAAGGGGGGGGGGACTATGGAGGGATGCCGGATATTAAAGAGAAGAACTGAGAGAACAAGGAGTTACTGAAATATTGGCAGAAATAACAGGAGAACAGGTGGCAAGCTGGTTGTTAAGGTCATGAGGCGATCAGAGCTGTGTGTGTGTGTGTGTGTGTGTGTGTGTGTGTGTGTGTGTGTGTGTGTGTAACAAGAGCACTTGCAATCTAAGCCAAGGCTTGTGTTAAACAAACAGCCAGCCAGACCCAGACACACACACACACACATGAAAATCCCTCTTGCAAGTGAGTTTAGCTCACTCTATGTGATGAAAACACCCTGCAGGCAGACTCCAACAAACCTGCTAATCAAAAGCTACCCGCTCTCCATCAGTGACTGGACAGGTCACTAATGATTCGTCACCAGTGATTGACAGATTGTCAAATACTTTCATTTCCATGCTATATTATACTTAAACTCGATAAATATTGTATTTGTTAAGCCACGCTAGCCACAGAAATCTTTCTGTTTAGTACCTTCAAAGCTGGCAGAACTATTCACAACAAGACGCACGCGAGATCCGAATACAAGAATGACAGCTCGGTGCTCAAAGGAAACTTCAGACCATGATCGTAAACAGAAGTGCAGTCTAAAGTCACTGATGCATCACAGTGTGAAGAGAGTGTTGTTACGGGCAGACTGAACTCTCTCTCTCTCTCTCTCTCTCTCTCTCTCTCTCTCTCTCTCTCTCTCTCTCTCTCTCTCTCTCTCTGGCCAGTCGCGTATGTGGACAGACCCGGCGCTAGGGTTGAGGGTTTGGGATCCAAGAACTGTCTGCAGGTTGTCAACATATACCAGACGAGGTATAGCACGTGTGAAATATCAAGAACAGTTAAAACAAATAGAGGGGCTAGCTGTGACGGGGGCGAGGCCTGGGAAATGTACACTTTAATGTACAGACAGACACACACATAAATACATGGAGGAAGAGGAGGAAGACAAGTGGAAAGGGAGGATTCCAAACTATACACGTGTGCACATTCACCGTCCGAGGGAAAATGACATAACGATGTGTTTAACACACGTGGAGGAAATGGTTTGTTTATACTATACATGCTGTGTCCACATTAGTGTGTATCTTTAATCATCAATACATAAGGGCCCTCTTAGTGTTTCTGCAAACTATTATGGTACTATAAAAGGTCAGCACTTCACTATCACTGGCTTCACAAATACTAAATAGTCAAATGGCAGCATACCCACACGTATGTCAATATCTCTGCAGCTCTCTCTTGCCACCTTACAGTAGGGCTTTGTCCACTGTCCAAGCTCACAACAAGTGAACACAGCCATGCATAACATTTAATGTTCCACGGATACACACTCCGAGTCCCCTCAATGTGCCCGTTGTTTTGTTCTGGTGCTGGTATGTGTGGGACAGGGTGACACCGCCACACGGGTCAGCTCACTGCGGGTACGGGTGTTGGAGTAATTGGACCCGACCACAAAGAGACGAGTTCCCTCCAACCCTGCGCGCTCCTGATGCCCCCTCCCTCCTCTCTCATCTGGGAACAATGGACTGGTCTGACTTCACAGTCACAAAATCTTCAATGAGCTTCAGTTCTAGTTCAGCGAACCACAATTATCAGGTTCTGCTTCACAGTTGCTCCAAATACACAGATGAAAAAAGGTTATTTGTTTTCATACATAAACTAATACTTGACACCTCTGACAGTATGATGGAATATTAGGCAGACCATTTCCTGTAACACATCTGAAGTGAATTTACAGAACGTCCAGGTTTGTCTTTTCCTGTTAAGTAACACAACCAAAGTTATTTTCCTGACAAAAAAAGTAACCATGCCTCATATATCAAACATCTTTTTCTTTCCTTTTTTAAAATCTAAAATGCAGCATGAAAGGTATGAGGTAACTGAGCCAAATCATTTCCAGACTGGCATTCTGTCAATGGAAACTCTAATGGCTCTAATCTGTTTGGAAAGTGACAGATTTTGTGCAGCTCTTGACATTGTATGGGGAGCCAGTCTTGCAAAAAATAAAGTGTGGTTCTCTTAAAGAATAGGGCTAAACGACAATTTGTTTTCAAGATGTCAGCATCTTCCCATTCCACATTAAGGTGTGGAATAAGAGTGAATACAAATTAGTCTGTTTTCCTGCTGTGTTTAGCTGTAAACAAACCTCAGTCCTGCTCATCTATCCGTTAATGCTATACAAGGTAAAGTAACAGCAGTAAAAGCACTCAGCCAAAAGACAGACGCCTGAAAATGGCCTTTAATAGTCAAAGAGTTTAAAGGTCAAAGTAAGGCGGTGGCTGCTTTCTATGACTTATTAAGGTTGCGACCCTAAAGTGAAGTCATGCATTACCTGTCTACTTATTCTGCACACAGATTTAGCTGCAAGAAATGCAATAGATAGGGATCAGAAACCCGCCTTGTAATGTTTCTCTGGAGGCCTGTACTGGGTTACAGGGGCCATAGTAGATGATTAAATGCTCTGTGTGCGACAGAGTGGGATCACCTGCTTCTTGTGCTGACAGGTAACATCTACAGTATGCCCTCCACCTTCAATAGAGAAGGTGAGATGTGTGAGTGTGGCAGGAGACAGGTTTATGAATAAGTGCTGTGACAGGTGAGACACAAATTAGGTTCTGACTGATATACTGGTAATATTGGCCTTTTATTAGCTTCTGTTATGATGGAGGTTGGATCTTTTTGTTTCTACGTAGTTTTAGAGGCTTTTTCTCCTCAATCACATCAGTTATGAAAAGTGTCTAATTTAATGATATCAATGATATTACGAGATACAGTCTGAAACTATGCATAACTGTAAAGCCTTGACATTGACTGCTATGAGATGAAAATACATTTTAAATCAATGGAAAGATACAGAGTGTGGATGCTTTTTTCAGGATGAGCATGAGCATGATGCCTTTAGAGCAGGGGTCTTCAACGTTTGTTTTAAGCCAAGGACCCCTTAACTGAAAGAGAGATGGCGCAGGGACCCCCCTACTAAATATATTGTATAAAATAAAGTTGCATATTAAACTGGGCCTACAATAACTTATAGAGCGGCCTAAAGCCTTTATACATGTTTACATAGAATACTAAGCTATTAAAATAGCCTAATAATTGTTGGCATGGTTTTATAATCATGTTTTAATGTTAAACATAAACACTTAGGATGAACTGTATCTGTGGATGCTACCTTAGTGACTACCTTACATATAGGCCAGTAAGCCTATCATCAGTGGGGATTTACATTTGCAAATAATATGTTGGATTCATGTTAAGACTTTTAAATGTTGGAAAAAAAATTCACAATAATTTGAAGCCCCCCTCCCTGCATAGACTCTGAGGACCCGGCCCCTCTGTTATAAATTCCTGCTTTAGAGGTATCTGGATTGCTGTTCGCCGTGACCCTGCCCACCCGGCTGCCAAACCCAACCACCGGAGGATGGCACCGTCTTGTCCGTGCAGGTGTAGTGGCAACAGATGTTAGTAAGGAGCCACGAGGTGATTGGCACACAGGAACTGTGCCACTTTGCCAGCTTGCTGACCTCAGCTATGCACAACCGGCTGCCTTGCCAATGCATGACGCCGCCAACTTGCAGCCGATGCCAGGAGATCCGAGGTAATACCACTGGTGCTTGCTTTTTTCCGCCCAAGCCACGACAAGACCCTGCATGAGCTGAACACACCGCAACCCAAGGCGAGCTATCCGACTCGTCAAATGGAGCTAAACCACCACACGAAGCCACACCCGGAGAGGTGAAAAATGCATGTAGATCTGCTGCTGCCCTGCGGCTTTCGACCAGGCAGGGAGGGAAGAGGAGAGAGAAAGGGACGGTGAAAGAAGGGATAAATGAGTGTGGTCTCGGTAAACGTAGGGCTTCTCACAGGGTGGATGTGTTTGTTTTTCTTACAGCTCCCATCACCAGCTGACAGGCACTGGAAAAGTAACTGGGGGAAAATGTGCAGACTGGAGTGATGACAGAGAGAGAGAGAGAGAGAGAGAGAGAGAGAGATAGGCTGGGATGACTATCTAGTTAACTGCAGTTTCAAGGGAGTTTTAGGGATATTTCTGCAATGCATCAAGCAGCTGATTTCAAACCTCCCTCTCACCCTGGGAAGAATGTGCGTGCGTGGCCGCGGGCACGCGCCTCAGATCACACAGACTTCGAGGCTTTGGGACCGCCAGGGGACTGGGAGGGGGAGGCTGGAGACAGAAGAGCCTGCCTAGAAAAACACCAGGCGCAGGCGTATGGACTTTTACAGACGCTGCGCTGCATTACGCACGAGAGATTCGGCAAAATGAAGAAACGGAAGGAGAACGAAAAACGCACACAAAAGGGGTGGATATAACCAAGGGCGTGTGGGAAGCAGGGTGTTCAGTCTTCACTTCTGATTGACTGTGATGCAAATGCTGATATGGTTCACAGTCGGCCAAAATAAAAAAAGATAGTGTCGCTTACCAACAAGAGGAAAATGCCGTACAATTAGGCAATTACGTTTATAGAATATAAACAGGGGTGATGTGTGTCAGTTCCTTTTCATGACAGCATGTGTTTTGCTAAGCTATTTGCAATAAGCCATCCAAGGCTCAATCTGCCAAGTGCTTAGCTGCAGCTGCCACCTCGTGCACCATCAAAATAAAAACAAACCGTGGCGTCACTCCGCCGCCTTGGCATCACACCGGGGCGCTAACCGCCTCTTTCTCCGCCGTGTGGGACAGGGAGGGAGGCAGGCGGGAGACCGGCGCCTGCCAGGTGAGAGGATTAGCGGACAGGTGGAGGTGCGCAAAGAGAGGGAAGTTTGTTTACCTGCCTGGTGAAGAGGATGGCGGCGTCGTGGTGGTGGTGGTGGTCGTCGTCCAGCGGGTTCTGTTGGTTCTGCCACTTGCAGAAGCTTTTCAGTGTCGCCGCCGCGTTCTTGGACACATCGAGCCCCTTCTCCTCCTCAGCGACCACGGTCACTTTCACCACCGACAGCCGGATGGGGTTCTCGATGCTGGCGTGCCCGTACAGCTTGGACGCGATGGAGGCCAGTGTGAGCAGGTAGTGATTCAAGTCCTTGCCGTATTTCTTGGTCATGGTGTCGTCGGCCACCAGGAGCAGCTCCACGTGCCTGGCGCGAGAGACTGACCTCTTGCTCCGCGGGCCAGGTTCCGCAGCAGCTGCTGCTTTGGCGAACCGGCTCCACCATGTTCGCCCGCGCGCGCCGTGCTCATCTGCGCTCTCCTCCGCGAGTCTCTCTTTGCCCAGTGTCCCCTTCCCGCGACCTCTGTGCCGGCGTTTCCCCGCCGCATGTCTGCGTCCCCTGCGCCCGTCGCGCGTCCCGCAGCTCTCGCGCCCCTCGCGCATGGCCTCGAAGCTGAAACTTTCGCGCGTGAACACGTGGAGCGCGCTCTCCGCGTCTTTGTCGTGCAGGGCACGCACGTCGTGCTCGTGTCCCTTCGCCCTGACGATAGGCGTGATGGAGTAGCGCGCGTGGTCCACGGCGAAGAAGCCCTCGAGACCCCCGCCGCAGAGGTTGAAGACGGCGAGGGACTCCGGGTTGGAGTCCACTGTCCCACGGTACACGCATTCCCGCTGCAAAGGCGCAGGGCTGTCCCCCATCATAGCGAGCACATACTGGGGGCTGAAGTGATGCGACAGCACCGACTCGTCCCGCTCCATGTCCAGCTGAAACCGGCTCCCATCCAGGTACACCAGGTAGCCCACCTTCCCACCTCCGTGGTAAATCCGGTCAATGGTCCGCACGACCCCGTCTGTCCTCCGGGCAGGTGCGAGAAGCGACCCGTTCGCAGGTGGAAGATAGAAACCCTGGAAAGTAGAAAGCCCGGCTCCCAGCTCCAACTCCACGACGCACAGCAACAGTAGCCGAAACCAGAGCATGTCCTCGGCCAGAGCACCAGGGATCCGCACCATTGTTCATTCCAACCTGAAGAACATGTATTTATCCACTAAAACAACCCGGCCGAAGAGACAACTTTGAGTATTTGTTCCTCCAAAAAGCGCATCCTCCCGGTGTCCGAATCCCCAATGAAAACACACACACACACACACACACACGCACACACACACACACACACAGTAGTAACCAACAGGCGAGCAAACAAAACCATTGAGGGGGGGGGGGAATGGAAATGAAAAAGAGCAGCAGAGAGGAAGTGTGTCTAGGCTGGAGAGCACTGAGCTGAACTTGGAGAACAAAAACACAAAGTTTGCTCTTAATAGGACCCGGAGAGAAAAAAGTCCTGCCCCCTTTGCGCTCAATCACCACCCCTCCACCCCCCTCTTCTCTCTCTCCCTCTCTGCCTCAAATCAGAGTAAAGTCAAGTGCTGGAGGAGAGGAGAAAAACTTGAACAATGCTGTCACTGGAGTATTTCCCATTGCCTCAGCAAAGAAAGAGGAGCCTGTTAGACTTTGCAAGTCCATCAAAATCCTCATGAAACACCTCGAGAGGCAGAGAAAAAGGTGCAAGCAAGTAGCTGAACCTCCAAACAATCACCTCTGGTTATGACTCAATTATAAAATCTACCTTATCAGTGGCAATCACCCCCTTCGTCTTTCTCGTTTTCATCAATTGCAGGATATCAACATTACTTGTAGCCAGCATAAAACTATCAGCAAAACAAGTTCCCAAACAGCAACATGCTGCCACTCCCGGGACCAACACCATTTATCCTAACCATTAAACACCAGCCTGTTATTTTTACACTTTTACCACTTTGACTCCTTTAATAATTGAAGGCTAAAAGTCCAACATGGCTTGACTGGAGAGTTTCAGGAAACTAGAGGGGAATAGATAATTTATGGCTGTTCGTGTGTCCGAATAAGAGTTCTGGGAGTTCACTGTTCCCGTGTGAGACATTTAATGGCGAGTGGAGGGAATCTGTGAGCATGCATACAGTATATGCTGTACTTGGGTATGAGAAAGTAAAGGGGGAAAACAGTGTGTGTGTGTGAGTTTGCAGGTGTGTGACTGGGCCTGAAACTGCCCTGGGAGCTGTCTTGATTATTTATTGTACCTTTAGGGAAGTGTATGTTGCGTTGCCAATGGGATGTCATACTTTTGTGCTGAGAGGGATTGAGCCATGCACACCTCACTGGAGCTGAAGTAGCTGTGTCTCACACAAACCTACTGTCAAGTCCTAAAAGTTCCAAAACACTGCTCATTTGCTGAGTCACCTAACAGCTATTACCTCCGCACACCACAGAGGGGGTTTCAGTGTGTGTCTGCATGCCAAGAGGGAGGCCTCTCTTTGTGGATGCACACACACCCCACGCAGAACTTGAGCGCAGATATTACGTTTCAACTCTGCTGCGTCAAACGGTTTGAGCCCATGTCGGCTCTCCTAAAGTGGCGCGTTAATCCAAAGGCCCTTCTACGTGACTGAGCAGCGTGGGTAGTATTGCATGGCGCTTGCAGGAAAGCAGCCAGGGAGTGGGCGTGTGGGCGGACGCGCAGCCAAAAAGAGGAACACTGTGTGCTGCCATCGTAAGCCTCGCCGCCCCTGTCAAATCCCACCATGGTACGATCCACACAAAACATCCCACACCAAGGATACACTCTGCATTTAAATAAGCCTCCAGAAGAATGTTGACAGGTCCTCAACAGGAGGGTTGCGATGAGGGGCCATGGGCTCGCTCAAAATCTCTGCTACGGCCCTGCAACCTAATATTGAACGTAAAAACACCGTGCCCTCGTCCAGTATCGAGCTTAACCTCATGTCCAAATCAACCGTTATATAATGCACCTCCCACCCCCACTACCCGTCTCTTTTTCTCTCTGTCCTCAAGTCTTGTCCCCATCACCCCACCTCCAGCTGCTTCTCCTTTACACCGATCTGTCAAGTGTATTACCTGCAGTAAAAAGACACCTATAAAGACTGAGCAAACCAGAGCTGTGCGTGAGAGGATGTTTGACCAGGACAGAGTGATGTCATGATGGACCTTCGGCGCTTGTGTATGAGTGTGTGTGTGTGTGTGTGTTTGAGACATCAATATGCATGTTAGTATTTTGAGTTCATCCCCATACATGTACACCCAAAGGATTAATGTGTTGAAATGTATTGCAGCTGCAAACCAGTGGCACTGAGCCTGAGCAAAAATTAGGCAACTTTCCACAGCATATTTAAATGCTACACTGTAATGACAGACACACACACACACACACACTCAAGCACGCTTTAGCTTATTTCCCTACAATGTCCTCTCCCTCCCTCTTCCCCCTCCTCTTTGAATATCACACACTCAGCCCATTGGATCATTTTTAATCCCCATCATCTGAAACCGAGATGTATGCCAAAGCAACCATATGGACATAAACCACCCCCGTTATCCCCACAAAACACACACACACACACAGTAACCCAGATCACATGTGCAAAGCAGTCTGCATACAGTATTGAGCGTCACCAAAACAAGTTGTGTGTGAACCCGCGTGCCGAGCCACGTGTGTGGGACCGGCCCACTTTCTACAGTGGCTGGGAGGGGAGGCAATCCAATACGGTTAATTGACAGGCCGAGCCTTTTACATAACCACCAGGATCTATCTAAGTGGTGGTGTCAGAATCCCCACCCCCCCGGGCACTGCAAATCTCACTCCCTCTCCTCCTCTGCGCACAAACGCACACACCATCCCTCTTTTGCTCCATCTCCCCCCTCCGTCCTACTCTTCTATCCCTTCCTGGATGTTAAACCAGTAATTCCCATCAGGATGAAAATGCTTCAGATGAAGGGAACGGCAATCAAAGTGCTTGTTCTTGTGATGGTTGAATGGCTGATGGTGTGTGTGTGTGCGTGTACTGTCCCTTTTTCCTCCACCTCCCCTTCATTTCCTCTCGTTCTCTCTCTTAGAAACCAGGTGTGTTCTTAGCATCCGTTACCATGGTGCCAAGGGAGAGAGCAACATCTCCTGGGCGACAGCTATAGCCTTCCACCACAGGTATACTCTGCTCTGGGGAACACACACACACACACACACACACACACACAGCTTCTCACCTTTTTGCAAAAAATGAACACAGTCAACACAAACTTTAGCTTTATCCACAATGTATGTATGTAAAAAAGAAAATGACACATACAAAAGTAACGCATTTTTACATACAAAGGCACATGTATACATCTGTAAACAAAGATAATACAACACTTGGATCTAGTTGAAGTAAATGATTGCCTTTCATAAGATAGCAGATGGGTTTTAAATTAATCTCAGAGGAGCATCCAAAAGATGAAACCTGATCCAGGTCTGAAGGAGAAACAGCTGTTTCAAGTTTGCAAAAAGGAACCTTTTATCTTCAAACATATTAAATACATCACGCTTACTCAGAAAATATTGCTCATCCTTCTGGTTTTAGAGATTTAAAGTTAGAGTTCTCCCAGTGAAGAGTACATTCTTTCACAACTGAAACCCCGGAGACACTGGAAAGTACATTTTAAAAGTCTGTAGTTTACGGTTAGTGATATATGAAAAATATTTTTTTATTAACAAGGCTGCAATTATTATAAACTACCCTTTTTAGGAAAGGTCTACACAGTTCCAATTGTCCTTCATTTTGATAAAACATAGCACTGTCTTCCTGAATCAGGTCAGTGAAAGAAAACAGAAATAATAAAAATAATTATAAAATAATTATAAAAAGAAAGAAAGAAAAGAAAACACGTTTCTACAAAACCAACTTGATTCTTCACATTCTGCATTTGTTCTTCTTCTGATGAATATAAACATCCCTACACTGCATAGAGGTCACTTCTTCATTTGCCACTTTAGATTTGCACTTCAAAGTTGCACTGCATGTTACAGTGAAATATACTGTAATGTCACACTGGAGTGCCAGAGGTATTTTCTTATTAAAAACCTACTTCAACATTTCACGTTAAATGTTTTGGGCTTAGAATAAAATAAATAAATAAATCAGTTTTGTCTACACAGCAGCGGCGACATTTCAATATTGTGTTAATACATGCTGATTCAGACACGATGATTGCATGTTTCTCAGCTTGATAAATGGTAGTTATTTTTGGTACAGTACAAAGACGTTCTAATGACGCCTTTTTATTTAGCAGAAACTGCACTAACAACAACTAAAAAATAACTAACAACTATCTTTCCTGCCTACTTTCTTTCAAACGATAGACGAGTATAATTGATGCAAACAGTTAACTGCACATTTCGATCATTTCGTTATTGATTAAGTGTAACCATGACATCAAGTTAAGCACTTGATATATTGGCAGTAAAAACGTGTGTTTTGCTAACGCAAATCTTGCTCTGGGTATAAGGCATGTTATGAACCATTCAAACTCCATGGTATGGCGATCGCAGAGGGTAAAGCGCATACAAAAACATTCGAGGCAAATCGCTGTATAAAACATGTCAGACTCATAGAGTCATCAGAGGATACCAGCACCCAAAACGGAACAACAAATATTCAGTGGAGAGTCAAAGCTGAGCATGCAGTGATCTCTCATAGAGAGTAGAGCGCCAACTCCTTCAGTAATGCTGGCAACAGCAGAGCCTTAGATGGCTTAAGGGGCTGTGATGAAATGGTGCACAAGTACAGTGATATCCAACTGCTACATAAAAGAAAAGCTATAGATTTGAAGCAGATAGGGTTAACAAGATTAGCCGGTAACAGATGGGGAGGTAATCTTTTGAACTGAAACAGGCCTCTGCCGCTCTAGAATCCTAAACAGCATTAAATCGAACCTTGACCCTCCCCTTCGCCACACCTAACTGCCTGCCCAGCATCCAGTGTTACGGCGCCATTGACCATCATCAGGTGATAGGACTCTGGATGAGGTCTGTGATCGGCTCCTTCTGCTTCTCGGTCAGGGGCAGTCCCGGGCTGTAGAGGAGCGCCGGGGTGCTGGCGGGAAAGTAGTGGAGGGCCTGTGATGAGGTTTCAGCAGGACTGCACAGATGTTGGAAGCGCTGGGGTGTGGGGGGGCAAAATATACAGTTAGTTGATTGTTTTAACCTCTACTCACCACTCTGAAGTCTTTTATTCGGCGTGTTACGTTTTAAAATCTCGCTTCCTTTTAATTATCTGAGGAAAATCCACATGGTACATGTGTAGATTTCTTTAACATCTCTGGGTTAACTAACACAGCAGCAGCAGCAGCAGCACACGGTGGTAAGTGCATTAAAGAGAGTGCTGGTATAACCTGTGGCAGGGTTCCCGGGGTGGTGGCCAGGGCGTAGATGGCCCAGATGGGAAGCAGGGAGACGGAGGAGAGTGTAAGGAGCCAGCCCAGCGCGGTGGCCCAGGCTGGAGCCACCAGGCCTTTACCCAGCTTCAATGGAGACCAACTCACCAGGGAAAACACAAAGGTAGCCTGTGGGCAGAAAGACGGAGGTCTGGGTCAGTTAGTCTTTGCGCATAAGAACCCAAATCAGTACAGCATGCGTTTGGACTGAGGTATATCAGGTTGACACAGTAACACCATCACAGTCCATCACAAGTTTTGGATGTCAGTTTTTATTTTTTTATTTTCAAACCGTTATGGCTTAGTGCAACATATTTAGACACATGGAAAGACCACATTTGTCATGCGAAGACTGATTGACAGGCACATGCGTTAATGTGTATATTATTACACAGCAAGCAAGACACAAAACAGTGTGACAACAGGTCAGCAGGGAGGGGGGGCGGGTCACTCACAGTGCACACGGCCGGGGTCAAATATTTCCAGCACAGCTTGAAGACAGGCAGGGGGCTGTAGCCGGTCATATCCCTGATGTTGGCACTGAAGCGCTCGGCTCCTGTGGCCAAAACAAGAACAACTTCACCACGAGTGGTTGTGGTTTGGTTTGACATCATGGTTTGGTTTACGACCGGCTTGTTGTTTTTGGTGGCAGTGGCTCACTCACTTGGAATACATATTGTTTGCCAGTATCCACCGCTATAGAGGGAAGTACTAGAAAAAAGGTCTTGAAATAACAAAAACCCATGGCTTTAAACGGACGTGTCGTTGTAGCAGTAGTGCCGCCAGAATCGGTGGTAGTCGTGGTACAATGAGAGTCGTGGATTTAACAGGAGACGTAAGCATGGTAGTAGCAGCAGTATGTAGGGTTTATGTTGTTCAACGCCCAAGTTAAAACAGGAAGTTGCTCTAAAAGATCTAACAGACATTTACTGAAGGTAATTTGTGTAATCATTTTAATTTTCACATTGGTTTCACTTAATAAAAAAAAAAAGAAGCATAAATTAGGATTCAATTATAGCATAATGAGTCTTGCCCTACTGGAATCTATTTAGGTGATAATGCTATGTCACCATATCTCAGCTATTTAATTGGCAAATTAAATGTTGTCACAACCTATATGAATGATGGTCAAAACTCCAAAAAAAAACCAAGACCCAGGTTGTAAGAAATATATACATTTCCTTAAAGGTCCCATGGCATTAAAAATGTCACTTTATGATGTTTTAACATTAATATGTGTTCCCCCAGCCTGTCTATGGTCCCCCAGTGGCTAGAAATGGTGATAGGTGTAAACCGAGCCCTGGGTATCCTGCTCTGCCTTTGAGAAAATGAAAGCTCAGATGGGCCGATCTGGAATCCACCTCCTTATGAGGTCATAAGGAGCAAGGTTACCTCCCCTTTCTCTGCTTTGCCCGCCCAGAGAATTTGGTCCACCCATGAGAGAGAGAGAGACATCATGGCTTTCAAACCAGCAAAGTGGCTGTTGGTCAAGGCCACACCCCCACCGTCCACCTTGCCCCCCCTCTCTCCTCCTCAATAGCAACAGACACAGAAATGGCACATCCTAAGGAAAGCTCATTGTGGGACTGGCTCTAGTGGCTGTAATTCTGCACCAAGGCTGAATTTCGGAAAAAGACTTCAGATACAGTATTAGGGGACCACTAAGGTCTATATAAAAGAGACTTCAGATACAGTATTAGACTTCAGATACAGTATTAGACTTCAGATACAGTATTAGACTTCAGATACAGTATTAGACTTCAGATACAGTATTAGACTTCAGATACAGCAATTAGGGGACCACTAAGGTCTATATAAAAGAGACTTCAGATACAGTATTAGGGGACCACTAAGGTCTATATAAAAGAGACTTCAGATACAGTATTAGGGGACCACTAAGGTCTATATAAAAGAGACTTCAGATACAGTATTAGGGGACCACTAAGGTCTATATAAAAGAGACTTCAGATACAGTATTAGGGGACCACTAAGGCCTATATAAAAGAGACTTCAGATACAGTATTAGGGGACCACTAAGGTCTATATAAAAGAGACTTCAGATACAGTATTAGGGGACCACTAAGGCCTATATAAAAGAGACTTCAGATACAGCATTAGGGGACCACTAAGGTCTATATAAAAGAGACTTCAGATACAGTATTAGGGGACCACTAAGGCCTATATAAAAGAGACTTCAGATACAGCATTAGGGGACCACTAAGGTCTATATAAAAGAGACTTCAGATACAGTATTAGGGGACCACTAAGGTCTATATAAAAGAGACTTCAGATACAGTATTAGGGGACCACTAAGGCCTATATAAAAGAGACTTCAGATACAGCATTAGGGAACCACTAAGGTCTAATAAAAGAGACTTCAGATACAGCATTAGGGGACCACTAAGGCCTATATAAAAGAGACTTCAGATACAGTATTAGGGGACCACTAAGGTCTATATAAAAGACTTCAGATACAGTATTAGTGGGACCACTAAGGCCTATATAAAAGAGACTTCAGATACAGTATTAGGGGACCACTAAGGCCTATATAAAAGAGACTTCAGATACAGTATTAGGGGACCACTAAGGCCTATATAAAAGAGACTTCAGATACAGCATTAGGGGACCACTAAGGCCTATATAAAAGAGACTTCAGATACAGTATTAGGGGACCACTAAGGCCTATATAAAAGACTTCAGATACAGTATTAGGGGACCACTAAGGCCTATATAAAAGAGACTTCAGATACAGTATTAGGGGACCACTAAGGTCTATATAAAAGAGACTTCAGATACAGTATTAGGGGACCACTAAGGTCTATATAAAAGCATCCAAAGAGCACCATGTCATGGGACCTGTAAAAAAGATTTCTATTAAACAATAACTGAACGCTATTACTATGTAATAGCACTCATCTCTCCTTCTACATATAGTAATGACTAACTGCAGTAGCAGCAGCTTTACGTTGATCTGACGAATATTCAGTTACAGAAATGTAGCTGTCCCTTTTCTAAAATAACCCAACCCGTGGAGCGAGTCATAGCCAGCAACAGAAGAGTGTTAGTGTATGTTTGAGTCCTTACAAAAAAAAAAAAAACACTGTACACTCCCAGCCATAAAAAGGTGCACTGGGGTCCTGACCGCTGTTACCCAGTCCACTAAAAACCCCTCTGCTAAACTGTGCTGCTCCACTCACCTCCTGCTGGGAGAGCCATAAAAACAGGCTTCCTTGGTATTCACACACACACACACACACACACACACACACACACACACACAATCTACTTGACCTTTTTGTTATCACCTGCGATGGCACTACTCTTTTTTTAACATGTCACAACTTTTCTGGCTCTTAATTCTTCACCAAATACAAGGTAATCGTTATTGTATTGTCGTGATGTATGTGCGGGGGCACATTCCACCCATCTCACTCTTAAACAAACATTGTTTTTTGTAAATGATCTAGAGCCCCCAGGTTTGGCTGGGATAGGGGCTCCCTGGGGCTGCCAGACTGAGACTGAGAGGCGACGGGGCCCGGGGGCTGATTTAGGGCCCAGAGGAGACAGACAGGGGCCTGGCTAGGAGCCAGTCTCCTTACAACAGTGGGTAGCTGCAGCCATGTTAATATACTGTCTACTGACTCCAACTGGAATGCAGAAGGGAGGGGAGGACGTGGACTGTGTGTGTTAATCAGATTTTAGGAACTACTTTCATTAGTGGAGTGATAAAGTGTTTAATTCTTGGCACTGCTCTTTCTTTATATTTTCCGTGTGTACTGACAGCAGTCAACCTAAGATTTATTTAGCCTACTGTCAGACTAATGAGCTCCGACAGAATTTCATTAAATTCAGACATGGAATGCGATGGTAGGATATTTCCGACATGTAAAATGTGTCTTTGATTAAAGGTAGAGGAGAGGAGAAGGTGGAGGGGAGATAGAAAAAATAAAACAATAAAAAAGATGAAAGGAAAGACTGAGAGGAGGAAAAGCAATGGAGAGACAGAAAGGAAACAAAAAGAGAAGGTGGGGAGGAGAGGAAGGAAGGAAATGAAAGGGGAGTATAGGAGAAGAATGAAAGAAAGAAAATGAAAATAAAGAAAAGAGGAGTTGAGATGTGTACCGTAGACCCAGCCGATGGCCAGAGACTGGAAGATGGAGAGAAGCAGCAGGCTGGCTCCACTGCAGGAGAAATGGTCATAGATCTGGAACACATACAGACCACCCTGCATCGGGGTGGCCACAAAAGAGAGAAAACTCCATTATTCTACATCATTAAAACCAATAGAGGATCACAGAGGATCACGTACACCTCACCTACCGTACATCCATCTCTGCTGAGTGGGACTTACCGGCGTGACCATGACCAGTCCGAGCAGGAAGCAGACGATGCAGACGAATAGCAGCAGCAGCTCCCTGCGGTGGCCTCGTCGGATCAGATGAGGGTACAGGTCGGTCACGGACGTCATCAGGGCCTCCAGACTCACAAACTGGGTGGCAGAGGGGAGACGGGGTCAGCGTGTGTGTGATGTTAGTTTAGCAGTTGACATAATACATCAATAACCATCGCAAGTGATTGATCAAAGTTGGTGTGTGTAGGTGTATGTGTGTGTGTGTGTGTGTGTGTCTCTACCTGTGTGTCCAGTCCCAACATGATGATCATGAGGAAGAAGCAGACGGCCCACAGTTGGGGTACAGGCATCATGGCGACAGCTCTCGGGTAGGCAATGAAGGCAAGGCCAGGTCCTGACAGGATGAACAAAGTAAATACATGTTATTGAAACAGGAGAAAGATTGGGTGTCACATACCTATGTGATGTGATGTATCATATTATATAAGAGGAAGAAAAGAAAGCAATAACTTGACTAAAAAACTATTTTCAGCTAAATTAGGCTATAAAGGGTGAAGTCTTTTGTAATCGTTTTTTTGGTAAAATAAAGAAAAATATAAATAGTATTATAAGGCCGGTGTTCCTTTTCCAACTGAAGGTGTAAATCTTTAAAAACAGGACACACTATATTTAATTTTACTATAAAAAAAAAAAAGGCAAAGTCATTTCCCAAAGCAACTGGGCTCTGTCATTTTTTTAGCACACATTAATCAAATAGGATTAAATACTGCATTTGAAAGGGACTATTTTCAGCCGTGGATTAATACAGATTAATAGTTTTTGGACAACAATGGAGCTCTGTGGCACAGAGGAATAAGCTATTTCAGGCTTTGGCTCACAGAGGATACCTGTTAGTAGTAGTACCTGTTGGTCTTTCAATGGGATTTGTTGACATTAAGAAACATTTAGAACATAGTTATTACTTATGGCACAGTGAAATTAATTCATTTCGGTTTTCCCCACTTCAGTTTCACCTGACTGGGCCACGGTGGCTATGTCCACGCCCTGCTCCTCAGCCATGAAGCCCAGCACCGAGAAGATGGCAAAGCCCGCCAGAAAACTGGTGGCGCTGTTAAGGAGGCACAGAAGGAAAGAGTCCCTGGGGGGGCCATACAAACAAAACACAATTGATTTAGCATTATAGCAAGACACAACTTCAAAAAGTACATGTAGACAAGTGGCCGTAACCGAATCCACAGAGATCTTAATCAGGGTCTTTGGCCTTGTATTGTGGAGCTCTGGCCTGTTACTGTAAATACAAGCTAAGAGTTAAGTGCTTTACTCTTTCTGTGTGTCTGTGTGTGTGTGTGTGTGTGAAGTCCTAGAGTGTGGGAAACATGGCAGCGAGGGCTTTTCTTTAAGGTGTGGCTGTATCATTGTGTTTTCTCTGTCCATTCCAGCCATTCCTTCTGGAAGCCCTCTGACCGGTGGGAGCTTACATCGTACATTTCAGTGAATATGGTTTGTCTGAAGTGGAGTGGAAGGAGACGCTGTGTGGCTACACTTGCTGCCGTGTGTTTGTGTGTGACAAAGGCGCTCACTTGTAGCAGTCGTTGTTGTATTTGTTGTAACTGCCGAGGGCCGTGAGACTTCCCAAACAGATTCCATATGAGAAAAATACCTGGGTACCTGCATCCATCCATACCTATAGAAAGAGAGGGAACTTGTGCATTAACACTGAGCTTTTATTAAAGCCAGAATAGAACAAAAAAAAAAAGTGGTAGTTAGACCCTATTCATTCTCAGTATCTAAGCTGTAAGATATGCAATAAAGTCAATTTTCGTTCACACAAATGACAAAATGTAATACACAAATAAATCTAACTCACTTCCTATATTGTCTAAAATGAGGCATGAATGTGTAGGAAAGCGTGTTTGTGTTTTTTGTACCTGTGGGTCTGCCAGGCGGGCAGAGTTAGGCTTGAGGTAGTAGATGATGCCCTGGGTCGCCCCAGGCAGGGTGGCACCGCGCACCAGCAGCACAAACAGCATGACATATGGGAAGGTGGCTGTCAGGTACACCACCTAGAATGTACACAGCATGCAGGGATGTGGTCAGGACAGCACAGAGACAGAGAAAACAGCAGGGACACAGCTGTGATGTCCTCAAACAGAGGTGAAATACTGAAAAGGAACCGTGGAAAGTTGGAGTCTTAAAACCTGTTGACAGATGGTGGCAGTGACACAACAAACAAATCCTACAAAATTGCTGCAGGGCCCAGGCCCTTATTTCATTTGCCAACCATATAAAAGAACAGAATTTATGTTTTGCTTCTAACTTTGCCAACACTCAGTCACACAGCTCTGTACCTAGAGCAAGACTACTTTTCTGGCCTTGTGCTCTCTGCGCTCAGAGGACTCAAATAAAAAGAGGATTAATCGAGAGCAGGGGGTTTCAAAGTCTGACACTGTGGGCCCCCCTCAGACAAACTTAAGAGAACTGTGCCCCATTACATCAGGTCAAATAAGCACCATATATAATATGCCGAATTAGCTATTAGCCATTCCTGTTTATAATGTAGTCATAGATGTACAGACAACTACCAATTAAAATGTGATGATGCTCAGTTAACCTCTGGGATATAAGGAGTGTCTTTTTTAACTGGCTTTATTAAGTTTTATACACAAACAATTATATATATAATGTCTGCGTGTTTAGATTTAACTGAGATATGAGTTTAAAAGGAGTACGGCAATCAGGCGTGATGATGGTGGTGTGTTTTCCGCTCACCTTTCCGGTGGACTTGACTCCCTTCCAGACACAGAAGTAACACACGAGCCAGATGACGGCGAGACACAGAGCAAGCTTCCAGCTGATTGGACCCAGCTCGTCTAAACTGCTGGAGAGACGAAGCACTTCCCGCCTACAACGCGCGCGCACACACACACACACACACACACACACACACACACACACACACACAGCTGTTAATGCATGAACGATACCACAAAAAAAGGTGACAAACCAAGGAACTCACTCCCAAAATTCTATGACAGGGGAGGTGGCGTTCTCAGGCAGGCTGCTCACATTGCCTGTCTGGTTGTGGCGGTCAAACAGGACACACGCCTCTGCAGGAGAACACATGGGAGGTTTTACACAGCGGCCTCAAAGTGCAATGACAGAAGCGTCTAACTTCCTGTCTCTACTGACCAGTGTTCCATGTGTTGTTACAGTGCGACCAGGGCAGCTCCGCCTCGAAGCTGTAGGTCAGGTAGAAGAGAGCCCAGGCCAGGATGACGATGTAGTACACACAGCCATGCAGGATCATCACCTGGCTGGCGTAGCCGAGGCCTGCAGAGACATAAGACGCAGACAGACCGATATATAAAAAGTGCGATGGTTTACACAAGCAGAACCTACCATTGGGTGATGTGCAGCAGGATTACAGACTGATACACGTACAGAGTTGCAGTTACACAAATAAATGAGCTTCAAAGCACTCAAGCACACACATTCTATTATCAGTTCCAAGTCACTTGAGTTTCATATGAGAGCATCCATTTATTGAGACACTCGACTCTCAGCCCACATCTAGTATATCTTCATTAAGGATGAATGATGGTCTTATGAGGCCTTGAGTGGGTTGGAAAGTGTGGGCTGTTTGCCTAGACAAATGGCTGTTTGTGGTGTCCTCTAATGAAATTCAGGCCTTTATCTAATGATGGCATATTAAAAGTGACGAAATACTTACAGAAGCATTTCTTTGTTTGTGGGTATACAAACAAATGTGCCCGAGTAAGTACTGCATATTGTTGACATAGTTGTCCCTGTGCTAAACACATGGCCTTCACACGACCAGCTGTCAACAAAATACTGGTAACCCTGTGTGCATGTGCAAATGTGCGAGTGTGTGTGCATCTGCAGGCCATATGGACCAAGGAGCAGAGGTAAACAGGGTAAAAAAAAAAAAAAAAAAAGGAATGCAATATGGAGCACACACATAATCTGTTTTCAATGTGGTGGTCCAGCTGGCACGCTACTGGCTGTAGCTGCACCTGCACGCCAAATGGACTTTGTGTTGTTTTCTGAACTTCATTAGTTCAGTTTTGTGCTTGAAATTTGCATAAATCTAAATTAAATAGAATGTCCTCCATGGATATTGACCCACCAATTAGTCATTCTGCTGCACATATGAATAAATACAGCCAGGAAAGTCCTGAGTCCTCTATAATGCCTTTACTGCATGGGCGGTCCAACTTGATATCCAGAGGAAAACTGTAAACAGTGTGCAGGTCTACTTAAAGAAGAAGTAAGCCTTTCCTTGATACTTCAATGCATTCCTACCATCCAGATGTGTAATTGTCTAAACCTGCTCTTCCATTCCTGACTTATACAGGATCACAATTTAAATAACTTCACACAGTGTTTAATTTCTCTTAAAAAGCACCACGCGGAAGGTTCTGTTTCACTGGTGTAATTGCGTGTTAAGGTAATGCTTAACTTTGTTTGGATAGCAGGATAGCATGAAAACAAGACATGCAACCTCAAGTGGGTTTTTATTGGCGTATTGGCAGGCAGGGAGCGCGTTGCCTTCTGCACTCTTGAATTGTTTTGATACACAAGCTGAGATTGAATATGAACTGTGCACGCATGCAGCTGGCAGGGCATGCCAAATAGTGGTCAGATTGTTAATATGGGTTTTGTATTGATGTGGACATAGGAATTCTTTGAATGCTTGCCGTAAGGAGAAAGATGGGCGGGGGGGGAGACAAGGGGAAGTATAGTAGAGAGTACAAGAAAGAGAAAATTAAAAAGACAGTGAGAACGAGTAATATAATGATAATAAATAATATAAGATAATAAAAGATAATATATAAGATAATAATAATATAATGGCTCTTATATAGTAGACGCATCCAAGGTGGCGCGTGCCATCGTGACGTCAAAATGACGTAATATCCTGCCGGTGCGCCCGATTTATAGCGCGCAAGCAGAGGTCGCAAAGTGGAAACAGGAGGCCTGAACGAGTTCGCCGACAACCGGATGCCAGGACTCTCAGAGTGAATGCAAGTCTGTCTTGTAAACGTACTGGGTTAAGATGAGCTCTTTTATGGTGAATGAAAGGCTTGATCCGACAAAGTGGGTCATCCAATCAAATCGAAGCATTGACGACAATGCTGCTGCCAGTTCTGCCGTATTTTATCTTTTTCTTCTTCTTCTAGTCCGTAGAAAGAGCAACGTCGGTAGCCTTTGCTAATTAGCGCCACCGCTGTTCAGGAGAAGACTGCAACTAGTGTCGCGATCACCAGCGCGGGTATAAATAGTCACGGCGATCCCATGACGTCACATTTGCACGCGCCAGCTGGGCTGCGTCTAGTATATAAGAGCCTTAAGTGATATTGGCCATGTTGCATCCATCCAATTAGATTCGGAGTGGGCAGCTAACCTGCATCTTATGAAACCGCACTTGATAATTATCTCGTGGGTCATAGGAGCAATATCATGGGATGAAGGTATGCGAGATAGGTCTCCCCCTGCATCAGGTTTGGAGGCTCAGAGTATACGTTTCCCCAGGGTGGAAGTAACGGGCGTCACTCCCTAATCCATGCTGTGCTGACCTTAGTGTATCCTACAAGGATACATCAATCCCTGCTGTGGCACGTACTAGTAGCCAATAATCGACTCCTATAAACTATAATGGCAGTTTTTTACACTTTATGGAAGAACATTAATTGATTACTTGAGAGAATAATCTGTAGATTAAATCAATATTTAAAAAAAAGAATTGTCCCTGCTGGAGCTGCTCCCCCCGCGACCCGACACCGGATAAGCGGACGAAGATGGATGGATGGACATTACAATATGCAATGCAACACAGCAACAAACCAAAGTGAAGCTTCAGATAGTCTACTGATGACATAATTAGATAAGCGTACCTCCAAATAATGGGCAGATAGTCCTCCAGGCGCTGACCCCTCCCATGCTGGTGTACTGTCCCAGTGAGGTCTCCAGGAGGAACAGGGGGATGCCGCACAGCACCAGGAACAACAGGTAGGGAACAAAGAACACACCTGGACACACACACACACACACACACACACACACACACACACACACACACACACACACACACACACACACACACACACACACACACACACACACACACACACACACACACACACACACACACACACACACACACTCTTGTGAGGACCTTCACTGACTCACTCAACCCAATATCTAACCCTGAAATCACTTTTGCACCAGTTTTAATTCTCAAGTAACAAAATTAACCCTTACACTGAAACTTCAATGATTTTAATATTAAAGGAAGATGCCGACTTATTGGGACTTCAGCTTATTCACCGTATCCCCCAGAGTTAGATAAGTCCATACATACCCTTCACATCTCCATGTTTTCATAACTCTGTCTGACGCACCCACCGCTAGCCGTTTACCTCCCAGCATCTGTGCTAAGCTAGGCCAGCGGTGGGTGCGTCAGACAGAGTTATGAAAACACGGAGATAAGAAGGGTATGTATGGACTTCTCTAACTCTGGGGGATACGGTGAATAAGCTAACGGAGTGTCTATTTGCACCCCCGGTATGAATAGCCTCGGCCACACAGCTGAGCTATTCACACCAACCACACGCAGAAACTGGCATATATTAGGAAAGTTTTGTCTCTAAAGTTTATAACAATTGAATTTCTAGCGGAAAATGGATACTACAGTTCGGCTAGTACTTATATGTAAACAGTTTTTTTTGTATACAGTATGGTTACTAGGGTTAGGCATCGTTTGGATAGTAACGATTCTGATTCCAATTCCGATTCTTCCTTTCGATTCCAGTTCTTATCGATTCCGATTATTTGTGTGGTGGAGTTGAAACGGGTCACATGCTTATTTCACAAATAAGAGGAAAGTTTTATTTTGATTCAAAGGTGGGTTGCAGTTTGACGGGGCTTTTTCAATGTAAAATAAAGCCACGCTAGAGCACCACTTACTGTGCTCCATGGCTGCAACACAACAAGCGCCTGGCCGCTACGGAAACCATAACTTGCCATGTTAAATTTGGAACCCATGATCAGATTTGAAACCAAATCCTCCAAACGATTCCAATAAAGAAACGATTCCGATGGAATCGTAATTTTTGAAACGATTCCAAGGAGGAATCGGTTCTCGATGCCCAACCCTAATGGTTACCGAGCAACCACGGCTTGAAGACACCAAGTGGTAAACAGTTATCCATCATTCTGTAAGAACTGGTAGGTGAGTGGTTAGAACACTGAGTTTTGGTCTAGGAGTCGGGAGTTCGATTCCCTGGTGAGCTGATTTTTTTTTCCCTTTTGGATTAGATAATTTGCATGCAATTGCGCAAATCAGGGCCAGCGAACGCGACATTTTTTTTGCAGGTTGGTAGGGGAAGACTCATGAATATGCCTGCTCTGGTTGGGTTGGTTAGGTTTAGGCAACAGGAGTGGGATTGGTTTTAGTTAGGGTAAGAATGTCAGGGCGATAATATTCCAAAAAGGTGTAATACATGAGTAGTATGGATAACTGTGTGTAAATATATGCCAAGGTACTGTAAATGCACAGTGGTACAAATAGCATACATTGATATTTGTACCAGATGGGGTATTAATAGAACACATTGCTGTGTGCACCGGGGTATGAATAGCATTCATTTCTAATGTCACCAGGGTACGAATAGCATACACTGCTAATTGTACCAGGGGTGAAAATAGCCTCACCCATAAGCTAAAGTCCCAATAAGTCGGCATGTTCCTTTAAAGTGGCTATATGTAACTTTTCAGTTTGTGTTGATGTGGCTGCTTCGGCCGAAATCTGTGTTCTGAAATAGCTTTCTTTTCACTGTTAGTCTCGTTTGCTGTTACGGGTCATTTATGATCATCAGATGAAAAATTACAGTTTCAGAAACATTTCAAAGTTACATATAGTAACTTTAACTCTAAATAAAAATCCTGGTCACCAATCTGACCCGATAAAATAGTAAAAATCAGTGTAACGGACACATTTTGGAGAACTTCTATGATATCATAGGTGTAAAAATACAAAATACACATATCCCCAGCTCTAACAAACACCTTGCAAATGGGATCCCTAGTTTTAGATGATAGGAAAGAGGGAAGAAAAAAAAAAGAGAGGAAAAGACAAGGGCAAATGACAGACTGATAGCCAAGAGACGGGGAAAGAGAGAGAGACAAAGACAGTGACAACTTTTAAGCTGAAACGTCCTCTCTTCTCCCCATATCCCACATGCTGTACCTCCTCCGTTCTTGTAGCAGAGGTAAGGAAACCTCCAGACGTTGCCCAGGCCGATGATCTGCCCCGCCACGGCCAGGAGGAACTCAGCCTTGTTAGCCCACTGTCCCCTAGCATGCAGGCCGTCTTTGGTTCCTTCTTTCCCATTGGGGAGGCACCTTTGGTAGCACTTATTCAGCAGCGGGTCTCCTTGCTGTGAAGGCAGCTGGTCGGCCATCACTGGTTCTGGCAGAGACACAAACACACCCCTTAAGAAAAACACAAGTCATTAGGAAAACAGTTGGGAAGAGGAGGACAAATGTCTACAGGAAAATACCTGCAGTGTGTAAACAAATTTAATCCCTCTAGCAAAACTTGACATATTGTGAAGTTATTCAAAAAAGGAGCACAGAGCAGGGTTCACTCACATCGTCGCAAGACGGGATTATACAGCTAGAATTTGGGTGTATTTTCTGACTGTTGGTTTGGCTGCCTCACTTATCTCAAGGACGGACTTATGTGGGTGTGTGTCCTTTATCTGTACTCCGCAGCACACTCAAGGACCAGATGATTTCCACTTGTGCATCTGGCGGGGGACTATTTCTCTCACAACACTATTTTATACTGCAAAAATACAAATCTTTGTTCTATAGACATTTTTTTTATTTATTTTTTTTAACAGCATGTCATAGTAGGAACAACACAGGTGGATTTAATAACAATAATGAAAGCTGCATTACACTTAGACAAGGCCCTGGTACCGCACATGCTGGCTCACTGGAATAGCTTACAAAATGGAACTGAGCCTTCATTAATGCTATCAATTTCACCTGCGCCTTTCCTCCTATCTATCTATCTATCTATCTATCTATCTATCTATCTATCTATCTATCTATCAATCTATCCATCTATCCATCCTAACCCAAGTACCTCAAATAACCTAAAACATATAAATATAAATATTTACAATATCCAATTGAAGTCATGTTTTTTAGTATAAGTCATTGTAGGATTTTGAGTATTTTTGTCTCCTGTTACAACAAAAACTCCATATTTCAGAGAGGTTTTATAGGGACCTTATGTTGTAATCCAATTAATTAGTCGGTTGATAATGCTCTTTTCACACTTATAATTCCCTCATTTCATCTGATATTATTTGGGGTTGTTATGGTGTATTTAGAATAAAACAGTCACGTTTTTGGCGTGCTTTGTCAATATACGTTATTTCCATTCTTTCAAATTCATATATGTCCATTATAGAAGCAAGGGTTGTTGCATCTTGAAATTCTTAAATTTTGTTTGTGGTGTTTTGAACGTTTCGTAACCTTACACATTTGCGTTTCTTCCTAGGGCGGCGAAGACATGACCCGCTCTACTCTGCCTCTGATTGGCTAGTCCTCGTTGGCCTCTTGGTTTGGATTGGTTAGGATAAACTGATCGGAGGCAGAGTAGGGCGGGACATGCCTTCGCCATCCTAAGAAACGCAAATTCGCGTCCCGTTATCTCGTTCTCTCCACCGTTGTCCCCTGCACGTGCAGATGCGACTACATTATGCTGATACAGCGACCAAAAGCCGCATTTTATAAGCCACCTGACCCGCCAATGAACAATAAAATAGCATAGCGGGATAAATGGTAGCGACACATGTGCTAATCTACAGGTCATCCCTCTCTACGTTGTAGGTGAACACAACATGTAACACTTTCACGAGAACGCCACGCTATCTTTGCGGAATTAAACAAGAGAGGCGTGGTGAAGTCTCTATAATAAAAACGGTGAAACAGTACATTCATCTTCGCTTGGTGTGTCGTATGAATGGAGACGTTGTAGAGAAATCGACATTACCTTTGGTTTCCTACCTCTGCGTTTCCTGTAGTTCTCAATCTCTACACTGCGATCACCCCCGTCCGGGTGGAAAAATGGTTTGTTCCGGTCAGGGGAGCACTGTGATGGGCTGCTGGCATGGCTGCTGGCCGGTGCAGCCGCAGCGCCTAAATCCAAATTTATAGAGGGACTATGATTCCGTCTATAGGTCTAGCCTGGCGCGTGGATGCTCTGATATTTACAGAATATATTAGTGACCGATATTATTAATGAGATCTTCTGCATGGCTACGAATGATATAGCCTAATGATAAAATAAAATATCATTATTTCAACATTTATATTAGTACAATGTACGGTATATGGCTGGAAACAAGAAGTAAAAGATTGTAATTCCTTTATTTAAAATTCTTATCCTGCTGCTACTCAACTCAGATTGTGATGTCATCATGCAAAGGACACACTTTCCCCACCCCTTCCCTACCACACCCCTATAATGTATTTTTCTTATGGACACATTAGAATTTAATTTGTCTTTGCTTATAGACATTTTTCCTGATGTGTCTGTATATGTATTGATATTTCTGTAAATAAATGTGCTATGTTTAACCCGCTCTAAAATAACTAGGTTGGATTTCTCTTCATCCATATAGGCCATTGCTTGAACTTCAGAAACACCAGCCTTCAGGTCCATATTGTCCATATTGTTGTCCTGTTCATGGTCTCGGCGTCTTAACCATTTAGGCCACCTCAAGCAGCTCTCAGCACATTTATTGGGCTGTGTCATTGCCTGTGCTCATTCAGCTGAGCATTTATTGCCACAATAAAAAAAAGTTCAGGCTCCAGCTAGCAATCTGCTCCAAGGACTTCATTCAGAGAATGACATTCCCCTGCATTGACACATTAGGTTATATTAGTATAGTCTTACATTGCCAGACCTATCTCCATAGTACTGTGTCAGCGATGGAGCACGGTCTGGCTACACCACCTATCTATTCTGGGATAGGAGAAAAAACGCTTTGGCTGGTTTGTATTTCTTTAAACCAATCACAACCGCCCTGAGTAGCACTAAGCCCTGATAACAGTGATAGCAAGAGGGGAGGGACATCCGGCACAAGCTTTATCCCAGCAATGTACATCCGTTGAACCAGACTAGTAGGTGTATAAATCACATGCAAAAATGATCATTATACACTTGTGGAGCTGTGAACAAATGCATAAGTGTGTTTTAGCGAGGAGAATGACCAGTTTTAAACTTTTTAAAAGCCAAAAATTATCTAACGACGATTACTTTGATTACAGGGGGTAATTTATTCCCTGGATACATATATTCTACATTACATGTAATCATGTAACATCCAATTCAAGATCAGCCTTTATGTAGATGACATAATATTACCAATAAGTACCTTCAAATTTCAAGGAAAAGCTGCTTTTACTCGAAAAAGACTTGGTTTGATACAGCATGAACAGTACATCAGGGTGCTGTTTCTCTTGATTACGATACATTACAGGTCTTCAGTAATAACAACTGAGGCAGGGAGTATTACTGCCAATTACATTTCTCCCAGGAAAGATTTGTCTTCAGACAAACAAAGAAACTTGTTTTTGAAAATAGATTTTTTTTAAATTTCAAATTCTGACTTACAGGCTAATGACTAGATATCATTCAACCACCTTTAGCAAAGCCACTGATTACATAAAAGCCTGTATACCTACACTTAAAACAATCTCTCAACACACCCACAACCACACATATACATGTACATACCTAACAAAGCACCGGTGCAAATAATAGCGTTTCGGCAGAACTCTATATCCTACATTTCTGGGTGCATATCCAAGTCTCCATAATTGGAGAAGTGATAACTTTCGGAATGATAACCAACTTCATTATAAACCTGTATTAAAATTACTTCTTACTGTGAAAAGTAAGAATCGCAGAAAATCCACAATGATACCTTGTAACACGTACATCAATCAAGCTTAAGATTTACGGAGTTCTTAAAATGACTGTAATTTATATAATTATATACAAATAATAAAAATGAAATAAAATATGTTCCTTAAATTTGTTACAATTTACTTTTGCCCTCATTAGTGGATAACCCCGCCCCCCCAAAATAAAAAATCTAACCTTGAGGTCAAGAGTCAGGAAGTGGTAAAATGTCTGCAATCATATACAATGCACAAATTCCTCAACTACACTTCTACAACGAATTCCAGTCACACACACGGTTGCATGTCCTCTCTCCAAATGCAGACTCTGCTTTGCTGCCCAGGGGCTAAATAAAATCCCAGCGTTAAGGGCCCTTCAATACAGTCACCATTGTTCTGTCCTGTAGCCCCTGTAAATGTGGTGCCACAGTGTGTAACTCAGACCAGGCATAGCCGTACACAATTTGTGCATGCTTTATGGCGGCTTTTATTGGTGTCTGGCATCCAGGGCAAGAGCAGTGGGCCACTGATATACAGTGGTATGCATTGTCAAACTATTCCAGCCTGTGTCTATCAAAACACAGAGTTAGTAAGCAAGAAAATGCCTTTTAATTGTGTCATGTTGCAGGAAGGGTGTTGAAGTACTCAAATTACAGTCACCCTCCCCATCGCCAATGTTGGTAAGTTGGGGATTGGTTAAAGAGATCATCTGACAAGCGGAAGGTCTCTGGTTCACTGCGTCGTCCAACAGTGATGTCTCTTGACCGCAGGAAGGATACCCAACACCTGCCTGCTAATTCATTGTAAGCCAAACTGGGTACCTGCCACATGTCTAAGGTGACAGAGCTATACAGACACACCTCTGATCTAGGGTCACTGCGGACATCCCTTGTAGCGCTAAAAATGCTGCTTCAATCACTTGTGTTATTTGAATAGAAAGCCTAATCATAACAAGAGCTATGTGTGGCACAAAGGATAGTAAGTGTGTAAAGACAGCACGACAGGTTTCCACTGGTAATATTTTGTAATGTTTTCGTTGATGATCAGATGAAGAATCCATGTACTTAATGAAATGGCGATGCAGATGAACTTTGACAGCTTAACAAAGGGTTTAACGAGTTTAATTGAGTGAAATAATGATAATGTGTTACTTGACAGACTTCCTTTTTTACCCCCTTCAGGGAGTTTAGAGGTCAGGGTCATTACAGTGCAGCTACCCTGCAGCTGACTTGCTCAAAAGCACCTCAACAGCGCAAATGTTTGACAACAGAAGGCCATATATTTGATTATAGTCTGCCAACTATCAGACCAAAAAGGTGAATGTAGTTCAATATTTGGAGGATAATTCTATTGTTTTATAGCCTGGTTGACACCAGACCCTCTGGTGTCAGGTTCATTTACAGCCCATTTCCAAAGGGACCGATGCACCAACGGACGCCGCTCAAATGCCTCTGGGCGCAATTGGATAGTCCTTCAACCAATCAGACCAACGTCACCCTTGTGACGTAGCATCAAAGGGTTGCTGCGCTTCGGTGGCCATCATGTTGAATGTAAACAAAAAGCTGCTTGCTGTCACTGCGCTATCGTCATCATGTAAAGCCCGCCTCAACGGTTGATTGGTGCCACGATTTGGAGAAAAAAATGGAAATGGGCTTGAATGGGCTCTTGGCCAGACTGACTTGCAGAGCAAGAAGTTCGTCAGGGTTTTCCCAGGCTAATTATTTTATGCTGTCAGACAAGACAAATTAACCTGCTTCTTCAAACTTTAAATAAAAGTTGTCTTCTTGCCTCGTTTGAACCCTTTGAAAGAGGAGGTCCTGATGTGGTCAACATCAGACCTCTAACTCCTTACCTCCTTCCCATACTCTACTTCCCATGTCCTAACTAGGTAAACATTCCTGTGGCTTAACCCCCTTCCTCTTCAACCTATGTGAAAAACATACCTTGTAAAAGAGGAGTTTTTTAAATGTAACCTCTGGCCTTATGTCCACACTGTACAGGGCTCCCCTGAGGCTTGTGGTAGGCCAGATATTTGGTGCTGATAATCTTTCCTGGAGATTTTATGGGAATGTTTTGAGGGGCAATTCCCTACATGATTCTTTTAACCACAGTGGGTAGTCCCGTGATGTGGCAGTGCTGCTTTCAGATATTTGCGGGACTTTATTGGAAATTTAAGGTCATTTATCCAAATCTCAGTATGCTGGTTTGTTATTTTTTTTGTCTTAATTCTTTCCCTGATGCGTTTCTGGTCATCATTAATGGTCACCTGAAAATATCTAAATTTAGAGATTTAGCATAAAGACTGGAAGCAGTAAAACACAGCTAGCTTTGCTCTGTCCAAAGCGAAAAAACTAAATCCGACCAACACCTCTAAAGCTCACAAATTAATAACAAGTTATATCGCATTTCTTTCAGCTGTACAAAAATTAAAATGTAAAAGGTAATTTCCTTTGGACAGAGCCAGGCTAGCTCATCTAACTCACGGCAAGAAAGGGAATAAGCACATTTCCCACATGCTGAACTATTCCTTTTAATATTTTGGCTAACTCATTCTCAAACCCATCAATGATATAAAAGGGCGCAAAACCTACAGGACAGAACATTGTATCATTCTTGAGAACTTCTGAAACTAAAAACAAACAAAATACACAATAAATGTGATTCATAACAACAGTCAATCAGTCTGGCTCCTGTCTGCATGCTAAATTCATCCCTTTAAATCCCCCTTATGGATCCAGATTTTAGTGGTTTCATTAGTAGCATATCATAAGCAAGAAACCAACTGCTTGTAATCACAATACATAAAGTAGGCTACCTAT
Organism: Perca fluviatilis; assembly: GCF_010015445.1. NCBI lineage: Eukaryota > Metazoa > Chordata > Actinopteri > Perciformes > Percidae > Perca > Perca fluviatilis. Next base: position 8,946,025 of record NC_053135.1, on the reverse strand, counting down.
GTGGCATCTTTACTCCAGACCAAAAGTAAAATACATTGCTGTTTAGGAAACCTACAAATAGAGCTTGTATTGATTGCATGTACCAAATAAGTTTGATAGCTATTCTGAAAATATAGATGCGTCCGCTTGAATTGATACTAGTTGGATTTGAAGATCTTGCTTCCTGGGATGGCGATTTAATCAGTCTTAGAGTTTAAAATGAGCCGCCACTTGTTTCTAGGCAACGATGCAAAAAGTTGTTAGGATCACACATTAGAGTTACAAAAGTTAGTTTTAGATAAAATCATGCACAAAGAAATATATTTTGAGAATTTGAGACTCACTACGAGGCCTGTCCTTATGCTGAACTTACCTCTGTTTATGTGGATGTGGATTCTCACTAAGCCTTCAATGTAGCGCCTTAATGAGATGGATTAATTAAGACCCTGTTCGTCCGGATGATTTTACAGCAAAGTGAGTACACCCTGCTTCTCCCTCGCCCATCCAGCCTTTGCCTGTGATGAAATGGGCTCCCAGGGAAATCTAGGCAAGCTAAACAAACCCGGATTCCTGTTGCTCATTGAGCTTGACGCTAAGGGCTAAGGAATCATGGGACACTTCGATTCACTTTAAATGTAGCATTAACCCTTCAGCAACATGAACAGTGGTAATTGTGGGTCAACTGAATAATGTTTGCCAGTGTGACAGCTAAACTTAGCACTGCTGTAACAATGATACATTATATTTTACAATATATTGCACAGGACAGCAGTGTATCAGGCGGTGCATGTATGATTTTGAAAAAGGAGTACAAAAGTAAGTGTGGAAGTTAAGCCTCCAGTTAGCAAGTCAGCTGTACAGGGATTAAACCATCTAATGTGGTTGTGGCTCCCAGACCTTCACACTCTGGGCTGAGGTTGCCCCAGGGAGGAATGTAGCACTGGATTAGCTCAAAACATCAAATAATAAGCACCCCCCCCCTTCCCTTCTGCCACCACTGACTGCAAAAACGAAATGGAAAGTTAAAGATATGAAGAAAGCTCTGCGGGAATCTAACTTTGAAGGCAAGCTGATGGAAGCTGGACGGAAGCTGCAATTGTGAAGTGACTAGTACCCCACATAGCTCCATTGTTGTGCACATAACAACGTTGTGTGGTACCTGCAAGGTAATTATATCATTACAGGCCATCGCATCAATTATAAACTGGTTTGGTTATTTTATTATTGTGTTCTGTGCTGACTGGCAGCTCTCACAGGCGAGGTTTTGCATTCCATAGCCAGTCGTTTCATACGCTTGGATGCCAGGAGACTTAATTGAGGTTAAGCACCTCGGTCAAGGGGCTCCAAGGGCCACACTGTTCCACTGGGGGTTTGGGAAGGGGCCCCTTGATTCTTTGACCTGCCAGGTTACAGAAAAACATGGCGTGTTGCATGGTAAGTGGTCAGACGGGGACATTTGGAAATAAAAACGCACGTCCTCTCTCATGTACATGTTGTACTGTAGGGGGGTATTTTAACAACCTGAGGAGGAGCTTACTTTCTATAGTGACACACATTAATTAAAGAGTTTTTAAAGCCTGATTCTGACATTTATTGGCGTCAACATTTGAATGATTAGGCCAAAACCACAAATCAAAATGAAGGAATTTTTTTTCCCGGTTTTTTTTCCTTTCCTTTTTTTTCCACCCCTTTTCCCTTTTTTTTGGTACAGACATTTGAGGAACATATATTTAAACAACTAAATTAATATAGAAAATGGGGAAAAAGAAAAATTGGTGTGTGCATTGGAAAAGAGCATTATTCGGTATTTAGTTAACTAGAGCCTGGGGATATATTTTACCAGTCCAAAAATTTCTCTGTATTATGAGGTTAGATTGCACACTTGTGAAAAGGATAGAACTAACTGCACACAAGGTCCACACAAGGTAGCATAAAACATTGACAGACAATTTCTAGCTGTTGTTTATTAACAGTTTTATGAATTGTGTCTTTAAATACATGACTGAGGCCTCAGAATGCTCACAATGACAATGCTAACACGCTGTTTACATTCTTAGTTTAGCCTGTTAGCATGCTAACATTGACCACTCATAGCATATGAACCAAAGAATATGGCTGAGAGTGTCTTTTGCACAGTCAGCTAAATTCAGATGTTACTCTGCCAAGAGGCTGTCCATGCAAAACTAGGGCCCAAGGGCCTGTATATCATGGTAATGTGCTGCTGTCTGGCCTTCAGAGAGGAAACCTGTCATTTCTGTACAGCAACATACCAGGGAGGGGAGGGGATTGACAGGTTTAAAAGAATGAAAAGAAGTTCAGAGCTACACATCACATACCATAGTCTCTTTTTTTAAGACATCCACATTAGCCTGTGGTTGGTCCTCTGTCATGACTGTCTGACTATTGTGGTATGTTGATGATCCCCCTACAGCTTTAAAAGCTCAACACATACCGGGTTGCGCTCATGTAAACACAGGTTTGCAACATTTCTGTGGGTCTACAGCTTAGTGTAGCAAAAAACAGGGCACGTAAATATTGGAATCCAGTAGAATTGCTACAGTATTCGTCAAGTGCTTCCTGTAATGTAACTTACTACTCAAGTGTGGAAAAAGTTTCCTGACCCTGGATTAGTGGCTCTATTGGCAGTACAGGCAGTCCTAAAATATATAAATCAGCTTGATTGATGAAGCAAGTGTTGAAGATCTACCTGTCAGCCAATGCTTCCTAAAAAACATTATGGCTTCTCAAGCTGGCGTGCGATGTGCAGCTCCTGTGTATGTGATTGTACTAGGCCTGTATCTGATTCATATGTAGATAGTCCATCTGGTTTTTGCTGTGATATGAATGAGTGCAGGCCAGAATGCTGAATCACAAGCACAATGATAAAAGCTATAGTAGATAGCATCTTTAACTCACACGTTTCCAATGCAGAGGCAACATACTATTTCCATAATGGTAAAATGACACAATACATTTTCGGATACAGCCTATATTAGCTAATTAGTACACAGCTATGGTTCATAAACACACCATAGCATCAGGTTCCTACTTGTCCCATAGACAGTGGAATTACGAGGATCTTGGCAACTGTTCAGTGCAGTTGGGGGAAAACTGGGCCCATATTACTGCTTTCAGTTATTCTATGAAATCCTCCTGCCAACAACCCATCAAAAGGGGCACATTGCTACCTTTCAAGCCAAAATCCCACCATACAGTGATGACAGAAAAGTGCCTTTGCCAAATCCAAGTAGCTGCCTCAGCACTGTGGTCGGATCAGAAGAAAGGGTTGGAAACATCTGTGGTGCTCTTTGGCAGGCGTTTTCAAAGTTCATGCAGCTAAATAGGGACCACAAATAAAACACACATGCGAATGACATCACTCTGTAGTAGCACAGAGAGGTGAAGCAGGTCTGTAGGTGATGGGTACACTTAATGACACATGAAAATGTTCAACATTGATAGAAACAAGACAACTTCTCTAATACAAAGGTTTATTTCAAGACACAGTCGGCTTCAGTTCATGGCCAAAGCCGTGCTTAACGTCTGGGGGACAGATTGGGGCTTATCCTGTAGACCACCAGCCAAAATAAGTTGTTTGTCACAGTATGTACTCCCTGACTACACTCTAGTTAATGTTTGCATTCATTAACCCAGTGTCTACAGCGCATGGTGAAGGATCCAAATTCCAGAGAGCCAGGCATTATCATCCGATAAAAATAAGCCCTACCATAAACCCTGTTCTGATGTGTGAAATCCATCAATTACACGATGTAACTGTATCACATTACTGTTGTTGACCATCTCCTACAAAACATTTTGCTGTGTCATCCAGGTATGGGCTGGAGAGCGGAGCACAAGGAAGTCATACAGTCATATAGTAGTGACTCACTGCTGAAGGTACAGGTCAACGAACCTGCTTAACACATCAAGTTTACCAGTAAATAAAATACTTTTTTTTAGGAGCGAGTTGTTCTTTTTACCGGGTGTGATTCATGACTCACTGCTACTTTTACTAGTAAATGAATACAAGTAAATGATTTGAAGACTTCTTCCACCACTGACCATCAACTTGTATATATTATATTGTGAAATTATAATACATCATATTATATTACATGACAAACAGAGGTCCGCAAACATGACACGCGGCATTGTAGAAACGCAATATTTCCTTTACTTGTTTTAAAAGTCGTTGCATTTCCGTCACAAATTTAAACGTTATACTTAAATACAGACACGCACACCTGCATACACACAATATCTTGCATCTAGCAATGCAAATTTGATACTGTAGTCCTGCCAGGTGTCGGTGCAGGAGCAGAAATATAATACACACACGTCACGTGGGAGGAGAAGATAAGCTTCCAACATTCAGGTGTGGCAGGTTTTTTGTTGGTTTTGTTTTTTTGATTCCGAGCCAATTTTGACAGTCAATGAAACACATAATAACATAATAAACATAATGTTTCTCGCTTACCTTTGGGGCTTGCAGCCTCCAGGTAACACTTCAGCTTGTGTCCTGTCCTGAAGGAGGAATCAACTGACGTACACTGAGAACATCCCAGGTGTATTGGATAAAGGAGGAGCCAAGCTTTACATGTAACAATCACATTACTGTCGTTGACAACAAGTATTTTACATTTTGTCGACAAAACTTACGCCCTTGGGGAACAGGTATGCAGGTGGGGGCGGAGATGGTGAGGTGATGGGGAATGTCCGGAACAAATACTGCAGATAGTTAGTATATGGCAAGGGAAGAGAGCAGTTACTACTGTATATTATATGAAAGGCTTTATGAGACAAATACACTTCTTGATCACATAGCAACAGCATGTCATCTTGCAGCCTGCCCATTAGACATAGTCAGAATGAGTCAGCAAGTTATGTAGCCTCACCAGGTGATATTTCAGTGAAGTAAAAGTATATTTATTATATTTAATAACTGATATACCTGTATAAAAATGTGACCTACAGTACCTGTAGGAGAGAATGTTTGACATGGGGGAGCTATAAAATATTATATTACATTTCTATTTAAGCTTGACAAAAGAGATACGACATGGGTTTGTCAGGGTTTCATGGACTTTATGTCAGGTTTTCATGGACTTTATGTCAGGTTTTCATGGACTTTCACTTTGTTTTCATCATCTCTGTCTTCACCTGTTTAGTTAATTAGGTCAGTGTCTTCACCTGTTGGGTTAATTAGTTCAGTGTCTTTACCTGTGTCTATTTTCGTTAATTATCTTCACCTGTTCTGTTCTCATCACAATCTGTGTATTTAAGTTCCTGTTTCTCACTCCTGAGTTGTCGGTCAATGTTTGAGTATTTCACTCACTGTTTCGAGTTTGGATCTTGCCTTTTTTTGAATAAACCTTTTGAGTTTTGCATCTTCGCTTGGACCTCCTCTCCATTCCTCCCCTGTGACGTTACAGGGTTAATGTTACCTCTTCAGTTTCATATTGTGATTGCGCATTGGAGAAGAGAAAGTGTTTCCTGTAATGTAACTTACTACTAAGTTTCCTGACCCTTGATTAGTGGCTCTATTGGCAGTTCTCAAATGTATAAATCAGCTTGATTTATGAAGCAAGTGTTGAAGATCTACCTGGCTGTCAGTCAATGCTGCCTAAAACCTTTTGGCTTCCCAAGCTGGAGTGTGATGTGCAGCTCTGTGTGTGTGCTACATACTGCACACTGTGTATGTGATTGTAAAACCCCAATTAGGCCTGTATCTGTTTCACCTCAGTGGTTTTCTGGGAAAGCCAGAGAGAGATGCCGACTGATAGAAGCCAAAGCAGTCTGTCATTAAGAACGCCGGGCCCCATCAAAACAAGACCAACATGCTCTAATAACCAGCTTTCCACTGCGTCTTTGTGGTTCCCTCGGCATCTCTCTCTGGTTATGGAGCCTATTTTCCAGCCCTAATTCTTTTGTAGCTCTATTTTAAAGAAAGAGGTTTAAATCTGACCCCACACCAAACCTGTATATGATTTCTTTATCTGTTATGTCAATTATACAATTAGAGACAATCGAGTACGGTCGAAATTGAGAACTTTTTTTAAATAAGAATGTATGTGTGTGTACTATTTAACAATGTCTATGTAACATTAAGTATAGTGCCAATAATGATGTTTTCATGTAGTCAGATAATATCTACACTCACCACAAATGACAAAAGGTACGTATTAGACAAGTAGGTAGATAAGTAAAATAAGAGTCTACAGTCACGCTAGCTGCTGTATGAGGCTGTACTGAGGCACAGTGGTGCTTTGAGCCAAATGCTAACATGCTCACAGTGACAATGCTTCCAATTTTGGCAATGTGGCTGCTAAAAGGACGGACTGCTTGAAGATGCTTCTGAAATGCTTCCAGTGGACATTGGACACTACTTCTACTTCTGTCTGCTCAATGTATCTTTGTCTCAATCCTGTAGGACAACATTATGTAACCTCTGCTCAGAGTTGGCATCTTGTATTGTCTGGCTATGTTGTCTCAACATTAAATTATCTGGGATTCTCCCAGTCGCCGAACCAGAGGTTAGACTTTTGTGCAACGCAGACACGTCCTTGAGGAAGGCATTTCCTAAACTTGTCCAAAGAGCTCTGATTTTTCACATGACAGTTTCTTGCAAAATGGCTGAAGCTGGAATAACCTCTTAAAATATGCAAAAGATGATTGCTCTAATCTGTCTGTACTGTGATATTTGAGGCTGTTAATTGTGGTTGTATTGGATTGTCTTGATTAACAGCTGTTATTTTACACACCCATTGTGTGTTGCTAGTAATGTGGATGATATATTCATACCTACTGTAGGGTGCCTAATTCCAAATTAAAATTAACAAATTGCCCATTTTTGCAAGGCCAAGTTAAATCATTAATGCTCAAAGTGTGAGGCTTTTGGTTCCTCTGCAGACCCTGAACATAGGAGAACCAATAGTTGTTGGTTTCTTTTGGTCTGGTCCTTTAGTCACAGAGTTGAAATGAGGATGGACAGACAGTGATGCAGAAAACCTATTTGGCACAGCGCTGTGGTCACAGAGGCAGAGGGAAGGGAAAATATGCAGAGAAACTGGGTTGGTCAATAAAACGGCAAAGAAGAGGCCAGAAAAGAGGGGAAAACATGGTAATTAGTACGTGGTTAAATTGTTTGCTTCATACAGTAGCCATCAATACAGTCAAGTATGTAATGTGCAGCCTGCTTAAAATCTCGTTTGTCCCAAACAATGCAATGTTAAACCTTGCCACACCACAGCGAGCAGCTGCCAAAACTAGAATTTGAAGCTCAATATTGTTCCTGTTAAGCTTGATTTTGCTGCTTACTGTTTACAGATGAAATAGAAGTCAGATTTGCTGTCAAGGTTTTCAGAAACACGAACACAAACATGTGGGCCTCTGAATATTTGCTAAAGCATAATGTCTGTCCTCCTGTTGTGGATCATGTCCTGTGCTCTCGGTTCCCATAATAAATAACTTTCCATCACTGATGCCCTATTTGACACTAGGACATTTGGAAAAAAAAAAAACATCAACAAACTCCTCCCTTAAACCAGCATAATTTTGAACAATCAGGGATGACATGCTTCGCTCCTCTAAGTGTTGATGATGATGATGATGATGATGTCATACATGGTGGATGGACAAAGGAAACCCAGAAATGATCCTGCAAATTTCACTGGTGCCAATAGTTTTATTTTTCCGTTTCCATTAGTGGGTAAAATTAAGATTTTAAAAGACCGACAGTGTTGACGGAAAATGAAATCCCCCTTTAAGAAACACGCGCATGTGCTGAACTGTCAGCTGTAATTACTGTATTATTAAAGTGAGATACCGAGTCATTTTTGGCGTAATTATACCCACACCCTTTTCCCCTTTGGGGGGGGGGGAATGCATTCCAGGCATCTCTGCACGAGCGTTTACTACAGTCTGTAGTTGCATGTTCCAGGCAGAAGGCCCTCAGCAGTAAAGAAGCATGTGAGCCCTAGTGTTATAAAAGCAGCTAATGATAAGGACAAAACGCAACATCACACTTTTAACTCTAACCTTGTCTCTGTCCAATCTTACTTACAACAGTTATTATAACAATGAGAAGGGCATATGTCTGCCGTCTATCTTGCCTCTGTTCAAACACAACTCTCCTGTGCATGTCCGTAATCTGGCTCAGAAGTATTTTGTTCATGGTGAAATATTTACAAGCACTCATCCGAAGAAACAAGAGCTGAGAGTCCTCTATTAGACCCGTCAACTTTCAACAACCACTTACTTCAAATGGAGTAGGTGGAGGAGAGGAAACTGACGGGGTTTCTGTGAGGAGCAGAGCCTCGCTTCCTAATGACACATTTGGATCCCCGAGCAATAAACAGAAAGGGCTGTGATCAACAACTGCAGTCCTGGACATGATTCCAGTCTGTTAACATTCTTTTGGAAAAAATCTGCGGATTATAAGGAAAGACAAGAAGACATGGGTGGGTAGTGGCGTAATGGAATGAGGCATTTGTTTTTGTTTTTTTGGCTTTTTAGACTGTATGTCGGACATTTTTACTCCCTTGCATATTTTATTGACTCTGTAGTGCAAAGGTTCTGTCAAGAACGAGCTGAACAGGAGAAGAAAAATAAGATTTGGGAGCTACAATGTGTTCGTATGTCAGAGCAGCAAGAGTCAGAGGAAACATTTATGAGGACTTGAGGGAGGGTCCACTTCTCTGGTCCAAATCTAGGCTTATAACCTCACTATGGTCTGCTGGGACCTTATTTATAAAAGTGTTTGTGTGGTTTCTGTCCTTTAGCCCTAATCCAAGCCAGGGTTGTGATTCATGAAAAACCCAAGTGTTTCATTTCAAAAAGAGCTACGTAATAAAATAGTAACCTCCTGCACGCTGTCTGCATTATAAAAGTCTTTGTTGCTGGACCAACTTGTCACTACATAGATTCTCATCAGACACCAAGGAAGCAATAAAGAAAGCGACATAGTCTGACACTTCATCATCGTACCACGGAAACACCAGGACAAACAAACCAATACACACGAGTCAAAACCTCAAGCCCATGGGGTAATCATTCAATGTGGAGGATCAAATTAAGAAGAACAAACTGAGGAGAAGGAAAAGAGGAAGCATGGAAAATGTTGAAAATATGACATGATATAGTGAAAATAACATCTTAATACAGCAGTGAAGGGACATAAAAAGATGCACACAGCTCACAACACAACGGTAGAACTGACTTTTGTGGGCTCACTGAAGAAAGAGATAAGTACAGATCCTTACGCTGGCCGAGAGCACGCACAACTTAAAGGCACCATGTGGAGTTTTTGTCTATTAGTAGTGCTATTGAGCAATATTGCTTTTAGGATTTGGTCTGTTTTGTTTGCATCATACAAATGGATGCATCTGCACGCATAGGGGGCATGCAGGCCACACAATAAATATAAGGCAAGACTGAAAGCCAGCAAACGTGGATGTAAACAATGCAAGATTTAAAATATTCATAAATCAGCTATACGAATGTATTATGAGAGAGGAAATGCGTTCAACACATCGGCTGTTTTTGTTTTTGTCTTTTTATATTGCTTAAATGGAGTTAATGATAGTATCAGAAAGAATAATGCTCTAGAAGTGAGGAGACACACACACACACACACACACACACACACACACACACACACACACACACACACACACACACACACACACACACACACACACACACACACACACACACACACACACACACACACAGCTCTTGCCTGCAGCTTGTTGTGGCTTGGCTAGATTTACAGTCAGCCCTCATGTCCCCTCCAGGCTTTTTATTACCCTTCCCTTGTGATAAATTGCTCCCAGACACAATGGACACCCGCTGTCCTTTCACCCGTTTCTCTCGCAAAAGTGATGGCACTCTTCAAGGCGAGGAAAGGATTTTGTTTTGGATTCTTTTGTGATGGTGTGACCTTAAATCCATCAAACAACAATTAGGAGTGTCCCCGGGGCCCGTTTCAGGAAGGAGGTTTAACAAACTCTGAGTCTAACCCTGAACTCTGAGTTGATTTACCCTGAAATTGGAAACTCTGAGTTTTCAGTTCCAGAACGGCTGATTTGAGTTGATTCAATCAACTCAGAGTAGGTTGACTCAGAATTAAGCGCGTTCACCACCACTATAAAAAGGCAGCATGAATGGAGCCATGATACTACGATTCACCATGGTAAGAACCACAAACAAACTGGTCGGCGAAAACACTCATGCGCACATACAGCGAGTTTGAACATATATTTTGTTAAAAAAGCAACACAGCGGCTGCTGCAAAAGAGAGAATTTGCGTGAGAGAAAATTGCTGCAAGAGTAAATGCGTAAGTTCCAATATAGTGTATTCATTTCATATTTAATCATAAGTATAATATTACTGGTGAATTAACCTCCCTTTCTGAAACAGAAAACCCAGAGTTTCCCTCATCTCAGGGTTAACAAACTCTGAGTTTTCACTAGACCTGCTTTCTGAGACGGGCCTCCGTACTGCTGCTTTGTCCGTTTCTTGATAAAAACCACTGCTGATTTTACTCACAGGAATGCCCTCAAAGCAATAAATTAAGAGAATGAACTGGACCCCTTGAGAGGTCAGATGAATTTTGCTTTAAACCCTTCATCTAGTAATCTGGCGATATTCTATTACATACTTGACCTTTCACGACATCCCGCTGCTCACGTTTTCTATTAAAGTTTTTCCTTTTTCTTTTCCTGAACTTAAGGGCCTCTTTCCTATCTAAGCTCTTAATAGCCAGCCGAATAGCATTCCTCGACATTGGCACGTCATAAAACCAAAGAGCGACTTTCCCCGCGAATCTGTGGCTCCCTTGTGCTCGTGGTGTTCGCTCGGCAGCCTGCATATGAAGAGTTTTACTCCAAATCAAGCTTCTAATTTCAGCATTCATGCTGTGGTTGGAGGTTTGAAATGGGGGTTGTCTTATTCTTTCACGTGTCATCATATAAACATGGATAGTGACGTCAAGAGTAGACAGCTCCTTTGAATATGTACAGTTTAAACATGACGTCACTAACGCAGCAGCTAAAACAAGTAACGCTATCTGTTTGTGGCAGCCAGTGATTTTGTGGTATGCTGCCCTTGGGAGAGAAAAACAAAATGAAAGAAGGAATGAGAGAGGGGGAAATAAAACAGACAAAATGTGAGGATGTAAGGAGATCTGTCTGGAATGTCGTGTGAGAGAATGCATGACCGAAAACCACGGAGGCAAACTCTGCCCTGCGTCTCGCCTGGCCCGCACCCAAAATACATGAGCTTAGGAGACAGAGACCCAGACAGTGGTAGGAGATAGTGGAGTGTGCCCTACAAAAATGCAGCTTAACCCTGGCAGAAACATTGCAGATCCCCCTCCCCTCATCATAAGAAAACACAGAGTGGCCTCAGGTTATCAGTAATGAGAATTTGTGGTTGTTATCTGACAGAGAAGAATTTAGCCCAATGGAATAGGAGCCCTTGAAAAGTACAATATACCTGTGGGAAAAACTCCAACATATTGCTTTAGAAAACAACAACAGTAACATAAAAACAATATCGGAACTAAAGGGTTAGTTCACCCAAATTAAAAAAAAACATTTTTCCAGGTCTTAAGACATCTGCTCTGTCATTTCTTCCCCAAATACAATGGAGGTGAACGGAATTTTGTTGGTAAATAATACATAATAAAATGTTTACTGAGCCCAGTTTCTCCACTGTGAGTTTAGTCTCTAACGCCGTGGAGCTCCTTTTCCTCTGGGAGGATGTTGGACAGGAAATGGAACTGGCTGGAATCCCTCACGGGGTTCAGGCAGCCATTTCCTGTGCCAACCTATACCAAGCCATGCCAGCTTACGGCTCGGCCCAGACCACCGTGAGAAAAACTGCCTCAACATCCTTTGGGAAATGAGGACAGGGCCTTCCCTTTCCTTGCTGTAGTCCGAGAAAAAGCGTTGCAGGGTACAGTAGATGTAAAAAAAAAAAAAAAAACTAAACAGATTGAACATTGTTGGATTGGCAAAAAATGGATATAGATATAAACAATGTAAGAACGTGCAAAATGTTGGAGAAGGAAGTAGGGCAGAAAGATTAAAGATGTGCTAAACAGAAAGAGGATTCTTGATGTTCTGTGACTTTGAATTAACATGCGTTGAAAGACAAAAGGACTGAGTGCTAGACATTTGAGCAGTGAGACAGCAAAAAGCTGATTAAAAAGGAGGAAGGAAGCAGAAAGGTGGTAGTGTGGAGGGCGAGGGGGAGAAACAGATGGAGGGTCACAGGGGAAAACAGCGAGTTGGAAAAAACAGAGCGGCGGAGGAGGAGAGCAGGAGGAAGAAGGGAGGTTTGGCGGTGAGGGTTTCCCAGATGAAGCACAGCTGACGGCGCAAACCTACAGCGCTCTCATGACAGGCCTCACCACATCAACCCATTGACATTATTATTCAGCCGTCCCGGGCCCACACACACACTCCTGACCTGCTGCACTGCGCTACAACGCCAGCGTGTGTGTGTGTGTGATCTCTGATTCACAGGCACGCACACAGCAGAGCACATGCAACGCATATCATGCTCCTGCAATCAGGTATACACACCAACCCATCACCCTCACACACACTCTTTCCACACAGTCTATGTTCTTTGGCTGTTGGCTTGGCTTCTTTTGGACTGACCTCACACCAGAATGATTCAGGTGCAATTTTGCATGTGTGTGTGTGTGTGTGTGTGTGTGTGTACATCCCTGCAAGCACGCTTGTTCTACCTTAAGGCTTGGCATCATACTGCAAAAGGAAACCTGTTGCTATTCTCTTGGTTGCCAGGTGTGAAGCCCTCCCATCCGCTCAATCCTCTTTTCCAAAGAACCACCCTGAGTGCTTTAAGTTCTGTTAAACTGAGTTGAAATGCAGATTTCTTTAGTTTTTACAGCAGCATGGCTATTTACAAGAGAACAACACAGTGCGCTATCAACCACCTTCTCAACTAGGGATGCACCGATCCAACTTTTTCAGTCCCGATACTGATACCGATGCCTGGGCTTTGTGTATCTGTCGATACCCGATACCGTTGTTGAATTAATAATACACTGTATACCTTCCACCTTATACCTTCCTTCCACTATGTGGAAGAGACTAAAGGCACCAGACTGTCCTAACTTAACATTACTTTCCTAACTAAGACAAAATAACATAGATGTAATGTATAGAATTCTTATTTATTTGTACACTCGACTCTTCCTGCATGTGACACACGTGCGACAGAGGGAAAAAAACTAACAAAACTGGATCGGCCCGTGGATCTGTTAATTTTTCCAATCCCCGATCCAGCTATTTTGTCTATATCGGGACCGATATATACGATCTTAATATCGGATAGGTGCACCCCTATTCTCAACTTTCATCAGTGGTGAGCAAGTCATCTAAAATACCATTCTCCATGTTGTTCTCCGTCCCGATTCTCACACACACAAATACCTGTTGCATCCAGTGAAACTACAAAACCACAATACATCGTTCATCAGTTGCACTTTGTAAAGCAGAACTTCCAAAATGTCTGCGATAATCATAAATACAGCTCAAAACATCACTGTCATAAAAAAGCAAAAGAAATATGGTGGGAATATGACTGCAATGCTTCTGCAAGTTAACTCAGTCACATTCTATCTACATTTACTGTATCATTTGGCAAATTTAAGAGATTCTATATATTATTCAGATGTTATATGGGTGTGTTTGTGTATTTTTTTTTTTTTACCTCAGATTCAGAGACTAGACTCCAGACCTGCACTCTAAAATAGCCTGCAGGCTGCACCGCAGGTAGTCGGCAACATACATCACCTGACGAGCCATGTGAACAGTCAGCCACACACACACACACACACACACACACACACACACACACACACACACACACACACACACACACACACACACACACACACACACACATACACAGAAAAATCACTCATCAGTCCTGTTATCAAAAGACAAGAAGATTTTGTTTAAAGTCTGCGGGGGATTTACCCTGTTCTACCGCCCGGTGTTATTATGGATGAAAGTGCATGTGTGTGATGACGTGTTTGCGTTTGACCCTTGACCCCTGTCTGTCTTTGTGGATAGAACTCAGCAGACTGTTGGGTAGGAGGGCTGATAGAAAGATGGAGGGAGGGAGTTTTCCTAGTTTAATGAAGGACAGATGCACTTAATAATTGATAAAAACTGTTAAACTAGTTAAAGAAAGAGAAACAGCCTCAGGACATGTGTGGCCTTTCTGCAATCGCATATTGGAACAAAAAATATTTAAAATTGACATTAAAACACATTTAATACACTTTTAAATTCTAAATTTTGACAGAGCAAAACTGACTTTACGCAAGTGTCCAATGTGTGTGGTGCACGTAAAACAGAGAAAATAAAGTTTGTCCTTGGTTTCCATGGGTGGAATGTTAAGCAGTGGCTTTTCCCACAGCCTGGAACACACGCACGAAAAAACTCGCAAATAAGGAAGAAAAATGAGATCCATCTCAGGACAGCAAGACTTTCAAAGTGTATCCAATGAGTCAGAATGATGCACACACACAAACACACTATGAAATCATCACCATATCCGATTTCTGCAAAGAAAACACATCTTTGTAGATCAGTGTGAACAATAGGAAGGGCCAAGGGTTAATGAATGTGAACATATTGTGACGTTCATGTGCTTGTCCTCTTCCTGTCAGTGGGCACTAATGGGAGTTAACACACATACAAGCGTGCACAGGCTCACACCATCGATACTTCCAATGCATTGCTTGCCTTGGCCAGGCCCTCTCGGAGGAAGAACCGTGACGGAATAACACAGGGGAACAATCAGCTAGCTCTGCCCTGGAACAGCTGCCCATCCCTGGGTGACAGAACCAGTGAGGCCTGGGTGGAGGTCTGGAGGGTGTGGGGCGAGGAAGCGGAAAGCTTGGAAGGGAGGGTCCCCCCCGCTGAAGGATCCTTTTAGCTGCAGCCAGGGAGATCCTTCTGCGCTCTCACACACACACACACACACACACACACACACACACACACACACACACACACACACACACACACACACACACACACACACACACACACACACACACACACACACGTAAATATACTGTGCACATTGCTCCTCTCCCTGGTGACAGGAGCAGCTTCCTCTTTCACACACACACCGGGCCAATATCAATACGCCCACAATGTGTTTGATCTGCGTTGGGTCCGTAAGCACAGCCCTGAAAGCCCTCCATCTTTCAATTTGTTAGCAGAAACACTGCTGGATGTCACGCCTCATGCAGAACAACTCCCTTTCGCTGCAGCTACAGAAATCACCAAGCTCATTTCTTATGTTTCACTTCAACCTTTAAAAGTTAAAGAAACACAAAGGCTTGAATATATCTGGTAAATTAGGAACACTTGGAGAAGTTGATCTTTCAGTCAAACGTTCATTCAACGTTAGTATGTTGAATGAATTAGGAGGGCTCATGCATGAGAAATGAGGACGTTACAGCATTTTAAATGACTGTTCATCAGTTAAAACCACACAGAATCACACTCAAACTGACATTTTACCTAATTATCTGTTTACATTACACCTATACGACATCTACAGGCATATTTGAGCTTGACCCACATTGCACATGACTGTGAAAAATGTAGGTGATTTTTTTTGGGAATCAGCCTTCCACAGGGTTGTTTCTTAGAAAAATGCAGCCATGTGGTTCTGGTTTTGTCTTCTGGGAAGTCTGTGAAAAATATGCCGTGCGGGATGTTCAATGGCCAGTGGACTATCCTGAATGCAAAAAGAATGCCTCTCTGCCTTCAGATAAATGCCAGTGATGAAGATGGTGGCCATGGAGATGTCAGTCATGGGTACTGTTTAATGGTTACTGATTGGTCACAGAGTTTGGTCATCGGAGCAGTGATGTAAGATGGTGTGACCGATGTGATTAGGAACAGGTGGAAGGTGGAAAGGACTGGTTTTCAATACTCACAAGCATGCAACCCACTGCACTGTAGCATAGAGACAAATACAGAGAGAAGTTTCATATATTAACTGATTACTGGCAATGTTTTTAATAATCATTTAATTCATCAATAAAAACTAAATGCAGAAAAACATTCCCATGATATACCTCTGATTTACATTGATTTAAATTTCAGCTCTTCATCATCAGATGAGCGCGTCATCCAACAGAAGTAACAGTCAACATTTCCAAACATGTACATCGCGTTACAAGGAATAGTTCAACCTATTACCAGGAAATATGCTTGCTGGTATTTGCTTTCCAGCCAAGAGGTAGATGAGAGAAGCCAGCAGCTGGTTAGTTGAGCTTAACAAAAAGACTAAACAGGGGGAAACAGCTAGTCTGGCCCTGTCAAAATAAGAAATAAAACACCACCTCTGAAGCTCACCTGTGAACACGTTATATCTCGATTGTTTGATCCATCATAAAACCTGAGTGTAAAAACGCCAATCATTTCCCCGTTCCCAGTCTTTCTGCTGAGCTAAGCTAACCAAATGCTGGCTGTAGCTTCATATTTAATGCACAGACATAAGAGTGGTATCAATCTTTTTATCTAACTCCCAGCATGAAAGCAAATAAGCCTATTTCCCAAAATCAAGTCAAACTTTTCCTTTTAGACTATAACTGGCACTGTCACTTATGCCCACTGAATCTGAACTTTGTCCACTTAAAACAGAATCTTAAAATAATCAGCAGATTTACTGATAATGACAGTAATTGCTGATTGCAGTTCTGCTACTTGCTGCTTTGTCCATACAAAGGGACAAAAAAAAGGAAGAATTCAATCATATTTACAGTACATATCATGCCCTGTATGTGTATGTAGTTCATATACAAACAGGATTTACACAGCCATACCACTAATAAGCCTCTCTCGCCGCAGCACCTGTTGTCAATAAATGAAGGATTAACAGGGGGCCTGTGGAACGCCACCAAAGCTTATCTCACTTTAAGAGGCCATGGTGGTCACAGGAATGCTTTTCATTCTTATCCAGGGAGGATAATGGTGAAACATACAGCGATATTTGATAATGGCCTGTTCTCTCCTTTCTTCCTCCTTTTATCTCATCTTTCTTTTTCCTATCTGCTCCTCTCCTCTCTCCAAACCAGACACCACATCTGTCGAGGAGGGACTGAACGTTTTCCAGATGACAATCAGCTGGCAGCTTGTCTGTCCTCTCATCTCACTCACTCTCTCTTTCTTTTTGTCTCGCCACGCCAGGGACAAAGCAAGAGTTCTATCTTTATCCGTCCTCAACTTCTGACTTTCTTTCTATCCCTCTGCCTGTCAGAAAACACCCTGCTCTCATTACCCACTGTGCGTCTCCTTCATCCCATCCATCCATCATTTCTTCCTACTGTCAGTTCTCCTGTCTGTTTTTCACTAGTCTCGCTTTGCCAGACCCTCCTCCACAGCGCGCTGAAGGAGAGTCTGGCTACTCCACATAGCATTCCGGGATGGGAGGAAAATGTGCTCTGGTTTAATGGCATTTCTTTAAACCAATCAGAATCACCATGGGCGGTGCTAAACTCCGCACAGAGCCGCTGCAAAATAGTCGTGCGAGAGAAAACTCAGATTGGACAGATAGTTTAGCTAGCTGTCTCAATTTACCATCTGAGGAGCAGTCAACAATAGTCCTCATAAATCGACCAAATTCAAAATTCCAACACAAAGAAAGCGGAAGGAAACAGAAAATACACGCATCCGGCGGAATTTCCTGCAGCACCGGAGCAATCCCGGAAGTGGAATGTGAAGGATATAGTTTTCTCACCAACATGACCCACATTTAAAAGCATGGCATGGCATGTTGTTGAGCGTTGAGCATGAAAACCAGCAGTCAGAATTGAGCCAAGAGGAAAACACGGTTAAGAGCATTTTACAACAGTTCTGTTGTAATAAGGTACTTCCCCTGAAACTCTTCTTATGATGTTACTGTTTGTTTGCTGACTACAATGCAAGGCCTCCAGGGCCCCCTTAGGCCGGTTACACACTGGAAGCGTCGCGCGAGCGTGTCAGCTGCGTGGCGTGTCCGTTTATATTTCGGCTCCCATGTTAACAGGTTAGAGCTTACACACTGCCGGCGTGAGACGCGTGCCTGCTAGAAATAGAACCGACTCCTATTTTTCACGCGAGACGCGAGCGTGTTGGAAGCGTTTCCAGGCAAAATAGAATAGGAAAATATGTTTATATGTCATTTAGACACAAATACATAATAATAAATGACATATTGATGTTTGAAAGTCTAGGTTTTGACATCAATGTAGATATAAATGTAATACAAAATTTCAGAGAAAAGATTTTCAAATATTGCACCTGTCATACAGAACGAAATATTCTGTAACATATTTTGCAGTCAATACTGCCGACGTTGTCTTGCTTTAATCAAATCAGTAGGCTATATATAAATGGTAGGATGGGCTACGATAACAACGTAGTGTGTGTTCTGAGTGACGGTCCAACATCAGATAGGCTATATAGGCTCTTTACAGCTACACAAAGTTGTTCAGACAGCCCACTTACCCATTTTTCAGAGTTTGAATCTGTCGGCACTATGTCCCGAGATCAGCCCTCCCTGTACCTAGCAGCAGGAGCAGCGCCGCGTCAGACACGCTTCTGGTATGTAGGACACAGAAAAATCCACGCAGCTGACACGCAGCTGAGACGCAACAGAAACGCCACGCTCGCGCGACGCGTGCAGTATGTAGCCGGCCTATGCTGACATCTCATGCATTTCTTTCTGCAGCTATCAACCTACTTAGATGAAAATCATGCCCCCTGTAAAAGTGCTGGGCTGTGAGGTGATTTGGGCATTTTTCAAAGCATTGCACGCACCCTGAAATAACATTTTTATAACATCTCGTAATTTAATCAAAGCCTTATGCTGCTTAAAGTCCCTATTTAGATCAGACAAATTATCCAATTATTTGTGAGAGTTTAGCTAAAATGTATATGACTAAAACATTAAGGGCAGGGTCTTTAAAATGCCATTTATAAATAATTTGTGATGCAAGCCATTGGAAAGCTAGTTAGGACATGTATACCCAAGTATGGTATTAAGTCGCTTTGTATTCCATCATTTTCAGTCTTGCGCTACAGACAAATTTGGTTTACTAAATGTTTCCTGGCCAGCTGTTCATCGGTAGACTCACAGCTCAGTCCTACATCCACTGTGGTTTTGTCTGGCAGATTGTTTTCATAGAAATTTCAATGGGGGGGGGGGTGATGAGGTCTGCCTTTAAAAGCAGCAACCATTTGTAATCACATTTAATAGGAGGGAGTCTGACATGGGCAGAGAAAGTCCAGCCATGTTAGTCTGTAATGGTGGGGCCGCTGGGTCGAGTTCATTGTCTCCCATTGAAATACGATCTGTGAGAACCTCCGTGCGACGTTAGCCGGCTGCTTGCAGAGATAACCCTTCACACTGACCCCTGCATGATCTTCAACATCTCTCCACACGCTGTGTTTGCAAATACAGTATGAAGAAGGAACTACCTACAGTTTTAAAGGCCCTAAAATGTTCTTGTCTTTCTCATGTTATTGTAGTAAAAAAAACAACAGCAGTTATGCCAACGTTAGTTCGGGTTATTTCACCTGAGAGAGTTCTGTGTGTGCCGTTCTTTTCTCACTGGCACTCCTTTGGGAAAACATGACATCACGTTGGTCTACCTCTGAGCACCAATTAGGATTTAGCAAGATTCAACAACATTCACAAGGACAGGATGCATTAGTGATATGTGACATATACGGATTTCGATAGGAATGACTAGTTCCAGGATTAGATTACCTCAGACACCACTGATTGTATATAAAACGTATGCATTTGTATGAACGCGTGTGTGTGAGTAATCTTTAAACCGTACAGACAGGCAGCCACGAGCCTCTCGTCTGATTCAGCTCGACTCCGTGACTCTCCCCTTTGCCATTGTTACCCTATTTATGTCTCTCTCCAATTAAACATCTGGAGACGATCTGTGTGTGTGTGTATGTGTGTGTGTGTGTGTTTCAAAATGCTGACAGCGGAGTTTTCAGGGAGGGCACACAGGGTTAAAAAAGCAGGATGCTGGAAAGAGAATGACGTCACTAACGGTTGTACGATGAGTCAGGTTGGTTTCTTTGGTCGTGTTTGAAGAGAGCGATGAAGGATGGTTAAATGACTTTGATACTTAGTGGTCAACTAAAAGGTGATTTACGCTGCTTTTACCCAGAATAACCTCCTTTTATTCCAAGGTGTGTGTGTGCAATTTCCAGTCAACAGCACACTTGCTTAATCACACACACACACACACGCACACACACACACCCCTCTTCATTGCATTCGCGTGTGGCAATGTCAGCTGCGGGTGCCAAACCGTCGTTCTCATCGTTGGGATTGTGTAAGCACTGCTGTGGCGTTGAGGGCCAGAGGAAGAGGTCAGCGGCCTGCAGCTGTTCACATGTCCTCATCCTGGAAGCAACGATGACTTCACCGTGAGCGACGGTTCCGCCTCGCTTCAAGAATGAACTTTGCACTTCGCAGTTTAACACTTGGCAGTCCTCAGAGATCTGCCGAAATGTTATGTTTTCTTATTCTTCCATTGGGTGCCTTTTTGAATGCGTTTCTCTGGGACGGCGTGGCATTGCACGGACATACTCTTAATAGTTGAGTAATTTAAATTGTGTCAACGGCTTGGAGCGCTTGTGCAAGGCTTGCGCTGCCAGACGGGTGGTTCCAAAATATTACTGAATTCCTTCTCCAGCAGTAGCCAAAGTGCACTCTGGTCTGAATGCCTTGCACAATTCCATTTGAACTGCCAACGCATCTCTTAAATGTCAGATATGTGCTCTCCTGTGCAGCATATGGAGGACACATCCCTTTTAACCCCCAGCAAAACATCTCACTCCTCTCCTCCCTTCCCTTCCTCCACCCTGGACTCACTGTGATACAGTCCAGAGGTTTGCGCTCTGTTTTTCCTCACCTCCCTTTAATGGCTTCTGATGCTCCCCAGCTTCCAGGATCGTGTTCCCAACCCGCTAATACCCCCATGACGAATGGCAGAATTAGCTAAACACACTCGTTTGGATTCCTTCTTGGACGATTGCACCAAGCTGTAATGCTTAAACATTCTACTTCAATTCCTTGAAATTTTATGCAAGCCTATATTTTTGGAGTGCTTTCTCTCGCTATCTGCTCACAGGCCGCCTGTCTATCACTGTTGACCCTTGACTCTGACTGCTTATTTTGCGTCCCCTTATGGACTTGGCTTCTCCACATCAAAGAATGTTATTGGACTTGCAGGTCAAAAGTCGATTCTGTGAGGGTGGTATTTACTCAAGCATTCTTTGCATTTTCAAAGGCCTAAAATGTGATACAGACAAAAACATGTGGGTGAGGTTGAAGTTGATAATAAGATACCTACATTGTATGGTCCCTTTCCTTCTGGCCAAGCTGTAAGTGTTTTCCTGCAGCCAGTGGTGGAAGAAGTATTCAGATCCTTTACTTAAGTAAAAGTACTAATACCACACTGTAAAACTACTTTGTTACAAGTAAAAGTCCTACATTGAAGATGTTACTTAAGTAAAAGTATGTAAGTATCATCAGGATAATAATAAAACATCGTATTTATAAACTACATGTGTTATTTTGTGCAAAAATAATATTAGTAAGTAACTAAAGCTGTCAGATTAATGTACAGTACAATATTTTGTATTGTACATATTTTCTTCTGAAACGTAGCGCAGTAGAAGTAGAAAGTGGCATAAAAAGAAAAGACTCAAGTAAAGTACAAGTACCTCAAATTTGAACTTAAGAACAGTACTTGAGTAAATGTACTTAGTTACATTCCACCGCTGCCTGTGGCCAGCTGGCGGTGAGGTCGTGTGCCGAAGTACTGATGGCGTGCTGTGGTCACTGCATGTGTAGACGAGCGTGCAGCCTGTTGGCCTGATTCAGCGGAAAGAAAAAAAAAAAAAGAGCATTTCCTGTTGTTGTGTGTCTGGATCTCATGGTCAATGACCTCGGGGTCAAAGGCCGAGCCCCGTCTGGCTGAGTTACAGTACAGTAGACCGTGGAAACTTGTGACAAGTGCTTGAACTGGGGGGAGCTCTCTTTGTTGCATCTATCAACACACACTAAGTGTGTGTGCGTGCGTGCCTGACGAAGACTGATGACAGGAAGTTGGGAACAACATTGGCAAACTGTGTCACCCGCCCCTGTAAAAACGGCCTCTGACACACTGACACACTGACAGAGTGACACACTCGCGCACACTGGCCACAGATAAATCATTGTGAGCGGCCTAAAAAAAGGGCAGCGAGCTTTTGGAGAAGTAGGTCAGTGCCCAGGGGCAGTGGCCAGCGTCGCGAACATAGCACCACAATTAACAGGACAGCCGAAACATCTATCTATTTAATAAATCTCGACACATTGGTGTGCATGTAAAGAAAGATTAAAACGCCGTTGAAAACAGACTCTAAATCACTGCTAAGGGGCCCATCAGAAAAGAAAATACAGAAAATGAACTCGTAAGCGTGTCCCTTCTGATTAGTCTATGACTGTAGCGGTGTTTCACGTCTAATTAAAATGGCATGAGGCGAAAACACACCAGCATCCTGTCTCCAGTCAAATAGGTTTATTGACTATCTGGCGTCAGCCGTTATGACTTCCAGCGTTACTCCGTGTCATCCTTTGGCCTTGTTGTGCTGAGTAACTGATCTCTGAATGACAGCACGGCACTGATTTGTGTCAAAGAGCATGAGCTGTTATGTCTCACACACGCAGACAATGTCAGGAGGTGCCATACAGGAGTACAAAAGCACACCCGGACATGTTATCACTATCTCATTACATGCAGTACAAAAACCAAAGCGGCAACATGGTTCACGTCAGCGAGACATTTAACATCAACAATGCCAGCGACCGTGTGTGCGCGCGCTCCTGAACACGTCTTTATCAGCTCTCTGACGAGCATCAGCTAAGTGTCTCGCGCGCTCTTTTACGTCTCAGAATGCATTTGTGGATGAAGGCGTGACAAAGTCTTGTCTTGTGAAGTATGATGCATGGCAGCGCACTGCAACTCAAACCGCCGAGAGAAACGTCATATAAGCCCTCTACGGTAACTTTAAGCTTTAGAAAAGACAGGTTTATAGAATTCATCCATGAAAATGCACCATAGTGACGAGACAAGACAACTGTAATTTACACTGAAGGTTTTATAAAGTGGGACTACAAGTGAAAGTGAGGACCTGAGATGTTTGCACCTGAAAGAGCGCAAAACAAAAACACCACCGGGTTGTGAATTACGTCAGATAAATCAATCATACCTACAGTTGTGTATATACACATATATATACTAGTATATTTTTCCAGGAAGGCTGGTGGAAAAACCGAGAATTCACCACATGCTGCTGAATGCTAACTATTTAAACGCCAGGAAGAAACAGAGATGTTATGCAGTCTGCCATCCATCACAGAGTCAAACCCACCATCTGTGGATGCTCTGAAGTGATACACTGTGAATCCGAGCGAGCTGCTTTAAAAAACAGCAGGAGTCCCCATCACTCCTGCTCAGGATCCTGACCCTCCATGGGAGTCAGGTATAATTTATCCAAGGATTACATTATCTGCTGGAGTGTAAACTACTGCTCAAAATGAAGTTCCAAATTCCCTTTTTTAATGATTTACTGTCCCACTCCTTTTCTTCCTCTATCTTGACCTGCCTGCCTGCCTTTTTCTCCTCTCCCTCTCCCCCCTTTTCCATGCTTTTTGAGTAAAGTGCACTTCATTTCCTCTCCTCTGCTTTCACAGAGATCGCATGAATGTTCCCAGTCGGAATGTGTTTTTGTGACCCATATTCTTCAACTTCTTCAAGTGTAAGAGGGCAAAGCTGCTGACTTGCCCACGCCCTGCTTTGTCTGCGCTCACACACTTTTCTAAAACTCTCCTCCGCCCTGCTTCTCCTTACTTCCCCTTTCTCTCTCCCTCTATACCTTTACCTCTATCCTTTTGACCTGCACTTTTCCAAAGCCATATTCCTGTGCAGCAGGAAATCTAATCAAGCAGGGAGTGTCCTTACAGACTGTTGAGGGTGAGAGGTTAGTTGTGACTGGCACTGGTTAAAACTTCACAAGACTGAGAATGCGTATTTAGAATGGAAGAGGTGTGGATGTGTGTGTGTGTGTACACTGGCACTATGTTTCATGTATCCAAGGAAAGGCACACAAAGATGACAGTACAGTTGATATTTCCCAGGAGGTCCTGCTTCAACAGTTGGGGCGTGTGGATCATACTTTTGTTTCCCATCAGTTATGACAGCATTCTACTAACTAATCTTCATTGTAGAGATTAGGGGACTGAGTGAGTCAACAAGTTGTTAAAAACAATTTCATCATACTTATTTTGAAGAGAAAAGAATAGCCAGCACCCTGTAAATTACGCCTATGCAGCATTAAAATAGTTAAAAAGTTTGTAACTGCTTCAAAACAATATTTTAGATTTTGCAACCCCCAATTATCTGGTTTGAGTTTCACATGCACACATTTCTTTCTGTGTTTAATGCATATGCTTATTTATTATAGGTCTCTATTTTTTTCTATCTTGTACATGTTATTATAATGTTTGTGTGGGTGTCTTTAGTTTCTATCCTCCTCCTACGGTATTCAGGTAGTGACAGAGATTCCTCCCTGTCTGTCAGCAAAGCCCCATTATTTGTCCTGATTTACACACACACACACACACACACACACACACACACACACACACACACACACACACACACACACACACACACACACACACACACACACACACACACACACACACACACACACCACACACACAGTCAGCACCTTTGATTAAGCCTTTCATGTTTAGGGGCCGACATAGATTTTAAATTCCTAGAAGTACATCAAATCCAAACATGAACTTCAATAGATCTTTTCTAATAAACACGCCACAAAGGGAATGAGAAACATTGTTACATCCTGGTTAAAATTATGTCAGTTTATATTTCTTATGACACAATCAATTGCAATCTACATCTCCCGATTTTACGTCCAAGCTGATCTGTCGGGCCGGTCCCAACCAAAACGAAAATGCCGAGCCAGACAGACAGTCAGTGAGGTCAGTTCACACGCTCACAGTGAAAGGTTGCAGCCAGAAACTGTATATCTCCCCCAAAGCAGATGTCACTACATGAGGTAGGTTAGATGTTTGCGTTGAGTGATGGAAAATATGGGGAGAGTAATAAGAGAGGAAGAAAGGAAAAGATAGGCCTCTTTATTGGCTCGACTGTCGGCCTCTAATCGGTTCTCCAGACATGACAGATAGACAAAGAAAAAGACAAAAAAAGTGATGGAGGGAGGAAAAGTTAGACTGGAGGAATTGATTATAATTCTGAGAGAAAATATGTGCATCATATTGGTTGATTACTGAGAATCAGTCAGTGGGAGAGGAGAAATACATAATCTAAACGTGAGGGACATGGAAAAATCTGGTGAGAAAACGCAGACAATTAAGATAAAATATTTTCTGGCCACATTTCTGGCTCCAATTTAGTTGTACAATCAACAAGTCGGTAGCATTAAAGGGTCAGTTGCTGAAATACAAAAAAACATTTTCTCACCACCCACCGTGGTATCGAGCCAGATGTTTTGAGATATACTGATATTTCAGCTTTAAGAACTGTCAAAAGTTTTCTTTGGAACTACTTTCCGAAGAAATGGTTCCCATAAAAACGGTTTAGGTTATTCACGAACTTGGAAAAAAGTAGTGCGGCAAAAAATTAATTAATTAATTTAAAAATTTGAAAAAGATGAAAATAAAAAATATTAATTCAAGGTCCATTTGCTAGCTTTTTCGGGAGCTTTTAAACGGCATCACCCGTTCTTCCTTGGTGGATGGATTCGCTTAGTTGTCTTGGTGATAGCGCAGTTGTCCTCATGTTCCATACTTAGGTCAACGTGATGGCAACTGAGCAAACTCCATCTACTGAGGAAGACTAAGATGTTGTCATATAGCCCCGGATGAACGTGGACTTTGAGTTACGTTTTTCAGTGTGTTCTGTCGATTATGCGTTTCACTGAATTCAACTTCCTACATTGTCTAACTAACATTTTTCAAGGAAAAAAAACTATAATTTGGGAGAGCTGAAAACAAAACGTCAGCAGAGATAATAACAGAGATAATCACGACAACACAAAAAAAGAAAAATCGCTAGTTTTTAGTACTTTTCCATTTGGCAGGTTTGAACACACAACCAGGTATTTTCAGTGTTATTGCTCAATGCTGCTGTGACTCACAGAACCAGCAACAGTTCCACTTACAGGTGGCCTCACTGACCTTCTCCCTGATGAGAAAATCAACATATGCACGAAAATGTACCCCACGTATAAAGAGGTCTACAGACACATCTACACACAGACATAAAGTTTATAAACCGTGGCCATGGCTGGCACCAGATGATGTCTCTGTGTGTGTGTGTGTGTGTGTGTTTGTGTGTGTGTGTGTGTGTGTGAGTGAGTGAGTGAGTGTGTGTGTGAGTGAGTGAGTGAGTGAGTGAGTGAGTGAGTGAGTGAGTGAGTGAGAGAGTGGGAAACACCAGACTAATCCTCAGGGACGAGTGGTCTGTCTCAATGTGTAACATGAGTGATGTCAAGCTACTGCTGTATTCCAAATTTAAGGCTGGGAAAATGTGTGTTTTCTTGTCTGTGTGTGTGTTCAGGGTGGTGTGGGATTTAAGAATGCCCCTCATCAGTCCGTCTGCTTGCTGCAGGGAATGGCTTTTCACAGTCGGGGGAGTCTACAGACACAACAAAGGTTTAAACTGAGAACTTGCTGACAGTGCTTTTAGTGTAAAGCTGTTTGCTCCAGGGTGTGTAGGTATGCCTCTGAGGCTCTTTACCTACCTGTGTGTGTGTGTGTGTGTGTGTGTGTGTGTGTGTCTATTAATGCACTGACTGATATATAGAGCCCACAATCCAACGATCTCTCAAGCCAAACAAGTCTCATTAGTCAAAGTCAAATAATGTTTACATCCTACTACCATACATGTAAATGGATGAAGTCTGATGGGCACACAGCCCTCCCGAACTCCAAAAGTTATACGAGAAGATTGATATATAATGTAAATATAAGGCTAAAGCTTAGCTGAGCATAAAGACAGGAAACCACTAGACTGGCTGGCAAATCCTGTTGAAACTGGACAAAAATACGCAATACTATGCGCTTGGTAATTCATGAGCTTTAGAAGTGCCAGTAGGGGGCGCCTGGGGAGCACACCTGGTAGAGCGTGTGCGCCCATTTACAGAGGCTCAGTCTTCGCCGCAGCGGCTGCGGGTTCGGTTGCGACATGCGACCTATTGCTTTAACTTTACAGCACACAGTGGCTACCTAATGGTAGTGCAACGCTCACACTTTGTTCAAATCAAGCTACATCTGAACTTACACATAGCTGGTGCAACAGGATGCAGGCTTCACGACCTGCGTCCCATTGTGTCGTTAGCTTTCAGCTAAAAAATTCACTTTAAAAAAACATAATTGGCTAGATTATGTTTCATGTAAAACATATATGCCAATGCAGGTTAGTAGTATATGAATGGAAATTGAAGGAGACAGGGGTTATTATGTATACATTGTATTTTGTTCCTAATTGTTGTGTGTGATTAGTTTTACAGCCTCCTCTGGTGTCTCGCTAATATATAAACCTTAATTTTCTGATTGACAGCCACAGTATTAATCAGCAGAAGGATTTTATTCTGGAGTTTTAAGTGGCTTCAATTAAACTTCTTACATTCCTTGCCCAGTGTGATGAACTCCTTGGAGTCCAGGAGTGAGCTGAGAGCTAACTGTAGTGTTAGATGGAGGAGTTTGGGGGATTCCATGGGAGCAGCTGGTTTTATATCCTGCCTACTGCAGCTGCTGTCTTACTTAACTCCGGCTGGCCTCCCAGTGGACATGCACATTGAGAAGTCCTCGTCTCTTCCAGCTCTTTGGCTCATTTATCCTCAACTCTTAGTACAGTATCTCATCTGTAATTTTCTGTAATTTACAAACTTCCTTGGATGGTCTCATTTAGCAGTATGTGTCTCAGCAGCACTAACCTTGTCAAATAAAAGCCAACTAAATAAAAATCAATTCATCTCTGTTCTCCATTTCTGTCATCTCTACTTTTTTCATTCTTTTCCTCTCTTTATTTCAGCCTCCATCGCTTTCGACATATCTCGGCTCCAAACCACTAAGCCATATGTCTCTTCTGCAGGGTGTTGAGCTGCAAATCCCCACGCGGGGTGAGTTGAGATTCCAACCTTACTCTTCCAAACTTTCCCAGAGCACCACGAGCTGTATGTTTTTTCCTTGTTGGCAGTGGCGCATAGAAACAACTCAAAAGCTTATTGTTTTATAAACGCTATATGCACGTATTGTTTATTTTGTATGTCTGGAGTGGAGACAGGGTTGTGACATCGATTTTTGAGCTGTAATCTTTTAAACATATGACTATAAACTGAACTCAAATTGGCAATGTAACAGTGTATGTATTGAATTTCCAGCCTTCTTTCTTTGTGCACCTCTGTTAGATAGCCAGGACAGGAGCAGGGGTCTCTGAGGCAAAGAGCCAGCAGCTGGATAAACACGACATAACAGCCGTGGTCTATGGAGCGAGAGTAGGAGTGATCCTGCGTTTGATTGATGGCTCCTCTGCTATAGGATCCCTTAATCAGCACGCGGCTGACTCACTCGCCTGCGTAGGACTGACTGTCAGCGTCTTCATTAGCAGCACCCACACTGGCGAAAAATGCAAGCTGCACATCAACTTGTTTGAATAATCAACTCAAACATGTTGGTATGTAAATACTGAGTTTCCTGGCAGAATAATTTTGGTGCAGTGTAGGTTAAGTTGGGTTTGAAGTGGCATGCATTGCTGCATGTCTAAATAAAGTTGGAGGAAGCATCACTTTATTACTTTTAGACAAGGCTGGATTACCAACCAGGAAAACTGTCACGGGGCCCCTGAGCGTCAGGGGATTTGTTTGTGAATATGCACAGTTGAAGCACATGACCTGCATTTTTATTAAACCTTATCGTCAGACAAGGTCGATGTTGCACGATTCTGCAAAGCCTTGGATTACATTCAACATTTAAAAAATTATTTCAACTCCAATATGTGTGGACGTAGTCTTGCATTGCCAGACCTAACTCCACAGCGCTGTGTCTGTGTCTGTACGTGCTGGAGTATGGGCAGGCTATACCGCTTATCATTCTGGGATAGGAGGAAAACAACTCTCTGGCTTGTTTGAATTTCTGTCAACCAATCACAATCGTCTTGGGTGGTGCTAAACTCCAGGAGAAGTGACGGTGCCCTTGCAAAATAGATTGCGGAGATAGAGCAAAGGGGAAGAGAACGCCTGAGAACACTTGAGAGATAAGCTGGATGTCAAGCATTATCCCAGCATCCAGTAAACCAGACTAATGCAGACGTAATTCCTAAAATACTGGACTATTCTCTCTCTCTCACACACACACACACACACACACACACACACACACACACACACACACACACACACACACACACACACACACACACACACACACACACACACACACACACACACACACACACACACACACACAACATTAGCCTTCAAATAAACAAACTACAGAGGGTAGAGGGTCTGAAAACCTAGTTTTAACACCGTCATTATTTCTACAATATTTTTTTTTTGTGTGTCTGTTTTAAAATATAAAGTACCAAAATGTAGGAAAAACTGGCTACAAAGACAATCTGGCAGAGGCCTATGGTGAGTATGGGGGTTTATACTAGCAGATTTATTAGGGGGATGAGATACAGGTGGCATATGATGATCAAGTGGAGGCTGGGGGATTAATTGGGGCCTACAAAATATTTCTGTCCTGGGGCCCCCTAGCAGGTTAATCTGGCTCTAAAGGCACACCAACTATTTATGATTATAGCAGATTTACATTTTGTAGTAAGGATATTCAAAATGTCAATTCTGTTAAAAGCTTTACTGCAGGGGTTTTATTTTATATGCAGGTCTGCAGGGAAAAAGATGGTGGAAGTTCATCAGGATAATTCCATTTCAATCCCACTGACAGTTATAAACTTAACCTGGGACACACATGGCATCTTCAAACTGCGCCAAACCGCATTCTAAACTACACAAATCAACAATAAAAACCACCTATTTGGCTTTACGTGAATCGCCCCACTGTTACCGCCTTCACTTTTTCCTCCCAGAACCAGCTCGTCCTTTGCCCTCCCTGAAACGTTGTAAAATATTTCCAAAGGGGTGTAAATTCACTCATGGTTGCATAAGTTTCCACGGCCTGACCTTAACCATTTGTTTAAGCAGATGTCCTTAAAAAAAGGAGTCAAAGTGAACGAATGACGGTTTATCGTGAGAGTAAAGTTATCCTAGTTCTTTGATCTTAATTTGGAGTCAGTAGTTAATAGGTTTAGTGTGTACTGCGATTTTAAAAGCCTCACTCCTTTCTCCTGTATACAAGGCAGACATCCTCCTGAGGTGTGAAAGCTCTGGCCTCTTTTCTTTACTAGCGAGACAGAATCCTCCAATCATCACCATTTCAGCAAAGTTTACATGGACTCAAATGCATTAGAAATTTGGCTTGCAGCGCAGGCTTGCCCGATGACCAATTTCTGCTAATTTTGACAACCTGTTTACAGCGGGACTCCTGTGGAATCCAGCGTTCCTCTGGCTGCCGAGGAATGTAACAGTTATAAGATTCTCCGAAAGCCAGAACCTTCAGTTATCGACAGCTAGCTCCTGTGTAGCGCATGTGTGTGTGTCAAAACGAGGTCGACACTGGCATTACACAACCTTATACTGCTCTCTGTCACATACATGCTGAAGGCGCCACCAGCCCCCACACACGCTAATATGCCGTTTCCATTCTCTCACCCTGGTATTACTGGGAGTTAGTGGGGAAGCAGGACAGTGTAATATTTAGTAGGCATGTAGAGATTTCCTGACATGAAGGGCTGGAGGGTGGGGGGGGGGGGGCCCTCTGCCCACTGAGTCTCTGGTGCCCATGACCCTCTTAAGCCACATCCTGTGAGACAGGACGTCCACTCTGCACAGGAAATGGCCCTGATTAATTGTTCCCCGTTAACAGAAAGCAAAGCAGTTGGACGCGAAGGAAGTGGCGAGTGAAAACGAGGCAATTTGCACAATGGGTGTTAGTGTGTGAGGTGTGCGTTGTACATTACTCTCGGGAATGTGTGTGTTTGAACTAATGGGAGTACTAGAACTGTGCATCCCATTGCATTCATACTGTATTCTTTGTCCCTTTTGTTAGGTAGCAGAAAAGCTTAAAAAACGACTTTAATGTCAGCGAAGTTTGGTTTGATTTGGCCATTTATAAAGTACTTTTTGCCCTTAAACTGGAAGCTTAAATATTTTTCCTGGATTCTGCAGCCCTGTGTGCCACCGACTTTGTATGCACTCGCACTGCAATTGCTATTTAATATAACTATTAAATAGGCTATATCATCTTAAACGCATTGTGCAGTTGTAACAAAATGTAGACCTATCAACTCAAAGCATCCAGCACAGTTTTATAGCTTTGCCCCTATAATATTCCTGGGACTTAGATATTCTCCTAAAATCTGATTGTCTCTATTTTGATGCAGATCAGATGCAGAAAACACTAACAAGTGTGTTTTAAGATTAAGACAGAAATGTTAAGGACTATTTAGACTCTCATGCTAGTTCTCTATTTGGTGGTTCAGGTGGATTCATGGCGGTTGCAATGGAATTCAATTTGAAACACTCCTGGAGCATAATCCACCTCTCTGTTTGCATCCGTATGCAAACGTGCAAATGTCGTATATTCGTACTAATCTTTAAACCGTTCTGTAAAGGTCACTATTTCTCAGATTTCCTACACATACTGTAGAATTAAAACATGGGGACTTGTTTTGTACCTCATAATTTTCCACTTTCCCTTGCTGGGCTCAGAAGTGTCCAGAACCACTCTAAGAACTGAAAATGATACTGCAGTGACTAATAACTAAAGTTCGCATGTGTGTGTGTGAGTGTGTGTAATCTAATCTGGTCTAATGGGCAGCCTCCCACAGGACAAAGCCAAAACCAGCAGGTGCATAAAACAGAAAATGTTTATCCCATTAGACCATGACGGCTGAGCGGCTTCGAATGCACAGAGGAAGCAATTAATGATTTTTTTTTTTTTAAAAAGGAAAAAAAATTGTTTTTGTTACACCACTTCGTTGTTTTCTCTGATTGTCAGATAGCTTTCCAAGTGCTTTCTTAGGCCTCTAGATGCAAAAGATTTCACATTTTCTTTGCTTCTTTATCTTCTTTTTGTATACAGTTACATCACAGTTTCTCCATTGCCTTTCTCTCTCTTCCATGTAGTAATATTGCTTCCAACATTGGTGCTAAAACATAATTTATGCAGCTGAAATAGACTTGTGCAAAGGAAGGTCTGGGTTAACCCTTGTGTTGAATTCGGGTCACATTGACCCGTTTTCAATTTTTGTTTTTATATCAGAAAATATGGCACATAGAAATAAGCGCTGAAAATGTGTAGAAGAAAAATGTAACAATTTTAAAACTTTGGAAAAAGCAAAAACAAACAAAAAAAGGTGTCAAAAACGCAGAAAAAAAAACAGTTTTTCAAGGTTGACGGGAAGACAACACAAGGGTTAAATCAACACAAAACGTTGACTTAACCCCAGCATTCAAACTGCGTGGCGTTAACCCTGACGTCGACATTTGATCTTTACCGTTTGGCTGGCGCCGGGCCGGACAGCATCCTGGCCGCGTGACGTGGTTTTCTTTTCAAAGTCGTTTGCTGGCAGGGATGGGTGCCATTAACAGCTGGAAGCCCCCCAATAGGAACAAAGCAGAGTGATTGGACATGGTCTGCTGTCACATGTCATAAATAAGTACCTTAGTGAGGCCTCTTTAAAAAAGGGACAGTTCATTAAAATCCAATGTACATTGTGTCCACATAATTCCACACCTAAATAAACTTCCATCTTGGTTAGCATACTTTTAACATAATTATACAGTAATATTATACAGTATGTGTGAATTGTATGCATGAGTTGCATGTGAATCTGACATCTAGTGGGTGAAAAATATCGACCATGCTTTTGCATATCTCCTGGGACGCCCACACACTGTGGACACAGCATTAATCTTGTGGCCCACATATGTAATAAGTTTGTCCCGCTGCTGTAAGAGCAGTTACTGCAGGATGATCTCACTCTTGGCGCATGACTTTGAAACACCCAGCTCAAAGCCGGCGCTGAAAATACCAAGGTGATGTGGAAAATCCTGAGGTGTCAGGGCCTTTTAAGGTTTCACTTTATGTCCAATTAAATGGGTACAAACCGAAATGTCAACAGAAAGAGCTTAACCCAGGATTACCTTTAGGTTGTTGTGAAATGTAAAAGTTAGCAAGGACTTACACACAGTTTTTATCCATTTGCGTTATATGATTAGCTGCGTTAAGGTCAGGTAAACTGGTACTTATACAAGCTTTTAGGTGGCATTAAAAGGAACAAGCTAATGGTCTTTGTGACTCTAAAGGTAGTATAGATAAGTAATTCTAAATTTTAAAATAGTAATCCAAAATGACGATGTACCAAGTTAAAACTATGCAGACTGATCTCATAAAGTGGCGTATGTACGACATGACAATTCGTATGCCGTTTTGGCGTGTTATCAAGACGCATAATCGCATTTTAGCGTATTTATCAACACCGTTTGGCCGTCATTGACCTACATTAGTAGTAGTATCAGTAGTATGAAAGGACGTAAGTCTGCAGTTGAAAGGTTGGTTGGGGTGGCGGATGGGTAAAACACAGAACTTTCACCCAGGAGAGCTGGGATCGTGTCCCACGTGTTGTTTTTTTAAGCCTTCCTCAATGTTTCTTTCCTAAACCCAACCGTTTATTGTTTTCCTAAGCATGTGACATGGCGACGCCACGTGGTGTGTATGTTTACATCCGCTGTATACAGCGTAGACATACACGTGGATAGCTCAAAATGCGTACAGATAACACACCATTTGGCTTTAGAAAAGTGGCGTGTATGTTTACGCAAAGTCACGATGCCATGTTGCAAAACTATGAGATAATATTATAAGTATTTATAAGTCAAAAGGACCACACACACACACACACACACACACACACACACACACACACACACACACACACACACACACACACACACACACACACACACACACACACACACACACACACTCCTAACCTTTCATCTGTTGTTCTATTCTTTTTTCTGGGCTTCCATAGATGTTTATGTGGCATGGAGTTCATAGTAATTCAATGCTTTTGGTGCTGAACATTTAGCTATCAGTCGTGACAAAAGTTTCAGAATTTATCTTTAATGCATATCGCTGAAACATTTGCATATTATATAGAAAAAATATCAAATCAAAGTTGCCCACCATTTTGCCTTACTCTTCTTTCCTATTTTATTGTGCTTTTTAAGTGCTCTCATAAAGCTGATGTAACAGCCTGAGGCTTGAGATTTTCACCCATATTTTTCTATCTACATTTTCCTTTCTAGGAACTATGGGACAATATCTTCTGGGCATCTGCAAACTGGAGGAGTGCTGATAGCCCATTATGTATTACAAAAAAACACCCATTAGTCAACTTAACTAACTTGCTGAAAAAATATCCTGGTGTACCGAACATATTTCTAATGAAAACTTCAAACTTGTCCAGGGGCTTCTGTGTAATGAATACTCCTACAACCCCCTCTCCAACTACATTTGAAGCAAAATACAAACCATGTGTTTAAGGTGCACATCTTGAACCACATGAGGTCAAAGGTCACTGTACATTCTAACAGAACAGAAGAGAGACTGGCTCTGTCATTCAATTTTCCAGTGATACTATCAGAACTTTGTATTCTGCACTGAATGAGCCAGCTAACAACCCCAAGACAAGAGAACAGTCCGGTGTTGGATTCCTCACACCGAAATACTCACACTGTCCTGTAGGTCTCAATGGTAATAAACTGCTGGAGAAATAAACACTGTAGAGACTTTTAAATGGCTTGGCACCATCAAATTCAAGATGTATTAGTAATCCGTATCCACCAACACACACACTCTGTTTGCTCAAAATGGCCTGTTCGCCCTTTCTGAGTGTAGTGAAAATGTTTCCCATTATGCGCCAGGCACCATAAAATGTATGTACGTGGGACCAAAAGTTAGTGAACATGAGTCAAAAAGAGCAAATGCTAACATTCAAAACTATAATGGCTAACATAGTAAACATTATAGTAACTAAACATGTTAGCGTTGTGGGCATGTCAGCCCACTGATGTCAGCTTTTAGTTGAGTCTTGTTTAAAGGCGTTTTTCCTTTATCTTCGGGGCATGAATTGTGTCCCTTATCCTTTATTTTTGTAGTCCATATATGCCACAACACCACAACACCCTTGAGTATGATCTTGTGTAAGAGATAGACACAGTGGAAATGCTTAACTGGTGGATTCCACCAGGGGAAAATGCATCGCGTTCCAGCTGTGCTGTGTTTTCGGGAACATTTCAGAAGCAGAGCGTTTTAATTAAAGATTTAGTTGATTTGGTCATTTTTTCCAGCATGGATATTTGCAGCATATGCGCCTAGTGGAATTTAGGGGTCATATTTATTTTATTCTGTTTGCATTGAATGTTTAGAATTTCTTATAAGTTTCCCTAGGCATCAACTACAAACTGACTGGTATGTATATTTGCTGATAATTATCTTATTCATCTGTAGAAGCAGAATCTAGACCTGGCTGAAGAGTATTTTTATGTTTTGGTTTTAGAAAGTCTTAGTCACAGCTCATTTGGTTTTATCCAATAAACCCCACCAATTAAAAGTGGATACCTTTCTCCCCAGCTCCTGTCTCGTTACACACAGACTGATGCCGCGTAACCCTCACCTGCAGCACAGTCCCAGAGCATTTCTGAGGTTTCTTTCTGACATCCACAGGACATTCCCTGGCAGTGAGAAGCTGGCTCATCTGTGGGGAAATTACACCCAGCGGTTTGTTGTGTTAATAGATCTTGTAGCCCAGTTTCTCGGGGCGCAAACTGTGTGGTCCGACTTTTCAGCTCCTCTTGTCAGGTGCGGGCCGTGGCGTTATTTGTTAACTTTTCTAACCCCTTCGCACTCATGTTTCCTGGAGGAATGTAACGGGTTCCCTGGGATTTTCATGAAACAGTGACTTTTAACAATGATTATTACCACTGATGAGCAATATTCCCATAATGATGAGGTAAGTCATGAAAGAAAAACACTTTTAAAGTGTCATTACTGTAGTTCATGACGTCAGCCCCTCCCATGTTCTGTGATGAATAGAACAGCCATTCCACAGAATGTGTAAAAATTACCCATAATCTACTGCTGCTAACGAATTTATTGTCAGAAGTGCTAATGTTACCATGCTAGTGTTCAGAGAAATGAATCAGATCATCTTTGCCTTTTAAGCAAATACATTTTTGACCTATCATAATGGTACAAAGTCTCAGGTATGTTGATCTAAAGAAAGAAAACACATAGAATCATGGTTACTTTTTTTTAATATACTTTATTAATCCCACAAGGGAAATTACAATGTATCTGAATCTGAAATACACACACATGCTCAGTACCTATACAGAGTATGAGAGGGATGAAGCTGTTGATGGACAGGCACCCCAAGCAGTTGGGGGTTCAGTGCCTTGCTCAAGAGCACATTGACAGTGCCCAGGAGGTGAACTGGCACCTCTCCAGCTACCAGTCCACCACCGTATGGGGACTTGAACCAGCGACCCTCTGGTTCCCAACCCAACTCTCTACAGACTGAGCTACTGCAACCCCCAATCTCCTGATCTTCCATCTATCACCACCAGCAGGTCAAAATGTTTGCCTATTTAATTAAATATATCTACGTCTACTCAATGGATTAGCACACCATTTGGTGTTTCCCGGTGGCTGTAGGCTTCAAGCAAATAAACTGAAATGGCCGCTCGCTGCCGTTTGTCAGCATGTGAATGTTGCATCAAGCTGCTTTAAATCCGTTGTTTGGGAGATTGTTTTCTTTTTTACATTTTTACTTTTCAACATATCAGCTGTTGGAGACAGAAAGAATGACTGACAGGAAATCAAGTAGGTTGTGTGAATTTGGGGCAGATTTAGTTCCCTGTTGACTTTCAGTCTGGTTTTTCTTTTCCCATCCCCCAGGAAAAAAGGCTCGTTAATGGAGTTGTCTCACCTCTAGTCACCTCAGAGCCATCACACAAACCTTTAGGTCCTATTCAAGAGCTTTTAATGCAAGTTTTAAAATAACTTGGAAAACTCATCTCTGCACACAATGCAGCTTCTTTTCCTTCAGTATAAAGTATGATGCCGTGGCAAAAGTCCCTTCGTTGGGTTCCAGTAGCATAAAGGTGGCTCTGTAAGTCACGGTTGTTTTCACGCTACTGCACTATGGCAGCGGTGACATGTTTAACCCCAGTGGACTCTGGAATAAATCTCTCTTTTCATGGTGACATGTCATCCATAATGTTTTTTTTTTTTTAGTAAATGACTTTCCTTCACGATGGCCAAAGCAGAGTCTTAACACGTTGCTATGTCATTTCGCATATTTTACAGCAGCGTCAGTGCAGTTCTGGGACCTGGAGATCTAAGAAGTTATTTACTGGTATTTGGGTCCTTGTGAGCTTAATGAAGGGATAATTCTCCATGTTTAAACATTCTTTTGAAATGGCCTACCTTCGTGAATTAGCTGCATACAGTGTTGCGTAAAAATCCAAAGATTCCGGTGTCCGCGCCAGCAGCTATGACAAACTTATCTTTAAGGTGTTTCCATTTGGCCTTCTGGTGTGACAATTTAATGAGAGAGAGAAAGAGAGTGTGTGTGTGTGATTGTCTGACAGGGGGAGAAGGGGTCGCACGGAAGTACCAGGAGGAGCAATTAGCCTTTTATGAGAGGAACTGAATTTCCAGTCGCCACATTATTATTGTAGAACATTTCATGGGAGCAGACCCTCCGAGGACTAAAAGCTGTTCAATAAGGGAGAGGGACACAAACAGAGAGCAGGAGAGAGAGAGAGAGAGAGAGAGAGAGAGAGAGAGAGAGACAGACAGACTGCACACAGGAAGAGCCCTCTTATGATTTAATGCCCCCTGTAAATAATCTGAATAGGGTGCCTGTTTGTTGCCAGGGTCAACGTTGGCCTCCGAGCGGCTGCAAAACTTTTCCACAGTGAGAAACACACTGCTTATAAACAACAGCATCATTAACTAGCCAGCTAACATGGACAAAATTGTTGTCTGTTGGGTCGAGTGTAATTTTATCCTGGCAAAGTGTCCAGGCCTGTAAATAGACCTGCAACCTGTCCAGGGTGTTTCCCTCCCGATTGCCCAATGCATGCTGGGATACGGCTGCTCTGACCCCGACTGGGAACAAGACTAGTAGCGAAGGAAGTGGATAAATGAGGCATGGATGGAAAATGTTTACTGATGTTGATAATCCTTCCTGTAAGAAATGACTCCTCTGTTATTATTATAATCTACAGATGCAGTTTCTGGCAACCAGAGGAGTGCTTTGGTGTAAACTTGGTATGTTCTGCAATTATACCAAACGTCTTAATGAAAGTATAAAGCCAACATGTTTTCTAATCTGCTACATCTATGGTTAAGGTAAGGGAAATATGGTCATGGTTGGAAAAAACAACAACAAACACTGTTCACAATGTTGTAATGTTACACAGCTTTCTCCCTGCAGTTAGGTAGTGAGCTCAGTGTGTTACAGTTTAAACTAGTCCTACACAAGCACTGTTTATAGAGCTAACGGCTCTCCACTAGAGGTGGAATTTGCTCAGTTCAGTTCCAAGTTTAGCATCAAAGTTTATTCTTGAACTTCGAAATTTGACCCAAATAAAAAAAAAAGTATATTTGTTAGTACGTGCACTGGAAACCTGTACCAGCAAACACCTGTACGCAGCAGTTATTGTATCACAATTGTTTTATGGGCTTTACAGTCTTACAGTAAGCTATGGCCGGGCGATATGGAGAAAATCTGATATCACGATATTATTGACCAAATACCTCTATGTCGATATTGCAGCGATATTGTAGTACTGACTATTAGAGCTTTTACAAAAATATTTTCACAATTACATTTTTGATAAATAATCATCAATAATGTGGATATAATGACTAAGTGGGTAAAGGCAAATAATAGAACAGCGTGAACAGTCTGGTAAGTTCACAAAATGACAACTTTACTGTAATGCAGCCTTTAAAACCAGGAAAAGACAACACTTACCAGATATTGATATTACGATATCCAAATTCTAAGACAATATCTGGTATCACGATATAGATATAATATCGATACATTGCCCAGCCATACAGTAAGCTTTTAACAATCAACAATAGGCTACAGAGATACCATATAATAGTGACTCTGAAGTAGATAAATGTTTGTTTCTCTTTTCTGCTGCTGCTCACGCGTTGTATGAACCATGTTCAAACATAGTCTTATTTTTCTATTCTGTCCCTGACATAGCCGAACACTGGTCTGAGGCCAGCTGACGGACTGATGCTCAGATCGGTGTCATCGGTGGGAGACATCTGCTGAGCCCGCAAAAACGCAGCAGCGGGAGCAGAGTTCAGCGTTACAGCAGGGGAAGCTTTTCCCCTCGCAGCACCCGGAGCATTCAGCCGACTCAGGCCTTTACCGCAAGCTTGTGTTTTCACGATTATGATCTAAAGCTGCGTTCATAAACATACCTCCCCAAAGTGTTTTCCCTCCTGCATCTGGAACCACTTTCATCTTTATTTGATCTACCTTCGGCTATTTCTTACCCTCTTTCTCTGCTCAACTATGGGGCAGCAAGTGTTTGCAGTAAACATAAAACATACATAGATCACCCTCAGCAGATTACAAGTACAAAGCTGTGTGATATTTGTTGCTTAATCTTAACTTTTCATGAAGATGGTTTCTTATGAAGTACAGGTGTATGTACTGTATGAGGTTTATGCACAAGTAAGAATAAAACCAGAAGGCTAATTGGCCACTACTCGTTTCTCATGACGCTCCCAAATATGGTAATAGTTGTAGTAGTAAAGTAAAATGTGAGTAAACTCACAATGAGAGTAAAGGGAGGAGAGTTAGATGATGTCATTTCCTCACCAGAGCGAAAAACATTTCACATTCAACTCGCAGCTGTACAGAAGAGGGTCTATTTACACTAAACCAAAGCTTAACTAAATGAACCGTAGCGGCCAACTCCAAGCACAGTCTTACAGTTTTTTTTGATTGCTAAACGACAGTGGGCACAACTGGAGTCACATGTGCAAAACGCTAACTCCAGTCTGCACAGCAGCAGTTCATGTGGACCAAACTCTAGTTCGTTTTTCATTGCTTGAAC
Source organism: Perca fluviatilis (assembly GCF_010015445.1). Lineage (NCBI taxonomy): Eukaryota > Metazoa > Chordata > Actinopteri > Perciformes > Percidae > Perca > Perca fluviatilis. The sequence goes on along the minus strand of NC_053135.1, from coordinate 8,905,585 downwards.
ACAGTTTTCAAAACTCTACACACTTATCCCATGACTTTAACCACAACGTGCACAACACTGTAGATTTACAGCACTTTGTTCAAATGCTAACACACTGCTGTTAAAACTGTTAACCACACATTCAAAACAGAATAGATTTCAGTCTGGGGCCTATCAAACACTGCTGATTGCAATTTTAGCTGAAAGCCTAAACAGGTGTCTTGTTTTAGACTAGTTAGTGAACATATATACGGTATTTATGCAGAGAAAGCTCAGAAAGCCTTTTTTTGTATACAAACACCAAATAAGAATGAAACAAGTATACACTGTACAGTTTGAGAGAAACAGGTAAAAGAGCAAAGATACCCCTATGTCCAGGTAAGATGTCTGAGGTTATATACACAGCTATAAAAAAAGAAGTGAAAAACAATATATCTTTACAATAGTAAAACTGCGTTCTTACTGTTTTTCAGAAAGTAATGGAGGTGAAAGCAATAGAAACACCACATTCATTTGTATTTAGAGATGATGCAGACATCCAATGTGATGAAGAAAACTTGCCACATGATGCTGGAGAGAGGCAGGATTAGTCACACTATTCTTTAGTACTGTTACGTATGTACCTTGAGTTTTTTTTCCCCCAGTAATTCCATAAATTACTAGAGACAAAATACTTTATTGAAGAAAACTGCTGATTTCATTCCTTCTTGTTTACCTTATGTAAAAATTGGTAATTTCTTTAATTTTTCTTAAATAAACTGTTGAGTAGTGTCAAGTCACTCAAATTGTTCAAACTGTAAAGATGAACATGTTTGTAATTTCTCTATTGGTGTTTGACGCTAGTGTTTTTACCCTCAGTGTGTGTGTGTTGGCTGCACTGAGCCTGTTTTGAGACGTGTGTTAAGAGTTGTGTTGCTTTGAATGAGTTTTGCAGCTGATGTGAACTGTTTAGCTCAGGTGACTGTTGGTAGTGCAGACTGTAGTTTGAGTTTTGCACATGTGACTCCAGTTGTGCCCACTGTCGTTTAGCAATCGGAATCTGCTCTCCACCACATACTGAATATTTTCTCTGAACCGTGACCTTTCCATCCTCACGCGTCTACGTCTATGCCGTGTTTGCTACCACCGTGACCTCAGATTATAACACTCAAGATTCATACGCATGTTTATTTTTTTTTGTTTAAGTGCTGCCATGACCAAAGCAAACAGCGCACTGTGTCCCCTGTCGCTCTCAGGCTGCAGGCCAGCGAGCCTCGGCCTCTCCGGGTAAGGCTCTCGACTGCTTTCCCCATCTAACACCGGTATCGTCAGCTTCAAAAAAAAAAAAACAAAAAGGGGTTTCAAAAAACCCCCCCCCCCCAAACCCCCCCCCCCGGGGCGCAAAAAAAGCCCACCCCCCCCCCCCCCCCCCCACATGTTGGGGTTTTGGATCAGCGGCTGTGGCCATGCGCGCTGGCTGCACTATGCCGCTGTTGGTGTGTGTGTGTGTGTGTGTGTGTGTGTGTGTGTGTGTGTGTGTGTTGTGTGTGTGTGTACTGTACCTTTAATGACATGTACAGTCCTTTTTCTTGCATTGTGTTGAATGAGAGGAGGCAGCTGCTGATTAATGTGTTTTCTAAGGTGCGCAACAACCAGTATGACCCAAGAAAGTCTTGGCGGATGAGAAAATGTTTTTAAAGCATATGGACAAGCATGCACATTAAATGTATATATATGTCTGTGTGTACACAGTGTGAGCAGCTCCCCCTCGGACTGCCAGACAGTGTTATTGCAGCTGCAACTAGCCCTCCTCCTCCTCCTTTTCCTCCCCTGACTCACACTTCAGGTGCTTTCCAGCTTCTTCGCTACTTCCTCCTCTCTTCTTCTTTTCCTCCTCAGACTGTCCACCGCTATTCTACCCACATTCTTTGAATTCATGCCAGCCAGAGAATGACTGACAATCCCACTTGGCGAGACAGGCTACCGACTCCCTCATTAATCCCCCGCTCCCATTGGTTGTTGCCACGACAACGGTCAGATCGAGTGGGTTCACCTACTTCCTGCTTGCAAAGCCAAACAGTAATTTAAGGGTGTGTTTTGTAGGTATGACCTTGAGTACATGCATGGGTGTGTGTGCATGCATAGTCACATTTGTCTCTAAGGTATGTTATTTTTGTGAATAGGCTTACCATCTTTGAGCCATTACACTCTTTCTTAACATAAATAATATTTTGTTCTATCTGAGCAGTGTTACGGAAAGCTGCTTTTTCACAGTTTTAACCAAATAAGACATTCCTGATTACTGTAATGCCATTTTATGGTAGTATATACAGTACATTATGTTGTTTTGTTTCTTGGAATACAAAAAAATACAGAAAAGATTACTTTAGCACTTCTTATGGAAAACCAAGTAGAAATATTCTATTTTGAGCCTAAATCCCTCAGTGACATTTATTAATATAGTTCCTTATTTAACCACTAATTAACCAGGAATGTTGACAAAGTACACACCTTTAAGAGCTTAAGCTTTTTAACTGAGGATTAAAGTTTTGATGAAATGTGAACTGAGGTAATTCGGATTACCTCAAGCCTCGTTTAAATCAGGAACGGTCGAGATAAGAACACAGAGCCTGATAGAGAGAGTAAAATGGAAATTGTGATTTATGTTTTTCCCAAGGTTTAATAAAATAGTAGCAGGTCTGGTTTTATCTTCTCTTTTAGCTGGAAATGATGAACCAGGCCATGATGGCATCTAACACCTTCTTAGTACTTTTGGGTAAGTTTTTCTTAAGGTCTGTTTTCAGATCAGGTCCAAAGGTTTGTACATGTAAGGTCTTCTATTGTGTATTTGAGATGCAGGAAATAAGGTAAAAATTAAACAAGAGATGCTGAGAGGATGCATAATCTTTCCAGTAACACCCTGAATGATAGGGATACTTCTACTGGATGTCACATAGAAAACGGACAAAGTTACTCCATAACTTCCAAGGTGCACATTTTTTTTCCAGCCACTCACAAACCCGCTACATCTCTGACCTTTAGCCTGCCAAAAACCACATGGCACTGATCGACAAAACCAGAGCGAGGAAAAAAAATGCTGTGTGATGCAGAATTCATTGCAAGCTTCCCCTGCATTCCTTGGCGGGGGCGAAAATGGGACGAAATGCAGAGGACATATGCGTGGCAGCGACAGGACCACAGAAACCCTGCCCAACCCAGTCTAACTGCACACATCCATATGGGCCCACTCATGCAAACACATGCAATTAGTTTAACTGTATTTCTGCACTGCCAAACAATTACCATCGCAAGACATTTTTTCCAGTCTAAAAACACATTCTTCTTTAAAAATAAATAAAAATTACCTTTTCATGGGAGTTTTTGCTTCAGTAATGAAATTACTGAAAACAAAGCCAATACCAAAATTCCACAAAACCCAATTAGGTGGATCACAGAAAGAAAAACACTGGCTTGAATCACATTCTTCAAACAAGATTTGTATTGGAACTAAGTACAACTATCTCACCCCATTATCATTTTTTTCACATGCTTTAATACAAAGTTCCGAACACAAAATATTAGATTAAGTGACTTGCTAAGATGTCAGGTTCAATGTGTCTCTTATTTTCCGTTCATTCTGCAGCAGGTACAGGCCAGATTCCCAGGCTCACTCTCCAGCCCTCAGGCTGTTTTTCCAGGCTTGGATGAAGCCACTAAAGCCCTTGACCTGGGTCTGGTGGTGAGGCTGACCTGCAGGTGACCAGAGCCGGTGGTGAGAAGCTCCAGGGAGGCCTAACACCACGTTCACCCTTTTGGGTGGGGCTCAGCTGGGGAGGAAAGGAATTATGGGTGGGATGGGGGGGAATGGATTTTGCCAATTGTCTTGCAAAAAAAAAGTCGGACAGTTTCCAGCCGATTCCAGCAGCCTTCAGGCTGAACAAGTGACAGAAACACTGTGGTCCGATTCAGATTTAATAAAATGTTATCAGACCCATATATCAGCTTGTACACAAGTCTCCAGTTGTTTTAATTATGACAGAGTAGCTGTCAAAATGCTTTACATGCGATCTGTTGTCTGATTTTAATTAACACACTGTAGATGATCCATAATCTGAACGGATTTAGTCTCTCTGACTTCTAAACGCAACTATCAGCCACACAACGTGGTTTGTACAGAATATGCCTTTAAATCAGACAAATAGCAGTTAAAATCCCTCCAATTCAAAAATCAAGAAAAAGAGTGCGTGCATGAGTAAGTCGGGATCAAGTCGGACACTAATCTAACCGGCATGCATTGGGGGGCGATCGATTCTGCGCAGACCTGGCTCATCTCGAACGAGCCTAATTTTAGAGCTTGCCTAAGCTAACAGAGTATCTTCGTTAACATGGCTATAACCACTATAGCCACTGTAGCCAGTCTGACTAATCCATCCAATCCATAAACAGATTTAGAGCAAACACCTTTAGAGAAAACTAACTACTTATTATGTTTGGCATGTTAAATAGTAGAAACACGATCACACATTAGCCTACATCATATAAAAGTTTATGCCATGGAACATTCACCAGGCATACGTATGGCATATTATTTATTATCAACAGTGTTTCCCATACATACAGTAGGTTATACTTAAGTAAAAAGTTAGATTGATATCCGCCCAGGTAGATAAAATCAGAGTTACATTGTTTTCCAATCAATTATGTAATTTTATAGCACACAGACCAGCGGACTGAAAAGGACCTTTACAGGAATATGATACTATGTGTATAAAAATACAGCTAACAGGAGATACATACCATCTCTACGGTATAATAACGTCAAATGTCCAGTTAAAATTGGGAGTGCAATCCAGGGCTGTGCCTCACTCCTGTGGACAGCACGTGATGAAAGGTTGAGGAACAGCCGTTTCTGTTCAGCACGTGGAGAGCTCTACACACGCTCACAAATACATTTCCACACACATACGCACACACACACTCTTCTCCCATGACAGATTGTAAGATATTGAATTGGATGGGTTCATATGGCTCAGTCAATCAGTCTTGAACATAAAAGTGTCAAGGAGGCACGAGCCATTCTTTCATAGCCTCAGAGAAGGCTCAACAAGTTGATATATCGTCTTGTGTCATATGCAAAAGAATGTCATTGGCTCAGGGTGTGTTGAGGTAACAACTACGATCTTTAGGCCACATTGGTTCATTTCACTTTGATCCGCCGCCTGGCTTGTTTGAGGTGGATGAGTGTAGAACAGAAACACACACAAAAGGAAAGCACCATAGCTCTGTAGCTTTATTTCTCCTCCATCTCCTCTTTCTTTCCTGACACAGAAAGGCAATTGAGTTTGACCTCTGACCTTTCTGCATTAAAAGGTAATCTAACATGGGTGTCTTATCCATTCTGGTGTGCAGAGAGTAAATCTCTCCTTGTGTCTCCAACTTAAACTATGTGGATTTAGCAAACACATGTACAGCACTGTAGGAAGTGTTTTCCACGAGGGCTTAAACTGACTCGCCCTACACCGTATGCGCGGCCTTGCACGTCAGACTACAATCTGGAAAAGGTCTTGTTCATGCAAACGCACAGCGGGAATTTCATTCTGGTTTCACAGCCCACTAACTGCAGGATAAACACATACTGACATATGCTGGCACATGTACTCTACTGGCTACAAGTATTTGCATGTGTTGATGAGCATGTATCCGGCCCCATGGTGCATTGGTAGACCCACTGAAGCTGGTTTACTGTACGGACGGCTGGTTGACAGATATAACAGTAACAAATCATTTTGAGACCATCATGTACCTTAAATTAAGGCTTACATGCATATTTAGATACAGTATACAAGCGATATCACTTTGGACATTTCATCGCTAATATAGATATTACATGGCCAAATCCAAAATCGCACATCCTTGAACCACTTTGTAAAATACATCCTTTAAAGTGAAACTATGTAACTTTTGTTCAAGAGCAATTACAGAATTTTGATGAATGCTAAACATAATGTAACAAGTACAGAAGAGTAAACAAGTAGGCTAAACAAATGTGGCTGTTTAGCTCAGTTGGCGCACATATGTGGAGGTTAGCTCCTCGACGCAGCGGCCACGGGGTCGACTCTGACCTGCGGGCCTTCGCTGCATGTCATTCCCCCTCTCTCTCCTCTTTCGTGTCTTCATCTGTCCTATGGAAATAAAGGCAAAAATAAAGTAGGCTAAACAATGTTAGCCACCCAGCAATATCTACCTAAAGCGTGTTAACATGAGCTACTGGTCATAACAGACCAACTAAGTCTGTAGCAGCAGAACTCCTGAGTATGTTAAATTGAGTAAGGGTCAATTGTAGGTCTTATGAATGAAAAATGTGTCATTTCTTCTTTCAGAAGTTGCATAGTCTTGCTTTAAGTGCACCAGTATGAAGTTTTTTTTGGTGCCACAGCAGCTTGGCAGCCAGCTTCCAAACTGCACGAGTGAAATAAAAAAATAATAGGTTTTGCAAATGGCAAAGAAAAGCTAATACACCTCTCTCCTTGACTGCAAAAAGTTGGGAGTTTTGCATGTTAGGGTTTCCTTTACATGACAACTTCCTTACGTTTCAGTCTACAGCTGATCCTGTGGCGCGCGCACACACACACACACACACACACACACACACACACACACACACACACACACACACACACACACACACACACACACACACACACACACACACACACACACACACACACACACACACACACACACACACACACACACACACACACACACACACACACACACACACACACAAAATTGTACATGGAAGTTCATCCAGTAAGAGATCCATAAAGACATGACATTCAATTTGAATTTGTAGAAGGGGAACAGAGTTCAGTTCTGACGCACATGGATACACAAACAGAAATGGTGCTCCTACCCATCAGGCATTTTTCAGCTCTTTGTCAGCATCTCTCGGCTGTGTTGTTATAAACTTTTTGGCAAAGCTGCAGTGATTTATGTCCTTTCAAGAGTCAGCTTCCCTTTTGAAAAGAGGGAATATTTTTCCAAAGTTATTTTCTTAGGAGAAAACAGTGTACGTAAAAGAGGACGTTCCTGAAAGTAGGACTGTTTCCAAAAAGAAAACATAAATGTAAAATACAACCTCATTTTTCCAAAACAAGAAAAAGAGGACATTGCATGGTGGGGATTTCTTTATGGAAGTCAATGATTCATGGCAGTCACATTTCCTCCCACATATATTTTCCCCAGACATGTGGCATTTAGTCAGTGACCACATGGCAATACGGTCGACCCACAGTCCCTATCTCAAGCAGTTTCATCCATTGTCTTCTTCCACTGCCTCTACCGTGTCTGAACGGCATTTTATTCCACGTACCTAATGGAAATTTTTATTGTAAATTAATACACTGCACGGTTGCCAAATCGACACAAAGGATTACCTGCCATGAGTTCCGGTTTACTTGCCGATTCACTGCTGGAGTATCAAATGTCCGAGAGCATTACTCTGTGTCAAGATATACAGCCTGTGATACTGCATGGCTAAATGTGGAATGTACCTGAGAGACTCTTTGGATAACATGCCATAAAATGCAGATTAAAGCAGCTGGATATATGATTGTGGTATAGAGATTAAAGTCAGTATATGTGTATGAGAATGTTTTTATGGATGCATGTTGAATAGTTTCTTTCTGTGGCTCCCTATCATGCAGCCCAATGAAAAATCCTCAATAAAACCATTGCCAATAACTGTGCAATCATCTATTCTGGATATCAGATCCCCAGTGGGTAGCATTGTCCTATTGACCCACTCTGTAGCCTGTGTGTGTACAGCATAGCAGACCCAGCTCCAAGCTGCGAGGCCACAGTGAAAGGCCAGACTAGCACTGCAGGACTCTGAGCAGGTTTAACCACAGTCTGGGTAACATAAAATACATATATAACAATCTTGCATCACTTTATGGTTTCTTGGCCACATTTTAGTAGGTCACATAAGTCAGTCCAGAAAAACTATTCCTCCTGTGGCAGTATTTGAATCAAATCAAACCACTTCCATACAGTATGGCAAAGTTATTTAAAAAACAACAACATGCAATGTGCTCATCTAAAGCTACAGCAGGCATGTGTTTTTCATCAGTGGAGATATATATGCACGTGAAGGCATTCCTGCCTTTTCTTTGTCCTGCTTCAACCCAATGGGCGTTGGTTCAGCAGAGCACTGTGTGAACCAGGTCCGTCTGCTGAAAGATGGCAAATATTAGGTATGGTATTGCTTGCAGACCAAAACAAATAGTTAATGGATAAAGTGCAAACATAGGGATTAAAGCATGGGTTAAGTAGAATGTGTTTGTCTCTTCAGCCTGAGACCCCGCCCCCCACCACCTCACACATGTTTTTGGGATTATGTCGTGCCCCAGGTAGCATGTGTGTGATCGGGCTGTCAGGCTACAGGAATCCACAGGTTGCCCATGACCTCTGGAGTCACGGCTCCGTTACACTTACTAGCTGTTGCGGTCAGGTTTGGACACATAAGCAAGGAGATATAATAACATAAGTGAATGTATACACAGGAGAAGTATTTTTTCTAAATGTGACAATAATCCCTTTTTGGACCTTAGCCTGAGATTTTCATGTAAGAATAGGCCTAATTTATTTGCAAATTAAAAAGAAGGGTTGCCTTAAGTGTTGTGTCTTGTTAGCCCTAACTGACATTTTTTGAAAACTTCTCCACCCAAAGAGACAGAGGATCTGATACAAACACTGTACAAACTGCAAACACTCTGTCCAGACAACAGCTGGATTTGGTAACATCCGATCTGCTCTCATCTCTCTGGTATCCTTTGGTATAAAGAGATCGCAGACTGGCTGGGTGGGTAAACAAACAGCGTCCTAACATCATGTTATACGACTGATCGGTATTGAAGGTCAAACTGTTTTCTAATGGTTAACTGAAACCGCTGTCGAAAAACCACAAACATACAAACTCACCTTGCCTCTTGAAAGTAATTATTTCGAGAAAGAAGGGTCAGGAAGTGTTACGTTGCTTACATACTAGTCTAAAGTTTCAAGTTTTTTCGAAGTGCTGGCTTTGAAGATGAAAATCAATTTATGCTTCTTTATCTGAAGCAAAACTAATTATTTTGCTGGCCACTTGGGGGCAGCGGAACCGACTGTAAACACAACATATATATCACCTAAAGTTAAAATGTTAGCCACGGAGCAATGACAGAATTCATTTGGAGTCGTGTACTTGACAAGCCAAATTTTCACTCTCCGTTTTAGCTCTGTTTTGTTCTCCACAAAATCCTATGTAAAACAGCTGGCTTTTTATCAGCTGCTTCACTGTGTTCACTAGCTAGGTGCTAACTTTGCCTGTCTGACATTTGGTTGGCAGGTAGAATACAGTTGGTTTATCAGAGCTTTTTTTGCTTGTTGAGAGTCGTGAGACTCGACCAAAACAAAGATGCAGGCCATGAAACCAAAATAATGAGCTGAAAGACGCTAAAATACTTTGTAGAGCTGAGTGGAACTGCTGAGTATGGTGATAATTCTCTGTGGATTCATCAATACAAGGGACCCCTTCCAATCATCATTTGACCCATTGATAATACAAAATATTTATCAGTGCAGCTTTAAAGCTTTGGTGCGTAACTTTTTGATATTAATGAACATCCGATACATTCAAGCCATTGTATGTTCAGAAGATTGGGTCGTCCGGTGACTTTCCCGCGCAGAAGCTCGAGTGAAAATAATGACCTCTTCTGAAAGAGTCCATGTTTTTTTAATCCCCCATGTCCTTCTTGGCTATTTGCAACTGCGTGGAGGAGGGGTGGGGCCGCGTGCACGATCATGGAAGGCTCTATTATGTGGACACACCGACAGTTTTGTTGGCATTACTTAGAATTCTTCAGGGCGGGGAGAGACGGAAACTACGCACTAGAACTTTAAAGTAAGCTTTACTTTGTCACACAAGTACGCAAGTGACTTCGTAATAGCGTACTGTCTAAGTTTGTGATGCTTCTTTTTCAATTGCTGGCAGCTACTTCAATATAAGAGCAGAGTAGGAGGTGAGGCTGTGGCTGTTTCCTGGAAACAGCATGTACCAGTACATACCGAACTTGGAAGTATCTGTAAAAAAAAAAAAAAAAAAACACCTATTAATTTATTTCTTGCAAGCACTAGTAAAATTGAGAAACCCTGCCTCAGCCTGCAATAACTGACATTAACAAAAACTTCTGCACGGCAACAGGGAAAGGTGACAACCTTTGCAGCAAAGAAAAGTATTCACATTCGCGCTGTGCGTTTTCTGCTTCTCATTCTCGTTGAGAAGAGCTAGGGATCGTTCCAAAACCAATAACCTGTAGTGTCCTCCGGAAACAAGTCTTTCCACAGAAAGAACGAACAAGAGAGGCCGTACCAGTGCGGTGAAAAGGCACACGCATCATTTTGGGTTTTGATTTGTGTGCGTTTACGTGTTCTGTAAAAGGACAAACTACCTTGGCCTTGAAAGAGATATATATTTTACCCTTCGGCATTAATAGCCCACACTCTGACGTGGAAGCAGATTTATGTAGATGCATACACATGCAAACACCTAGTGAGTGTACACACACAAACACGTCATATTTTCCCCTAAGCATACTTTCCATACCATTTCTGATTATATAAACCCACTCAAAGAGGTAGGTGTGTGTGTGTGTGTTGTTTTCTCATACCAAGCCATCAGTCTCTCAAATGTCATTACCCACCTTGGTCCCTACACAAACACAAAATGTAAACTAGAAGAAAACATAATCCTGTAGATTTTTTTCATCACGTTGGAACAACAGGAATCCAAAGTCAGATCAATGGATTTCCTCCTCAGCTCTGGTAGGACTTTGTGTCCACTTCTTTGGTGATTTAAGAGACTTTATGAGAAGGCATAACATTTTTCACTTAACAAATCTTACAGGAATTTATTCATCATTTCTGCGGTGGCCAGAGCGTCTTGTAATCCCACTCATGTCCGACCCAATACATCAGTCATATTGTGGAAAAGCTTTTAGTCACAAAACCACTTGGAGTCAACCTGGAAAAGTAAACAAGGCAATTAGGAGGAGAATTCCCAGAAATCTTTGCATCAAAACAGGCTTTGGCCTGGCTCTGACCTGTGAACAGCCAGGCGATGTCTGTCTGGTGTGTATTTGGGGATATGGACGCTTGTTTTTGTGTATGGATGTGCGTGTGAGTCTGCAGGGGAACTAGTGACACACTGCCTGCAGTTAGAGCTCAGCTGGGGTCGGAGGAGTTTCTCAGAAGAGTTGCTTGGTCCGTACTCCTGACGGTCAGCTGAATCACCTGGTAAAGCACTTAGGTTACTCCGTTACCCAGAGCACATGAGAATAAAGCTTAAATCCAAAAAGATGCCATTTCAAGCAAACACTGCAGAGGCCTGTGAGAGTCGAACCACAGCATCCAGACAAGTGATATTTCCTCCTCCGTCCCCTAAGTGTTCACACAAAACTTTCTACGGTTAAAAAGCCATTTCTTACGTCTCCGTCCGTCACAGCTGCAGCACTTGGACTCCGTCCAGCTTTGCCCTCACACTTTACAAATTGATATGCTGAAGCCATATCTAAACAAGAAAACCGGATGTAGGGCACCAATTGTGGTTCCTGCGCGTGTCTAATAAATGACTCCCCACAGAAACATCCCGAGAGACCTTTCTAACCACATCGCCTCGTTTTTGCTTTTGCAGCAGTATTTCCCCACTGCGGGGAACACGTGCAAGTACGAGGGCAAATAACGCAGATTGAAGCGTGCAGCTGATTGGGCATGACTGGCCTTTCGTCTGCGGGAATCACAGCCTTCTGGACAAGAAGGTTGACTATATAGAAGGATGGTAAAACAGACCATAATGTACTTTAACCCCTCCCCATGATCTGGCTTACTTGGCACGCAAACAGTAAAATCTGATCCTGAGACCGTTGAAAATGTGAAATGATGGCCTGAGTGTGACGAAGGAACACATGCGACACAAACCCCCGTGCGACAAAATCTATGGGCTGTCATTCCAATAGAGGGCAGTTTTTGGTGGCATAGTGCCAGATCTTAGATATTATAATTCAAATGTTCAAAGCACTAAAAGCAAGCGGTTTCTGAGGCCGTGCACTGACAGATTACCTGCCAGACATATTGACCTGATGAACTGACTGAGCAACCGCTACAGGCAGAAAGAGCCCCTTTTTCTCTACAGACCAGTCATGAAGTCCGATACAATATAAAGTAGGCCACCCACACAGACACATACACCAATGTGTACATCATGCAGAGCCCACCAGGGACTCTCCCTGCTTTGACACAATCAGCATGCAGATGCTGGTGCCTCACCTTGTGACCTCCAACTAAGGTAAAAGCTGTAATTATTGACATTACTCATTCTTTAGAGTCTTCAACCTTGCAGTTCAGAGACATTTCTCTAAACCCGGGCTTCGTCAGCGGAGACAGCTAGCGTCCATTATGTCCGTCTGTCTCCAACTGCTCTCACCTTCCTTCCTCTCTGCCTGATAACATCACGGGGCTATAGTGTTCACATAGAGGAGCAAAAGTAGTTTGACACAAATTAGGGACTTTGAGTAATGTCATACTCCCGCTAAAATTGTTGTCAATTTGACAGCATAATGTAGAGTTGCTGTATCAGCAAACAAGGTTTGGGCATCAGTAACTAAAAAAGGCCTGTTTTTCCTGAAAAACTGATTTTCATTTACAAATGATGATTGTTTGCTATATGAAGTTTACTGACTGATGGATTCTGCCTTTTATTTATCACAGCATACATTCTCTATTCAGTCCAAGACTACTGTGCAGTACCCTGAGTACCAAAAGACAAGCAAGCCAACCAACCTAAACAGAGTAGCAGCCTGTAGAAATGCTACAATCCATGAAGTTTGTTTTGAAGCAAAAAAAAGGGAACGTTGAGCAGCTCATTAGCTTTCCACTATCACACACTGTGAGACATTTGTTAAAAAGGTGAATGCCAGGTTTCCCTTTTTATGATACATTTGGAATGGAAGTAGGGTCTATGGATGTGCTAATACTCTTAAAGCCATGATTCTTGTCAGATTGTCAGTTTCTAAAGGTTATAAAAAAACGGACAGAAAATTGGAGGCCTGGAATGGATAATCCATGGTCATTGAGTGAATTCCCATCCCCCCCAAGCACTAGCTGCCCCCATCAGGTCTTATGGGTGCGCTGACAGATTGACGTGCCAGACGGCCTCTTAGCATGCAGCTGGAAACGCAGAAAAACAGCAACGAGCGCTCTCTTTCACTCTCTAACAAGCCGGGGGCAGGAAAACACGCCTATACTGCTCTTCTGCGAGGAGCGCATGGGGTTTTCAGAACAGTGCCGTGGTGACAGATGAGGCATAATATGAGATGAAAAGGTGAAGGGAGATTGAGGCAGCAAATTAAGAATAAAAGGGAGAAGAGAGAAAGGACGTGCAGGAATGATGCCCTGAAAGATGAATTTGGGAGGAAAGAGGAGCAGGGCAGTGACGGTTATATGTTTGATGGAATAAAAGGTGTCGGCAAAGTGAGAGAAAAGGAATGTAAATAAGAGCAAAACATTCAAGACAAAGCTCTCAGTCAGGTGTGTGGTCTCAACTCCTATTTGAAAGTAATGGATCCCTTACTAAGAATGCAGGCCTCCGTCAGCTATTTGTCGATTCATTCACCTGTGTTCTTCCTCTGTAGTGTCACACTTTACCACAGTGGTTGCCAAACTTTTTGAGCAGAGGCCCCCTTTTTATAAATACAAATATTCTTCTGTATCCTTCAGCTTAACAGTTAAACAGAGAAACGTAATCTGATTAAGGCCGGATTTGGGTGAAGTTGGCTACAGGAATCTTTAAATATCTTAGACTGCATGGAGTGCCACCGCTGCCACAAAATCAATTTAACAAAATATCACAAAACAATCATAAAAGACGGGTTTAAACATTTGATTTTTACCCATGATGCTGTGCGAATATGAGACCATACCACAAATTCAAGAATGCCTTTCTGATTTTGGAGTAAGCTTTGTCAGATCCCCCCCCCCATAATATTACCACTTATGCGAAATTAGAAATTAGAAGAAATCTCATAGTTTTAAAAGCTGATTATTAATGTCAACAGAAGGTGTGCTGATTACATTATAAAATGAATACACATAATCCACTGTATCATCAAAGTACATATAGCGTATTTTTTCAGTGACTGTTTCACACAATCTGCCTCAACTCATAAGAAATGTCTCAGCGCCGTCAGCTGTGTTGTAAATAAGTGCATGTAACAGAGTTGTGAAATAAAACCTAAAAAAAAAAAGAATAATGCCCGAGGCAGATCCGGCAGAGCTCCGGTTTACCATATCTTCAGCCACGAACATAAAGAAAATACCTCGGAGATCATTTTACCCATTTACCTTGTCTCTATCAAGTTACTGCAGGCTCTTAAGTTGCACGCTAAAAGCCAAAAAGACCTTGAGGAATTCAGCAGCGGACATGTTTTTCGACTGTCACGCAGCGAGAAAGTGGGATGATTTGCTTTGACATTTATTGATAGCCGCCAGCCAGGGGTGGGAAAGATGTGACTCCAGGGCTGTATTTCTATCAACCTGCTGGAAAATGTCCGCCCACTTTTTAGTTAAGGTTGAGGTCAACTGCACAGGCCTTGTAAATGACTGTTTGACTGGGCTCTGATTCAGTTTGGATGCTGAAATCTCAGGCATCTTATCAGTTTGTTTGAGGTTTTGCATGATGGAGATTCACAGCAAGAGGACTTAGGGGAGATGTCAGATTTAAGCCTTAAATGGTAGGAGGGATCAGTGATGGGAGAACAGATATGTGGGACTGCTATAGTCATCAAGCACAATGTCCGGTACAAGGGTGAGACAGATACGTTGTAAAATGGGTTTTTACCACGTACAATGTTATTGGCAACATCAAAACAACTTATGGCCCCGATATACAAGGGGTCTTTCTGGCAACTTCATGGTGATGATAAGATTCCAGGAAATAACTGCTCCCTGCGAAGAAATAGTCCAGCAGATCCTTTCGTTTAAAACCAACAACTTTTTAGCCAGACTATTTTTTTCCACCCATTTCCAGTCTTTGTTCTAAGCTAAAGGTAACCAAACCACATACTGACTCCGGCTACATATATACAATTGCTAGACAGTTTTTATTTTCTATGATGAGGAGGCGGCTAGACGTGGCACCATACAAAACCTCACCAGCATGCTGACTGATTTCACACCGGTTAATCAGCCAACTCGAGCAATGCCCAGACTCTGAACTTTGCTCAGTCAGCAGTCGGGATCAAGCCTCAGTCTGGAATAATCCGATATTCATTAAACATCGACTAATGGAATGGAAAATACGATGACTGTGCGGTGAGCCAGAGTGGCAATGTTTGTTCTTAAAACTGATGTAGACTCCTTTAATTACAATTTGGGATATGTTGAAAAGGTTTCCTTTTTGGCTCAGAAAAGAAAAATAAAATAAAAAAGGTATAAGAACAAGAACATAGGAGTGTTGGACTTTCTTTCTTGCAAGCTCTTACAGCACAGACACACACATGTACTTCCTTTCCTGGAGCCCATGCTCTTTGATCCAGAGCCTTTCTGCTGGTATGACTTGGCACATCTGGCACTGCGCCCCTGCTGCCCTCCACTGTGTTTTCCCTGCAAAAGGGATGGAGAAATGGAGGGAGCGAGAAAAGAAGGGGAAGAGTAACCTTGCACCTGCAGAACTTGGGACCTGTCTGGAGGCCAAACTGTCGATCGCAATGCGGGGAATTTACATGCACATAGTTTTCTTCACCACTCATATTTCTCTCTCTGGAGAGATTAGGCTCACTTCACTCCTCATGTTGGCACACACACACACACACACACACACACACACACACACACACACACACACACACACACACACACACACACACACACACACACACACACACACACACACACACACACACACACACACACACACACACACACACTTCAAAGTAGCCTTGACTCCCAGAGTCCCTTGCTGCTCTGACATCAGTTACTGCCTGTTTTCACAGCTGTAGCTCTCTGTGCCATAGCAGCCCACTCCTCATACTGTTGCTCTCTTCCGCCTCTGTGTGTGTGTGTGTGTGTGTAGGGAGGTTTGTCTGAGGGCCATGTCTCGTGGATAGGAAGGTGTGTTTGTTGGCAACAGGACTTCACATGCCAGTTTTTTTGTTTTTCTTTTTAACATGCCCCTCACTATATGATCACCATCTTCCATATAACATGCAGAGATTAAGAGATGTGGTTGTGATTGGTGTCACAATAAGCAGAGGTCAGTAGCATGTGGCGCTACTCTTCCATTATGACTAAACCCACATCTCCACCATCTCTCTCTATGAAGTATGTCGCAAAGGCATGAATGACCCACTAAATTGATGCTTCTTGCTACAAGATGCATATTTACTTCTCCCAGACAAAGTTTCCCATGTGCTTGCCGTAGATTTGTCCACAGCACCTAAAGTGGAGTCACCTGCTTTTGTCGGTTATCGTTAGACATTGTCAAAGAGAACAGCTGTAACATGTACCAAACTTTTTAACACTCAGGATAGGACAAAGCAGTGAAAATGGCAGCTAAACTACACAATATGTTGTGATGTCCAGCACCACGAAAACCAAGAGGGAGTCATCCTCCTCTGCTCCATCCCTGCGGTCAGCTTTTGGGTCATCCTGCCTTGGCGTGGCAGGGATTCCCATTATGTCACTGGTCCCCCGGGGAGGGGAAGGAGGGAGAGACGCTGTCGTCACCCGGTTCCCCAACAGATAATGGACACCCAGAGCCGGCTGTCACACGGGAGACTGTGGCATGACTCGAGTGAGGAATGGTTGGGCCCCTTACATTACTACAACTCCAATGCTGCGTCACCGTGATGAACTGTGGGACGGTTATGAGACACGGCATTATGCTGAAGGCCTTAGTGGTGTGCTCAGTGGAGTGGCATCTCTTGACAGTCGTCACAATGCACAATGAAGAGCTTTCATGACTCTTTTAAGGCTATTGTAGGCGAGAAACAAAACGTGCTATTATGGGTGTCTCTATGGGCTGCTGTGACCAAGATCAGGCAAGATGAGGTTTTGTGGATGATGTGTGAGGTCAAAAATAAAGGACCAAAAGGAAGTATGTAATATCCTTTTCTTTCTTCCCTTGTCCCCGTCCTCAGACCTCCATTATCATTTCTGTATGTTTATATGTTTAGAGCTCCCCCTATAAGCCAGTCATGGAAAAACAGCCTTTTTTCTCTTAATGTGGTCAACATCTGCCAGTTAGCCCTATGCAGGCTATTTCTGAACAGTTCTGTCCAACAACAGATAAGCTTGTGCATTGGGCCATCAGTTAAGCGTGCCATGGTAAAAATATTTAGGTGTTAAATGTTGTAGCTTGCTCCCGTCACTCCCTTCTGAAGATTGACTCATTTGGGAGACATACCAAATGTTTGGAATATTTGGAACAGTAATTGTACACTCAAATTCCTCTGATCTGATGCATGCAAAATGTATCCTGCTTTATTCCAGCTGGTGTGCACTGGCACGCAAAATGGTGGATAATGCACACCAAAGTCTGCAGAGTGGAAGTCTGTCAGTAGGAAGTCCAATGAGTTCAGTCACAAGTGAGATTAAACCTCTTTCTCTTCTGTTTGCATGACTCCACAAAGGGATTAAGAATCCCTGTTTGTGCCCCCAAACTTATTTCTTCACTTCCTCTCTTTAATCTTCTCCTCTGTCCCCGATGAGTCCAGAGACAACAGTTTTGTTAATGCAAAAGCACTCAATGAACCCAGTCATTCTTCAAAATAAATCACACTAAGAGCCTGTATGTCTCGCAAACCGCATACCCTTCACATACTGCAGCTGTCAGCAGATCCTGGAGGATCTATTTTGTGGGGAGCTTGTTGGCTTTGTCTGAAGCTCGGCTCATCAGCAGGCTTAGTCACCCGCTTAACCATATTTTCACAGTACTTGATGTGGCGTGCGTCTAAGGGCGTGTTGCACGAGGGGCCACCCTTTCATGTGATAAACGTGCATAAAATTAACAAACAAGATGATTAAAGGAGTCCATTTTTGCCATCAGTTTATCTTCCTGGCCTGTCACTTTTAGATATTTTGAACAAATAGTGAAAGAAGTGCATGATATTGCTGCTTTCATTGCTTAACGTTTGTATAAACCATTTTTTTTAAGTTTATCCTACTGTACAAGGATTGGCCTGCATGTGAGTAGTCTGTGAATGCAAGGTTAGAGCTTTGTAGTGTTTGTTTGCCACATGAGAATTAATGTCTGTAAGAATGTGTCGGTTTGGCAGTGGTGGCCTAGTGAGTTTGGGATTGGGAAGTTGCCGGTTCAATCCCCAGACCAACCGGGAAAAAAAATTTAAATCTGGGTGGGGAATGTGAAAGAGCAGCACTTGTCCCTCCCTCATTACCACCACTGAGGTGCCCTTCAGCAAGGCCCTTAACCCCAACTGCTCCAGTGGAGCTGCCCAGTGGCCAGCAGATCAGACTGTGGTTGTAGTGGGCAGCTTCCAGGTATGAATGTGGAACTGTGTGAATGTGACAGGTTGTCACTGCAAATGAGAAGTTGTTCTCAATCGACTTACCTGGATAAATAAAAGGTTAAAAAAAAAAAAGAAGAAGAAGAAGAAACATGGCAAACTGAGCTGAAAATGGGATTCTCTGCCAGGATGTCCTCATGTGACTCAGACCGGATTTTGGTGTACTCATTCATTATATATCGTCTAATTATGACTCTTAAGACAAATAATGTAATTCACATCTGGAAGGTTTTGGGTCTTTAGAGCTTCCAAAAAGTTAAGAGCAAAAGCAGACATCTCAGAAGATAGGAGGAGAGGAAGAGGCACCGATAAGAGTTCGCACAGGAAGCCTCTCTGGCTTTGGTAGGATGGAAGGAAGAAAGGGCCCAGAGTAAGCAACAGCCAGGCTGAGAATGACCAGAAATGATAGATATGATAGCAATGACAGCAAAAGAAGAGAGAGCATTATTAATGGAGACAGCAGGGGAACATGGGCACTTAAGCAAAGTATAGGAAACCTTTAGAAATCAAGGTAGATTAGAAGTTCAATTCATAATTGTTGCTATAAAGCTTGTATTTGAGGTGTGATGAACAAATTAACGCCTACCATAAATACATTCATAATAATGCAATTGCACAGAATAAAGAAAAAAAAAACTAAAAAAAAACAGAGCCCTTCCTTCAGTCACACAGCAGACAAACTACCACGTTCACCTCCAAGCAGAGAGCTCCCCCTGCTTCACAGCCACCAAACACTAACCCATCAGCAACAGGCAGCTCCTCTTGGCGCAGGCTGCCTCCTGCAGGCCGATAGAGGGACTGCAGTGCCCTGCTGTACCCGAGACCAACGAATGCTGCTGTGCAGGTGAGCAAACACCAGGAGGCAAAAAGGAGCTCGCTGCCTGAAAAGTAGGGCAGCCAACACTGAGAATTTTGTCCAGAGGCCTTGCTTCACTTTGCTTTCACCACTCACTCTGATGTGTTTCTCTCCTCTTATTCTCTGTCATTAATAGTCAATTTTGTACATTCTATTTTATTTTGTAGCCACGTCAGCACTACTATCTGCAAATATCTGTATATTCCCATCATCTCACAGAGGCAGTTTTAACCCTGAGGCTTACTTTCCCTCCATATCCTAAGGAATGTCTAGCAGTGTGTATCCCACCTGTAAAACACACACACACACACACACACACACACACACACACACACACACACACACACACACACACACACACAATAGAGATGCCTTTGTCTTCTCATACGAGCCAGAGTTTAGGATGTACACATCATCACATGGATTCAATCATTGGTCAAGGAAAAGCTTTTGTGACAAGCCTCCTGCTGTTTGTTTTGGTCAATTCCAATATTTCCCCCCCCCAAACTTTTGGCGAGCAGCAGCGGCGGCCGTGAATCCCAGCCATTCTTCCTCTCATACACGTACATGCAAACACCCACGCTCGCTCCTTTCTCACTCATATTCGAATGAGATAAAAGTTTAATGACCCTTCTGGGAAAGCTGAGCATATTCACACACACACACACACACACACACACACACACACACACACACACACACACACACACACACACACACACACACACACACACACACACACACACACACACACACACACACACACACACACACACACACACACACACACACACACACACACACACACGGCAGGTGGATGTTTGGCCTTACTTTGGGTGAGTCTGTAATGACTAAAGCAGGACAGATTGGAAAACCACACCCAGCTGGGACAGGCTGCAGAGCCCCAAATGGGGGAAACAGGTGAGTTAGAGTGTGTGTGTGTGTGTGTGTGTGTGTGTGTGTGTGTGGAGGATTCTTCTTGTGCAAGGTAATGACTGGCTCGAAGAGAAACGCTGGCTTTAAAAAGGATGAGTGAGCGCTAATAAAAAACGAGGGAAAGGAGGCTAATAGGAGTAAAATAAGGGGTCAACAGGAAGTCACGTTTTTATATCTTCATCTTTCTCCACCTACCAATTCATCAATCCAGCTTTAACTAGGTTTCTGCTTGCAAAATTTAAGATTATATACAGTACATCTCTACAGGGCCCTACATGCCCAAGCATATACATGCACCCAGTAGCTCAAATGCTATCAAAGCCTTCATTGTTTCCTTCCTTATCACTTTCTTCGCTGCAGTTTTTTTTTGTATCCTTCCTGTGCTCTCTTACCTGCCCTTATCTCCTCACCCTTTCATCTCGGGAGAGGCCTCCGAGCACCAGGGACAAAGAGAACAGAGGAGGAGGGAGGAAGGAGCGGCAACAAGGAGGGCATGAGAAGAGAGAGGAGACGAGGAGAAACGGAGAGGAGACTGAGAGCAAGGCTGCCTTATCGGAGATGATGCACACACGTACGCGCACACACAGGGGCCATTGTTCAGTGACTTTGCCGCAGGGGCCCTGTGATCACGGAGGCTGAGACTGATGAACGTGTGGCCCCTCTTTTTCTTCCTGGCTCCTCCTTTCATCTCCTCGTCTCCTGCCACTCAAAGGAGACATGTTCTTTCTGAGCTCCCCTAGTCGCCCATCCACAGATTTCTATGAAAATAAAAATAAAAATAAAAAAAAAGGCATCGATTGTGGACGTCGGTCCCCATTGCAGCAGCTTAACTGGCACAAAAGTGCTGAGCCATTATAAAGTAAGAGGCTACCTCAGAAGACTACAAGAGCATTTTGGAATCCAGAGAAATAAAAACACGAGTCTCGCTGACACAATGTCCGCTTATGTGACTTTCACACAATGCCCCAGTTGAAAACGCTTCAGTGTTTTGACACTCCCTTACCCCGGTTGCCATGAAGACAGCAGCGCCAACGTCTATCATGATGGACAGGAAGTTGCTTTGTGAGGAATGTGCAAAGAGTAGTAGCACCGACCTGTCCGACAGCGGTTTAGCCCGTTGCATTTCCCAGCAGCCCCTGACCCCCGGGCTGTGACACGTGACCTTTCAACTCCTCTCCGACTGGACATGCTTTCATCTCAGACCGACAAATGAGCTTCAGGTAGGATGGGAGTAATAATCCATTTGGTGCTTTTTTTTCCTGCACATTCATTTTTTTTATAACTTTTGTGCCATTTGTGTTGTTTTGAAGTGTGCAAATTTACAACGTATCTAACCCTACCCCTGCTGGCCAGATACATAAACAAAAAAATGTATAGGTTGAATAATAAATGCCTGAACTTCAAAATAAATCTGTAAAATCTGCGAAACTGCAGCATTTCTACCATTAAGCCCAAGGTCATCATACATGAACCAGTGGAGATATTTCATATTCTTCCCTCCTTCCGTCATCTCTCCATCTCTCCCTGTCTTTGATTGGCGGGGAGGAATGTGGCAGGAATCTCGGCAGAATGTTTTGGAATGCTTAGCGCACAAGTGCTGGCGTTGCCATGGAGACGGGCCCCTTCCCAGCCTCACCGTTTTCAGAGCCCATGGTGGTAGCATCGGCAGTATGGGGTAGCACCGCTGCTTTAACAAGGTACTTGGAAAGTATGTGCTATAGCACGGTGTGTGCACGGACACACCGTCCCTATGGAGACTGCTACATGTTTTTGTGTGTGTGTGTGTGTGTGTGTGTGTGTGTGTGTGTGTGTGTGTGTGTGTGTGTGTGTGTGTGTGTGTGTGTGTAAGAAGATCCGTCCGAGATGATGTAATCAAGATGTTTGATCTCTAACCCTTGACCCAAGCAAACTGGAACCTGTTTTTTGGCAACTGGGCCACATGGCACTTAGCAGTATAGCGAGGAAGTCCTGTTTGACATTTTGACCCCAGATGGGTTGTATACACAGACAGACACAGAGCAAGGCTGTGATGTCATTGCACCAGGTGAAGCTCTGTGAAATGTCAGGAGTTACTTAGAAGACAATGATAAGCCTCCTATAGTGCTTTCTCGCTGAGCCTGTGCGCACACACACACACACACACACACACACACACACACACACACACACACACACACACACACACACACACACACACACACACACACACACACACACAAGCATAATTGGGCATTGGGATCAAACCCACGGAGCCCAGCACTATCGGAGGTCAAAGAGTAAAATCTGGATCGGCTCTGTCCGAGAGTTCAGCGAAGCAAGTGATGTGCACGTTTATACAATAAAGATAAGCTCAAACTCTGCCACTGATGTAGTGTTCCCATAATGCTGGTCCATACAAATGCTCTGTATAGGGATTAGACATACTGTAATGAATACTGTAGTAAAAGCCTCACTCTGAATGTATATTTAAAATATAAATGGTGCTTTACTGGTATAATAATAAGAAGTGATAGTAGCATGAGCTAATGCTCTCAGACTGGCCCAGAGGGCTGGTAGAAGGAGCATTAGTAGTGACTGGAGACGAATACTAGTAGTAGGAATAATAGTCCAACACAACAATGAAAACTATATTACACATTCATGACCCCTTCCGGATAAATTGTAACATGTAATTGGCAAATTAGATAGTGACTAAGACTAAGGTGGTGAACATGGTAAACATTATCTGCTACAAATGTATCTATTTATTGCAAAGTTGTGGATTTGATATGTGTATATATTAGCTCTATGTTTTCGATATATTTTGTTGATGCACCGAGTTGTATGGCAATAGAAGTATTGAATCTTGAATCAAATCAGCATGTCAAAGTAGGGTATATAACTTTTGAAAGAAGAAATGACATGATTTTCTTAATAATAAGAAGCAACTAAACTCAGGTCAATACACTTCTAGCTGCTACAGCCTTACATGGTCTGGTTTGACCAGAAGCTTATCGCCAACGTTTGTGTAACTGACATTACATAGTCCGTTTGCTGACTTTATAAATTAGGTTTTACCTTTTTACGGTTTTCCTAGCCTGTAGCTGTCGCACAGTGGCGTAAAAGTTACATACCGTAGTCCTTATGAGCATGTTGGCATGCTGATGTTAGCACTTAGCTCAAAGCACCACTGTGCCATAGCCTCACAGAGCCACTAGCATGGCTATAGACTCAGTCTTGTTTAAATTACACATCAACAAAACGTCCACTTTTTCTTGTACAACTTCAAGGATAAGGCTGTTATTTTATCTTATGAAAAACCAATCCCATGAAGAGGGCAAAACCAACAATTAATTTATCCTACCGACATAATGTTACACTGAGGTGTATGTGTGTATCCATGTGTATGTGCTTGCATAGTGCATTTGCCTGTACTTGGGTAGCTATACACACTAAACATACAAAGCCTACACTCCAGGTCCACCCCTTCCCAGAAGTTGCTGTGTGTGTAACCAGCGGCGAAAGAGGCAGATAGAGAATGCTGCTTCTTGTATTCTTTTTGAGCCATGTTGACGATTTTCATGACAAAGTGCTAAAGTTGGCGCCGCTCAAGCAGCTGCTGTCCAAGGTAAATTTCAATCTGCCAATTGAGCAGCGTGGAGTGTTTATTTTCAATGGGGCACTTAGATATGACCAGAGGGGTTTTGTGGTTACGTGCGTTTGTATGAATACACAAGTTCATGCATGTTTATGTGGACGTGCATGAACACAGTATGTGGGAATATAATGCGTGGTATAAGTGAGAAATGAACCCATGGTAACTTTCCTTCCTTAACAAAGGGTTCCACTTGACATGATCCTGAAACAGCAGGGCCTCACAGTCCCTGTCGACCCCCTTTCCTTTGGCGTTACCTGGATACCAGGCTCCTGTTTGTCTAACACTGCTGCTCCTCTCCCATCAGCTCCTCACTGCTCCCCTCTGCCCAGAGATTGGTTAGATTCCTTCTAAGTTTATAGTACCTGTGTGCAACCTTACATACCTGAGCGCCATTCCTGACTCGAGAGATAAGTTAAAAAAAGAATAATTTTATTGATCTGAACTTTACCGAGGAGAAATTCACAAGAGGCAGTCAAATGAGTTAGGAAGAAAAGACGAAAAAAATTTCAAAAGCGATGTACATTATACCTATTTCTTATAGTGCCTTAAGACCATATGCACGAATTGTGCAAAATATATAGAGTAAGTGCAAAATAGCTCATTAGTGCGTAATTCAGTGTATGTACTGTACTACACATCACATAAATGCAAGTAAATACTGTAGGTTTAAGTTTAATAATATATATGTGCATTTGTCTTCTACTACTACTACTACTACTACTACTACTACTACTACTACTAGTACTACTACACAATTAAATGCATTTCTTATAAAGGTTATAATGATAATGAAAATACAATCTGCCACAGATGTGCTTCATTTTACGTAATGAAGTAGAATAAGTTTAATAGAATACAAGATCAAAGATTAACAAAAATAAATCATAACAGTAAGTAAGTAAAAAAAGGTGTGCTCGCCCTGAATAGCAAATTTGATGTATTTGGCTGACTTTGCTCTCTTATAAAAAGTGATATCAGCAGATGTGGGTGAGACTAACAAGCGTCTCCAGCAGGTAGCTGTGCCCTGGACGTGCCATCTGTATCTAAACTGTTTCCCATGAGCCCTCCTGCGAGCTGGCTGGTGAGCCTGACTGCAAGGTTGGTATGTCTGGCCAGTGTGCACATAACCCAGGCCACTGTGGTGTCAAAGGACACGCCCACCTGGACTGCAACAGCTATTTTTACTCGGGTGAAACGCACACACTTCAAACAGACGCATCTTGCCCGCAAAACATTCCACACCAACAAGCGAGCACTTTGAACGTGGCGCCACACTGCCTCCTTGAGTGCTGGGAAGTCTATACGGACATCATCACGGCCCTCTGAGCCACCCTGACCGCGTCTGAAGCCGACCCTGTCGACCTGCTGTCAAATACCCCTCAGCAAATCAAAGAAGATGGTAGAGAGACCGAGAGAAAAACTGGTGAAATCTGGATTTCACAGGTGATGATAGTAAGACGCACGAAAAATGATAGAATCATCATTCAAAAGCAATAATTTGGAACATGATATTTTGCTCACTGTAGGTCATTCAAACAAAAATGGATGTGTCGATTGTAAAAATGTCATAGTGCCATAATCCATGCTGCATCTCTGTATGGATGGTGCCATGTTTGGATTTAGACGCGCTGCTTTCATAAGAATGAAACCAAGTTGATCACAAGGAAAATATGTCTAATAGCAGGGACTTCTCAGAATATAGCCTCTTTCTTTGGAGACCACATCATGATGACATACATCCTTGACCGAACCAATGAGGTGTCAGTTTTGATCAACAGATCAAAATCACCTACATTTCACTTCACTTGAAATGACTCAGACTTACGAGTTATTCATTTTGGGTGACTGGAACCAAATCTACCCCATTGATGGCTGTGGTAGGATGTGGGATTTGTTTTTGTTTTTTGGCATTAAGGATCTCAGCTCTTATAATGATTACTTTAAGTGTGTGTGTGTGTGTGTGTGTGTGTGTGTGTGTGTGTGTGTGTGTGTGTGTGTGTGTGTGTGTGTGTGTGTGTGTTTGATCTTGTGCGTGCTTTGGCTCTCCATTTGCCTAAGAACACCAATCAGTGAATTACCAGTCTATCATCCAGAGCCTAAGCATTCCAGTTATTTCAGATAATGTAGATGACGCAAGACATGAACCGGTTGAATTAAAGGTCAGATACTTGGCATGAGAGCTTGCTTGCCTGATCATCTCTGCATATGATGAGAAGAAGTTCACCATATCAACTTACAAGGTGATAGTTCTGTATATCAGATTTTTTGATTACATCTTATTTCCACTGTCCACAAATGGGCACAACTCACATTGCTGGTAAGGGATAATAATTTAACTAACCAACAATCTAATCCAGGCTTAAATCTATATTTCACCAAAGTGGATGTGTTCTCAAAGGCAATATGGTGGGTGTGTGGGCCCAAAAGAGACCGACATTGGGGTTTGATTGTTGCAGTGTACTCTAGCCTCCAGTAAGCACTTGTTGAAGTATTAGCATGCGGTGAAAGAGGGCCATGGTGCTATTGTGCCGAAGCTGTCGGATGAACCGTCTTGGATTCTGCTGTGCAGCACTGACATTGCTCAGAGGAGGTACGTGATTAAAGTGTGAACCCTACAATTATACTCCGATAACTACTGCATGCATCTATGCAGGATGCAGGGAATATATGAACTATGCCCAACTGCATTTTCAACTTCATTTGAGAACACACCCAATCTGTACTTATTTTTGAAGTATATTGGAGCCCTACGAGCTGCTGGAGTGTTGAATCACGGATTAGAACAAACTGTCTTATTATTTTTGGGTTTTTCCACCTTTAATGGACAGGACAGCTAGGTGAGAAAGGGGACAGAGAAGGGGAAGACATGCAGGAAATCGTCACAGGTCAGATTCGAACCCTGGACCTCTGCGTCGAGGCATAAACCTCCACCTATGCATTTGTGCGCCTGCTTTACGAACTGAGCCAACCCGGCCACAACCGTCCCTTATTTCTGATTAGTGCATAGCTAAAGCCTTCTGCTAAATATGACTTAATCAGAATCACGTTCAGGATTCACTTCAGAGGCAAATTTCTGGTGTTAAGACATCTCACATCCGCACACATGATATCAGACCCTCACATCCAGTGTAACTCAAACTGTAGGTATTTGTACTTCAGCTATAATGTAAATTGCTGCTATTTTACCTGACCAGTGACCCGAGGCGGCCAATCCCTTACTTAGCAGCTTCACGAGTACGGAACCTGATTTAAGAGAAAATGTATGGTCGGAGAGCTAAGGTTTGCCTTGAGATGAAGTGGCGATTGTGAGAATTACGACACATTTCCACCACATAATCCTACATCTCCATTAAGTCTTCATGCTAGATTAAACACACTCTACTATAAATAAATGCAGGGGGGCGGGGGGGCCCCAACAAGTAGCAAATCAACAATGTAGATGTTACAGAGCTTCACAGGCATTTCTCAAATCCATGACTGTGAAAGAGACTGATTAAGAGGTTAATCGACCTATAGCACTTTAAATACTGCAAATAAACCCTAACAGCAAATAAATACTGTACACACAGTATGATGTAAACATATTGCATAACACTATCAGTTATTATATAGAAAGGAACATGACAACTAACTTCCCATTTACTGCGACCAATCCCTCAAAACCTTTAAAACTACCTTTTAAGTTTAGCGTTTTATCCTAACAATGATAAATCTGTGGCTCTACTATACTCTTGTATATTTTTTTCATAACATTCTGTGACAAATAAGCCACATGTATGCCCTCTGCACCAGCCTCTCACATGAAACTGAATCATATTTAATAATCAGAAGCATGAAGAAAGAAGAAATATGTGACCAAATTTGGAGCACCATTTCCTCCTCTCCCTGTCGTTGACGCTCTCCCCTCACAGGGACGCTTTTCCACTCCATTTCAATTTCAGATTTAACCCCGATAACTGTTCTTGTTTAATGCACCATTGACAGCTAGTGGCACTGAGCGCCTTTAAAAAACACTAACAGCAGGAGAGCAGTGTGCCATTACTGTTGGGATGAGGCCTTGACAGCACACGGTCCAGTGGTTACGGGTGTACGTGTGTGTGCTCTCATTGTCTGAGAGTTAATTGGCGCATTTTGTTCAGAAATGAGCACCATTCGATGAGGTCGAATAGTTTTTGAGTTACTCATTTGTTCTCTAGTGGGGCTTCTTTCCTGTCATCCAATTCGGGAGGCAACAGATTGTTCCTGCCTTGCACAACGCACAAACAACAAACATGACAATAAAACAAGATTATGTCCACAACCTTAATTCCCCCCCCCAAAACCGGGAAACTTCTCGTTTTAATTACCGTCAGAGGAAAGAAAACTCCATCAATCGCTGAGTGACTGACTGCAGCTTCGCAGGTCCACGTCACCAGATGATGCTGCTGACGTCAGCTAATGACTCCTCGTTGCAATGTGATTGTTTACAGGCGTGAGAGATTATGACTAACCGTTAAAACAAATCAGACGTGAAAGTTGCGGTTGATCTTCTGGTTACCTGACCCCAGGCAACCACCATAGCTACATATCTTGCGGTGAGCGGCATGTTGTTCACCCCCCCTTCAGCTTTCAACATGTGGTTGTGTTCATGTGTCATGTGTGTTTTGGTGCTGCTGGATCTGATGTCCGCCGGTTGTTATGTCTCGGTTAAGTTCTGCGCCCCGTATTCTGGGACATGTAATGTTCTGTATGTAATGTTCTTTTGCTCAACACCACATGTCTCCTTGTATGCCTGCTTTTTTTTCCCCCCCGAGCTCTCCCCTCCTTTTCGTCCTTGTTATCCCATCCCCGTCCCCCACCCCGTCTCTCTGAAATTCTCTAAACAGCTTGTATCCCTCTTTATCGCTTTTAGTCTTTATTTAGCCTACTTTCTTCACCCTTTTCGTCCTCTCTGATTTATACCATTGTGAGTACAAGTACACCCTGATCTTGTTCTGATTCAGTAATCATGTTATACCTCCCAGGCATCCCACAGCCAACAATCCATGTGTGTGCACGTGCCTGTGAAGCACGATTATGAAATGCAGAGGGGCTACACGTGTCGTTTGTGGAGTGGAGAGAGATGTAAACATTTATTGATGAGGAACAGATCCGAGATATTCCCTTTGCTCCAGACTGTACGTATGCTTCTCATAAACGTCAGCTGATTCATTACCCCGCGCTCTCTCCCTCCCTCTGTATGCGTCCATCCCAGCACACAAACATGTTGTTTTTTAAGGAACATCTCTCTATATCTGCATGCCCTAAAAGGATGGGTTCACCTCGTGCTGAACCCAGGAAACACTGCCTTTTTAAGTGTCCAAAGGAATACTGTACTCGTGTAACACTGTAACGTGACATACCAATGCAAATAACTTTCTTTCAAGAGGCCATTAAGGTGGTTATTGAATTAAATGATTAAAGTGTTGAAGTAGCAAAATAAGAAGGAAAACTGATTTATTGTTGCAGTTCTGCTCCACGCCTTAGCAATAACACTAAAAGAGAATTCCTAAGCAGCCACTTAGGGGCAGATTTAAAGCTCCCATAGTATTCATATTTTATGAATTTGCCTTGAAATGGATGTCGTCTCGGCATAAGAATAATGTGTTTCATGTTGTCTCTTAAGTGCAGCTTAGTTTGTGTTTCTTGGATGAAGTTCTGGAAGGATAAGTGGTAGAACATGCTCAAATCTCCACCCAGAATGGCAGAAATACACCCCAACACACACCTTCACCCACATAATTCTTTTAAATGATGCAAATCAGCTATGTGAAGACACTCCAGGAGAAGGGAGAAGTCAGACAGTTACCAGTCAATACAGCTGTAGGTCCAGATGTAAAGCCTTAATTGGACATAAGCGAAAGTCCATGTAAAAGTGAAGGATTGGATTTGCCTTCAAAATCCATGAATCATCGTAAAAACGTTAACAAGCCCTATTCAAGGATACTTTAAAAGCCAGGTACGGAGACTTGTGAGTTGCTGCAACTGTGGCCACAAGAAACAATTACAGGATAATCTTAAAATGCTGAAATATAGCCCAGCAGGAGAACAAGTATTGAAGAGTCATAAAGTCAGCAAACCGAATCAGCAGGCTCAGCAATATCTAGCTAACATTAGCCACCATATGGTCATACCAGACCAAATAAGGCTGTAGCTGCAAATCCCTGCGAGTATTGAATTTAGCAATGGTATGTTTAACTGCTTAGAAATTGAACTTTTTATTTGTAAGAGAAAGACAGGTATTTCCTCTTTCAAAAGTTAAATAGTCTCACTGTAAAGGTCAATTATACTGTATGTAATGGTTTGAATTTGAGCATTGACATACGAGTTCTGCTATATTGAGCATAATTAATTGTAAACTTTTCCATCTCTGTGTATATTCTTCCACAGTTATGAATGGCGTACTTACACAGTCCTCTAATGGCAACATTCATTTTATATTCCAGTTCACACCCACTACCCTCACTGGTTTTCATACAAGTCCTCCTATAACGGAAAGTGGCCACTAACCAGCGATTGCAGGGTCTGCAGTGGGGGCAAAAAGGAAAATGGAAAGAATATTCCCCCTACACACTGCAGACCATACAGGTGTGACGCACCTGTCCTCCGAGACAACGTTTCTCCTTGGAGCCCGCAATCCTGATGACGCACCAAAATGTTATTCCACAGAGGAGTGGACACGTGTTGTGTATATATTGAGGGGGTGGGCAATGATCTGGGGCTTTCCCATCTTTAAAGAATCCCATTTCCAAGGCAACGAGGGAAAACACTAACACATGCTATGAACCCCTGTCAAAACTGTGGGTTGCGCTGCCAACCCAAACCCCCAAAATCCCCCTCTGTGACCATGCACATCCTCCCCTGAACATCGGTTTGTAAAACCTTGACCCCCCCTTCTTCATTGGCAACGACATTATTGGACAACAAATGTTCATATGGTGACCTCCAGGAGGCATCGTTTACGGAGCGCCTGACTCACCGAGAGGGGCTGCGGCGTAACGGAAAGCAGGAGGACAGTCGGTGGGTATACCTGGTTGTGGTCTTGGTTACCCTGGCAACGCAGTCCGAGGGGGCCCGGAGTATTTGCACTGCACACAGCTGTGTGACTCGGAGGGGCTAGGGTGGGAGATGGGTACGAATGTCAACAACTTCACACAAGCTACTCCTTCTTCGACCAGTCCCAGAGAGAATACAGAGACAGCCTGCAGCAGTGGAGAGGTGCCGCTCAGATGCCATAAATCAGCAATTTTTGCACAGAAGGTAGCTACAGCGCATTGACAAACATTTACTGAAAACGCTGGTAAAATTCATGCTTACCAACCACATACCTGAAGAAATAACGGATGGCCTCTTGCAAGCTCATAAATGAGAAGTCAAATATTTGTGCAGAAAATTCAATTTAAATGCTATAAAGCTCCTAGCCTACTGACACAGATCTGGAGACAAGCGTGACAAATGCACAAGGGACATTATGCCAACGTCAAAAGCCTTGGAAAATGAAATTTTTTTTTTTCGTAAATATTTGACAAGAAGCACGCTTTCACACACTATAAGCTGGTGGTATACCGGGAATCGGTAACGCTGAGCTCATCACTTTGCACAAACTTCATCCAATAAAACAATTTATGGTTTTCTGTACAGCTGGCAGGCCGATCGCTAATGGCTTTAAAATGTGCCGTCTCTGGCCGAGAGAGGCCGGGAGACTGGAAGAGAGAGAAAGAGGCAGAAGTAAGCGAGGAGTGAGAGAGTGTGAGGGAATTCTGATTTATGATCACACCTCCGTCTCCAAATTTCAGCAGAGCTTTTAGCTCTTCTCAAGCCTCAAAGTGGTGTGATGTTGCAATATGTCCAGAAATCTTGACATCATTGCTTTCTTTGTGAAACCGAGGCCAGAGCTTCTGAAGTTCAAGCTCGGCCCGTGCCAGTCTGATGAGCGGCGAGCCAAACGCCAGCTGACTTATGGAAGCCTTTGATGTTAGCCTAGCAAAGCATTTGCAACACCATAGTTTCTAATGGAAAGTGATACTGAAGCTATAGGCCACCCAGGGTAGGATACACCTACAGTATTGAGTGGGTTTAAATGCATATAAGCTTTTATTATCCGTATAATTTGCTTTCAAGCAATGACTTGGCTAATTCTTTCAACTAAGCAAATATTTAATCACAGTGTCAATCTGTCAAGTTTCTTGCCAACTTTCCCTGGACAAATGGTTTAAAAAGTATACAGTTTGTGCACCATTAAGGTAGCTTTTAGTGTTTGACTAAACAAAGGTCATGTCTAAATCAATATATTACACACTACAGTAAACTAATGCAGACAAATCAATGTAGTTGCAACAACTTTGTGATAGACAGCATTAACTAACCATACAAATGATGGAATTTTTCCCTTCATTGCTTCTTGGCTATATTTATGAGTAGCTGCTACTACGTTGACAAGTTGCTATGACAACGGAGGGCCCCGTGACCCATCACAGAGCGCTCCGTTTACATTTTACCGTTCATGGTCTGTGACCGAACACAAAGATTTCGGAGAAATCTGATTTCTTAGGTAAATTGGAGAGGTTTGGTCATGGACTGTGTGTGTGTTGAGGGCTACCACTGTTTTTAATGTCAATTTCCTGTCATGTTCAGTTTTACAGGAAGAGCATGTTGGAAGTATTTTCTTCAAAAATACTGTTATTCAAATCTGAGGGCATTAAAAGGCAACTGTTACTTTCTGAAACTCTTCTCCCACTGTGTCTCATTTTCTTGCCAGTGGTCGTGCTGGCTATTTGCCAGACGCTACTTCAGATAGGCCTCATTAAC
This sequence comes from Perca fluviatilis, assembly GCF_010015445.1. Taxonomy (NCBI): domain Eukaryota; kingdom Metazoa; phylum Chordata; class Actinopteri; order Perciformes; family Percidae; genus Perca; species Perca fluviatilis. Next base: position 8,872,752 of record NC_053135.1, on the reverse strand, counting down.
AAGCTTATCTGATGGTACCCACTTTAGATCTTCTAAACTCTGTCTTTGAACTGTCTCTGGTGCCATGAAACAATCATACGGTTAGATGACAGCCATTTGTCAATCTTGACCTGGACAGTCATAAATGGATCATTGGGCAGCAGTGGTTGTCTTATGATCAGAGTTGAAGATGTGGTGCCCCATTGACCAAAGTGATGTGTGTGTATGCGAGTAGGGGTTAATACATGTGCTGCCACTAACCCATTAACCCTTGTGTTTACAAGGGGGTAGTCTAGACGGATTGCCCGTTGGCCACATCATCATGACCTTTGGCCTCACCATCGCCACGTCATTGTGCTGTTGCCTCGTTACTATAGAACATTGGATCTATGAACTAATTTCTTTCTGGTTTGTTGTATTTACAGGTGTGACGTATTTTCTAAGCAGTTGTGTCACTCAAGGAAACCCGAAGAGAAGTAGTATGTTAATATAACCGCAGTACACTGAAAAAGTCGTAAATGGTGACTTATTAGCTTGATGACGCAACCTCATTGCGGAGGTTTATCCAATAACTCCAAATGTGTTTTTACTAGTGACAGTTTTAAGAGAATGACAGACATTACTCTTCATGCTTACACAGGCATACTTTACCCACTGTAGAAAATACTGTTTTGTCAGACTGCTTCAAAAGGTAAGCTGGCCATTGGCTGTCTAGAAAAACACACGGGGTGACACACACACACACACACACTTTCTCAATACCAAGAATGCAAAGTACGGACTTGTGTTCTTGGGGAGAACGTTCTTACTGGTTGTTCTTGGAAGAATTAACTCGCAAGTTCACAAGCACAGAAAACGCTGTTAACAGTTTGAGACAATGCCTTCTTCCTGTTATTGCTCAACACCCCCAGCACAGAGGCTACCTGCAAGGCTCCAAAATAACAGCTAGATATAAAAACCACAACAATATAACCACTTTGTATTAAAACAATCTCCGGACAAGAAAACCTCATAATGCTACAACTATTGCAATAATATTGAAAAATAAAACTAATTGAGCTTTAATTTTATTGTTTATGGTTTAGCTCAAACACCCCTTACTTATTCAAAAGAGTGGAACGTGATCCCTACTATTATTAGCATATAAGTTTAAGTCAGTTTAAATTAAACAAATAAATAGGCATATGCACTGGTGTGTCCTATGTGTTCCTATTAGTGTTATGTGGAATTATCATTTCTATATTATTGTAGTGCACTGTATATGCCCAGGGAGATGGAAATTAGAAATTCAAATTATAAAGGTTGGTGTCTCCCCTTTAGTCTACATAACATGTCATATCATGTTACCACTTTATGTACAACTGTTCATTTATCATACAGACTGAAACTCAACTTCTAATAAATCAGAAAACAAATACACCAAAAATATGAACTAAATACAAAATATAATGTAGGCTATAGCCTATGGCATAATTTAAACAAGTCTCCCGAAAAGAAACGGGTATATCTCATAGACTAATAATATACAGTCCATCTATGGTATATCTCTCCTCTGCCTGCTGCGCTCTGTGTGTGTGTGTGTGTGTGTGTGTGTGTGTGTGTGTGTGTGTGTGTGTCTCGAGTTTAACTCCAAAAAGACAGTTAACCACATGTGTTGTGATATTTAAACAAACGATCCGAAACGGCGAACTAAAAGCCTCTTATTTACGGGACCGGTCTAAAAGACCTCCGTCTTACAGCGGGGTCTCCGAGTGTGACTGTCCGAGCGCCGAGCAAGCGGCCCCGGCAGGCGAAAGCAGGCGGCCGCGTCATTTTATGGAGCTCCGAAAACTTTGGAGCAAATTTTCAATTCGGCAAAGATTTCCGCAAAACTGCCTATATTCGAAATATAAACCGTTCATTTCTCGCCTAAAATGTTCTCAGAAGTGAATTTAGTGATTTTGGGCTGCCTATGTACTGGAAATCCAACCATCATTGAATGCCGAAATGAATGTTGGGATACAGGTGCTGCGAAGTTCATCATACAAGTTACCAACCGATGTATCCTCGGTAAATGGGCGTGTCAAGAATACATCCGGGAATTTTAACTGTTCTTGGCGAAATGCGAACTTGTGTATTGGGACCGATTGGGACAGTACTTTGGCAACACGAGATGACGTTTCACAGGGACACAAGCACACAAGTCAATGGAAGAACACATATTGGGAAACACACACACACACACACACACACACACACACACACACACACACACACACACACACACACACACACACACACACACACACACACACACACACACACACACACACACACACACACACACACTTTATGTCTCACAAATAATGTGATCAATTACTATAGATATTGAAATGCTACACAAAATGTTTTATTTAATCTCAATGCCAATACAAATCCAAACCATCCTGTTGTGGTTGCTGTCAACTTGTATCTTCAAGAGTCCACATTCCCTGCAGTCAGCTGGGTTAGGGGTGGAGGAGGGTGCAGGGGTCTGTAGCCTCTTCTGTGTCTGTGTGTCATTAACATGTCGCCACTCTGCCCCCACAAAGCCGCTAATAGCAGGGTCCTTAAGGAGACTGCTTTCCACAGGGGGAAATCTGTGGCCACTACAAGGTCACTCTTAGGTCTGGAAGGAAAACAAAGAGGTCTGCAAGAAATTTCTTGTTCTTCATTATATTCCGGAAGGAGAGTGTACGCAAAGTCATACGCAGCAGGTTAGCGTTTAGTCATCTGTGTACGTGCATGTGTACGTGAAGTTTGTGTTTCTGCTTGGATTACAGAAAGCGTGGAGAAGGCCTCCCATCTGGCAGGCTGGCTGTCCGCCCGCCCCGGGGCTGGGCTCCAGTTGTGGCACTAGGCAACAGTTGTCAAGGGGAGGGGCCAACAAGAGCAGAACCAGCTGGTAATGTATCATACCTGCCGTCCCAAATGGAAATGCAAACAAGTGATAATGTGCAGAAGCTGGCGAAAAGATTCAAATCACAGAAGTAGAATTTAAACCAAAACACACCATTTGTTCCCACAGCACAGAGTTCAAGTTTTTAAAAGGATGCTACAAAAAAAGACTAAGTCTTTATTGCCCAAAGTCTAAAGGGGACTCTTAGTTTAAATACCCCTTCCAGGGTTTCCCCCAGTGTATTGCAAGCCTGGTGACCCACCGGGCCCGAGACCCCCCCCCACCAGGCCTAAGCCACTGGGAATTGTTAACCTTATTTTACGACTACAGTTACAGTGGGGTGACTCTGTTGGAAACTTAGACGTAGTCATATTTTCAAATCTCCAGTCAGCTTTGAGCACTTAACGTAGGGCCCTATGGAATCTGTCTTATAGCTTTTTTCAAGTCTAAATTTCACGATTCCGTCGATGATTCTGTTATCACAGAAACTATCAGGCTCTACATTAACGCTGCCATCAGTCTGTGACTGGTCCGAGCCAGGCCCTTGTCAAAAATAAATAAATAAATAAATAAAATAAAAAAGACACTTGCCACCGGGCTAAACAACTTTTCTGGGGGAAACACTGCCTTCCCTTTGTGAGGCCTTGCCCCTCAAATCCCAATTATAGAAATGTAAAGCCTCAGATATGAGGCTGCTGATGTGTTGGTGAGCCTGAGTGGCTGCGGTTGTTATCTAGACTTAAGTCTTGAAATAACAAAGGAACACTGTGCTTCTCTCTCTGGCACCAAAGACCTACCTGATGGGGAAGGAAGGAGGAGGCAGGGAGCTAGGAAGGAGGGGGTGGGAGAGAGTAAAACGGCAAAGACAAGCCGGGTTCGTAAACAATAAAGAAAAGGGAAAAGAAAAGTTCTGCCTATCTGGTTGAAAGAAAAGCGCTGGGTTCAAATAGAGTCAGCACATGCTGGGGGATTGCAGACAGCCTGGCTGTAAGAGATTATAGTCACGCTGAAAGAAGCGTAAAAATGAAAGAAATGGGTCCAGCGAGCTCATGGGTTCAAAGCTGGGTTTAGAGTAGGGAATCGATAGAGAGGAGAAAGTACTCTCGCAGGCCTCATAGAGGAGTCGTGTATCATTTGGAGTCTGTCTTTGTTTCCTTTTCCTGTGGAAAAGGTATATATCTTCTGTCAAGTGTTCCATTAGCTGGTTCTTTCCTCCAAACAGGACACACTGTGATGCACGCATGCACATACACTCATAAACACAATGATGTATGCACGCTGCTCCTGCCAAGGTACATAATCATATCTACACTGTATAGACTTTTTGGTGTGCTGGACTGGCAGCACACTGGAGAGAAAAGGGGGAGAGATAGAGGGAGAGTCGACGGCTGGTTGAGAACAGCAGGCGAACAGTTTACAATGCTGTGCTGAAAGAATCACTGTCAGATAACAACCCTTCTGCCTTTATTCGTTTTTCACCATTAACAATTTTGGTAGGGATCCCCTCAATTGGTTGTGAAAGAAAAAAATAAAATAAAGAGAAAAGAATGAATGCAAATCATGTGTAGATTGGTGCTGAATCAACGCAAAAATCTAAAATAAATTGTAGGCCGATTATTGTCATTGATTAAGTGATTAACAGTTTACTCTATTAGAAAGCCAAAGTAGTTAATTATTTCAAATGTCAATGTCAATTGTGAAAAAAAAAAATGCTCATCAGTTTCCTAATGCTAAAATTGATCTTAAAACTGCCAAAGAGAAGCCACAAAGATTAACAATTGAGCATCTGGAACTAGTGACTGATGTTTTTTCTTGACTAATCAATTAATCAACAGCCACCTTCCTCAATGTGTTAAGAGGAATCAGAAATCAGATTGGGACAACTTCACTTACAATGGCAATTATGATTAATTTGTAACGGTAGAATAATAAATTACACAGAAGTTTTATTCCCTGCTGTTTATACCTAAAGGCATCTTCAACCAATCATTTGTCAAGGTTTCTTTTTCTTTGCTTCCTCTAAATTGTTTTGTTCTTTACATTTTCTACTACTGGCAGTGTTGTTTTTCTCCGCAGGCTGTGACGCTGGTCGTAAAACTTCAGCGTTTTTCTCACCCACAATGCACTAGAAAAAGAATCGCTTGGTTGTAGGCTTTTACAAAATGACCAGATGGTAAATGATAATTCACGCCTAATTTATCATTTCAGACATTTCATGACATTCCAGAAAAATAAACTTGCACACCAAGACCATGTTCGTTTCTGACTCTGACATACGGTACAGATATGCCTATACACGTGTAATATACTCTACATGGAGCCCACACATCTAAAACTATAGTTGCAAAGACGCACACCCGGCACATGCTTTCACGCACATATACACATAATTTCATCAGATTTGCTCTAATGCAAATACAAACTTAAAACATTCCAGCAACTGACCAAACCCAAAACTGGATTTGTACTGTAAGCCGTGTTTACAAGCACACAAAGGCGACATGAAATGTAGGTCAAACCAGAAAGGCCAAAGGGGTGGTGAGTGAGTGCTGTCCAATCCAGCCACTCAGCAGGACGGATTTGATCTCAGAATGAAGGGAACTGTCACAACTTAGACACTCGATCTGTTGATTGATGGGACCTCCTTTATTACACCAGTCAAAGCATTTCCATGATGACTTACAATTGGTCTTCTTGCCGTTAGTCCTCGGTAGTTGAATGCATTGTGTCAAGTACCTGAGACAAAAAAGATTTAAGAATCAAGATTCTTCATTATTCAGCTCCTATAACTTTGTTTTGCATCTTCTGGAATACCACGTGTGGATTTTTACCAACTAACTGTGAAGGCATGTGTGACTAAAGTCAGTTTACCAACCTTTTGTTAGGCCTTATGAACAACAGTATTAAAGCAACTACAAAGATAGGGTATTTCTGCAAAACTATTCAGACATTTAGGCTTTTCTGAAAACATAAATTGGGTTTAATATATTAGTGGCTAATCACACTATAAAGAAAACAAAATGGACGACATCATTTACCGCCATTAATAGGACTTTTGGGCCAATGTAGCAGCAAGTAATTCAGAGCATAATAATAAAAAATACTGCAAAAATAATCATGCAGCCAAGATTTACTTGAAATATTTGACCAGATCCAGTTAGGCCCAAAAAAAACAAACAAAAAAAACAAAATGCATCTTTAATCTTCAATTGACCTTGTCTGGAGTTTTTGGAGCGTTGGAGGAAACTGGAGCACACAGAGGAAACTATTTATCCACTTGTATATTTTTTATTACCAGACCGCTTGTGTAGCAATACATATTGGTCGTCTTGTGCATCAGAGGATATATCCAAACGAAAGGCCACTCAGCAGGTGTTTGGTGTACTACATACACTGAGTATTTGTCTACATTAAAGTGCTCAAATTATGTATGCTCATTTTCAGGTTCGTAATTGTATTTAGAAGTTATATCAGAATTTACATGGTTTAACTTTCAAAAAACACCATATTTTTGTTGAACTAGACATTGCTGCAGCTCCTCTTTTCACCCTGTGTGTTGAGCTCTCTGTTGAGACATCTCACTTCTGTTCCATCCTTGTTGAAAGGATGGAACAGAAGCACTACTAGCCAGTCAGAAGCAGAGTATGAGGGCGTGCCACGCTAGCAGCTAGGCGAGCATTAGAACGTGTGTTACAAAGTGACGCACGTTCGTCATGGAAGTAAAGGCTGGACTACAATAGAGCTGTTTGGAGCAGTTTGTCAACAGTGTTTTTTCTTGAAGAGTGTAAGTCCCTTTGGGGTGGACTTTGGGCTTTTTCACTTTGTAAACCTATTACATGCACAAAAAAAAGATATATAACAATAAAGGAAAGGGAAAAGCCAAAAAGCATAATATGAGCACTTTAAAACACTGCAGATGATTACCACTTTGACATGCTATTAGATGTCTTTATGTTAGCACGCCAGTAGCCTTGCTTTGCCAGACCCTCCTCCAAAGCGCGCTGAAGTACAGTCTGGCTACTCCACACAGCATTCGGGGATGGGAGGAAAACGTGCTCTGGTTTATTGCCATTTCTTTAAACCAATCACAATCTAGCACCGGAGAAAAGCCGCGGTGCTGCTGCAAAATAGGCTCAGAAGGAACTTCTTTTGGTGCAACGTGTACGTTTAAAAGTTGTTTTAGTCATGCAGCAGAAAACACAGATTGGACAGATAGTCTAGCTAGCTGTCTGGATTTACCCTGCAGAGATCTGAGAAAAGGTTAACAATAGTCCTTATAAATGGACCGGAGTTTAAAATGCCAACACAAAAGGAAGCCCAAGGCAACGGATATCCGGCCTAAACTAGTGAAATCCGGCGGATTTTCCGGCGGCAACAGAGCAATCCCGGAAGTGGAACGTCACGGATATAGACTAGCATGCCAGTAACAGAAAGCCAACCCAGCCCAGTGTGTGCTGCAGAGTTCAGAAGGAGATACTGAGTCCAAGAGGCACAAACATCAAGCTGCTAAAATCACTCAAGCACACATGCAGGTCAATACTGAACATCCTGTGCTTCTGCCTCTGAAGGCTAATATACTGTTCACATCTCTCTCTCCCCCTTTCTCTTTTCTGTCTCTGCACACACGTACTCACACTGCTATTATGCAACTTACTAGGTTAATGACAGCTGGAGAGGGGCAGCTTTAGCCTTACGCAACATGCGAGTGTAGAGAAGAACCACTTCTTAATAGTGTCTTAAACACCTCGTATTTCTCACTGTCTCAGAATATGGCGATACACACAAAAAAAGTACCGGGCAAAGTACGTATAGGAGACAGATATTACCTTTCATTTTCCTTAAAATGTTACTTCTGGGGAATATCAGAGTCTTCTTTCCAGGAAAAAAAACCAGTATCTCATTGTAAATAAAGTTTGATTTTAAACAAACACTGACAATACTCAAATCTTAAAATACAATGCAAAGTTTTCACATTTGTTAGATATATGGGATATTTTTAGCATGACAGTAACTCCCTTGTATATTTTGAGGCGGAAGAAACACAATGCCAGCACTTTATTTTTTTTACACATCCAAGCTGTTGCATGGGAGCGAATGATCGTTGTTGTAGTGAGAGAGGAGGAAAATCTGTCGCATGCAGCCTTTTTTGGCATTTAGTTCCGGTGGTTTTAGGCACGGGAGCATTGTTCTTCTGTATTTGACGCTACACCCTCATACATGTCTGATAAAGCCACTAATTGAACTGCCTGCATAATAGTTATTCACAGATTTTAAGAAATATATTTTAACTCATTTTTAAGCTGCCATTTAAGCATTTAAGCTGCAGCTCAGAAGTTGATGCAGCTATAGCCTATGCCGACGACTGTTCATTTACGGGATAGTTCCGGTGCCGTGGGAAGTTGCGCCGGATGTCACTCACTTTCCACTTTCTTTAAGTAACTTTAAACTCCGGTCACATCGAGCAACATTAACCGGAACCTCTGAGCAACGTTACAGGCTGAAAAGACTTGTTTGTGAGGCTCACCATCTATTAGAGCCATTTTTGGTTGCTTTTTTCAGTGAAAAAGCTCTACAAACCCCCTGTACTGTACACTACCAGCCCCAAAAAGAAGACAGACAAAGTTAGTGACTAGCTGGCGAACATGAAGCATTTAACAGCTCCAAATCAATGCTAGGAACAAAGACCACGCCTCATTCTTATTCAATTCCCTGTGTCTAACCCCCTTTACTTGCACACACACAAACCATAGAGTTAAAAAGGATGCTCTCATGCAGCTGGATAAGTGCTCCCAAAGCCTGACTGGCTTACATTCTCTCACTCACACACACACACACACACACACACACACACACACACACACACACACACACACACACACACACACCCACCCACCCAGTGGACAAACTACTCCACTGGGTGTCCCAGTCCACCTGTAATATCAAACACTCTTGAATGCTCGGAGTTAGACGCTGAGTGAGATATCAATCCCATCACTCCTTCCGCCATGGACAGTTTCATGGCTTTAAATCATTTCCTGGCTGAAATGAGTGCTCGGTGTTGCTGCTCCGGGACCTGTAGACCCATGTACGTTAGGCCTTTGGCTCCGAACTTCGTTATTCGAATATAATTCAAATATTTAAATGATATTCGAACAAATATTAGGCAGCCCTTAATATTCAAACCTGTTATGGGCACTATTTTTCACGCATTTCAAAATGTTGCGGCGACGCACGTTCTCGGCCGTGGCTCGGTAGCGTTGCATCCCCCCCCTAATTCTCAAAGAACGCTGGCTTGCCCAGGGCCGGGCCAGCTCAGCGGCGTCTTTCTCCTGTCGGGTGCCGCTGTCTCTCCTACCTACAGCGGCCCCCGCACCCTGTCCCTTCTACCTGCCTGCTCAGTGCTGCTGCACATGAGGAGAGAGCACAGAGGGGAGGGCGGGGCTGCTCCTCAGTCACACAACAGAAGAGAGGTGGCAACAGGAGAGAAATACCTTGCATGCTCAAAGTTGCTGTCTTTTCTACAGAAAGTTGCCAGATGCTGTGCTGTTGCATAGATTAACTGGAGGCATTTCATTTCATATATATCACCCCGTGAGATCGCAATGAAAATACAGTCAAAGGTAGGTTGGTGAACAAATGCAGATGTTATGGTATGTTTTGTGTGTGTGTGTGTGTGTGTGTGTGTGTGTGTGTGTGTGTGTGTGTGTGTGTGTGTGTGTGTGTGTGTGTGTGTGTGTGTGTGTGTGTGTGTGTGTGTGGATCCACACTTTTACACATGTTGTATATTCATTAATAGTACAGGTTTGGTTGCTGAACACAGGAGGGGCAACAAACAGGCAAGGACGCGTTACATAACCGCTCATAATTTACAAAAAAATATTTCTGCTAACGAATATCATTTAATGGTGTGAAGAAACGTGTGTGTGTGTGTGTGTGTGTGTGTGTGTGTCTGTGTGTGTGCGCGCGTGTGCATGTGCGTGCGTGTGAGAGAGACTGGTACCCACAGCACTTTGGCGCCAGTGTCAACATGTTGTCTTTGTAAGCAAGTGTTGAATTTGGAAACAGACATTGTTACTTTCAGCAGGGATTTGATTATGATGTGGTGTACATATGAATGAGGAGAGAAACTGTGTAAATGCCAGTTAAAGCTTTGGATCACTCCTCCATATGCTTCTTATTAAAGCCTTGTTTTATATGTTGTGGTTTTGTGGGGAGGGAGACGCAGATGAACTGACTCCTCGGCTTGTTTTTAATGGAGTGTTGCTGGCTCACGTATCAATGAATACAGATTTGAAGCTGTTGCAGTGTAGCGTAAATGATCAGGAACTGTGTTGGTTGATGGGGATTGGTATTGGCCCGTTTGTGATGTGTTAAAAGAGAAGCACCATCTTGTTATAGACCTATAATTGACTCCATAATTGTTAAAATTAGCAATGCTCTGACTCCTAACTCTAGGCTAGCGATTACAATTTTAAAAGTCATTTGTAGTTCTTATGCTATTGTTTTAAGAAGTTGCAGGAATACTCTGTGCGCAATTTCACAGTTTTGTGTTCTGGAAAAACATCTACTTTACCATTTTGTAGTGACAGCAAATAATGTAAAGTGCACCAATGGATGTCAGTCAAACTGCGATTTCGAATTGACTCCCAATTTCAAATTTGGCAATTTAAGCAAAAGGTGTCATTTATGTGCATTACAGAGTGGGACAATAGTATCCATCACACCACTCTCAAACATGTTTAGTATGCAGATATAATTTTGTCACTAATGTCACTTATCCGGTGTGAAAGCACTAAATACTGCAAAACTATATGCATTTAGCATTACTCAAAAAGCCTTTTCATGAACTGTTCAGAGAGATTTTTTTCTGATTGCTCCTACTATGGTTCACCGTTAGTCTAGTATTTATTGGTAATTTCATTTCGTTATATAAAAATGCTTCCTTCCAGTGTATTGTCTGGAGTACCAGATGTAATCAATCAGTTTATACCTCACCAAATAAAAACTTTTGCCCTGAAGAATGTTTTCTTCTGTTTTTATTGAAACAGACACCCACACAAAAGCAAACCACGGTATCTGCAGTGCTGACAGCAAGAAGACCGTCTCAGCATTTGCGTAGGAATGACGCTGTGGTCTCCCCGCTTGGCCGCTACGAAGCCTTTATGACGCTTGTATTGAACGGCCAAAGAGCTGATCAAAATGAAGTGCTCCCTGAGCAGAGTTCCCTATGCAGCTAGTGCACTGAACTTCATCTCAGCGTCCCATATGGCGGACAACTTCAAAGCCTTTCTTTTGAAGTCTGCCCTGACGAGTTTCGAGGCTCATGAGCCTTAAAGAGGCAGTCACTGTTGCATAGAGAGGAACACACAGTATGTACAGAATAGACTTTATGCTGAAATAAGGGGGCTGCATGACCTGCGAAACGCTCCAGTCCTAATGTCATAACAGCGCTACAAAAATGGATGGGTGAGCTGAGGTAGAAAAAGGGTCAGACTTTGGTGCAAGTTTGGTATAAGTTAAATATTCCAATGGTTGCAAGAAATACAATACCTGAAAATATAAACATTCGCCTTCAATATATCAGGCCTGCTGATGCTTCATGCCAGAATATCTTGACCTGTCAGAAACGGTGAATGTCCCATGTTGTTTGACAATCTGACCGGGAACGCAGGAGCTAAACACTGCGATATATGGTTGCAGAGGTGCTGGCGTTTTCCCTTCCTCGAGGTAACGAAGGATCCCAAGACAATCACACATTCCTGGAGTGATAATACCACCATTGTACTATAAGTCTGTTATTAACACTTACAGCTCATGTTGTTCTGGGTCCTCATGCTATGACTGGACAATGGGATATTGTTATCAAGCCTCCTGCCCCGGGAAAGACCCTTAATATAAAGGGGTTTCTGCCATCGCCGCGCCGACCAAAACAGACCGGCTTGGTAGGGAAACAAGACAGTAGTCATTACAGATTTGTGTGGTGTTTACTCGCTTCAGGGCTGTTGAGAGAGGAGTTCCCCGAGTTCTCAGGCTGCGATATTAAAGTGAAGAACACGAACACACAGATATATCAACGCTTAAAGCATTCATAAACCGACGCCACACACACACACACACACACACACACACACACACACACACACACACACACACACACACACACACACACACACACACACACACACACACACACACACCTTCTTTACCGGAGTCTCACAGAACACACACCTGACGCTCTAACACACTGCCTAACAGACTCTACACCTCATCATGTCTCACTGGCAGACTTGTGCATGTGTGTGCATCTACAGTATGTGTGTATGTAGTTCAGCAGCAGTTTAAGGTCCACAGAGTGCACACACTTACAAAAAAATAAAAAAGGTGTGCAGACATTTGACAGGTTGCTTGCATGTTGCGATAGATGATGTGCAGACTGACGTTGCTCCAGGCAGCTGAAAACAGCCGACCACTATTCCTATAGGAGCCTACAGCAGGTCTACGGTACACATGGGTGAGTCTATAGTAACCTTATCGTACTTAATGTCCTATAGCATCACTGTAACATTGGTACAAATGACATAAAACACTATAATGTTACAATGACAGTGTTATAGTAGTCTTGTAGCAGTCTGAAATGTATTATGAGTACTAACGCTCTTTTTCTCAGAAAAAAACAAAACACATCTGCATTAATAAAACTAATTTAAACAGACTATATAATGCTGTCATCAACGACGACATTGCTCATAAATACTTTTTATAAATAAGTTAAAACACACAGTAGGCATAAAGTAAAACATACTGGATAATAAATATGTAGAAAAAAGGATAGCAACGTGCAAAATATGTTCTAGTGTGACAACACAAAGTGGCAGAGGAGGACAGTTAACGGTACAAATGATTAAGAACAGTAGGATAGTAGCTGTAATAAAATTGTTTTTCTTTTTCAGTATGGGAGCAATTAAGGAAGCAAAAGATGATTTCTTTGTTTGGGTAATGGGAAACATCTTTACATGGCACGCTCTTACTCATGTTACCTGCCTGTGTGACGTGTGTATGTGCATCTGTGCGTGTAATCTATTCACCTACAGTGTGGCCTCTCTCGGATGATAGGCTCTTCTGTTAGTTTAAGATCCCTTATCTATATGAGAACCTGCACATGCACATACGCACACACGCACAGATGGCTGGCTGGCTGGGCTTGTTGTTCCATGAATGCACACGCAGCTTTTACTTAAGGTAGAATAGGTCGAACAAAAGCAGAAAGTTGATAGGCTTAAGGAGGAATAGAGGATAAAGAGGGGACAGATTTTAGGACAAAAATAAGAGGGGGGGAAAGCATCCATCAGGGCTTAAGCAACCGATAGATAGGCTAGGAGAGATTATGTAATAGGGCCTCAAGTCATACCTGCACACAGTCTCTATACATGGGCTCCTCTTACATGACCCCGTCTCTCTTTAAGGGATCAGAGGTCAGCTCATAAACTGGTCAGTTGGACTTTTTTTCAGTTATATATGTAATTCAGTTTTATATGATGAGAGAATAGGCAACGACATAGTTTCTGTTATACTTTTATGATCACAATAGAGAGCCAAAGTATCCATCTGGCCACCAACCCTTTGTTCCACTACTGCAATCCCTGCTACTGCCCTACTGCAATTGAGTATTTCTTTCATCGCTCTTTTGTAAGAAAATTAAGCATGTTGCATATTCTAAGACAAAATGGTATCCACTACAGCATCTATTTGAAGTTGAATCCTTCATGATTTTTACAAAGTTAAAGAACGATTACTTAGGGAGCATAGAAAAAAAACAAAAATAAAAACTACAGCTCCCATAAGAATTTACCAGTGCAACAGCGTCCATATCCACATAATATTCTTACAACTTCCTAGATGTAATCTCTGCCGTCTACAAACTTTGACAGCATTCAGTTGTTTACAGCCAACTATTAGTCTTTATCCCTGCAACGCTACGGTTTTGGGTAATTTAACATCATTAACGGTCAGTTTTTTTTTAGTTTTTTTTTTTTAGTTTGTTTATCTCGAACAATCAACAATGTTGCAAAACATAAAAACATAAGATAAAACACAAACAATCAGAATCTAACAAAAACAACATCAAAAAAAGAAAAAAAATAAGAACGATTCGGAGCAGGCACAAGCAAATAGCTTATTTGGACCTGCCTCTTATTTCCCAAAATTATATTATACAAAGTAAAATAGATATGCAAATACAGCATACAATCTTTCAGTCTTACAGTAATTTACAACAAGACAATAATATACAATACCATTTAAATTACAAATTACAATCCTCTGTTTCAGTTTATTCTTTTCTGTATTGATCAAGTAATGATGTCTTTAAATCTATTTTTGAACTGAATGATATTATAGCTCTGTTTGATATCATTGTTCAGTCCATTCCATAAGGTCACCCCACAAACTGAAACACACATGCTTTTAACAGTAGTTCGCACAAGTGGTTACTTAAACATACAATGACCTCTTAGATGATATCCCCCATTTCTTTCATTAAAGATTGCACATATGTTAAATGGTAAATTATTTTCTTTAACTTTACACATAAATTGAGCAGTTTTAAATGTAACAATATCCATAATTTTAAGCAAATGTGAATTAAAGAACAAATGATTAGTGTGTTCATAATACCCGATGTGATTTATTATCCTAATTGCTTTTTTGCAATGCACAATTTTTTTTCAAGTTGCTTTTGTAAGTATTTCCCCAAACTTCCACACAATATAACATATATGGTACAATAAGGGTGCAGTACAGAGTATGTAATGTATTTTTGTTCAAGATGTATCTAGTTTTACTCAATATACCAATACTCCTGGCCATCTTTGTGCACAAATATTTAATGTGTGGCTTCCAGCAGAGTTTATGTCAAGAACAACACCCAGAAATTTATTTTCGTAGACTCTTTCAATTGTTTCATTATCAATTACTATTTTAACATCTCTATTTATAGTACGATTTCCCGAATATCATGAATTTAGTTTTGTTCAAGTTTAACGATAACTTATTTGAATCAAACCATAGTTTTAATTTATTCATTTCATTAGTGACCATTTCCAGTGTCTGCTGCAAGTTATCCCCACAACCAAAAATATTTGTGTCATCTGCAAAAATAGTAAATTTTAGTACATGTGATGATTTACAAATATCATTTAAGTAAAGGATAAACAATTTGGGGCCTAAAACTGACCCCTGTGGAACTCCACAGGAAATATTAAGACTTAAAAGCCACACCTCTTATGCCATACCTTTCCAATTTTTTTAACATGATTTTGTGATCAACAGTATCAAAAGCTTTTTTTAAATCTATGAAAACCCCCACTGCATAGTTTTTATTTTCAATACAATCAGTGGGAAAGCATTAAAATGTCACCCAGATGCATGTGGCTGTACATGTTTCCATGTAGCACACCTACTACTAGAACACTAGTAGTGGTCAAAACCTCTAAAAATGTATCTTTAAATTCTTGCAATTTTTGGGCTGAGAGACATTCTACAGGTTAATCAACCAATCATAGTTTGCGGTCTTTTACCACATGCATGAAGGTGGTTGGCCGAGGCTGTCCAGAGAGAGACTTTCACTTATAGGATACTACTGTAGCACTAGACATGTGACAGAGCTATCTGGACATTCAGATAAAAGACGTGTATGCATACACAGACAATCACAATCCTCATGTCACAGCTGCTTTACTGCTTCCTGAATGCAAAAGATGCAGAACAAAGATGACCACAGTGGTTTCGCTGTGGGCGGCAGGGGGGAAATAAGACAAGTGGTCAGTGTGGTGTAGAGGTGAGAGTCTGTATATTCTTCTGCTTTCTAAATCAAAGATAGTATCATTTCACCAGACAAGTTATTTACACACACAGATTTACACATGGGTTCCAGTAAATCTACTGTCAACATCTATTTTATAGTTTGTGCCTCACATGTACATATGTGTGTGTCTGTGCAGTCAAAGGGCTAAAATAGTAAGGAATAACTGTCTAACATGCATTGAGAAACTGATAGCATCATGCTGCAACTTGATGGGTGGGACACGTATACAGTATCTCTTACCTGTCAGCCAAAAAAGGAGTTGGAACATGTGAGTTTATGTACAAGCTGAGGGCTTCAATACATATCAGGCAATCAAGTTTTTCATACTGCTTATTTGTTCTTTCTCTAAATGCTAAATTAGGCCAATTAGGACACGATTCACTCAAAAGTGAGAACAAAACAAACATGGGGGAAATTACAAGGCAAAGAATAACGTAAGCTTAAGTGGAGAAATGAAAGTGGACATTTTGTATGCTTGGAAAATTATATTTCACTTTCAGTGTTAGCCACTGGCGTGGGAGGTGAGGTTTGTTGAATTTACTGGAATAATGCTGCCCTCAAGTACACATAACTGCTGAGACTTCAAGTGACCGTACATGAATGAGCAATCAAAACTGTACCCGGGAAAGCACAGGAACCTCATTCACAAGTCAAAAGGAGGAATGATGTAGCTAATAAATAATAAAACCATTCCATAACCACTTCATTCTGCTGCTACAAACACTTCCTTTGCACCACTATAAACCCTTTTCTGACCAAGACCACTTGACTGTAGGAAAAATAGTACATGAGACTCGCAAGAAGGATCTTCCCAGTGGCACCTAAATGCAGCGTAAACCTGACACTACAAATACACACTGATTTATATACTGTGGATGTCCTGAGGTGGGGGTAATGTAGTCATAAAGCCAGTAACAGTTGTAGGTTGCCATCATGCCTATATAAGGAGAAACTGTGCTCCCATTAAAGCCTCTGTCGTGCTGGCAGGTTAATTGCATGTTATGTTGATGTTTAAAGTGCTTCTTTCGCGGTGGCTTTCTCAGAAATGGAATTTACTCCGTCCTTTAAGATATTTTTACAAGTTCAAACAATAATACTGGTTTTGTGCTTTAGAATAGCGGTTCGGTTCTAATTAGGTCTAATCCAGACTCAGGAAGCCGGTTCTGGTTTAGGCTTTTTAACATTGAACCCCCTTTTTAAAGTCATACTGCCTTGTGCCTGAGTATAGGTACACGATGAACCTTTGTTTTTTCAGCTTTAACACATTGCAGTGTATCGTATGATTTATGGTCGCATGGCCTTCAACACACACACACACACACACACACACACACACACACACACACACACACACACACACACACACACACACACACACACACACACACACACACACACACACACCTTCCATTGCCTATTCAAACCATCCTGCCTCATTTGGAAATGAGGAAAGTCAACATTGCTCCGTTAGTATATTTTAAACAGGGCTACATTCCACCTATACTGCATAATGGTATGATATTTAATTGATCACTGTAGGGGAATTCTCCAATGAGCTATGTGCACTGGAGGACCAAATGCGATCCAGCTTTTGGTTTTCATATAGCTGCCAGATTTGGAAAGGTTTTGCAGGTTTGAACATGAGCCAATTTGGGCTGAGAATCAGCTGGAGCGAGCAGAACCCCAGCCAGCTTTGGTCCATAGTAGGCCTGTGGATGGGATGCAAGTCATTCATCACCATTCTAGCATGACGTTGAGAACAAGGTGCGCCAGATTTAGTCAACTAAGGACCAAACTATATACAGTAGATACCTGTATAAACTTCTTTTTTTTATCTCAGTGGTTTTAATTAAATAAAAAGGGGCATAGTGTGATCTTAAAATACCAATGGCAGTGGAAGTGGGCAAACTACATGTCATCGCTGTGAAAGCATCACAGAGAGTGGAAGCAACTACAGAGAGGCAGCAGTTTGACACTGAGATGGTCCAAACTAGAAAAGGACAACAACAACAACAACAACAACAAATTGTTGATGTTGAAAATAATTGTTTGAGAAAACAATTCCAACCCAAGGTCCACTTACTAGCTTTCAACCATATCACATGGACTTTATAAGAGGTTGGAGATCATTTTTGACCATGAAACTAGTAGGAAAAAAAAGCTAGTAACTGGACCTTGAGTTGGGATTGTTTGTTTTGCCTCAGCACTTTACTCTGCGCCCCACCTTGCAGTAAGCACAGCTAAAACCGCTGATGTATCATTTATTTGTGTCCAAACCATAACAAACATTATCTCACATGCATTAACCCTTAGCTAAACTTTTTTGTGTAAAAATGGTGACAAATGCTGTCTCCCATGCATGCCTGTCGTCCATTAGTTGTTAGTTTTGGACTCTGTGCTTATTTCACAAGTTCTGTGTGAAATGAGCCGCCAAATGTTCCGCTACGTTCGCTGCCAAACGTGCTCTATCAATCAGCCATACACCCATCCGTCCATGCACGTGAAAATAATGCACAATAGACCCTGTGTGTATGTGTCGCGCCACGCCCTCTCTCCACTCAAGAACCAATGATGAGACAGGTACCTAATGCCCCTATTGTCCTCCCCCCCCCACCCCCTCAGACGCACACACAGACATGTATACACACCTTAAAGGATATGCAAGTCCCTGAGGCATTTCCTTTATCTAAGCTGTGAGGTGACGAGCTGTCAGACCC
Organism: Perca fluviatilis; assembly: GCF_010015445.1. Taxonomy (NCBI): domain Eukaryota; kingdom Metazoa; phylum Chordata; class Actinopteri; order Perciformes; family Percidae; genus Perca; species Perca fluviatilis. The sequence continues at coordinate 8,854,277 of NC_053135.1, read as the reverse complement.
TGGTGATTTAAGCGGTGATCATATAGGCAGGTAGAGAGAAAAGGTGGGATGCACACATTTTCTTCTGTTTTGCAGACTTGTGTGGTCCAACACACACACACACACACACACACACACACACAATGAGGCTATTGTCTCTCATGGACAAGCCTGAGACGGTAGGACTGAAAAAGAAAGAAAGGAGTGAAATGGTATGAGAGGTTAGAGGTGGGAAATGAATGGGAGGATAGTTTATTTAACAGCTGTTCTTAAATGCTTTGTATAAATTGTTCTGACTGAGTGTATGGTTGGCTTGGAGACAGATAATACATAATGACATTCTGTAAATAAGGATTATACTGTACAACAAGTTGTTTGGTTAACAGACGGGTTCCAACTGTTGTAGAGAATTGGAAATGATTGCTGTGGTTCGATATGCCAAGTTCTGACTTTTGATGCAAACAGAGAGAGCTTGTGGTCTTCCTTTCATACACCCATTGTAACCATTGCATAAAAAACAGACTATCTAAGATGTTCTTAACAAAAGGCGACGAAGTGTGTGCTTTGGTTCTGCCACTTTAGTGCTTAAGTGCATCACTACTGCACCTATAATCAAGCTAAAGAGCACCCACTCTTTTTCAAAAAGAGACTGCTCAAATATTTCACTTGGCGTCAGCTCAGGACCGCCAATAAAGAAAAGTAAAACTTGGCTATACAGCCAGCTTATACACCCAAAGCTAAGCAGCAATACCCAAAAAAAAGTGATGGGAGCGGCCTGTTATTAAGATACTTCAAATGTCAAGATATTACATTCATATATCATTCAATAAGGGAGTAATACTTCTTAATGACTGCGTCTCGTCGCACCGCTCAAGGGCCTCAAAGCCAAAACAGTGCAAACAATGCAATTGCCTATTAAATAGGAAGAGATAATGTTGTATTGCCTGATGTGGTTACAATGGATAGAGGCAGGAAATCCCCAAAAACCATGATTACAAAGCGTTCATCTTTCAGTAAGTATTAATAGAAAGAGCTTGGATTTCTATTGCAGCATTCTCACAAATATCACAGTGTCACCATAAACTCTAAGCAGACGCTTAGAAGCTTCTATAACCCACCATATACAAATATCAAATTGATTCTTACGTTTCTATCTATAAGCAGGGAAACAATTTGCTACTGGCTGTGAGGGCTTACTTTCTTAACACATAATGACAAATAGTATCGTATCGTGCAAATAATTTGGTTTTGATCCAGGTTTACAGATGTCTGACTCTGAGATGTATGCCTTTACCCCAATACAACAGAGGTAAATACAATATGTGAACGCATTAAGAAATCCACAGGCCAGTTAAAAACAGTTCCTACTGCGTGGCCAGGTTGGCTCAGTGGTAGAGCAGGCACACATACACTACCGGTCAAAGGTTTGGAGTCACTTAGAAATTTCCATTCCACTCCATTACAGACAGAATACCAGCTGAGATCAGATGCATTGTTTTTTTTTAATCAGGGCAGCAGTTTTCAGATTACATTATGTGTTTACATAATTGCAAAAAAATCCTAAAGGAAACACTGTGTCCTGTCAAAAATTAAAGGCAGAAAAGCCCCAAAAAATAATCTTTTTAAAAAAACAAAGAAAACACACACACACACACACACACACACACACACACACCACTTCCTACTAGATCTTTTAAATATAAACTGTAATGCTATGACCACTATAACGAAATCCTATTCAGCTCATTTATATAGACATTAATCTCAGGAGGCAGATATCTCAAAACCTAGACAAATATACCAAAAATTGTCTTTTGGTTGGCGTTATTCCCTTACATACTGTAATATTAGTGATTAGTGATTTTGGATAGTCACAGTATTCAGGCATAGCAGAAGAGACACTTAGCACTAAATATGGAGATACAACTAGGAAATAAACGATTGTCCTTCCTTTTAAAAAGGAAGAATCTTAGTTTGAGGGCAACATTTGTACACTATGTAAATATCTGAAGTTTATGGGTACATTTTTCAGCATCTCTACAACATAGTAAGCGAAACTCTTGTCAATCAAGGAATTAGTTCCCCCATAATGTTATAACTGTAGCAGTTACCTTTTCCAAATAGTGGATATGTTTTTAAAAGAAAAAAAAACTACATTTTAGATGGTTTATAGTGGGACACAGTTGACTGCCCCCACAGCGCTGAGCCAAATGGACTGATCACAGACACGTAGAGTGCTACCCAATGCCAAGCTGCATGGTAACACCAGAGAGTGAAAGCCAGACACACACACACACAGACACACAGACACACACACACAAACAGACTCAGACAAACACAGACATAGACATAAATACACAGACACGCACGCAGAGTCTCGCACAATCGTGCGGGCACACAAAAAGCCATAAAAACAGGCAGACCGAAAAACACAGACGCACACATTAACACACATACATAAACATAGACAGATATTCACAGACAACTATAGCAGACAGAGACACACTGAGCCCTCGAGGCATTCACTGTTATTTTTTCTGCCACATTGTTGGTTACCTGAGAAATAAAGTCAGACCATCACACCAGTCAGAGCTGGTTTAATGTGGCCACAACGGTCTAGTCGAGATATTTCATTGTGATGGTCAACAACCACAGTCCGACTGCAAGACCAGCATTAAAATGTTTAGAAGGTAAAGGAGAGGCCTCTGCAGCCGACAGACAGGCCAGTTTAAACATGCACCACTTACAGGCATAAATCAAGGAGAGTAAACTTGAAGTCAAGAAGAGAGTGAGTTAAAGATTTTGAGTATAAGGTGGTGCATTACATGTCTGTGTGCAAGCAAGTAGGACACACAACCTCTCACTCAGATCTGACCCACTTTATGAGGTTTTCAATTGGTTGGAATGAGACTTTAAACATCAGTCACTGTGTTACTTGAACCACTTGATGATTATTTTAGTGGATTGCAAGCTATTCAGTTCATCTAGTTACTGACTGATTATGTGCCCGATTTGTGATGCAATTTGTTAAGTGCTATTTAGGTTTTTTGAACAAGCGAGAAGCTAAATGTTGGACCGCGATGCACGTGACATAAACCATTCTGGGACTGGAGAATAAAATCAACAGTTTGAACCAATGCAAAATTTCCTGGCTATTTCCCTGCTTTAGGCCTCACTGCACTCACTACACATTGAGCACGCCAGGGTTCACTTGGAAGGAAACCACAGATTCTCTGACAAGTTGGACTGATTTGATGTAAGAAGCAGAAAAATGCATGACCAAATATCAGGGATGGAAAACGTACTAGAACATTTTACTCAAGTACATGCAAAAGTTCTTGTGCAAAAATGTGGCTACTTAGATAAAAGTTAAAACAAATAAAAGTATGATGATGTTCCTCAAAAAAAGGCTTCCAAATAAAGTGCATCAACATACTACAGTAACATCAGACCACACGGAGGCCTGATGGCCAAAAAAACTGATTATATTCCTTTTCTATGGATGGCACTTTACAGCATATACAACTTGGTTAAGACCACCTTCGTCAGTATAATATTACAACAATTTACCAGACAAGAGGATAAAACTCAGACAATTAAAAAAATGGCAGAGAATATACAAAAAGAGTTGGAGCCCAGAAGTTAAATAGCCTGCCAGCATCACCAAGGTATTCAACACAGATGATGTAAATATAAACCCAACAGATACAGATCACAAACACACACATTATGTAGCCTAGTGACCTGCGCACACACACACACACACACACACACACACACACACACACACACACACACACACACACACACACACACACACACACACACACACACACACCTAGAACTTACCGTCCTACTGACCTTGTTGTTGTACTCATACTCACCTGTCTCAACGTTCAACAACTCGTGTGCACCGCGGAGTCCTCCACAAACTGTTCCAGGTTCAACTTCTCTACTCATTCATTGCCAATGCAGAATATGGCCGCAGTCCACTCAGCTTCTCTGGTCCCACTATAACCTGTCCGCCTCTCTGGTCCCACTATAACCAGTCCGCTTCTCTGGTCCCACTCCAGCTCCTTAAATTCAAAACGTTTGGAGCTGAAAGAGTGTCATGCAGTCACAAATGTGAAAGGTATTACAAACAAACATCCCAAAAGGCCTCACAGACCTTACTGAGAGCAGACAAGCTCAGCGCGCACCTGTTTGCTCACGCAATTATCTTGGGTGAGTTTGATTAGTGTCACGAGCGTTGAGCGTGCTTGATGGCTGGTGCAATTAAAGGCAGATGCAACCTTTATTTCTTTCTTTACCTAGGCCTATACCAAGGTACAATCATTGTCATCTTAAAAGACTGCAACTTGCAGCATTGAGGGAAATAAAAGAAAAGTACACAGAAAATGACTTTGTTACAGCAACAGAGTTTTAGTTTCACCCCTGCCAAATATGGATATTTAATTTGACCCTAGAGGATAGTGCAAGAAAGTGTTAGTTAAAGGGGCAATCCAATCCTTATGTTACATGTTAGTGTTGTGAACCTATGAAAAGTGCATTGAAATAGGGTGGATTTTGACTTGTAGTCACTGAACAGCACAAGCCATGATGTAACCACCATGAACCCTGAGTGTGATCCTTTAGAAACAAGGAACAAAGATGTACAGAGAAGAAGAAGAAGTCCGGTGTGTTTGATGTTATTCTGCTGACCTGAAGTTACAAACCCGGTGACGCTATAACGCCACCTTTGACCTCCTCGGCCACGCTCACACACACACACAAACATCTATACACACACACACGCACGCACAAACACACACAGAAGACCTTAGCAACTGTTGCTGTTTGGCCTTCTCTTTAGTCCACGCACCTACAGCCAACCTTTGCTCCAGAGACACAACATGGTAAATATACACATAATTGGAGATACAATGGCTCTAAACAGAGACGAGAGAAGAGAAAAGCGTCTTTGTCATTCACATAACTTTTTATTGAGTCCTACACACCAGTGACAAGCAATTCACTACTTAAACTTTCTCTGAGCGTGTGTGTGTGTGTGTGTGTGTGTGTGTGTGTGTGTGTGTGTGTGGCCCAGACCCTGATGAAATCGCAGTAATCCTCAGGGCAGATAAAGCCCTGTTGGTGGCAGTCCGGGAGGCCCCAGGCGCTCGCCGCCCGGCCCAGCCTGGACCAAGCAGGGACCAGGAGCTATAAGCTGCTTTCTCTGTGTCAGTCGCCTCATGCCGCACCAAGACACAGCCAGCACTGGTGCTTGTGGGCAATAGAGGACATTTAACATTTACACACACAGGAGTGAAAACAAACAGTCATGCATGGAGTCAGTGCAAGAACACAGGCTGAAACTGCAAAATCTTCTGTTTTCTTTAATAACACACAATAAAACACACTGTATGATCCTTCCACGCAGATACTTACTCAGCACTGCTTTTTTCCCTCTCAGGATACATTTCTCAACCCTCATGAGCCACCTTAAAAACAAGACCCTCCTCTTGGCTCCAGAGCATGTCTGGGGTGGATTTCCCCATGGTGCAATGCTGACACCAGCAGGCAAAAATGAAGAATTACATGCAAAATCTCTTAAGGTGGACCAGTGTTGATCGTAGACTCAATTTTCAACAGGGTGGATGCTTTGGAGAGAAACTAATGTGGCTGGTGCTGAAGTGATACCTCGCTTAACATGAAATTAATAAACATGGATTTCATTGGATGAAATTATTCAAAATTTCATCTTCAATCAGTGCACTTTTAAAGGAAATAAAGGTGCTGTTCACTATTATACCAAAAGAGGAAAAACATCCTCAGAGGTGGTCAGGAGAGGTCAGATGCACGCACACACACACACACACACACACACACACAAACACACACACACACGCATGCACGCACACACGCACACACAGAAAGAGAATCAGAAGCCAAAGGGATGCCAGCCAAGCCGTATGTGATGGATGCTGTTTGAGATATCTGCCTTTGGCCAAAGTAAAGTGCAAAGTGTGTGCATCAGCACAGAGCACAACCCCAGAGAGTCACCCATACACACACACACACACACACACACACACACACACACACACACACACACACACACACACACACACACACACACACACACACACACACACACACACACACACACACACAGGAGCTGCTGGGTCAGAAACTGCATAGAGGAAGAGTTCTCCAGTTAGTTATAAAGATAACTTTTCTTGCCAGCCTGTTGCAGAGACCTCCATATATGGCAAAGTTGCCAAGGTGAACATGACATAAAACACAAAAAAAGGCAAATACATGTTTAGCTTTAGTGTTGCAGCGATCTAAGGGAAAAACACATTGTGCATGCTTCCAACTTGTTTTTCCAGCTTACAGTAAGCCTTAATGCCTCTTCGTGATAAAAGATCTTCAAGATCAAGCACATCAAACTAATAACCTGAGGGACCTGTGGGTGAGAGACAGAGAGAGGTAGAGAGAGAGAGAGCAGATTAGATAAAGCAGAGAAGATTGGAGACACAATAGCCAGATGAGAGAGAGGTAGATAACAGGATCAGCCGGACACACCGCAGGACCGCCGCTTTGACAGGAGAGGGGACCTGCTGGGGAGTTTGGGACTCACACAGATAATCCAATGTCAGGGCACTGGAACACACACACACACACACACACACACACACACACACACACACACACACACACGGTACAAACACTTAAAAAGATTTTTTTTAACAATTTTTATTCAGAATAACTGTTTCTTCCCATGTTGGACTTTGTTTTTGTTCCCAGATGTAAGAAAGCTAGAATGAGGCTTAGGTTATGTCTTTTTTAGTCATTGTTGTCAGTGAAGGTCCTTGCAAGTATAGTAACACAGACCAGTTTTTGTGTGTGAGGCTGCATGTCTTTACTTTATGTCTTTACTGCATATTTCTCTTTACATGTGGTTAATGGGTAATTGCATGGCAGGGAATTGTTGTCTTTTGTCTCTCTTTTCTCTAGTTTAAGTGGGATCAAACCAAAACAACTTAATTCAGCGACTCCTCTCGTCTACGCCAGCAACAATGCGTTGCCTTTGTCCCTCTTTCATATTTGACACAGATTAGTGTACTCTGGCAATGAATTATGCTGTCTTTTTCCTTTAGGGAGACGTGAGCTTAATGAAAACAGATTGCAGGAGTGGAAATATGAAGAGTGTGCCAAGATTTCAAATCTCAGGCAAAAACTAGAGCAACGAAAACTGATTGCACTGAAATTGTGATTACAGGGACTAACTGGGAAAGAGTGGAGAGTTTTATTGTGTTCTTTATCTCAGATACAGTTGATGAGTCATTTTGAAGATTAAAACACCAAGCAGGCTGGGTTAGCCTTTATGTAAAAATTGATCTTGGGAAAATTTTGTTCCCATTATTTCAAGCTGTTATCGCTCTCAGAGGACAGATGATTCATGTTCAGCAGCCTTATGACATAGCTTCACCTCAGCCCAACGTCACTCCTTCACAAACGACAACGTGCCTTCCCTCTTATCGGAAAAAAAGGAGTTTGTTCCACCATCAACCAACGTCAAATGAGCATCTTGCTAACGTCACAACCAATTTGAACTGTCGAGTGTCTTTTGGACTGGAGGGCTGAAGCTTCGGCCAAGTTAAAGCTAAGATAAACAAGGATGAGAACGGCTGTAGTTCGAGAAAAGGAATAGACCAGAACTAGGAGCCGCTGACCTCTTTTTGTTTCTGTTTGGGTTTGGATCATGGCCAGTCTTTGGAACCCAGCAGTTTGCTGACTATTATTATTTGTTAAAGTGGTCTGTTGGAGATGATAAAGCGAGGCAAACCAAGGGTAAACACTTTAGAGGAACTGCGGGTTTTCATACTTTCTCAATATCTAATGGCTAGCATTTAACTCAATCCCCATGACAGTTTCATCTAAAATAATCATGCAATAATTACTTGCGACAAAGCAGTAGACCATAGTACAACTTTCAAAATAAAAGTCCTATTCATTGGACTTGAGTTCCCAAAGTTAACGTGTGCTTTAGTTTAGTTGCCTAACCATAACCGTACATGCGTGGACCTTAACAATAGTTTATTTCCTATAACCATGATCTCTACCTAACCTTAACCATACCGTTGTTGTGTACAAGAAAATAAATGATTGTTACGTGTCCTTTCTCTAGTTGTTGTGCGAATTATGACGTGTCTGTCAAGAGCAACATCAAAACCTCTCAGAAAAGTAATTTGCATCCTTTTTCTTCCTTATGGCAATGGGGTTTTAGTTGCCTAAAATCTAACCAAACCAAAATCAGTTTTGCCTGTGAACACATGGACACAATGTTCACCCTCCTGTGATGTCTTCCTCTCCTGTTCCATCCTCACTGATCACCAGCCTCCAGATGGGGGGATTTGTTTGCCACGGGGGTAAACAACTAGCGCCTGGGTGGCTCCTGGACTCCGTTTCCCCTACCCTCCATGTTCTCTTTTAGGATGACTCTGTGAAGCCGCGTGCTTCTTAACTCTTAACTTATTTCACCCCGCAGGCAACACTGACCAAGGCACGTTTTTATTCACAACAGCAGCGTAGAGTCATTTGGAAGGAAAGAAAGGATTCACACTCAGATGTTCCCAGCTGGTCTAAGAATGAAAGAAACCTCCGAGGTCAGAGGCCTGGCTCTATTCCTCGAGGGAAACCATTTCTCCCTGTGTGGTTAATTCCATAACATAAAGCAGCACACAATTCCGTTTTTTTTTTTCTTCTGTTTATTCTTCTTCTCTTTTTAAGATGTTTACAAAGGCTTGCACTTGTTGTACACTCCTCTTGTACACTGCTCGGCCGTCATTTGGACTCATAAGGGTGTTCTAATGGGACCGGAACATAACAGTTTATTTTGGCCGGACTCTTCTTCATCTACTCACTTCCTCCTTGTGTCGCATTATTGTTGCTTCTGTCAGTACTTAACCGTCCATCTCCCTAGCCTTTCTCAACTTTAAATTTGTCTCTTGGTCAACCATCCAATCCTCTTTTCTTGATTTCTTCGTTTTAACCCGTTCCCGTTGTAAGAATGTTTTTTCCCCTTGAGCCACGATGTCACTTTTCGACCACACAAGTCCATGTTCCACCAGAGCAGGTCAGTGTCCCATCAACAAGACCAGCTGGGAGGAAGTCCTAAAGTGACTCTTGTCTCGACTGTTAAAGTACCCATATTATGAAAAAATCACTTTTTCTGGGATTTGGGGTGTTATTTTGTGTCTCGGGTGCTTCCACACGCATACAAACTTGGAAAAAAAACAAACATCCATGCTGTTTTGAGTGACATACGGGTTTCTGAATGTATCCTGCCTTCAGTCTCCGGGTGAGCTGGTAAAAAATCTGCAGGGTTTTCTACGTCAGCAGCCGAGACGAGGTGGCTTACCACTAGCATGCTACCTTATTCTCAATGGCAAAACACTGCTACGGCACACACAAGTTCACCATAATCTACAAAAGTACTACTTACATGTCCCTGTTCTGCAGGTATTCCACGCAAAGTTGGAAGTGCGCCCTCATTTAGAAGAAGTCTTCCCGGCTAATCCTGCCTTGTAACTGACCGAAGTTGGAGAAACAGCCTTTCTTTTACTGTCTATGGAAACAGCTAGCTAGCTGATATATGATCCTTACCTAGCTACTGGGCATGTGCGAGTGCCAACAAAGATCTTACAGAAGTAAGATGTCTCACTCTGTAGCTAAAACAGAGACCTGAACACACAGGGTGAAAAGAGGAGCTGCAGCAATGTGTAGTACAACAAAAATATGGTGTTTTTTGAAAATTAAACCATGTAAAACTATTCTGGTACAACCTCGAAATACAATTATGAACCTGAAAATGAGCATAATATGGGCTCTTTAACATTGTCTCTCGAGGTTTCATGCTCACAGTTTTAAAAACCTTAAATAAAGTCGGGTGTTGATCCTGTAAAGCGAGGGACATTATACAGGGAGGTCCAGTGGGTGAAATCTTACCATGAAAACCCTCCCGAGTTCTTTTAAGTTCTGTTGGTGAAACTGTATAGTGCAGAGGAAGATATAACAAGGAAGTGAAACATGATCAGAAGAAAGAAGAAAGCAAAAAAGATAGCGGAGCGTGCATGCGCGTCATATTTGTGAAAATTAATTTGCGTGCACGTAGCTGCTCATTGTTTGCTCGGCTGTGTGCTGAGTGTGTTCTCTCGTCGTGTCCTGTCTGTGTCCATTATGGCGATAAGGCCTCCATTGAAGTGCTGCCAGAACCACAGATAAAGAGCCACAGAGAAACTTTTCTGTGAACATGCCGCTCCTGCAGACCCCCGCCACCCCGCCGGTGCCAGGATCCCATCAACATCCCCTCCGAAAAAAAAACTCCTTGTCCCTCCAGGCTACGTTTCTCATATCCTAACTTCTCATTCTCTGTTTTCCTTTCTTCTGCTCGTACTGTTCATACCAGGCTCTTTTACTTGGAGCTAAAAAATAAGGTTCCTAGCCTGGAGACATAATAACGTCCTTGTCATATATTTTTTGCGCAAAATGGAATGCACGTTAATTCTTGCGTTTGCAAGATTGTTCATTTACTCGCAGGACGGATTTCTGCTGAAAAAACAAAAAATCAAAGGGATGTTTTTTTAAATGAACTCTTCTCCTCTCCTCTCTCCTCTTCTTTTCTCTAGTTAAACTCATTGTTACGCCCTTGTCAGTGCACCAATTAGTACTGTGTTGGCTACTTACTGTCCACAGACGAGTTCTGAGGTGACCACGCATGGGTAAACCCGCACAAACACTTTACACATCACGAGTTTCGCTGTCTCACTCACCCATGCTCATACGGGCCGATACTGCATGGTGATAAATGCATTCACTCGAGCAATGAACATTACCCCCACACACTCTTTCTCTCCCTTTATCTGAGTCAGATGTGTGTCTGAGACAGACGGTAGGTGCTCTGAAGTCCTGCCGGGTGGGTTGGAGCCACACTTTGAGGGCGCAGCAGGGAGGCTAGCGTGCCAGGCCCTCTATGCCTGTTTCCTCAAAGGACCCCTGAGACCCAGCATGCCCGCTGGTGCCGTTTAGGCCTGCCAACAATAAGCCTTATTAAAGCACTTAAGGAGGCACAAGAACGGGTCTGAATGTCACATACACAGCAGGAGAAACCTGAGGTTTCTCTACCCTCCGTCTGATAGCAAACAACACACATCCTAACGTTTTTTTCTAAGCCTTTACCGTCGTGAGGGTGGTCCTTATTCCCTGGAACAATACTCAGTCAAGGAACCTTTTTGTAATTTAGATGTGTTGGCCATTCACACAAACACACTGTATATAGTGTACAGGACAGGTGATTCAAGTCATAACATAGTCAAGAAAAGCCTCCACTGTCAACGTGTCCGCTATAGAAACCACTAAAAAACTAAATAAAATAATGAAGTAATATGTCTGGAAGGAGTATGCAGCATTTGAGTTTTTAGGGTTAATTACAGAGCAGAGATAATCAAGGATCACAAGCATAAAATAAAATAAAAAACATATATTGAAAAGACATGTCTAACGCATCAGCAAAGCAATCCTTAAAAGCAAGCAGCATTAAGACAACAATGTGGGTCTCTGTCTTCTGAGTATAGAAATAATACATGCACTGTAAATCAATGAAAACATGTTATCAGCTGGTTCTGAACCTACTGGCGTACAAAAACCTTCCAGAAACGGTCTGAGATCACTGTCTACACATGGTCTTCATACACCTGCTTTACATCACATTAACATCACTATAACATCACTAACAGGGCTGGAGCCCTTTCTGCTGTCTAAAGCTTTGTCTCGTATATAGACGTGTTCATTTCTTGTTTGTTTCCTTAGCTATAACAGGCAAGTGTGTCATCAGAACTAACCGCTGAAAACACACTTGTGCTATTTATTTTCACTACAACATGTATTTCTGACTGAATGACAGCCATTATGCCCCCGGAGAGGATTTTATTTTAATATTGTATGTCTCATGATTAGAGTGAAGCCAGAGACACAGGGCATTACAGGACAACATGTCTGCAGGCAGGGCCTCTCACTGTACTTTCATGGTTACTTAGAATTGTGAAAACAAGCAGAAGAGTTGCCGGAATATAAACAGAAAAACCTTTTTATTTTAAGGAGTTTAATTCCAACCCTTTCTGATCCCTTTTATATACAGAATTACTGCTGGCAGGAATCAGCAGAGAAAGTTTTGGCTATCATAAGACCTTTACAGCATTGTGACATGTTATGTTATCATCCATACCATGGGATTATGTGTATTAGAAGGACTTTTTTGCATGCACAGATTTTCCAACGCTGAAACAAATAAGAATAAGAAAGGCAAAGACGAGCTGTGACCCAGTTAGGGCTCTGCCAACACAAAGAGTTAATGGTTTGCTCTGGTTTTATTTGTGTGGGATCCTCCGGACCAACGGAGACAAGAGCAGACACAGAGAAGATTCATGAAAGGGGGACTGGTGGAAGAAATGAGGATCACCATGCTCTGTGTTTGTCAACAAAGTTTCCCCTCCAGCTGTGATGGCACACTGGTTGGATTTTTCCACAGATGTGCACCACAGCGGCACAAAGATCCAGTAGGTGGATCGTGGCGACTTGATCCTTACATCCAACAGAAGTCATGGGAAGGAGGTCGGGGTAGATTGTGGAGAATAAAGAACTTTGATACCGGAGATTTAGAGTCAAAGCAATGACTTTTCTCCAAATATCGTAGGAAAACATATCAAATATGCAACCAAACATCTTTGAAAGTACAGACACTGCTGGAAGCAACCTGCTTTAAAGCCGATTTGTCTGTACTCACAGATAACTTATGTGAGAGACCAACACAATATAGTACACGGCAGGCTGCTAGGTTATCATAAATAGGTTGTATAATGTGTGCAGGCCTGTAATGTTTAGCGCCATCACAATGTGGAATAGCTTGCCAACTATCAGTGAGTACATTTACATGCACACCAATATGACGATATTCCAAATTTGATACAGGTCATGTAAACAGCATATTCCGGTTGCATATTCCGATTAAGGCCTTTTTCCGAATATTGCATTATCCAATTAAGACACGTGGGATATTCCGGTATTATTCGGGTTTTAGAGGCATTCTTTGGACATGTCTACAGAGCATTTGGAATATGCGTCTCAATCGAGGTTTTTACTGCAGTTTACGCCCAGGTTACGGCCTCTTGCCTGTTTACGGCTTATGGTCAGCTGTGTGCGTTGCTATGGTTGCTGTACTCAAACCAACCAGCCAAAAGTTTGCAAGGCTGCAGACCCCTAAAAGAAGGAAAAACACAGCTACTTCTAAATATTATCAAAGACTTGGATATCAACAGGTTTTTGGATATGAGTCGACCTTTTCAAGAAGCTGGTTGAAGGAATTTGAGAGGGAGGCTATGTTTGCATGGTCCAACAAGTCCACCACCGCTGGTAAACTTTGAAAAAATCGTATTTTGCATGGCTATATGTAAACGGGAATATTAGTGGAATATTCACTTTCTTTAGCCATGTAAACAGCTTAGTCGAAATATGGTCTTTTACAGAATAAGGGCAAAAAACGGAATATTATGTGCATGTAAACGTAGTCACTGTGGAGGCACCCAGTAAGGCTAGTTTCAGAAGACTTAGAAAACCCTTCAATAATTCTTGACACTATAATTTAGGAAACATGTACATACACAGTGACATTCTTTTACTTGCACTATATGTTTTAAATGTATGTAAAATGTGCATGTTTTGATATTTTTTATGTATATGTTATGATTGTTGTATGTGGACTCCAGGAAGAGTAGCTGCTACATCTGAATAAAGGAATGAAGGAAATAGGAGCACGGGTGTGGAGGCAGGTGGTGGATGGCCAGCACATCCAACTTTCACCTCCCATCCTAGACTGGCAATTAAAATGTGCAGAGCCAAAGGTGTGGTCAATAGGCTTTGCATTGCGTGATAGTACAGTTCCATGAGGGAAAGGTACTGACCTCAGATGAATACCTCTGTTATAGTTTGAATTCATAATTGCATCATTGCAGTGTTTCTTCTTTAATAATATTAAGAAGAAGCACTCTTGATTTCGCACCAGACGATTAGTTGTTCTGCGAAATTTGTACGAAATCTGTATGAAAGGATTTCATACAGATTTCGTACATGGCACGTTTAGGGAAAAGTGGGCAACAATTCCACCACTTCATCATAAAGTAACTCCTGGAATGTGTTGAGAGTAATGGACTGGTGATGTTAAGAGTGTCTGTGGGTGTTTTTTCCTCATTAAAGTCATGCCGGTTAAGACAGGGGGAGGGTAATATGGAGAATTTACTCTTCAAAAAGTGGTTTGTCATTTTTGTGGTCTGTTGCACTCAATTCTATTTGTTTCTTGTCTGAGCTCTTCCTGGCAACCACCAAGCCCAGAGATGTCCGCGACTTCAAACTGTAGCGCCTATACTTTGTGTCTTAAGGGTGAAGCTGAAGGCAGACTCCTGATGAAGATATTGGCAAACTTAAATGAATCAATATCCTATAAAGAAACAGCATTTCTTTTTTGACACCATTGTTTAGAACACACTGTTTCTCTGTGTACCAGGAATGGAATGGGTCAGATGGAAAAATCCTCAAAATTCTTCCAGTTAATCAAATTAGACAAATACAAATAACCTGCCTTTTTATTTAGATTAGCAAAGTACAGTAAAGCCACCGTGATTGCAGGAAATCGCTTTTTCTTTTTAAGGGAGGCATATTTTTCCATGACTGCTGAGCGCCTTCTCTCCAAAAGGTGGATTGCATTGAGACCTGTGCTCAGAACAGTTCCAAAAGCAGAAAAATCCATGTAAATTATATCTGATACTCGTGCGCTCTGCGACCGTGAAAAGAACCTGAGCATGGCGGCCTGTCATAATATGTCCTTGGAAGAGGCCTGGGTCAAATAATTTCAGTCTCTGCATATGTTTTAACCTGGATGGCGCTCAGGAATGATGGAATTTGGTGTATTCAGATGATTCAAAATAGAGTCAGGTGGTCAGTCTTTGAATTGAAAAGCCAAATGGCCACACTCGAAATGAAATAAATTGTCTAAATGAAGATAACGGTGCACACTTTGGGATAGTTTCCCCTCTTTGTTTGTCAATAGTGAAAGAAGTAGTTGCGTGTGAAGAATAAAACCCAAACTCTGCCCACCATCATTCAATTCTTCGATTGGGAACTGGATATTTATACTGTTTATTGATCCCCAGTGGGGAAATTACAATATGAGCTGCAACAGGGAGCCTGGGTAGCGACAAGTGGAGTGGGGTGAGGAAACGCAAGGAGGTTCAACACCAAACGGACACTACGGGTCTGCACGCTTCTCTGATTATCTCCAATTTCTGTACGTTTCTGACAAATTTTGCCTCCATCATCAGCTCCCTTGCTGGGGCTGTACACATGAAGCTATGAATGAGTTGAGCATGTGTACATCCGTCAATGGTATCCATCCGATGGGAGAGCAATCTTTTCCGAGTCAGTTTGTGGTGATGAAACAGGATGAATGTTGAAATCTACAAGCAAAAAAAAGAGAAGAGGGTCTGAAGCAGTTTAACCTAGTCTGGTGCATCTGGCAGCTATCTGGCTTAATTGCCAGGGATTTCCATTGCTTCTTAGCAGTTTAATCATCTCTCGCCGATTTTTGTGGGCCATCTGGAAATGATATGCTCTCAATTAACTCTCCTCTTCCCCGTTCAAGGTTTTAAGACTTTGTTCCACTTTGAAGTTGCTTCCAGGCCTACAGCAGACTGAGGCTTTACTTCAGCTTCACCTAGGCCACGATGCTGAAGCGCCGTCGTAGACGTAGGAGCGGCTGCGACTACCGCACATCACTTATCTGCCGGCCTAATTTTTCCTCCTCTCTCCCTCAGTCTCACTTTGTTTCATGAACCTGGTCCTTATTAGCCCTGAAAGTGGAAAATGGCAAATGATTGAATAACTGCTGGATGAAATTTGGAGGGGGAATTTTTCATTCCCCGCTGACAGGTAGTGACACTTCTCACATTAAAGCGTGCAGGTTGAGACGTCAAGGCCTGATATTGTTGCACCAGCAACCCTGTTCCTGTTTTTTTTTATTTTATTTTTTTATTGAGGACGTACAACACCTTTAGAGCCCCTGCATAGTGAATACCTCTTTATATCACTATTGTGTCGGCTTGTGTAATTCTGCCAGATGTGAAAGTCTTTGAAAAAATGCCAAAGCGATGCAGTTTTACACTTTATAAATTAGGTAATTTGGACAAAGCCAAAGTGCCTTGAGTGTAAACAAAGGTAAAAAATGAGCATACTCCGATCTGCAACCCTCGAATAACAAATGAGAGCAAACAGCAAAACGCTCATAAAAATTAATTAACTTCATGAGGATGGAAAAAGTGATGGATGTCTCGCTTCGTTGCGTTTCAGTCTGCGGATCCTCGCCAAGGCTATAATTTGCATCCTTGCAGTGATGTTTATGTAGGAGCAGATGTTTTATTGAAATTCGGGGCGATGCAAAGCTTCGATCCATGCAGTCTTCTTAGCGCTTCAAATCAATCGTCCCAACAGCCCTGTTTACCTTATAAATGAATGAGACAATGCATCTGATGACTTTGTTTTAGTCTGTGCGACCGTGTGTACACGTTTAAAACACGTGTGGGATGGTCGGGGAGCAGGGAAAATCAGACTTTTGGGTATGAAGTCACATGGCAAGTAGCTAGCTAGGTGATGGCAGAGGGCCAGCTTTCCACCTTATGATGAGAACCATGTATCTGGTGCAACACATGCGGAGGAAGGTATGGTGTCAGAGAATACCAGCGTTGCTGCATCATCGCAGCAGCTGGACGGCCACCTCAGCTGTTCATGATCCTCTGCCTTTCTTCTTTTCCTCCATCTCTATTATTCCTTTCTCCTTTTTTCTCTCCACCCTCGCTTCCTGTACTCCTCCTCGCCGTACATTGTCTGGCGGCCACCATATGTGAAGCTAAAAGCAGGTCAGGGGGAATCTGGGTAGGCTTTGTTTGTGCATAGAGGTGAGCATGTCACAACAGGATTGAATACTTCCCGTGGTCCTTGACACTCCATAGGGCCCCCCGTTTCACCCAGTTCTCTGTTTAGATAAAGGGCCTCCCGCCCGCCTTTTCAGGGGCCCCCAAGTCCTTACAGCTGAGATGCAGGCGGGAGTGATTATTTAGACGGGAAGACGTGCACGTGCTCAGCCCTCCCCTCCCATTCCTCCCAACTTTTATGCTTGCAAACTCACCAGCTCAGCAGTGTGAATCCCCAGTCTCCCGTTGCAACCTGAGGGTCCTTTTCCTGCTGTTTAGAAGCAACAAACAAGTTATTGTTTATTTACTGCAGGCTTTATAGCAGCATAAAGCATTAATGAAGCTGATTGTCAATTTGCTGAAGTCCAGTGGGATTACCTGAGTGAGTTATAAATGTGAAGCAAACAATCCCAGTGGGTTGAAAGCCCCACAACTCTATGAGGTGCTTAATTCTCTCCGTTTTCATGTTATTTATTGGACTTGCAACAACTGAAAGTACTTGAGTGAAAAACGTGTCAGCTTCAACATGTGGTTCTCAGTAACTGTGACAAATAATAGCAAGACAAAACAGACAAAACAAAAGACAGTATATTAAGAAGAAAAAGGAAAATGTGGTTAAACATCGGCATATTGAAAGCATAAACATACTGTATAATGTTGGCATTGACTCTGGAGACTGCATGTGCAACATATTTCGACTGATCCAAAGCTTTTTTTGGTGAGTGGGACCCAACAGTATTTGTTGGGTCTGTTAATACAACTTTCTGTAGACCAGGAAATGCATAAACATATAGAGGAATAAGTATTAAATTCACAGCCGAGTCTGAACGTAGTCAAATAGGACATCATATTAATGTGGTGTTTAATAGACAGTAGCTCCTATAAGCTCATATGATCAATTTGAAATATTAGGGGAAGCATACACCAGTGTGTTTTAGCCAGGACTTTCAGGAGGTCCAGACACATCTTCAAGACCATCGGAAATCTTCTGTCTTTAATGTTATTATGAGTGTGCTCCTATCACCAAGATTGTTGTGATCCACCTTTAAAAACCACTAGGATGTGGCTGGGTTGGTTCAGCGCAGGCGCACATATACTGAGAGGCTTGGACGCAGAGGTCCAGGGTTCGAATCTGACCTGTGACAATTTCCTGCCTTGTTAAACCCTTGTGTATAAGACTACTAGCATTGACGAGAGGCTAATTGTTTGACTTTGAAAGTCCAAAATGATAGCCTTTAACACGTTCTTGCCGAGAGTTAGATGAGAAGATTAATACCACTCACATGTAGGTGTGTGATATTAATCTTCTCATCTAACTCTCACTAAAAAATGTATTACTTTAATGAATAATACAAGACATACATGATTAGCGCATTAAGTTTACTCTTCTGCAGAGTTTCACGAATACATTAGGTGAAGTTGTAGCTGGAATAGCCATTGTTTTCACTGTAAATGTTGGTACTGCAGTAGCTACTTCCTCAGTTTCTGTTTAGTAAAATAGCATTTACATAGATGAAACACGTATATTCCAACAATGGGGTTACATTTTGAGATTTATGCATGCAAGCACATTCCCATTAAACTGTTTTGTTGTGGGAAAATAGAGGATCCAGTCCTACACCACAAATAGTAAACAGTTGTTGAGACAGTCCTCTCACAGCAGTCTCATATATCCTTCTTTCACTCAGACGGAGTAGCCTGATACCCACTTTAAATGAAAACCGTATATTACTGTGTAATAAGAAATGGCTTCTATAGCCATGACTCACTGTTTTTCCTATTTTTTTTTTTAGCTGCCTGACCTCCAGGCACCTCCCTAATTTGTCTAACACACCTTTGCGTCAAAAGGAGCCATTTGAGGTGGTTTGGGCATCTGGTAAGGATGCCCCCTGGGCGCCTCCCTATGGAGATGTTCCAGGCACGTCCAGCTGGGAGGAGACCTCGGGGAAGACCCAGGACTAGGTTGAGGGATTATATCTCCAACCTGGCCTGGGAACGCCTCAGGATCCCCCAGTCGGAGCTGGTTAATGTGGCTCGGGAAAGGGAAGTTTGGGGTCCCCTGCTGGAGCTGCTGCCCCCAGCGACCCGACCCCGGATAAGCGGACGAAGATGGATGGATGGATTGTCAAAACAGATTTACCTTTCAAAATGTGTTTGTGATATTGATCATCAAGGGGGTGATTTATCTTTAAGACTGCCCCCATTACCCTTACAGAGAGGTCAGAGATCAGGCAAAGCAAAAAAAAAAAAACTGGAACATCAAATCAACTTGCATGACCATTAACAGGCAATAAATTAGATAAACATGAAATTAAAACCACTACACGCACCTGCGTATTCAATCTAAATTATAATTTTTACAGTAGCCTATTATGAATAACAAATGAAGCTGCTCTTTCTTGAGTGACCCTAAATACAACTGGGTGTCATTAAACAGACATGGTAGAACAGAATATGTCCACCTGAGCCGCTGTGCTAAGCCAACACGTTCCACAAATTCCTGCCTGGTTCAAAAAAGGAGAGAAAGAAAACCAGAAGAAAAAAAAAAGATCATTTATGGATAATTACAACCACATTTTCAAGACGCACTCTAGTTCTTGGATGACCAATGAGATGTCTGATCTGATAAAGAAAGAGCGATGGGTGAAACAAAGGCTGTTAATAAGCAGTGGTGGAATGTAACTGTAAAAGTACTGACCTCAAGTAAAAACATTTGAGGTAGCTGTACTTGTACTTTACTTGAGTCTTTTCTTTTCATGCCACTTTCTACTTCTACTCCACTACTGTACATTTCAGAAAGAAATATTGTACTTTTAACTCTTTTTTAACTTTTAACATTAATCTGACAGCTTTAGCTACTACTTACTTTACAAATGCAGTTTATAAAATCTGATGTTTTATTATAAATTAACTACCCAACAATATAACAGCCTACAAGTCCAGCTGAAATGATTAGACCATTAAACACACAACTGTTTGGATCAGTTCCAGAGGTTTTTTTCTGCATTGCGTACTTTTACTTTTAATAGTAAAAGTACATTTTCCTGACATTACTTACAGGTAACATTTTCAATGCAGGACTTTTACTTGTAACAGAGTATTTGTTACAGTGTGGTATCAGTACTTTTACTTAAGTAAAGGATCTGAAACCAGTGTTAATAAGAAGCTTCTGCTTTAATCGGATTACGTTTCATTTTAAAGCTCTCTGTGGAACAATGGCCCTTATCCCTCTGACTCCCTCTGATCCTCCAGTCTCTCTGTCTTCCACTCTTATCTTTGTCTCTCTGTCATATGTTAGGTAGATGAAGGGATGCACCATTACAGCCTGTGGAAGCGAGATTATTCCACTAGCCATCTGGCTTCGATGAAACGGTCCGACATGTCAGGAGTCCAACGTGTTTCAAACTTGTTTACCGACTACCGAAAAAGGTCGGTCAGCAAAAATGTCTGGTTCTTGAATCAGCATTGTCATGTCTCATTTTACACTGAATTCCCGAGGAGATCACCACAATTCAGCAGCAATGCTTTGTTGATTGAATTGCCAACAAATATATATTTGCGGATATTGGTCCTGATTCTAAAATCAGATGGAAACGACCAATTTAATTTAAATCTGCCTTAAATTCATACACTGTCTGCCGATCCTTATTTGATTTAATTTCTAATCAGTGGTGTATGACATACTTTATGTGTACAACAACAGATAGACAAATATGGGCCAGTGTGCATGCATGCAAACATCCAGTATGAATACATATGGGATGATGTATGTGCAAACACAAGTACAACCATGTGAGCACACAAACAAAATTTTAGTTGCTTTTGAAGCTATTGTCAGGTTTTCGGTGTCTGTCGTGGTTTCAGATATCACAGAGGCTCAGAGGTCCTTGAGCAAATACCTCGCAAAAAACGACTGCTCCTGCAAAGTCCATGTGGATGCAATCCTTGGGTATTTAGAGCGGAAAGTCTCCACAGGGCTACTGGAGTAGAAGCAGAAAATTAAAACACAGCGCCACACATCTCCCGTGCTAATTAGCAGTTAGAAGTCCCTCATGTCTACTGTTTGACAGTGGATAGTAAACAGAGACGCTCTTTGTTGTGTCCCCAGATTGTCTGTCAGCTGGAATGCGGGGTGTCTCCGGACATGTGGGGATACAAATTTGTCCTCTTTTCGGTGCTTCAAAGTACGTCCATTCATCCCATCTCTCACTGGCGGAGTGCAGTGAAGCTTAAATGAGGTTGTATTCAGAGGATCAAACCCGTCGCGGGGACAAAGGGAGGAAAGAAAAAAGGCCTGTAGCACGTTGTTGTGTCTGGGATGCCCGATTTGCTGATGAGCGGCACTCACATGACCCTGAACTCCGGAGGACCTCGCTTTGATCCGGCTTTGTGCATGCTGTCACCTGTCTGCAACCTTTTGACATTTTCTCACAAACAGCTGTTTGGTTGCCAAAGCCCAGTCAATTTCTGCCAATTCACTTAATCTATACCGGGGCTTACCATTGATCCCAAAAGTATATATAGGGGTAGTCTGGGAAAATACAGGGCGGCTTCACTGTGTTTTCCTGCTTTGTCCCATTCACAAAAAGCCGAGAAAGGCATCCATCCATCTATCCATTGGCCCCATAACTCTGACTCACCCCCACCCCTTTGTGCCTCCACTTGGCCGTGTGCTGCCCTGTCCTCGACTCTGTTTGTATCTTATCCGTTCATGCCTGTCTTCCCTCTTTCATCTCATCTGTCCATTTCTCCCTCTCTGCCCTCTTGGTGGAGGTGGAGGTTTTGTCATTCTGGCCCAAATCTGGGTCTCCGGGCGAAGCTCACCACCTTTGTTTCCATCCATCCATCCCAGGGGAACTCTTTGTGTGTTATTTTCCTCGCAAACAGATTCCGGGCGAGTCATTAAAACCTTAGTGAATATTTTCCGCTCTATAAAAAGAAATTAAGTTCGGATCTCGGAAGAAGTGTTTGAGACAAGGGAAATAATAAATTGGGACAAATAGCGAGACACAAAGTGGGCTTTTCTTTTTTCAAGATGATGCTTTACCAGTGGGTGCCTCCTTCTCATTTAATGTTTGGCTGGAGACAGAAGTACCTGCCATGAATGAATGGGCTACACAGAGCAGTCCTTGTTCCTGTAATTCTGTGCATCAGCTCTTTTTTTCCCCCTCCTTTAAACTCATATTCCTGTCAGGGGGCCTCCCATATGTGCTGTGCAATGTGTGCTTTGTCAAGAAGGAAGGAGAGACTGAAAGAAAAAGAGATAGATCTTTAGGGAAGGTGCAAGCTCTCTTTTTTTTTTCACTGTCCTGCCTCCCTTAATGCCGAGTCTGCACATTTTCCCCTCCTCCGGATTGTAATGGAAAGTTCTGGGGAGGCTGTAATGGAAGAATAAGCTCAACAACTTTGACACATAAGTCCAGGCGCTAATTGAAGGAATGCAGTCAGGGCGGAGAAGCTGCATTGTTTTTGACACTGATTTAAAGCAACGAGTGGCTACTGTTACTTTAGCAATTAAGATAACAGAAAACCTGGCAACAAAGAGGTCTGCAAAGCGATTAATCCAAACTACTAGATAATGTTACTCTCATGTTTAAAGTCGTTGCAGTGTATCGCTTTCTCCCAATGTGTATTATACCTGCTGCCTTTGTGTTTAAATCGTGACTTGAGAGGATTGTCTGTTGGAGCGGTGCAGGGGTTTCTCTGCCAACCTCCACTTGCAGTCCAGAAACTATGCATTCCAGCGTCTCTGCAACCCTGCTGATCGTCCCGCTTCCAGCACTCAGAAAAACGTAAGCAAAATGAGCTCTTTCTTTGGTTTGGAAAGTTCCTTTTCCCGGCATCCTTCTCGTGTCAAGATGTTGGCTCTCAGGTTTTTACGCTGAGGTGCCCAGCTGAGGTGCCCAGCCAAAGGTACAGGTCAATTTGTCTGTCCGTCAGGATCATAATAACTGCCAAGCTCCATATATGGAGTGGATTCAAGGCTGTGCTGTACATCCCCACAGCTTTCTGGAAATGTTGAGACATTTACGATGATTTCAGGAAGCTCTCAACTTACTAACTATGTGACACTAACTTGTTGAGGTTTCAAATGAGGCCTCATTTTGGATTTCAAATTACTGCTCAAGTGGCAATTCTTCAATGGTTTCACAAGGTTTATAGTAATACTATCAGTGTATAGAATAATAATAGTATAAAATATCTCAAAACCGTGAGCTCTGTGTGTCAACACAGGGAGCAGTCTTAGGAGTGGAGAGACCTCTGATTATTGGTCTTTGTCTAACCTTTGACCTCAGCTCTAGAGAAAATGAAAGGCTCCAGTCACTACTCAGCACAAGTGGTCAAGTCTCCAAAGGATTAGATATAATATTAGCATCAAGGCTCACGCCAGTCTCCGGTCAAATGGAACAATCAAACTTTATTTGGGCAGTCCAATATGAAGAAGAGAATTTATTCCATGGACACGGAAAATACTTCTGTCTGATTTGCTGGCAGGTATCCCTTAATATCGTATGTCAGAACCACTCATACATAGTTGCAATCAACAGCTCAAATCAATGTGCAGGCTAACTGCAGTATAGCAACAATACTTTATACCAGTATTGTATAATACAATATATAATATAAAATTGTGAGAAGCTAACATAATAGATTTAGCCTCTGTGTTAGGGTTAATCCTGGGCTTGGTTTTAGGGTTAAAGACAGATTCAAAGTCAGAATTAGGGTTACATAAGATGTTGTGAAAAGCTATACCCTGACCCTTTGATGAATATCTACATTTTAAGATCAGGTTAACACACTTTATAACGCTTTTGATATATACAAAATAAAAAATATGTATAAATATTGGGCCCACAGGGTCCTTGTCTTCATTTTCTCAGTTGATTTTAACAAGGCCTACATTTGGAAAACTAATGGTTTGATATTGCGGAGAATGAGATCTAATGGATCTGTGGCTGACACTGAGCCTGGTTTCCCTCCCAACTGTGCTGGAAAGAAGAAGGCGGGCCCATATGCCTCCAGTTATCTGAGATTCTTGGTTCATGAAAGGAGAACTTTTGTTTCACATTCTTGAACATGATGGGTTTATTTCAACCAGCACTCAAAGAAAAATACACAGAAGGAAGTGTGTTTCGGACTTAATGCCCTCCGCTCTCTCGCAAAGAAAGCGCCGGGGCAAATTCTTGGTTTATGTGGGCATCTGTGTATATAGTGTACATGTGGGCGTACGTGCACGTGACTTCGATGTAATTTGTGCGAGATTGAAACTTGAAATAACACAAAAGAAGATTGCCTTGAAGCTCCAGTCAGAAGCAAGTTTATAAAGCGGTAAATCATCTGTACACTGTGCAGTTATTTCTTTGACCATAGCTTATCAAGGTGGGTTTAAAGGTGATCAATAACAAAGGACCCCTGGGTTTCAAAACTGTCCGTCCTGACCTGGAGCCACAACTGTTCAAAGATGGACTGGAAGACATGATGCAAGATGTTTCACCAATTAGGGTTTAGACACTGGAACCACAACATTAATCATTTACAGCATTAAAGTAGATGAATAGCAGAGAATGCATCATTACTGCACCACACTGTTTTTTTGCTTTGTACATGTGAAGCGTTAACTTGTATGCTGTTCTACAATTCAAATAAACTCACTTCTGGAAGATCAAGTTGCTCAACTGGATGTTATTTGTGGTCACTAGGAGACTGAGGGTGTTTCTGAGCACATCCACATCTACTACTGCGGGAAGTGAGAAACAATGACTGGAAGAGTGGCACTGCCCTCTGTTATTGACCAGGGAGTTGAATCACACCGGGCATTAGTCAGCCCTCATTGCTTCCCCCTTTGTTTCCACATGAGCCACGACGTAATTTACAAGCTTCATCAAAAATCCCCTTTCCTGTTCCACGCGGCGGTCCCCATCCTCTGGCCAGCTCCTCCCCTGGAAACCAAGGGTGGTGGTGCAGGTGTGATGAGCTCCACACTGGCGTCACTGGTGATATCACAGGGGAAATTGTGGTTGCAGAGGCAGTTCAGGGAATGGGGGTATTTTCCTCTTTCTGGTGTTCAGGATTCTAGTTTCTGCCAAGTTTAGAGATGATTCTTACATCCTTAGAAATATGTAATTGGAGAAGTTGGCAGATTGGTCATTCAAAGAAAGGATTTCCCCCTCTCTGTTTTTGTCTGTTTGCTGGGCAAACTGACCGAGTTTCTCATGAATTGAAAATGGGATATGAATCTGCTAAATATGAAAAAAGGGGAATAAGATTGTAATGTTTAATTTAAGGTGCTCTCTAAATCAGCTGTTTTGGTTATGAAAAGCAGTTCATATGATCAGTCTTACATTCAGGTCTTTTGCTCATAAACTCTCTCTTTGCACTGTATAAATAGTAGCTGCAGCTCTTAATTACTTCAAGAAATCGTGGAGTATCCTCTATAAAACTCTCTCTTTCCTCTTTATCTCTCGGTCTCTCGCTGTCTAAAGGGTAGAGTGGTTTGGTGACTCCATTAGTATTTTGACTTTCCCTGGGAAATGCTCTTATAAACTGCTGGGAGCCACAGCAGGGACCAGGCACACAATGCACAATGTGTGTGTGTATGCGTGTGTGTGTGTGTGGAACTTATTATGCCATGAAAAACTAAAGGCTTACTACTGTGTTACACAGCAACTGCACACAAAATGATTAGCCTTTGTTAATGCGGGAACTAGTCGCGCGTGAATGATATTTATGATACTTTCATTGTGAGACATTCAAGGGCGCACAGCAGGGCATCACTAAACACAATGTATGATGCAGTAAAGGCACTATGGGCTTGAGTCACACAAAAAAGAAAGTCCTAAAAATAGATGTGACATTTTCCTCTCTAAGTACTTACGTCATTAAAGTAATGATCTACTGGGTGCCTGGTTAACAACTTCCATTGTTCCGTGCCACGAGGTAGGATTTGTGTGAATATTTGTGCAAGAAAGGACTGAGAGTTTAGACTTGTCATCCATGTTGTCACAGTCAGTGGGATAGTCGAAATATCTGTCAGTGGTAACTTCAGTCTCATGTCTTAATAGTGTGTTTTTGATTCAAACTGAAGAGACGGACTCAAAAATGTATGTTTAACATTTAGAAAATGGGAAAGTTGCTTTAAATTTTCAAAAAGTGCGAAGGGCTTTGACCTGGATTCACCTTAGTGTTCTTATGAAATGTTTGTCCAGAAAATATTTTGCACGGGGCGTGTATTTTAGCAAACATTCTAACACAACGAGCCACTGTGACCGTCTTTTTTTTCAACTTGCAGATGATACATGAACATTAGATGCGTTTCTTCGAAAACCAACCGAACACGACAAAATATTTGGGGTTAAGTGGAAGCTAAAGATTTACGGAGCCAAGTGTTCATTCAGACGGGCAGGAGTGGCGACAGCTCGGCCTTTTACTTGGCATCCCTGGTGATGGACGTTTTGCCAGGTTCAACATTTGAGACATGGCTGCTTCTTATGGGCTCGTTATCGTGGCTCCTGTTTGGCCATGTGGCTTGAGGACAGCAGATCCTCCGGTTGATAAAAAGTTGTGCTTGTAAAGGCGGCAAATATAGACAGCGACAGGTGGCCAAAACTTTAAATCTCATATAAGTGTGCAAAGACTGAAATGGACATGAGGTAGCTGCTCGGCTCACCTTCTGAAATGTAAAGCTTCAGCGTCCTTTTCCCAAGTGTCTCATGGTCTTGCTGCAAGCTTCACATTCCTCGCCCTCTGGTCCCAAAGTGGCCGATGCCCCAGACCTCAGCCGCAACTGTGGTTGCATAACCAGTGCTAAAGCTATATATCTCTGTGACATATTCACCTGAAACAGCTTGAGCCGTATTTGAGCGTGGGCAGCGACGACTGACGCCTGGTTTTCTTGAATCAGCAATAAGAGCCTCTCAAATATAAAACTAACTTGGTTTTGAAAAACAATGTTCTTGATGTTTTTCTCTCGGACACATTTTATTTCATTAATAAAAAAAATATGAATGTATCCCTGCACTGCGCAGAGGGATGTTTATTCAGCTTTGCGGCACTCGACGATACTCAAGCCTGTTGAGTCCTTAACGCAACACTGGTTCAGTTAATCAGGGGCCAGCAGCTCCCACTGACAGTCACACTCAGGTTGGGTTTATTACCTTCACACATACCAGGAGGAGGGAAGTGACCTCTGCTAGTCTGCTGGGTACCATAACACTAAATGCTGTATGAACTTCTGCCTCATTGTTCCAGCACATTGTCATTTACCCATGGAATGTTCTTAAGACTCTTATTTTGAAAAATCTATCTAGTGGGGTGAGACCATTCAACAATACAATACAATAAGTGTCATTATTATTTTTTTAAAGGCAGATTACTCCTTTAGTATCAAGGACATTATGCTTAATTGTATTTTCGTTTTAGTTGTTTTCAAAAAAAGGACCATTATAAGACCCACAACGAAATGTACTGACTAGTTATGATGGATTTGTTTTGCAGTGCAAGATATAGCACTGGGCAGAGCTCCCCATTCTTTCTCATGCTTCAAATTATGTGAGGTATTTGGAAAATAGTAAAATGTGTCCCCAGTGGATAAAGAGTACGCAAGGGTATAAACTCTAACTTAGGAAAAACACTGAGGATATGTCATTAAGATCAGAGAGGAAGCACAACAGGCGGGAGAGACAACCCTACAAGTTATTACCCAGAGGGAGAGTTACCTGACTCCGTAACCCACAGGGCTCTCCTCTCTCTTCCCATAATGAACGTCTTCGGCGATCCTCCCCTCCACCGTCGACCACACGTTAGCCTGAGTCCCGGAGAATGCACGCTTAGATAATTACTGTGTAAATCATGCCAATCAATTACCCAAGTAAGGGAAGTAAGGAAAACAGTCAGAGAGAGTCTGATGAGGCCCTCGGTGGAAACCAAGTCTGGTGGTGCGCACACACACACACACACACACACACACACATCCATGAATTTCACACATTTGCAAAAATACAAAAATATGGTCCATCCAGACACGTGCAAGGCTCACAGCAAAGCCCACAAGCAGACGTAGGCGTACATGGGCGTTAAAAGGTCTCATTTTGATGGTATTATGGATGGAGGTCGACCATGCAGACACAAGGTTAAGTGACTCAGTAGGTTCACGCACAGTGCAAGCTGTAATTTTGTGTGTTTGTCAAGGTCCTCAATAGCATGTGGGATGTTTATGTGCGTGCTTCTGGGTGTACGGCGCACGTGTATTTCAGCATGGGAGCGTGCGTGCCCATATACGCAAGTGAGCACGAGTGTGACGTCAGCACGCTCGCATATTTCTGAATCCTTTGGCTCCTTCGTTTTGCTACCGTCCCCTGCTGGAACCCAGGCGCCGACATTAGACCGCTCCTCTTCTGCCGTGTGTAAACACAGTTATGTAATTGTACCGCAACAGATGATGAATGGGCAGAAGAAGCGATGGGAATCTCACGGCTGTCTACGTCAACACGGAGTGAGAAACCCCAGCCCCAGGCCTCACCTTGTAAATCATTTAGTGTATCTGTGTGACAGAGACAGTGAGTGGAGAAATGAAACCAGGGATGAGAGATAGAGCGGCTGTGTGGGCCAAGGAAGACAACAAGGCATGTAAACCACACGCTGATATAGAAGACGTGCACGAGACAGAGCAAATCAAAGGACGGATGTGTGCTTGACCGAGCGAGTACGAGCGTAATCTACGTCAGTGACGAAGCGATCAGCTCGCTGGAAGGATTTTCCACCTTTCACTTTTCTATGATGGATATCCCTCCTCAGCTCCAGAGGTCTTTGTGGTGTACCTTGCTCATCTGCACATTCTGCAGGCATCACACAATCTCGGAGATGCTCGCTGGAGCTAACGGTTGGTTGGCTCGCAATCAGGTAGTTGTACACACTCCTCCCTGCTGTCTAAGCCACATACTTAATCTTGGCAAAGGGAGGTCTCTCCAAGAAAGGGAATGATGACCTGAGTTATTGCTCCCTCCTGAAGCAGAGGATGACCGCTTTAACTTTGCAACTCTCAACAGTCGATAAATTAGAGCTAAAGCAAAGCAGTGAGGATTTCACGAATCTGCAAATTAATGCTGAAACGATTAGCCGATTGATAAAATAGACCATTAACAGCCTATGAATCGACAGCAATCCAAAGGTGAAATGCCAAATATTCACTGGTTCCTATATATACAAGTTTTCTTAAGGCAATATAATGCCATACCCATATGCTAAACAGGTTAAATTACTTGTTTAATAACCCATATTGATTATAATTTCTTCCAGCTATCATCCCTGTTTCCTGTGTTATTCACATTTCTGGCCTTTGCTGTAATAAAGCAGACTACAATTGACTGCAGATTTTAAATAAATTGCTCTTCCCAGTCATCAAACCTTTGCACGCAGAATAACACTCTCCGACTGAAATTTCCCCAACACACGCAACTGGGCCAGCAGCAGTCAATGTTGAGTGCAAGCTTACGATCGCGGAAGCCGCAGAGAGCAGCGGCGCGGCCCTCGACACCCAGCCCAAGAATGCAAGGTGCAAGAGCAGCAATTTCCCCCTTCGTCGGCTGTCTTAACACGCCACACACAGAGGCCATCATTATGGCTGGAGCACACTCCCAGTGAGGGGCGGCCTGGGTCCAGGTAGAGCTGCAGTATGTGGAAGGAGGAGATATTAAACAGAAGATATTTGGTATGTAGAATGTATTTCTGCTGATGAAAAAGGACATACTGTGCATACTGTGTGGCCTTGGCTATAATGCTCCAGAGCTGGATAGAATATAGACAGAGTTACAAGCAGAACATGTACACTACGCTATGTATCCGATCGTAATTCATAATTCCATATTGTTGTGTTTGTCCAGGTGTGTAGCAGCAGTCTACGGGGCTTTAGGGGGGTGTTGAAGGGGTTTATGGGGGGTCTTGTTTCTAAGATAACACCAAAACACAATTAACCCCCCGTGACACACGAGAAGCACTTCCTGAGCCTCAGCTATACCAGCAGTTTCCCTTGCCAGCCAGCGAGTAGTAAGGGGTTCTATTGTAAAAAGGTGTGTTTACTTTGGCCTGTGCTCACCTTTTTGCCATTACCTAGCCCCCCCCACCCCGCCGACACCACACATGCACTCAGCCGAGATGTTGCAGTTGAAATCCAACCCATATTGCAAATTACCTTTGTCACTGAAAAAGAAAAGTCTCCTCCTCGCCCCTCCCATCCCCTTTGGTTAAAAAAAGCCAAATGTTATTTTTCCGAATTTTAGTTGCAATTTTTTGGTGCGTGCCCCCCGCACATTCCTGGCAAAGTGCTGTAAAATAAACGGCGAGCCACTAAATTTCAACGAGCGGGCGAGAGAGAAAACAAGCACACGCCAGCGAGGAAATGGGCAACTGGTAGAACGCAGGGCTCTGCTATTTGTTGTTACAGATGGCCACGCTCTAAGCAGGCCTCAGTAGATTTTCATTGTGGGAGAGCAGAGCGTAAAGAGAATAAAAGAATCAATTGTGAAACATTAGGGGTCGAGTGAGAGATCTGTGCTGAAGACACTTGAGGATATATTGTGTTTGCATTAACCAGAGAAGCTCTACATGCAATACGATTTGGGACTGAAGAGCGCTTTGTGTTGGCGTGCGGTGGAATTTCTAACATGCAATCCTGAAATTGCTGAAGATTAAAATCGTCACCCCTCACTGTGAGGACTGGGTTTGAACAATCATAAAATAAGGGATTCAATAAATGACAAAGCTCAAGAGAGCTTTATCATGAACGACATCAGTAACGTTGCTACATCATTCTGTATTTAAAGCTGCTCCAGTCAATAATTGCATTGTTAATTAATGATCAAACAAATACATTTAATGTGAAATGTGTCACTTGTAGTCACAAACCCACAGAAAATAATCACCCGACTAAAAAAATGATTCCCATACAGCATTCTTAATTACGCAGTTGCGTTCCCGGTCGCAGTTTTAAACACGTGGTTAACGTTGCGAATTGAAACAAGACTACTTGGGTTAGGTTGATGCATAACACATAAGTGATGAAGCTCTGATAAACTCACTGCACGCTAGCTGCTCAGCACCAAACGGCAGGCAGCCAAAGTTAGCAACTAGCTGGTGAACATAGTGGAGCATTTCAACCCAGTCTCGTGGCAGTACGTGAAATGGTCACGTTATTTTAACCTATTGTTCACGGGGACGTTTTTTGTCGTTTGTTTTGTGGTGGCCAGGACGAAAATGTAAACTAATGAATTTAAATGGGAAGCATATGTCGTTGTCACAGCACGTCTACGGTAGCGAGTAGTATTAAATGCCGAAAATCCGCGTAATAGAGGTTGGTTGGGGTGGTGGATGGGTCAAACAATTCTGGCCTTTCACCCAGGAGGCCGGGGATCGCATCCCGCGTGTGGCGTTTTGTTTCCCCGTTAACCGTCCCGTTATTGTCGCGTGTTCCCCGCGGCCGTGTCCCGGCGTGTGAGGCGTCCTCCCCCGCGGGCGTGTCCCGGCGTGTCAGGCGTCCTTTCCCCGTTGTTTTTTTCCTAAACCCAACCTTCGCCATCCCGTTATTGTCGCGCGTCCCCCGCGGCCGTCTCCCGGCGTGTGAGGCGTCCTCCCCCGGGGTGTGGTGTTTGCTTTCCCCCGTTAATCTCCGTATAGACCATTTGGTGCTGGCCACCACGAAACAAACGACAAAAACGTCCCCGTGAACACGTATCAATAGATTAAAAATAACGTGACCATTACACGAACTGCCGTGAGACCGTGTTGAGCATTTAGCAGAAAGAGAGCCAGATATTGTTGCGTACGTGGAGACAAAAACAAAACTAAAAGGAGAGTGAATATTGGAATGCTATAGGTCATGCAGGTGTTTATCCCACAGCTGTAGCACACACTAACAAACTGTTATATATTCCTCTCTCTGCTGTTTGAACCTCAGTGTTATGACCGGTACACATCAAGGCATCAGTGTTGAAAGTTGGGCGCAGCAGGTTTGTAGAGAAGAAAGTGATGATCCGGACCATCCTTGGACCATTATTAGATGTGGTTGAACCTCATCTTTTACTCAGGAGTGCAGTTTAAACACCATATTCTGCGGACCTACTAACACACTAAACCATCTATTAGTGGTTGTCTTTGCTGCACTATCTCTGATCAAAGATGTGTTGCTTGCGGAAGTCATAAATACACACAAGCACATTCATGCATATCTGGCGTGGGTGCAAGTGTACATAAGTAGATGTTAGCGTGCATCTGTATTTATGCATGTGTTTTGAAAGAGGGACACAGAGGGAGGGGAGGTAACAGCTGGCCACGGCTTCACACCCTACGACTCGCGCTCGGTGAATGCTTCACCTCCACATCTCAGTGCAAACAGCTGGAGTTGTCATCGCCCAGATACGCCACCTTTAGCATACAGCCAGAAGCATGGCTTGAGAGAGAGTGGGAGAAGAGAGGAAATAATGAAAGTGAATTAATGTCAAAAGCATTTTTACGTAAATACTTTGCTGCGATGCTTTCCAGAGAAACAATAAGACACAAAAATTCAATTATAAACAAGAGGAAAACCAGGGTGATGGCTGAGAAGAGAATGAGGGAGAAAAGTTGACCTTTGGCTAGTAAAAAGCAATAAAACAGGAGGTGGATGTGAGGTGGATTCTACGACCCTGCTCACATAAGAGCAACATTTTTTTCATATCAGGAAGACAAAGTGGATGAAATGCAAGTAGAGCTAAGCCTACAATTTTGGAAAAGGAAAACAGAGCATGAGGAGGATGATTCTCTACGTAGGTGCAAGGTAGAGCAATGGAGGAGAGAAACGAAAGAGGCCTCCAGGCTGAAGTTCAAGCTCCGCTCCTCTCAGCTCTGTGGTTGCAATTTCCCCTTCTTTACTGTAACCCAAACCCAGGCCGCTCGTATGAAAACACTATATGTGGGCTTGGAACGCACTTTGACGTCAAGAGGGTTTTCCCATGAGGCCTCGGGGACCCTTCTCAACAGCGCCTGCCCACGTCAACAGAGGTAAGTGCGCCAAATCTCTCTCGTCCAATTGCCAAATTACTCTTACACTCAGGACGTCCCTCTGTGCTGCTTTGGGAGGAAGATTTTATTCCGAAGCACAAGTTCACCGATGTAGGTCTGTGTGACTGCTTCTTCCAAATCAAACACAGACAATGATAATTTGTTTTCGTTTTTTATTAGGTGCTAGCACCCTTACTGCTGTGGTGGTTTTTCATAGGACCTCTTAACAATCACTTGTTAGTTAGTGTCCAGCAATTTGTTTTATAAGTGGTACTCTTTTCTAACAGTTCTTAAATTAACTGTTAAACACGCAACACTTTGCAAACCCTGACATTTTCCTTTGGCATTTATTTATTTTATTTTCATTCAAACTTTGGCCTAAAAAGGGCATCCATAACAAGATTCATTTATATTGAAAAATATTAATATCAATTGTGTAGATCAAACAACCTTATGTTGATCCCAGAGATTTCATTGGCTGCTGAAAGCTCCACTAGGAGCATTGAGGACTAATACACTGCTCACTATAGCATGCAGGCATACAGTATAATGTTGGTTTAACTAAATATAACTTGTATTATAGTCTTAACACTAATAATGATTATTTGTATTGATATATTTAATGATTGATTTGATTTTAGTACCTATTTTGGCACCAGCTATTTCTAATTAACCTCCATCTTAGCTCCTCCAAATGTGTATATCCACAAGATAGAGTAGCAAAATGAAACTTTTTATATGAAAAGATTGTGACTTTCAGTAGTGAATCATAACAGATAACAGGCTGCAGATTTCGAATACATTCTAACGCCATTTCTAGGGTTTTAACACGGACAGTTGGGTGTCTTTTTCCTTAAAAAGACTCATTTTTCACAACTCAATGGACTTTGAACACTGAAAAGTTGCTGTGTGAATTCACTTCAGAGCACAAAGCACAGAGGTGAAGTAAACCCAGTGTGAGGCTGCTGGAGGAACAGGCTGGGACAACACCCGAGACACTTCAGGTTCAAGTCCAGCGCTGCTGTTAGGCTACTCACCGATACATAATCTTCTGTTGTGGAACAGCAAAAGCCAATAAAGACCGCGCAAGCTGTGCAGGTAACACCTGTTGAGAAGTCGGCAACCCGTGTACAAAAAAACAACACCATCAGCACAACAACAACAACAACTGTGGCCCAGGCGACCCGGCCCTCTCATCTCTGCTTCATTCGGTCTCCTTGAAAAGCATGTTGGTCCATGCTAGGGAAGATGGGGCGACCAGCTCCTCTGTAATCATGCCTTCTCCGTCCTAAGAGACAGCTGTGTAACCAGGTGAGTCGCAGAGCTTTCATCCTAATGACAACCCCTGGCTGACTGCTGTCAACGGGGCTAAAGGGGCTTAAGGCCAACTGCAGGGAGGATTAGGAACAGCAATAGGTTTTCCATGCAGCTCTCGGCTTTGTTACGTAACAAAATCTGCCCTTTTGGAAAGCAGGCGGGTGGGATAATCCACTGCTGCTGGTGGCCAGTTTTGTCTAACGTACAGAGCGAGAGGCGATATAATCAGCGACGTCAAGGTGTTTTTTTCGCCAGATGGACATCCAACCGTGCTGCACATTATGAAAACACAACAGTGAGGTGACTGACATTGAAAAACACACATACTTGAATGTCAATATATGACTAAATCCAGCCACATGTCCCCTGATCAGCGCTTGGCACGTCCACACTACCACTTTCACATGCCGATCCCTTACAAAAAAAAAAGCTAAGAAACATGTGTGCGTAGGTGCACAAGTGTAGAAATCCTCACGCTGACAGAGCACACAGACGGAGTGCAACGCAGGAAATTTCTTATGAATCCCCTCAGGGAGACTAAATGTTCCGAACTAGATTTGGCCAGCGTACCACACAATGTACAAACACCGTAATGATTCTCATTTGGAATTAGATCGGTACAGGTGTTATACAAGTGTGGTGAAATGTGCATTCTGTTCTGCAGAGTGTTGCTTTTTTAGTGAGCAGTAGTGTCTTATGTAATGATGAACTTTATAAGAAATGTGATAACTTCTCTTATAAAATATTTGCCTAAATGAAATGAGAAGTTTCCAGTTTGATTAGGTGTAAGTATGAAGACAAGATTGCCTCAGTCAGATTAGACTTTTGGGAAATGATTTTTTTCAGACTTTGACAGATAATTAGTTATTTATCACTGGTGTAGAACTAAAGAACAATGGATGGAACCTTTGACTAAGCAAATGTTGGATTATCTTTATCTTCTCTTCAGTTATTTCCCCGATCGTCTGCATTTACAAGATTACAATATCCTATAGCACCGCACATACACGTGGAATTAGCATTCAAAAAAAGCTGTATTTTCTTTATGAAAATTCATCAGTCATCATAAAGTCAATGAAGTTTCAGCAGTAAATATTAGTCCAGAGGATTAATTCAATACAGAAAAATACATGCAATAAAAATACATTTAATGATGGCACTAAGCAGGTGGAAAACATCATTGCACGCTCAAAATATTAAAATAAGCACAATACATCATCTATCTATAAATTGTGAAATCTCTGTGTGTCCCCACACATACGCAGTACAGCAGCTGGGGCGAGGAGTTGCTACATTGCTACGAGGCTCATTGATTGCGGTTCACCGGCTACCGGTGTCATGCCAAAAACCGATGATCCGTCTAAAAGTGATTAATGTTTACCCTGCACATGATGAAATAGGGAACACAAAGTCATGTTAGATGAACATCCAGACTCTTGGCCCCTTCAGCACGTTGTTTGGTTGCCGGCGGCGCGCGCTGCAGCGATCGTTTCACTATCTCCAAGGGACACGAGCAAAGATCTCAAGCCAGGTAAGTTATCACATACAGGAAGGCCGCCTACTTTACATAATAAAATGAATTTCAAAATAAAACACCCAGTTTTATTGTGATTTTGGCTGTCTTGACTTCTCGGCTGTGTCTAGAGTGAGACAGGCGATCAGGCACACAGAGAGAGACTGAGGGACAGACGGCAAACAGAGTAACACGCACACACACACACACACACACACACACACACACACACACACACACACACACACACACACACACACACACACACACACACACATGGGAGAAATGTGCATCTTGTATGAACAGCCAGGACTCTACCTGAGCCGCAGCCAAACCGTCATATTTTATTTGTGATATTTTGCGAGTAGAATCTGAATCTGCAACGTTCTCTGTCAGGTAAATGTACAGTACAATGTTTTCCTTGGTATTACAAGTACACATTAAGGCAGGAGTATACAGTTAGTTGCATATTAAGTGCTTTGGGTTTCCTCTGTAAGTTATTTCGGAGTACGATGGTTCTGGAGAAAGCTACAAGCAGCAATACAGGAGGCCAAGCAATCAGCCCAACGGGCACTGCACTAGTTAATTTCCAAACAGAATCATCAATTCTGTTCTTAATAG
Organism: Perca fluviatilis; assembly: GCF_010015445.1. Lineage (NCBI taxonomy): Eukaryota > Metazoa > Chordata > Actinopteri > Perciformes > Percidae > Perca > Perca fluviatilis. Next base: position 8,817,761 of record NC_053135.1, on the reverse strand, counting down.
GTTTAAACATTAAAAACATAAGCTACTGTATTATAGTGATCAACACTTGCTAAATCAGAACAATACTGACCCATTGTACATATATACAACTGCTGAATAATACCTGTACATAGTCTGGGTTGCAGACACTGTTAGGGGTTACAGCTTGCATATCTTGACATTGACATTATCCATGTGTCAGCTTAGCCCCTCTCCTCCACACACACACACACACACACACACACCCCTCCCTCTTCTTCTCTGTCCATTTCTCAGAAGAGGCACTGGGAAGCTGGGGACAGACCGCTCTCTCTCTCTCTCTCTCTCTCTCTCTCTCTCTCTCTCTCTCTCTCTCTCTTTCTCTATCTCTCTCTCTCTCTCTCTCTCTCTCTCTCTCTCTCTCTCTCTCTCTCTCTCTGTCTCTCAACTGACTTACTGACCATCATAACACTTTTGGCTAATTCTGAGATGTTCAATTCATTCCACCATTTCAGTCGTATGGCTGCATTGCATTCCGGTCAACTGAGGCTACCGTCAGTGCTAGAAATTATATATAATACACATATACACACATATATATATATATATATATATATATATATATATATATATATATATATATATATATATATATATATATATATATATATATATATATATATATATATATATATATATATATATATGTATTTTGAGATGGTGACACAACATCATTGCCAGGTAAATACCTCTGACTCACTATAACTGCTGAATATTTCTCTTGTTGGAGGTCTGGTGATTGACCCCCTCTGGTAAACAGCAGCCACATCCACCTGCCGATGGATCCAGACAAAAGTAAAAAAGCAGGGAAATATGCTCTAGGGTGCAGGCACAAATATGAAATCAAAAACAGTAAAATATGGCCAAGTGGTTGAGGTGGTTCCAGGACTAAAAAGCATCATATTAATGCCAAGCACTCACTCTGTGAAACTGACTGTGTTTAGTTTAATTGAGGATTTTCATGGATATTGTTTTAAACATGTGCACTGTAATCTAGTTGTTAGTTAACTTTGGCATTTTGGCATAAACACCAAGGTCCCGCTCTTGAGCAAAAGCTCAGTGTCGGGAGTCTGTAATGTGAGAGCAGCTGCAGGCCTGTGCAGACACCTCCGTGCAGCTCAGGCACAGGGGATGCAACCATACTGCCCCCTAGAGACAGAGAGGGGAACTTGTTTTTGAACTTTTATTTTTGGTCTTGATTCACACACATAAAGACACAATGTCCTTTATCTTTGTATTTCTGGTCAATGCAAGGATGTTATCTCCGTCTGAGGAATCTTAGTTTCATTTAGCGGAAATTGCTCAAGTAGCTCTACTGATTTTTATTTTTTTTACAAACTTTAATTAAGCAAAGACACATGTATTCTCTTCGGACCTGCTGACTTAACTTTTATTGAGATTCTTACACTCGTGGACGTTCACAACATCCTCTGTCAAGCTGAGAAAACCCATCAAAGCATCAAGCAGCACATTTTGATGACTCCTTTCTACTGCAGTCATGTTTTACAAGGTCTGCTGCGTCAGGACGCTCAGCAGTTGTTTTTTTCTCTCGCAGGCCTCATTTTCACTGAGGCTTTACATGTACTTTGTCATTCCACTCCTAGTAGACCCAGTTTTATAATTAACTTATTTCAACTTGACTGCCCTCACAAAACAGCACTGCCGAATTCAATGTCATTCTGTTAAATATTTTGTTATCCCTGACCTCGACCGTGAGATTTCTTTAAAACCAGTTTCAGATGCAGCCGGTGTTTGAAGGCATCATTCTGTCCTTGCATAATTACGTCTCTGTAGAAGGATGTGGCGGTTTCCAGCGCGAATGTCATGACAAAGCAACCGCCAGACTGGGGTTTATGATGCTTAGACTTGCTAATTAACTGACTAACAGTCGCCTGCTCAACATCACACCATGCAGCCACATGTGGATATCGGCTCAGCGGCGAGGCGAGACGAGTTTCGTGTGCTGAATCAGCGCCTGCTGTACTTTAAGGACACATTTTGCCTTGACATCAACGCATTGTCTTAGGAAATAACGTGATTTAGAAATAACCATATCCTTGATTAACCTATATTAGCTTGATTGACGCGTAGTCTTCCATAGTCAAGGTTGCAAATATTTAGCATTTAAGATTAGCAGATATCATTACGGTGCTGTTGCCTGGCAACTATTTTGTATCTGTGCATGCACTATATTTTAAGCTTATCTTAGCATGAAGACGTCTCCTTTTTACACTTCAGTTTTTGTACGCAGTAAACAAACAACATATAACATAGAAATAAGTTAGTTTTCAGAGGTGCATAGGTGGATTTTTAAACATTTGGACAGAGTGTTTTCCTCTGTTTCCAGTCTTTACGATAAGCTAAGCTAACCCGCTGTAGCTTTATATTTACCGTACAGACATGAGTGGTATCAACCTTCTCATTTAAACCCTCTGCAAGAAAGCGTTTCCAAACATTCTAACTATTTTTTTGAGGTTTTTTTTTGCATCAGTTAAATCTAATCATTATTTAAATCTCATTGAGATCAAGATATCTTTCGCAAAATAGGCCGAGTACAGCAGATACAAAGACAAACAAATGTGTCAGACATAACAAAAAGGACAAATATACACAACAAACATAACCTGACAATTTGTAAGGTGTTTTTTTATCATCAGTATATTCAAAGCAAAGTCATCCATAGTTCATTTCAGATGCAGCAAATACAAAACTTGCTGCCATAAATGATGAAATAACGAAAGTATTTTGACTAACTGCAGCGTGACACTGTTTACCAGTTTGCACGACCACAATTACCACTATTAACTACCATGAGAGCTCAAAACATGTTTTATACTGCTAATAAAAGGTTATGACTGCAGCACCACACTTGGTTCCGTGCAAAAGTCTAAATTGTTTCATTTAACACTTGATGCCGACAGGCAATATAAAAACATAGATGCATAAAAGATTTTTATAGCTGGCCATTAGATGGAAACGTGTTGGCTGTTACGACGCTGCAATAAAGAAGGTTTCATTTTTATTGCAAATTGATGGGGGTGCTTCATTGTTCACGCAGCCTGTTGCCACTTGAGGCCCCTTTGATTTTGCACCGTACAGTAATGAAGTGCAAACATTTGTTTGAAGGCTGCTACTGATGGGAGGACAGGATGTGACCTGAGCGGTGGCATCGAGAAACCACAGAGGCTCTCACTGCTGAAGGGTGCAACTGAGCAAGGCAGTGATCTCTCCTAGTAAAGGCATGTATCTGGAGAAGGAAAATCAGAGAGAGTCAGGAATATAAATATGGTGGATCAGGGCTAAAATGGGATGTTTAGTAAGCTCAAAGTCTTTATTTGAAGATGGAGCTGCAGTGACATAAGCACTTTCTGTTTCTAATTCGTCACTCTCATCGGTCAACTCTTTGGAGGATAAGAACGGGCACGCCAGGCCCGTTTTTTTTCATTTTTTTATCACGTTTGTTACCCATTCTCAGTTGTCTATCTATCATTTCAAATCTCTCAGTCCATTTTTCTCCCTCTCTGCTTTTCTACACCTCTTCCCATGGGGAGAGTGGGTAGGATGTGACTGTTAGAGTCATAACAAGCCGGTGGAAACGAGTCAGACGCAGGAGCCAGCGGAGGAGCCCTGCTGCTTCGCCCACCTTCTGATGACTTTACAACGTGACAAAACCACTCGTCCTTGTTTCACTGAAGGGGGACGTGTGCGCCAAACACGCTGAGGAGAGCACAACAAGAACAGATGACAAACAATAACAACAATTTGGCAGGAGGTTGGGGAAAGAGAAGTGAGCTGTGGCGAGTCTGTGTGTGTGTGTGTGTGTGTGTGTGTGTGTACATCTGAATTTCTACATGCGTGTGTGCATCCATAGATCTGTTGCTCCCACACACTGAGGAGCACCAACAGAAGAGAAGTCTAGTAGCGCTTCAATCCTCCTTCCTCTGGGAAAACCCACTCGCCCACTGATGAGCTCAGCAGGCAGCAGCAGCCTCCAGATCCAACATCTAGCTATCCTTTCATCTAGAAGTGCATGTAGCTATTGGTTAACTTGCTAGAGATATCTGGCCATCTGTCTATTAAACTTTATAAAATATGCACTTTGAGCTAAATGCTTATGTTCTACAAAATTCTAAAAAAGAAAATAAGAAGATGTAAGCGTACCAAAATAGGAAGACATTTTTTCGCTGCCTCAGGTGGACCTAGGATATGGATATTTTTCTTTTTATGAATACATGTGGGTTTGAGGTAGGTAAAAAGGAGTGTTTTTGTCTACTCTTTATTTGTTACGCTTTCTGGTGGACTGGAGGCATGCAGCGGTGTGCGGCAACAAAATGCAGATGCTGCGTCTACCCTGCCGGAAATTAAACAAGAAGAAGAAGAAGAAACAGGTCCTAAAGCAACTTTTCCACCTCAGCCAAACGTAATAATAAAACATTTAGTGATACTTTCTGGCATTTCAACATTCTATGCGCATATTAAAAATGGGCATAAGCCCAGGTGGGTGGAAATATACTTTGAGTACTTTTAATGCTATGAAACTCTTGAATAAATACAGTGAAATGTATACACAGTGCAACAGGAGCCTCTCCGATGAGAGTCTACTCGCACTAGGCCCACTGCAGGGGTCCTGCTGTGGTCAAGCCAACAGCAGGAATGCAGACTGGTATCCCAAGGGCAGTGGGTTAAGAATCTCTCTGTCTGCTTTTCTTTTCTGTTTTTTTCTCCTCCACCCAAAACAGTCCAAGGCCTTGGAATGGCGTTAAAACAACAGGCCTCTCTTAAATTAGCCCAGCGCATAAGTCCAATTCAGCGTTTCCTTCACGGTTCAACAAGAGCTCTCCCTCCCCCTCTCTCTCCAAACCTGTGTGTGGGTCTTCTGCAGGCCACGGCTATGTTAAACCCAATCCAAACAGCCAAGGTGATGGAGAGGGAGATGGAGATGGAGGCCTGGCTTAGCTTGGCTTAGATGGCAATCGGCCAGCTGACTCACTTTCAATCACCAGTCGTTTCGCTCTTGTGCTCCGTCCTCACTTGTGCAACTTAAACAATGCAGCGAACACAATGCAGCAGCTGCTTATAAGGCCGGGAATAACTAGGTGTGTGTAGATGTGTGTGTCACTAAGTTAGATCTAGCGCTGAGTTAAATAATACTTTCGAGCTGTGGCCAGTGTAGTGGCTATCCTTTCCACCATCGAATTTAACAGATGGTAGGATGTCTGTCTGTTGTTCTGGTTGTATTTATCCAGACTTTATGAACTCAATGCCCGATCCTTGGAGTGACTCTAAGCATGTTGTCAACCCATCAAAGACAGAGCAAACCGCTGGAGCAGGCCATCATCTCCAGCTCTGGGAATCTCTGCTCTTGAGTTCTGTGCCGTGCTGATGAAGATTGATGCATCTGCGTACCGTGACTGGGCTAAAAAGGGACGCTGATCTGGCTGATGCTTTACATCAAGGATCGGTCCAAAAGTGTGTGTCTGTGCATGCTTTCCTGCTGGGTCTGTCTTTCCATGTTGGATATGGACTTGGACTGCTGCAACTTTTTTTTTTTTTCCCAAGCCAAAGTGCCTTTGTGGCTTCTGCATCAGTCACCCACACGCTCCTGACCTGCTGACCATGAGCCCCGCCGGGCTCTCTGTCATCCGCCCTAAGGACAGATGGAGTCATATCCTTGACAACCAGTCACCCAGACCTTTCCCACAGCTCCTCTGAGATTCTTGATTCCTCTTGGGCTCTTGTTTTTCCTGTTCCATCACTCTCCCTATCTCGCCATCTCCAGCCCGGATCTCCAGAGTCCATATTTTAAGGGGGGTGAAACAGATGCATTGAAATACACGGAGTGGTGTCATTTTTTCACGTGCACGTGATGTTAATGCAAGTGGGACCGTGCATCAATCTCCACAGCATGACCTTGTCTCCCACTCTGACACAGAACTCTCATATTGCCGAGGCTCATTACAGGCTAAAGTAGAAGCAGCAGATCAAGGGAGCTCCCCAGCAGGTTAATATCCTCGACTAACCAAATCTCCTACATCAAATGGATCACCTTTCACTCCACCTAAGCTCTGGAGCTCTGAAGTCTGCGACTGAAACTCGGAGGACCTCCAACTTTTACTTTGAAGTTGTAAAAATCAAAGTAAATGTCATTCGAGCAATACCTTAAAAAAAGGCATTTATAAGGAAGATAAGCTTATCAAATGGGTTGCAATTTCCTTATGAAAGATAGACTCCACTATAATCTTGAAAGGGCTAAAATTCTAAATGACCACCCTGTCCTGAAATTGCAGCAGTTCTCAATCGACCATAGCAGATTTTTGCTGAGTCACAGTGCAGTGCCCATATTTCCTCCAAGCAGTTTCAGCTATTGTGATGGACTTCCTGACCTCCCTCCCATGGATTGTATGTCCTCTCCTGTGAAGTTTCACTTCCCAGTTGCTGACACACGCCCACGCCCCTTCCACAACTGGTCACGGTAATGCCGGGAATAATTGAGGTCAGCTCGGCCTCCACCTGACGCCCCACATCTGCAAAGCTTTTCACGGCCCTCACCGTCCTGCCTGGGTTTCTCAACAACAAACTTCCTGCATCGCAAGCCGAGAAAAGGGTTTAGTCAGTCACGTGTGGGATATGGAAGAAGGAAGTCAGGGCGTGTTTCAGGAAGTATTAAAGTACAACTTCCTCGGACGGGGAAGGAAGGTAACTTGATGTTCTCACACATCATATTCAGAGTATGACATACTCAAGTTTTCCTTTCTGGTTGTCCAGAACTGAGCAATGATAAGACTGATAAATGAATACAATGGGACAAAAATATAAAAGAATAGAATAAAAATAGAACCGAAATGAATAGAATAGAGCTGAAGACGTCAGGACAGATAAGATGAAGTGCTCCAAATTTTAAACCGAACAGGGCATTCAGCAATTCTCGTTGTGGGTGTTGAAAGGCTCTCTGATCTGCAGTTTAGCGCTCAGTCCACGGAAGCAGCAGTAGCAGAAACCTACAGTCTCCAAAAAGAGGTCAACCTTCTGCTTGGATAAAAGCTCGCTCCAGCTGATCAATGCTCTTGGAGTAGGTGGCAGAAGTCTAGAGATCAAAAGGCTTCTGCCCAAAAAAAAAGTCTGAAATGTGTAACATCTGAGATGTTCCCCCTTCTTTTGGAACCGTCAAACTTTCAGACTTTATCAAAAGTAAAGAGTTTGGCTGGTCTTTTTAAGGGCTTGGAAACAGCCTGAAACCTATTTCAAAGAGACATGAAGAAGTGTTTTTAAGAAATTCCAAACTTTTGAGTAAAGCCAAAGAATGCCCCAATTTAAAAAGTATATTTGAATTGCTTATGATTAGTATAAACATGGCCCTGAGAAGCATTTTTTTTTCCCGAAAGTGGACAGACATTTAATTGTGTAAACTTCAGAGTTCCAAATAATCATCATGCTGATCCATTAGTCCGAATCACAGACAAGCTTAGTCAACCACAACTTGCCCAGTTTTCTATTTAAAGCCCCGGGTGTACTTTAAATGCCTCTTCTAACACTTATGCTCAAGTGGTGGGATATTTTCACATCTTCCAAAAGCAGCTGAGGCCAATGTGACATCTTATGCAGCACTTTTTTTTCTCATTTATTCAATTAAATTAAAAAATTCTCTGCATGACTTGAAAAAATAAGGTTTTGGTAGTTGTTACTGCCATCAGGTCGACGCTATAGAGTCCCATTTGCAAGGAAACACACATAAAAATTCCTTCATTCCCACTGACATCACCACACTGAACAGCCATACATAGACAGCATCAAACAGCTCCATTCAGGCTCATTCTTGCACTGTTTTTGCATTTTGCACGTTTGTACAGTCAATGTTGTTACACTGTTTCTATATGTCTCTTTATGTTCTTATATGTATTTTATGTCATTTGAGCCTGCCCTGTCAAAGACAAATTTCTGTCACTTGTGACAGACAATAAAGTTTTTCTTATCTTAAAGTTTTTTCTTATCTTCATTCCTGCCAAGAAAGAGTACAAAATGTACAAAATGTTGTTAGCATGGAGGCAGTTTAAGAAATGTTATAATAACCCCTAACCTTTCTACAAGACACCAACATGATGATAGCCTACTAAGGCTGTTTATATCCACAGGGCCATGTGCTTAGTTGTTTCACAGGACGTGGTTTTCCACCGATGTTCTGCATCTAGATACAGGAACCAGGCTTATAGAGGGAGATAGGCAGAAATAGCTTCCATGTGTGGCTTATCAGAGCTACAAACCACCCAACAATGGAGCCATAAAAACTCCCTTAGATTAAGATCAATAAGAACGCAGTAGGTAACTGGTCTAATGACAATGACCTCAGTTTCAACCCCGGTGAGCTGGCACATAACCGATGACGCAATGCTCCAAGAGGTTAGTCAACAATCACATCATCGCTGCTCGAGCAGCGCCTAAAGATAACCTCGCCAGTAAACAAACGTTTGGTTTCTCTAACTGCATCTCTACTGTAGCACTGGCTCCTGAGTGAGCTCAAAACAGCCAAGGTGTTGACAGTCCTCCACGTCACTGGGTGTACTTCTTGGCAGAGGCGGCTAAGCAGCCCCTATGCCAGCACCCAGCTCTTAACTTGGGCGTACTGGAACTGTGCGACCCAGTCCGGTAAATGATGTCAGAGAAAGTGGCACCACCGGAAAACAGCGGCTCCGTAAAAGCCGGGAAACTGACTGAAGAGACATCTGGTACTCAACATCACTCAATGCACTAATTGCTTGTCACTGTACCAAGTGTCCAATCACATTAAGGGCCGAGATAAAGAGAGACGATATTATAGAGCTGAGTCTGCAACCTCAGCATTTCATTCGGTATAACTCACATCCCACAGAGATTTTCTCTTCTGGCAGAGCTCTTTATATTCTGCAAATTCATCGCCGACTGCCAGGTAGGGAAGGGAAAGGAATCGTCCACGCACACATCGAATTTAAATTCACTCAAAGAGTCTTCTCAAGTGGCACAAAATGCAAAACACGGGAATTGCTGCACTTTAAAGTTAAGGAGGGGTCGACTTTGAGGGGTCTCCTGTGTGCTGTAACTCAAAACCCAAAACTGTGACAGGAAATACAGTTATAGCTCCACCATGACAATCAACGGTGCTGTAATTATCCCTGATGCAGCCCAGGAGTCTAGTAGCTGGGGGAATGATGATGATATAGGATACAGACGTACACCAGCACACACAGGACACACACACACACACACACACACACACACACACACACACACACACACACACACACACAAGCCTGAATCGCTTCATCAGGAACATCCTTTTCTTGACTGAATAGCAGGTCAAGGATCTCCGGTTTGATCCACTCTGTTGACACAGAGGAAGAGGACGGGGGAAGAAAGAAGAAGAAGAAGAAGAAGAGCGATGGAGACAGAGAGAAAGGAAAGAGGGAGGCGATGAGAGGAGCAGCTGTCGGGAGCTTCCTTTTTGGCTCTGTAAATCTACACACCCCACACACGCACATCTTTATCCAATTGCTCAGTCAAAAGGCCTGAGTTCTCCTGGGTGGGGTGATGATGGAGGGTAATTATGGTGACACCTCGCTGACACCCCGCAGCTCACCTAACAATCTGGATCTCCTTTTGTCTTCCTGCTTCCTCTGCCTATACCACCACCCTGCGCTCCAGCATGGTTACCACAGGGGTGCCCCACCGTCAAATGGCTTCCTGACCCATTTGTCTGTAGCTGAGGGTGGGGGCGCTTCACAGGGAGGATGCACTGGGTGTGTGGACAGTGGAAGCATTGGGAGAGAAGGAGGGGAGGGTGGTTGTATTTTGGCATTGAATACCGGGGCCCTTTCTCTTTTTTCTGCCCTCCTTCCTGTGGTTTTATGGCCTATTTACCGGTAGCAGACTTTCATCTGGGTTTGAGAGGGGATCTCTGGCAGATCTGTTGCAGAGATTTTGACAGAGCCTCCAGGAGGAAATGGATCTCCAGCAGGGCTCTTGTGCAGGACCGGATGGCCCAGGGGGGCTTGCAAGTTCTGGGGTGATTTAACACCCCTGGGTGGCCCATTAAGGTGTGAGTGTTAGGCGGGCCTGGCTGTGTGCAAACCATTGTGGGACAGATCGCTCAAGGGCGAACATGGTTGAAAAGAAGATGCATTTTGCCCTCTTTCTCTGACTTTCCTTCCCACTCTGGGAGTCAGTTCATGCCTCTCTCTTGCTCCAGCTCACTCTCTCTCTCTCTCTCACACACACACACACACACACACACACACACACACACACACACACACACACACACACACTTTGAACGATTTCAAAGTCTCCTGTCAGATAAAGCAACTTATTTAAAGCTGGACTAATTCATATTTTTTATATCAAATATAGTTTGACATTTTAGCATTTTCAGCACTCATGTCTGTGCTAAATATGAAGCTGGTTAGCTTAGCTTAAAATACTAAAAGCAGTTTGAAACAGCTAGCCTGGCTCTGTCTAAACAATGTTCAAAATCTGCCTGCCAGCACCTCTAAAGCTCACTAATTAACACTTTATATGTTGTTTGTTTAATTCATGGCTTTAAACAGAGCCAGGATAGCTCTTTACAGAGCGCGTAGAAGCGTTAGGCTGAAGTGGCACATTCAGCAGCTAAAGAGCCAGATTTGATACCAAAACACAGCTAGAAGGAGAGTGAGGTGGCAGAAGCAGAATCAGTGAAGGGACAACAACAGCAACCAACATCCAGCCTTCTTTAAACTGTTGTCTGGGAGCTAATAAAGTACAAGTGAGTTACACAGCACACCTGAAACAAATTAAGCAATTACCAGAGCAGGTAGGAGACTGTTAACGAGCGACTGTGCCAACTGGCACCACACACGTAGAGCAGCAGCACAGAAAGGCAAACATTAATATTTGTTGCTAGTTTGCTTCATTGCATTTGATTACATTTACATTATCCTTATGGAACAGTCTATGATAATTCAACCGTGATCTATTCTGGAGCAAAAAATGGACTCCACAAGTGAGGCCTGTTTTGCACAGACGGAACATGTTAGAACCATGCTGAATTAAATATGACGTGGAAAATTCAAATACGTTTAAGTGCTCTGCAAATTTAATTCTCAATAATGGCATCTATTATGGAGCAGTTCATACAAACCAGCTGCAAAAATGGCTCTTATTGTAGTCGGAATGACTCTCAGTCATCATTGGAGGATGGATTCCATTATGGAGCAGGGGCCACCCAGGCTCCAAACTGCAAGCTTGTGGTGTTTTGGATAAAATCACATATAGGATCTAGAGTGGATTGTACTATATGTTGACTTGCATCCAAAGCCTGACATTATGGGTTATGGCAGACGCTCTATCATCACCTGCTTTATGTTCTCCATTTACAAATCATAACATGAACTGATGGATGAGGGGGGTTGAGCGAAAAAGGGGATTTGCATGGTAAGTTAATTTTTTGTAAATGAATTGACAACATTTTTAATCTACTCTGAGAGAAAGAAAGAAAGAAAGAAAGAAAGATGCCTTATGTTTTTAATTATGTCGAGTGAATATGTAGAAGTCCAAACCTGGGAGGTTGTGGAGGCAAAACCTCCTGCCCTCTCTGTAGTCCCATAGTCCTAGGGCCTGAGGCCAAAGTCAAGCGTGAAACATTAAGCACTGTGATCTGGATCACCTGAGAGAATGTGTGTGTGTGTGTGTGTGTGTGTGTGTGTGTGTGTGTGTGTGTGGTGTGTGTGTGTGTGTGTGTGTGTGTGAGAGAGAGAGCTGGAGCAAGACAGAGGCATGAACTGACACCCAGAGTGGGAAGGAAAGTAAGAGAAAGAGGGCAAAAGTCTGATCCATTCTCTGTAAATCACTCTGGGAATGTTGTCAAAACATCACTGGGTCTCCACGTGTCTCAAAGCCTTTATGTGTGGGAGAGGGAGTGAGTACTATAGGTGGCATATCTGTACTTGTAGGTCTGTGTGTGTGTGTGTGTGTGTGTGTGTGTGTGTGTGTGTGTGTGTGTGTGTGTGGGGAAAAACTCCCAGGCAACCTCATGTTACTGTATTTGTTTTCTCTTTGTCGTCTTTGTATCAGTAGAGTGTGCCATTCTGTAGATGCTCTGTCGCTTTGGGAAGTGTTCTGGTTTTTAACTTTGATCAGCTACAGCGACTGGACTGAAAAAGGCCACAGCGTGTTTGTGCATTGATCCACCGTTACCTTTTTACGCTGCAATCACAGAGGACATGAATCATAATGTATCGTCGCAGGGAAAGTGGTCCAAGAAAAACCCTGGATGGGAGTGCTCATACGCTGCATGTTGTCACAACAAGTTTTGTTTTTACAGTATATAAAGGAAGATCATGACTTGACGGGACAATTGGGAAGAATATTCAATCACACCAGATGATCGACAGGGGCACCAACAGGATATTTTGGCTAATGTCGCAGCACAAGGCCTGCTCAAGTGCCCCCTTTTGACATTTTCAGATTTGAAAAAAACATTAAAAGAGTCTTGCAGTGATTTAGTATTTCCTCTGCATAAATTTGGGGAACTCACAACACAGATAACAAAAAAGAAAGCAAAAATCAAACAGCACTGCCACATATTATCTGGACTTTTAGTACACAGTATGGGTCAGACTCCCAAAACCTTGTTTCCTACAGTTCTCATAATGCAACTAACAGCATCTCTTTGCTTAAACCTCTCTGCCTGGTAAATGTCCATGTCTTTAACGTAAACCTTCTGTTATACTTTTTAAGCCACTAAGACCAAGCCAAGATAACCCTGATGACATCGTTCCTTTTTTTGTCAAACTACTATTTCCAAAATCAACAATTAAGGTGTCTCAATGTGGCATTAGTGCAGAGAGTTGTCCTGGTTAAATAAAGCATTCAAGAAAAGCCACTCCGAGCCACAAGTTACCTGCACTGTGTCATTCATCATCGGAAAATACATTTTATTGTTTACTTTTCCATTTGACAGGTGTTTGTTTGGGAGCTCGCCTGCAGCCATTTGGTTTTTGGTGAGCCTCTCTGCCTCTCTACCAAGCGCTTCAGCATCTCCCCCGCTGGTATACAGTGTATAAACATTAAGACTTCATTGGGTAATTTTCCTGTCAAAGACAGATTATGTGTCTGCTCCACATTTCCCTCTGGTCTCCTCAGAGAAGTGTGTCACCAAAAATGGATTCTAACAGCAATCAGTTCACTTTTGTTTTTCTCTGCAGTGCAAATATTTTGGGAGTGGGGAGATTGGGTTTCATTTTTTATTTTTTTTTAAACTCTCTTTTTTTTTTTTTTAACCAGCCATCGCTCCAAATTGTCGTATTGGAAAAAATCCTCCAAGTGGAGTCTGAGCCAGGAAAGCTTTCCCCCGAGCAGCAGGCTCGGTCTGTTTTTATGGTGCGCTTAGAGGCTAATTGGCTTTGCAGACGGCCTTTCCCCCACAGTGACCCACGGTGCTAACGGCCTCTGCGCTCATCCAGGCTGTGACAGCTTCACTTTACCTAGCTGACTGGCATAGGAAAATGTGCGGGGTCAAAATAACTTATAGCCTTGGATGTGTGTGTACCCTACTGTGCTTGTATGTGTGTGTGTGTGTGTGTGTGTGTGTGTGTGTTTGTGTGTGAGTGGGCAGACAGGTGAGGAGTCTCCACAATGAGTCACCAGGAGACACTTGTATCCACGAATCTGCCTCTGCGGCTTCTGGAAAACGTCGGCTCAAGTTTCCACCTGATGCGTTCGCAAACAAAAGACTGAGTGGGATAAGAGTGATGCTTTGTTAAAACCTATATGTCTTCCACCTGTCATTTTTGTCTGTCTTTGGCTTTCTGCCCTGATAGAAATGGATTAGCGCGTTTCAAGTCTCTGACAGATTTTAAAAAGGCAAATCATTTCCGAACCTCCTACGTGCAACTGAATCACTCCTCAAGAGAGACCTTTACTGCGGGGAAGGAGAAAGATTTGTTTTTATTTTATTTGTTGTAACCACCAGACTCCCACTGAAATGGCAGTGTGCTGACACGGTGGTATTCTACAGTAATCCTGTGTGGGAGGCCAACCTGGGACAAATAATATTTAGCATTTTTTTTTCAGAATCTATAAAAAAAAATTGTAATGGTAAATAACCGCTTACATGATGAAACAACCAACTTGCCTCCAGTCAGAGTGTGATGAATGGGGGGGGGGGGGACCTGTGACTCCCAGCACAACGAAACAGAGTGGGAGAGTGAGAAACAAAGATGGCCTCTGCAAATGAGCTGTGACCCGAGGTCACAGAGAGGTGGGAGTCCCATGAGGCGATGTGGGCCAAACAAGGGCAGGGGGATGGAATTTGAGACTGTGTATGTGTGTGTGTGTGTGTGTCTGTGTGTGTAAGTGAGAGAGAGTGTGCGCGTGTGGATGCAGTCTGTAGACTACCAGGTTTACATGGAGAGCCAGTGCAGGAGATCATGTATATATATATATATATATATATATATATACGTGTACAGTATATGTGTTAATTCTCTAAGACACCCTGTCTGAACTTGGGCCCTCTTGTCTCCGTCGCCTTTTTTTTAGGTTTTAGCTTTTGGGATGGATGATGAGGAGTCCCTGAGCACAGTGTACATAAACAAGGCATGTGCAAGTGCAAAGGCAGTAGCTCCAAGCACAAACAGTAAAACTGTGATGCTCAACTTGTACAGGACGTGTACTCAAACACACTTTGTATACCTGGGAAAACTACACATTTGAACAAAATCATCATTTTGGAGCCTACATTTGTGATATTTTTTTCATTAAAAAAAGTCCTAAGTTAGCTTTTTTTTGCAGTCTTCTATACAGTTTACTATTAAATGTATGTACTACATTTCCTGAAAACGCCCCCACAAGTTCAGCCTCATTTAATTTAATTTTCAAGCCCCTGATGATTGACAGCTGCTCAGTCATAAACACAACAGACCATTACTGCGCACCAGATCAAGTACAGATTTAGAAAATATTATGCTTGTAATCTTCTCACAAAGAAGTTTTTCTTCATCAGGACCTTCTCCGGCGAACATAACAATGTTTCAGGAAAGAATGTAAACTTATTCTGCACTTGGCAACCGCATGCAGAACTTTCCTTACACTCTGGCTGCAATTACATGGAGCAATTTCTTCTAATCAATTCCATCAATGACTCCCACCAAAGTGTCTACATGAGCACTAAATGAAATGATCAGATAAGGAGTTTGCATCTATTAGACTTTACACAAGCCCTCTCATTATTCCCCCGAAACAAAATACATTGAAAGATAGTTCCCCCCCCCCCCCTCCGAGGACTATGCACCACTTTCCTCAACTCTTTCACAGTTTAGATAAGGTATGCAGGATTACCAAATTCAGCAGGATTCATCCTCTGGGGACCAAGAAAGTCCATGCCAAATGTAATGGAAATCCATCCACTAGTTCTACATGCATACACCTGTGCACACACTTCTACTGTATCCTATGTGAGGCACCTTCCCATGACAGCATCCACTCCCAAACCCCAAACCCACACTCGAACCCGAACCCTCAACCAAACCACTAACTGTAAAACAACCACTTCTCAAAGTCAGAACCAACCACAGTGATTTCAACGTCCACTAAATATTTTGAGAGTTCGTCCAGTTCAGATGAGTCCTCGAGTGTACTGCAGTCTGTATACGCACATGCGGACATATCCAGAACGCAAATCCAGCTGTTTTTCATTCTGATCGACTTTGTCTGACTTTACTCATCAATAAAAGGAGCTTTTGTACACTGTCTCATTGTCACCTTCTAGTATTGCCTTAGTGTGTGCTTAACATTAGATTTACCAGCCTGAAGACAAAACGTTCAGTCTGCCAAACATCTCAGTTGTATATTTTATCAACAGATGTGTTTCATAACCTTGCCTTCCTCCTCGCTCTAATGGATATGTCAAGATAGCCTGCTCTTGTTTTAACAGTGTTTACCTGATTGCAAGAGGAGAAATATCCACGTAAAGCCGTGCATCGGAGTCACGTTTCATTAGCAAACGTCAAACAGAGCAAAATGGCCTCAGCTGTTTGTCCACGTGTGCATATGTGATGATGGAGAGAGAGAAAAGGGGGGCTACAATGGTCGATTTGGCGTACGTGTGTTTGCAGTGGTCATGGCCCCGTGGCTCCTGCATGTTTATGAGCTGCCGCTCTGTGCTGAGCTCATCACTCTGACCAAAGGTATCCACATGGGCATGGCTACAGAGACGCACACATCTAGATAAAAGCCTATGAAAATCCCCTGAATTTATATGATTAATGTTGCTATATAAACAGCAGAGCTACACAGTGTCAGATAACCAGAAGCAGACAGCAGAGCAGCGCTGACTCTGCAGACTTGGTCATAATGGCAACAGTTACTACACTGGTTTTAAAGCAGCCTAAATGACTAGCTCTGCTCCGAATTATCAAATGACACAATTCATTTAAATCAGTGGTAGTTACACGCTTTTGTAGAATTGATGATTTTTTGGCCTTGTTGCAGAAGCCAACAGCTTTGCATCAGTGGAAACAACCAGTCTCTCAACGTGAGGCTAAACGGACAACGTTTAAAGTCAAAAATACAAACAGGATGCCAGGGAATAGCAGGATACATACAGTAGATCTCTCTTTTTTCATCCACAGCTGATGTTAATCAGCGGCTTGTTAGGTGGTGCCGATGCCAGTGCTGGTGTTCTCTCTCTCTCTCTCTATGGATCTACTGGATTTGGAGTGTTTTTGCTCAGGTGTATTCAGGTTACTACCCAGTTTACACGTACATGGTTATTTTGAAAAACGGAGACATTTCCCTTCGTTTGTGCCCTTCGTTTACATGCAAACGGAGAATTCACCTCTGAAAACGATTTTCTAAAAACTCCGGCCAGAGTGGAGATTTTGGAATACTTTGTTTGCACGTTTGCATGTAAACTGAGACAAACGGAGGTTTAGGCTAACGTGGGCTTGAGCTTCTCGTTACACTGCCACCTACAGGTTTGGCGTGCTCTTGACAGCATTGACGGCATATATACATGTAAACAAACACTTTCTGAAAACTGACAGCTGTGCACGATGTTGAAATGTCCGTTTATTAAAATAGCCGGCCACGTGTAAACGTAGCATATGTCTGACTGTACTTGCAATAAGTGCACATCAGTACACATCAGTTTCGGGTACTTTTTCCACTGGTCCATTTCGACTTGTACCTAGACTTCTATGCTGTAGCCTATGACTGATTGATGAATGATTTGTGTGAAGTTTTCGTGGCCGTTTTGACACATTTTCAACGTGAAACTGGGTCTCCATCAGAATACGTTGTAACTGTTGTGAATCCAAGCTGTATAACGCCACTGTCCTTCGAGCTACAAATGTTTCAGAGCCACGTTTCAAGCCTACAGGTGGTGGGATACTCAAAAACACAGTATTTATTTAAGAGGACGTGTAGCAATAGCAACAGCAGAGCCAGTCGATGTCAGCATCTGGGCCTCCTCCTGGGGCTTTTTTTTTTAAATCATATTTTGCCTGGACTTGTATCATCTTTAATAAAAAAAAATAATAATGTCCCACAGAAACACACTAGTCAAATATCATTGAGTCATACTGAACCAAAGGGATTCATAATGGAAAAGCATGTTTCACTTCAACAGCACATGGCTTAGCACACAAGACATATTAGATTATCAGTACAGTAGGTCAATTGACGTTTGGTTTGCCTGTTGTAGATGTTATTAATAACAGGTGTGAGTGAGATAGCTGTAAGTGCAAAAACATTTAGAGGTCTTGTATTGCTAGCAGGCCTAATAAACGACTGGAAGCAAGCACTCCTGATGTGTATCCATACGCCTTAATTCTGTTTTACTGCTCAATCCAAGCACCAAATCGGATTTCAAACATTGTTCACTGCATAAAACTCTAACAATGCTTATGTTATTATATTTGGCCCCTCCTCATTTTTCTTTTATTGCAACTGTTTAACTGGAGCTCAAAAAATTAGGGCATGTTAATGTTTTGGAATTCAAACTAATCTGTTGACATTCTAAATCTGAACTTTAACTGGCTGCCCGATTATTGTGAAATTTGAGTCTAAGAGGCTAGTTAGCTCAGAAGTCAATCATACTCCAAGTTTTAAACCCTAAACAATAAAGGGGTTATGTGTGTTTTCATACATATTGTATGTCACGTGCATTAGGATGCTTGAGAATATCGGGCACTGTAGTTTTTGTTTGCGCAGACGTGGCCCTGGCCACCTCTGAAGCCCTAGAAAACTGTCCAGCTGCTTCACACTGATTCACATCTGGGACTAGTCTGGTAGTGGTTAAGATGTGAACACGTGCACTCACATATAGTTTCCCACACACTCACAGACACACAGTAAATCCCCTTACACATCCATACATACAGAAGACATTTCCACTGTGAAGAAAATGCCTACCTCAGTGATGTACAATTGTTTTTCTACCGTGGCCTTGTTATGGCCCGTGACCTCCTTTTTTCAATTCTGCAAAACGTGAACAGATTTCGAGGAAAAGCGGGGAGCCCTCCCAGCAGAACAGGGGCGAATAAACACACCCACTAGCCTTTCCTCCTTCCCTACTCTCTTCTTCTACCTATACAGCTCCATCAGTGTTCGTCTGCAGTGCACACACACTCTTCACACTTCACACAGCCATCAGGTACAGTATATAGCAAAACTGTGGCATTGTTTGACCAGCTGATTCTTAAGATTCTGATTCTCCATATTTAATCACATTTATTCTAAACCTCTTAATACAAAGCATGCAACCCCCCATCACGAGTTGAGCTCAATCAATTAGTAATTTTCCCATTTTAGACCAGTTTTTAAAAGCCTATAGAGAGGACAGACAACATTTTGAAATAAATAAAAGTCTTAAAATGTAGATTTTTGGAAATGTCTCAGGTTTGGAGGTTATATTTGACTGGTGATGCTGTGAAAAACCACAGTGGAGACAGGCAGACACAAACACATTCATTTACCCACACGCTCACAAACACACACACACACACACACACACACAGTCACACGTCTAGACACACACATGCACGCACATATGTAGAAATGCTTGCTTGCATAGACAGATGCTTAAGCATGCGCTGCTAACTAGACACTCAAATGCATGAATACATGAGCGTAGAGAAGTACACACACACACACACACACACACACACACACACACACACACACACACACACACACACACACTAAAAGCTCAACCGCTGTCCCGCCACACTCGCTCACCCTCTCAGCTGAAGCACAGGGCAGCCTGTCAGTGTGCGAAATGAGCTGGAAAAAAGAGCAAAAACAAGAAGAGGAGAAGTGGTTGAGAGGAATTCATCGAGATCTCCCAAAACGGGCAAATCGCTGCCTGACAAAACCCTCTCGCATCGCAGGAATGCAAATACGCCTGAAAATGATCAATGTGGGCAATTTTGGGTGAACTCGTCTTCTTGCAGGCTTTACAGCTGACGCACAGCTTTTCCCTCTGGCAATGCACAGGGGCTCTGAATGGGATGTTGGCCTAGTTGCGGTGACTTGCCATATGCTTTGAGAAAGGAGAACGATACATCATCATTGGACATATGCATACAAACACACATGCACATGCAAGCATGCACACCGGGTTTGCTGCAGCCTAAGCTGTGCCAAGCTGTGATGAATCTATTTCTCCACTAGGAGAACGTTTTTCTGCCTGTCACATAAAAACCAGCCTGCTCTGTGTGCAAATATCTGGCCTCATAGGAATTACTGGAGTACCTGTGTGTGTGTGTGTGTGTGTGTGTGTGTGTGTGTGTGTGTGTGTGTGTGTGTGTGTGTGTGTGTGTGTGTGTGTGTGTGTGTGTGTGTGTGTGCTTATAGGGTTGTTTTTGTTGTGGTTAGATGGGTGAACTTTTCCTCACAGAACACAGTGAGTGCCAGAGAAGTTTCAACAATCAAAAGTCACTTTAGGAAACTTTTCCAGAAGAATCTGGCGCTCGGACCAGGTCAAAACAAAGTAAAAGCCTGTGGAAGTGTGTGTGAGAATAACTGAATGAAGCCATTATGCTTATGATGTTCTATTCTGGGCATTGTGTGGTCACACAGGAGTCACAGTCGTCCACCGCCCCGGCCCCCCGTCCTTCCTTTAGTTACACTCATGCTGCGGGCCTTGTTGACTTTGGTCGGACTGACGTTGTTGCACAGCAGGAGCGTACCGCCTCGCTAGCGCTCATTTCGGGGTGGAAAGTCACTCCCGTCTTCCTCTCCAAAAAGACGCCAAACTGAAATAGGTGATCCCTGCTGACAGAAGCCCAAACCTAGGTTTCCCAAAACCAACCGTTCACTGAGGACACCACTGTTCTTCTGTAAGTCAGTGAGTGCATTTGAGTTATGGGAATTTTCTGATATCATGCAGGAGAGTATAGGCTTTGTCCCATTTACAGGACCTCGTAGAGCTCCTTGATTTGCTGGGATTTAGTGATCAGAGTTGGGATATGGGCATGTAAACACCCTTATCTGTTTCCAATTAGTTGTGTATCTGTTGTAATTTAAAAAATATATATTCTCTTGATACATATCGGATACTTGTGGTTTGCTAGAATTAAAGACTAAGATGTGAACAGGAAGGAGAATACTGACTTCATTAATTAAGCATGAACATTAATGGTAAACGTGTGGTAAAGAATCGTTCATATAGTGTGCATTACTACAGCATCTCCTCTCTCAGGATAAGTTTGACTAAAGTCTTGATGCAGCAGTGGTCAGAAAGGTGAACTTGTTCAAACACTTGGGTAAAGAGTGGGAATAAAAAACACTGGGACTAACAGACTAACAGTGTGAGACTGTGGTTGTACTGGGCAGCTCCCAGGTGTGAATACAGGTACCTGTGTGTGTGTGTGTGTGTGTGTGTGTGTGTGTGTGTGTGTGTGTGTGTGTGTGTGTGTGTGTGTGTGTGTGTGTGTGTGTGTGTGTGTGTGTGTGTGTGTGTGTGTGTGAGAGACCCTCCCTCCATCTTCTCCCCCAGGCTGTTCCTGTAAAATATATTCTCTTGATACATATCGGATACTTGTGGTTTGCTAGAATTAAAGACTAAGATGTGAAAAAGCATGAACATTAATGTTAAACGTGTGGTAAAGAATCGTTCTTTGGTGTATGTATTTATTGACTAATCCAAGACCTAAGACCACACATGCTACCTGTCATGGTTCATTAAGTAACACCCACAGTCTTGTGTCAAACCTGTAATCTAGAATATCCTTTATCATGGCAAGGCACACATTTCCATCTCTTTCAGTAGGTCACAGTCACTGCATGTGTAAATTTCACACACATTTGTAGGTCAGTTATGTGGGCACGACTACAGAAAAGAGCGAAAAAACACACTAGGCGGCCATGCGCCAAGTTTGTAGTCAAGTCACCCGGTCCTGACTGGAAATTCCCAATGTGAACTTTCCATGGAGGGTGTACAGCGAGGCATTAGTGCTGCTGCTACTACTACTGTGAATCATTCTTGGAGTTACGGTTGCTATAACAAACTTGGACCCAACCTCAGTTAAAAGGGCAACATATAGCATTTTTGAACAGCACTATATCATTGTCAAATTGACTGTAATACCTTGGTGAAGTTTCCATAAACAGATGAGATTGGTAGGCTTTTTCAGACTAGTGGTATTGGTAGTGCCAGTGTTTCTCCAAAGTAAGACCAAATCCTCCATAAACCCTCAACTCTGGTGACACAGCATGAGTTCTTTTTCCACCTCATCTGGTTTTGTGCCAAAAAAAGCATCATCTCTTTGTGCTGGAGAGCAATGTGACGGATGTTTTGTAAGTCCATAGGAAGATAAATGAAAAAAACAAGTCAAGTTGTTTGGATTTTACAGATCTGATGGACAAAAATTGCTAACTCTGGCCTTTCATTTTCTATGATTTAATTTCTAAAAAGGAGAAATCAATAGATAAACAATACATAAACCAATCCTACAATTCTTCACGCCTTGCAATGAGGCTTTGTTTGTCCTGAGGGTAACGCTATAGTGGAAACGCCATGAGGCAGCATTAATATGCTCATTGAATTTCATGGCAATCTCGCAATTTCATGGAACGGTCACAGGGGTCATAATAAGATTAGGAATCTGGAGTTCAATAATATCCACAAAAATGTCATGGTTGTCAAATTGTTGGAGCGACCAAGAACAATTGGTCATGACAGAAAGAAAGTACTGAATAGCATGAGAGAAACTTAAAATCTTTAAACAGCCCTGTCTCCTAAACATGAGGTTTCCATACAACTACACTGCATTCTCAATCACATTTCGAAGGAAACGTATTTTGTCCCGGGTTACATTTGTTTACGACGAGTCGCGAATCCGTTTCTAATCAAAGTTTGCGCTCAAAGTGGCCGGGTTGGATCAGTGGGTAGAGCAGGCGCACATATATTTAGGAGGTTCATGCCTCGACGCAGAGGTCCAGGGTTCGACTCCGACCTGTGATGATTTCCTGCATGTCTTCCCCCTCTCTCGCCTTTCTCTCCTGTTCTGTCCATTAAAGGCGGAAAAATAGCCCAAAAATAATCTTAAAAAAAAAAAAGTTTGCGTTCAAAGTCTGCATAGGCAGGAGGTTGGGGTGGATGGATGGGTCAAATAAACACAGGACTTCCACCCAGGAGACCGCTGTTCAGGTCCGATGGGAAAACGAAAGTCATTGTTGACTTACTTTAACTTATGTACATCAATTAACTTGCGTAATGTACCTAACTGAGATCCCATCTACGTAACATACTTGTCTTATGTACGTAATTTAAGTTACATAAAAAACGCAGGCTACTTATTTTAACCTAAACGACGACCTTTTTCTAAACCTAACCAAGTAGTTTTGTCTCAATTCACAACGTTAACCACGTTTAAAACTGCGTCCATTTTACAACGTGTACGTTGTTGGTACGAGGATGTTGAAAAAATAAAATATGCGATAAAATACATTTTAGTTGTATGGTAATGGAATTTTTTAGGAGACAGCATTGCTTCAAGGAGAAGGGTAGAACACATCTACAGCAGTAAAAAAAAAAAAAAAAAGCATGTCTCTTAAATCCTTTGATGTCTCATGTGTTAATGGATCATACAGTCTCCAGTAAGGGCCTAATAAGACAAAAAGACAGCCATGCAAAGAATAATGAACAGACAGACAGGAAGGAGGAGAGGGAAAGGTTGGGTGTACTGTTCACACCAATTAAACTGCCTGAGCTGATCTGTAACTGTAGACTGGTTCAACTTTATCGCTTTCAATCTGCATCAAGAGTTCCTTCAAGGGATGTAGAAAATGAACAGGACAAGCCGATCTGACCCAGTTGGCCGCTTTAGAGAACAGAACATCACATCGTTTCTGACCTTAAATCAAAACATTTGCTGGTCCTCTCCTCCCTATAAACACCCGTCAGCAACAGAGGCGAAGCGACCTCTATCTTTGTTCCAAGCTGGTTCGGTTAACTTAACTTTTCTGGGTCTTGAAACATAATGAGCACCCAAACAGCTGCAGACACAGGCTTCATCTTCTCATTATCTAACCGCAAAAAAACCTTCAGTTAGACACTGAACAAATTAAAGATACATTCAGAAATATTCCTGTTTTGACAAACGCCTGTAACTTTAAAGCTGATCCCCACCCCGTCTGGTTAAGCTATATCTGTTTGTGTAAAAGATTGAATAAAAAATGGTGTTTTGGCAGTTTATTTGTATGAGATTAGCCATATCCCAGCAACTAGACACAGCCGAATCACGTAAAAGCCTTTTTATTGATGTTTAGTGTATTCCCCACGGAGAAGATTCATCAGGCATGGCAGGAATGCAGCAAGGGACCGAGGTGATAATGGACCAAAGAGGTAAGAGTTTGTGTCAATGCTGAGCACCACAAGGGTATCATTAGGCAGCAGCTATTGTTTTTATTGGTGCTCTGCTGAATGGAGGCCAAGTACTGGGTTTATGAGACCCCACCAACCCACATACACTCACACTGTCGGCATCCGAACCACCCCTCGCCTCCCCCCACTATCTCCTCCCATGGCTCTGCTATAATGCAACGCTGACCCTAACAATCTACAGCTGTTTGAGCCTGTGAGCCCAAAACAATCAGATGGGCTCACATGACCCCCTGACAGCACACACACACACACACACACACACACACACACACACACACACACACACGG
The DNA here is from genome assembly GCF_010015445.1 of Perca fluviatilis. Taxonomy (NCBI): domain Eukaryota; kingdom Metazoa; phylum Chordata; class Actinopteri; order Perciformes; family Percidae; genus Perca; species Perca fluviatilis. The sequence continues at coordinate 8,793,559 of NC_053135.1, read as the reverse complement.
AAATGTACTGTATAAACACACACAATTCATTTACTTTAAGAAATTGCCTGTTTGCAGCAGTAGTTAGTAGTACCGTAGTTAGTTAGGAGTGTCAGGTTGCAATGGCAACACTGTACACCTGCACAAATATGATTGGACGATACTTGTCAGCAGGTAGCCAAGCAGCTGATGAATGAAACATGAATAGGCAGGTGCCAATCAGCTAATACAGGTGCAATTTTGGTGCGAAAACCATGTTTTACTGGCAAACAACCGGACCCTTGACATTTAATTCTACAGTTATTCATGGGAATCTACCTGCGGTAAACTGAATTAGCCTAATATCACTTAATTTGTGTTTGGAGCAAACTTCCAAATCTCAATCACACGGCTCTGACTGCACGACTCCAGTTTTCTAATTCCCGACATCTTTTTTCTTTCGCAATAAAGGCAAATCCACTCTGAGCCAGTGCTCTTTTGATGAAAACACGTTTCATCTTTGTTTTGTTTACATTCAGTCTGTCACATTATATGAGAAGCTCGACTTTTATGATTGCGGGTTTGCAGCGTTTCCCTCTGCAGCAGTCAAGTTGTGGTTGGAGGCCTACAGCGCTGCCGTGTCGCCCGTTTTCATGGGTGACTTTTATAGGAGGCTTATTGGATTGTCCTAAGACTCTAACTGGCCACAAACTGAGACCGTGACGGGGCTGTTCTCCACCAGGCCTGGGTGAAAACAGATTCAACGTGTTTGTTTTTATCTACTTTGACTAGCAGATGGGTGGGGTTTGCTACATTAAGACAGTTGTTGTTAAATGAGGCTTGCATACTTTTCTGAGACTATCATAACTTCCTGGAACTCTTCATATTTTCCTACATGGAAACACCCAAAAGTACCCAGAAAATCAGAGTCTGGTGTGCATTCTGTGTATCTTAGGAGAAGCATAATTCCAGCTTTATGTAGAGTAGACCGATTCTGTCAGTGTTGTTGCAGTTCCCACAAGCCACCAAAAGAGGCGGATACGATAACAATTTACTGCACCGTATCCATTTTTTTCTATGGTTTATCATATTAACTACAAATATCATATAGTGTGCATTACTATAGCCTCTCTTCTCTCAGGATAAGTTTGACTAAAGTCTTGATGCAGCAGTCGCCTCGTGGTCAGAAAGGTGAACTTGTTCAAACACTTGGGTAAAGAGTGGGAATAAAAAACACTGGGACTAACAGACTAACAGTGTGAGACTGTGGTTGTACTGGGCAGCTCCCAGGTGTGAATACAGGTGCGTGTGTGTGTGTGTGTGTGTGTGTGTGTGTGTGTGTGTGTGTGTGTGTGTGTGTGTGTGTGTGTGTGTGTGTGTGTGTGTGTGTGTGTGTGTGTGTGTGTGTCTGTGTGTGTGTGTTTGACCCTCCCTCCATCTTCTCCCCCAGGCTGTTCCTGTAAATATGAATGTGCTCTCACGCAACCTGCCCATGTTAAATGAAATAAACATACTTACAGCTAAATAAATATCTTACTTTTTTTAAATCTCTGCTTGCAGTTTGCAATTGTAGCAAAGCGGCAAAGTTTGACGCATGAAACCATGACACAAGTTGACAAATTCGTCCAGTTCTGAACATCCCATCTAGTCCAGAAGCACAGCAAATCGCAGTGAAATGAAATGTTCTGTACCAAGACAGGGATTAGCTGTTAAAGTCTGCGCCGTACTCGCAATGATAAAATCTGATGCTGACTCGCCAGTTGCTTTGGTCTTGATAATAATCACTCATAAAGATGCCACTCCGACATCTGAGAAAGGCAATTAAAGGGGAGACGAGGAACTAAACATCCCAGTACCATCAGTCTCTATTAGCATCACTGCTGGAGAACGTCTCAGCGGCGCAGCTTCTGAAAATCCTCCTGGCTCAGGACTCTGTGTGCCTGGTGTGAATTAAAATGACTGAGGTGCATCTTGTGGCTTGAAAGAAATTGAAAATGCACTGACGGTCACACTGAGTATGGCCTGTGATCACCACAAAAAACATATCAAAATTATTGATAGATCATTACTGCACCTGACCGAAGTGGCCTGTGTGGTTATGGTTTGAAGTTGTGTACAGTGTCTTTGTTTTACCCCTCACTGCTGGTTTGTATTTGGGAGCTATCTTCAGGGAGATTGTTCCAGAAAGTAGCCTATAGAGTGAGTGAGTGAGTGAGTGAGTGAGTGAGTGAGTGAGTGAGTGAGTGAGTGAGTGAGTGAGTGAGTGAGTGAGTGAGTGTGTGTGTGTGTTTGTGTAAAGCTTAATATGATCAAAAAAAGGAGATCTTCATGGGGATTGACAGAGAAACAGAGAGAGAGAGAGAGAGAGAGAGAGAGAGAGAGAGAGAGAGAGAGAGAGAGAAGGGGCAGATGGGCTTTTAAAGATGTACACTGCCCTCCAGTGGCAGTGGATAGAAATCCCTTTAACACAGAAAATCTAACATTTTACAGTGCATGAATTTAAATAGTTATGCATCATAAGAATGTGTCCCTGGTACTCTACAGAGCAAACTGTCAGCAGTTTTCATAGGGACTATTTATTCTGTAAAAAAAAGTAGTTCCAATGAAAACTGCAAAAACAATGAGATCTGTGAATTATCCAGAGTTTTTCCTTTATTATTTCATATATCTCCTGAGGCTGATAGGAATGTTAGCACACTACCACAATAAAATAAGATGAAATGCTGTCCAAGATCACTTTCTATTTATTATATTTTGCGCCATTTTATTTAAGTTTCAAAATGTAAGTGTTCGTGCACTATACAGTGCCCTCAAATGGGTCCATTGCATTTTTCTACTTTCTTCAAACAATCCCAAAATGCAATGCATTACATTTAACTAAAGAGTAAATCATCATTGTTGACTCAGTGATAAAGTCAAATATGTGTCCAAAACCTCAATGTAGTGCTCATAAAGTCAAAATAAATAAGTCACTGTTCCATTATCTTTAATGTGACTATTATTGCCACTGTTCATCACACCCCCAACCGGCCCCGTCAGACACCGCCTACCAAGAGTCTGGGTCTGCCGAGGTTTCTTCCTAAAAGGGAGTTTTTCCTCGCCACTGTCGCAATAGCCACTGCTAATGCTTGCTCTTGAGGGAATTACTGTAATTGTTGGGGTTTTGGAATTTATAGAGTGTGGTCTAGACCTACTATATCTGTAAAGTGTCTCGAGATAACTCTTGTTATGATTTGATACTATAAATAAAATTGAATTGAAATTGAATTGAATTGAATAAACACTACCTGCTAAACTGCATGTTAGCCTGCTTTACTTAGCATTTAGCCCAAAGCACGTTCCTACACATTGGACCTTTAAATTGCATTCCCAGCTCTAGTTTCAGACCTGCACAGACCTGGATCCAATCCTGTTTTAAGTTTGATTCAACTTTTAATTTTTTAACTTTATCTTAAACCAGTAGCTGTGTAGTGATTGCATTATGATAACTCCCACATAAGATCAAGTAGCGCAACATACCTTATATATGAATTTCTGAGATTGCCTGAATGCTCCCAAAAGCACAGAAAAGCAAACACTTTTAATTTTTGATATCTGCACATAGTGTTTGCTCTCAGTCTGAGTGGTGTGCTGCAGGCTTTAAACTGCACAGTAAAAACCTTGGCAGAGGCACAACAAGCTGCTGTAATTCATCAATCTCTCCACTAGGGGGGAGAAGAGAACCAAGAAACGTAAGGACGGAGATCTCTTTAAACCTTTCCAAATAGTGTGTGACAATTAATCTCATTCATCTCGAGGTTCTTGGAGTATTTTGTTCAGCTCTTTCTGGTAACTTTTTACATTACACTTCCAAACCCAAACTAAATTAACATATTGCAGTAGACACCAGACTGGGCGACAGATGTAGAAGTTACACTCTGCTTTCACATTTATGTGTTGAGCAGTTTTCTCTGCTGCAGTCTGATTTGTAATTGGTATGCGGTACGCATTTTCATGCACACAGATGTCTGAATTCTTTACATGCCTCATGCCACACACTAGTCATGCAACATGTGACAGTAAGGAAGGAGAAAACTGGGCAGGGAAAAGGGGCATGAATAAAGAAGAGGGGCATGAATAAAGCTCCCACCATCATGGAAATGTCCTCCAACTTTTGTCCACTAAACACGTTCGGACAAACAGTTTTACTCTAAACAAAATAAAAAATTATCCTTTAACTTTTTCTAACTTGCTGAACTCTTAACAGCTGAATTATCGATTGATATTCCATCCAGGTTTAAAGTCTTGTTGGCGTGACCCCTTCCTTTGAAGCTCTAATCCTTCAGTTCCTCATTTTTTGTTTAGTTGCTGTGTTTGCTTTGTCTGGCACACGGAGCTCATCCTTTTCTGGCTGTTTGCATTGCCCTTCCCAGAAATCACTTGTCAATCAAATAGTGTGGGCGGTGCTGTCATGTGCTTTTGGCAGGATTTTTGTGTTGATTAAGTTTTGTCTGGTGAGCATTTGTAGCTATACTCAACAATTGAATGATAATCTAGAACAGCAAAGTCACCCTTGACCTGGGTCTATGAAAATGTTCCCTCTTATGTCTAAATACTCTATTCAAACCTGTCAAATAGTGAAATCTGTTAGAGAATGTGTGTTTTCCAAACTAAGCCACTTCAAATTCAACATTGAAATAGCCTATTAGTCCGTAACCACACATTGCCATTGTGACTAACGTCAGCTGATGCGCCCTCCTTTTCTGACTGCTTGTGGGCAGTACAATAGGCTCTGATTGCATCTACTGTATGTAATCATCCACAGCTCCACTGTAAGTCACATTCTGCTGCTTTGATTTTCTTAACATTACAATGTAATGAGTACAGAGCTGGTGAATAACAATCGCACACAGAGCCAAAGCATCTGAAAACATGCCCAGATATATGCTGAGGTGTGCCTTCTACAGGCAAGACAATAAAGCTCCTGTTATTTAGACACGTGTGCCACCTGCAGGCAATGAATGTTAGAACTGAAACTTTTAAACTGAGCAATTGAAATCACATCAGTTTGGGGAAAAAATTGTTAAGGGCTGCGGTTGGTGAGCCTTTTTTTTTTGCTTAGGAAGATTCCTAACTGAGTGAAATGACCCGGAACTATCAAAGTGGCAGCCGTGATAAAAGCTGGTCAAATTCTCTAAATGCTGAGGTGCTTCACTGCTTCCTTTCTTATCCCCTTTAGCATAGTGTGCACTGGATCATCCTTTACGAAAGGCAAAGGCGCTAATGCCATCCTGCAATTCCTTGCAGCAGTAACATTTAAAGCGGCCAAGCATTCGGCCGTTCACGAAAACAAACAATCAGTGTGACCAACAACTGTCACATTAAATCACTTTTTTTTCCTCATTTACAATATCTCCTACTAAAAGGCAGGTAAAGGGTATTCATTATAGGCTCCATCTACCTACATCATCAGGTAAGTTACCGTATATAGCCTGCATGAAACAACACGGTAAGAACGCATGGGGCGAAGTATTTAGAATGCGTTTTAGTAGTCCATTTTCAGAACATTGTAGTGTCACCACAGGCAGAGCCACGTCAATAACATCCGCCGTCGTATAAAGACGTAGTAGGCTAGTGTAAGTGTAGTTGGATTCTCTTATTAACGCGGTATGTGTTTCTCCTTCACATCTTTCCTTGACGTTTTTCGTCAAACTCAAAGGAAAGTGCTTAGGAATAGACATAGGACGTCATTTGTTTGACTATTTGCCCGCAGCCCAGGAATAAAAAAAAAGTCTAACCTTTTAACCAGTGACTGTGGCAGTTTCTGCAGTGACCAACTTTGCTTCTCAAAATTGCTGACCACCCACACATCAGCTTTCAGAGTTCCCCTGGTCACTCAGCTCTGTAGGACAAGAATGGATTCTCTGGTGACTTTTATTTTGTTGCCTGCAGTGTGCTTGCAAGGTCACAGCTATAACTGATTAAGTTAGGGCATGGATTTTGCCCAAGGGTGGTTTGAAGTTGTGCTCGTCCTGGGAACAAATCAGTATGTTCTCCGACCTAAACTAAACTAAACCGCCCTTATACGTGACAGAGGAAGGAATCAACTCTTCCAACATGTCAGCCTTGCGGCTTCCTTATAATTCAGTCAATTCAAACTTCAACTGCAGTTCACATGATAATATAAACTTCATTATTAATGTGTGTGAACCTTCCTACTGTAAGTGAATAAAAGGGGATTGACCCCAGCCCTGCATGGTACTGCTGTTATCTTGTGATAAGCCCTGATACCAACACTATTTCCCCTCCTCAGCCAGTGTGGAGGTGTGAAGGGGGGCGTTAAACCCCTCTCTATTTGCTTTCCCTTCAAAGGGACTATGTAAGGAATGCCGGGAATTTAACTGATCCCAGAGTGTCCCGGTATGGCTCCCCGCGTTTCTGCCTGCTCACGTACTGGGAACAGCCGAGCTACCTGAAACTGGACACCAGCCGACCACCACGCCGTGGGAAACCAGGCAGAACGAAAACACATTCAAGAAAATGTCTCAAATAGATTTCCAGCCTTACTTGGGGAGTGCTTGAGATCCCAGAGCATTTGTTGCGACTCAGCAGTGCAAATATCACCTGGCTCACCTAGGAATTCACTAGAGACACTATATTGAATAAAGTATAACTTGGAATTTGTTTTCTGGCCTCTTTACTTCAGAAACACAATATGCAGGCTCTAGAAGCACAGCACAATAAGCTAAAGCATGTGTTTCTCTGCCATATATGCCCGTGGCACAATTTCCAAAATTTCCATCAGTAGACCAACAACAAGCCATTAACAGAATTACTTAAGGGAAAGTGGATACCCTTACACTACTGAACAAAACAAAAACAGAGAGTCAGTTCAAGAGATAAGCTCTAGGCTGCACACTGGTTAGAAGTGATGAATTTCCCTCGACTAGCTATAATGGCTTGAAAAAAATGTTAAAAGATGTGGCAGCAATCCCTGCAAATTACAAAGGTTATGAGATTATATCAAGTGTTTTATCAGAAAATTTCACTTCATAATGTTCAGCCCTCGACCATAGATCGAGACCTGCACATTATGCTGTCGTACACACAAAGCAGAAGTATGTGTGCATATGTAGCATTAGGAGGTCCAGTATGTCGGTCTCCAGGCTACAAGGAGTGGATGATGAGAATCCAAGCCCAATTTAAAAAAAAATAAACAGGATTGACACTACTAAATCTACAGGTAGCACCACAAGCATCTCAGTGGAACTTCTAGTCAGTCTTACTCAGAATTCAGCTCTTAGCACAAAACCATTCGACATCTTGAGACGGGAGAAAGACGCCGGAGACCTCTCTTGAACCACATGAGCTATCTTCATGACAAATGGGACATTTGACATAAGAAACACAAATGTAAACCTCATGGTTCATTCTCTGTGGAGTGTCTGAACAAAATGTCACGGCAGTCCAGTTTGGACCTAAGCAATGGATTCACCTAACATTAGAAATGAAAATAGAAATAAAAATTAAAACCACACAACTTTACATATATGTACCCAGGGGTTAAATTGTGCCGGGGCTATAGAGGGCTCAGGGAAAGCTTAACTCAGCACATCAACCATGTATATATTTTTACACTTTTCTTGGTCTTGATAATTCAAACAATGACTAAAACAGGTTTTCTTCGTAGCTGTAGACAACATAGTCCTAAATGAGGTGATGTAAGAGCTTGCGAACATCATTTAATTTTTTTCTGTCAATGGGTTTCCTTAAAAAGCTGCCTAGCAGGTCATCGACCTCAGTGTAGGTGGCAGTAAAGCACCTTAAAGGCCAATTTATGCTTATGCGTTAAATCGACGCCGTGGCTACCTACGTAGGTACGTGGAGACACGGACCCTACGCTGGACCCTACGCTGGACCCTACGCCGTAGCCTGACGTGCACCTCTCAAAAAATGTTACTAGTCGTCAGGCCGCCACACATCGTTCAGCTGTGGCTTGGTAGCGTTGCATTTCCCCCTACTCATTTCCTGGTTCTCCTTCTCCATAAACAACATGAAATTAAGGAGAGGGTTAACTTTTCCGAAGCTACTCAGTGTCAGTGTGTGTGTGTGTGTGTGTGTGTGTGGTGTGTGTGTGTGTGTGTGTGTGTGTGTGTGTGTGTGTGTGTGTGTGTGTTTCCAGGTGAAGTGTACTGGCCTGATGAAACAGAGATTTACGGCGACATGAAGGTGACGCTGATCGAGACTCAGCTGCTGTCAGAGTACGTGATCCGGACCTTCGCTGTGGAGAAGGTACAACACACACACACACACACACACACAGATCAAACCAACACACATGTATAAACTTCAGGCCACTTGCGTAGGCTACGGCGAAAGCTCTGCGTGGAGCCTCCGCAGAACCATAAATCACGCTTAACGCTGGTTGCCACCCACCATAAAATGGAACAAAGATTTGCACTTGTCAGTCAGACAGCACCAGCGCCGGAGTGGGACTCATTTTCAACCCTGGAGTTTCAGGCCCTAGACCGGCCCACTTTACTTCACGACTATAATAAAATACTGTAATTAAAACTTTATTATATAATTTTGCAATAGCGCACTGTTCTCTACAGGCTTGTAATTCTGTGTATTTTTGTAAAATATCACCATTTCCAGTTCAGTGCAAATGCAGTGTTGCTCCACAACATCTTTACAACAACACAATGATGTTCAATAATACAAACAAAATCTACTTTCTGTGCAAAGGAGTATTCACAGATATCCAAACCTTAAAATGAAATAAAAGAATAAATAAAAAAATATAAAATAGACAAAGACATAGACAAAGACTTAAAGAATAAAATAAAATGTATTGCACTAATGACACCATTCCCTATTTTTTTCCATTCTATAATATTTCATATTACTGTCATCCTATTCCCTTAACTGTGGGCTTTGTTTATTCGCTATCCTTCGAGGATAAAAGGCATAATGGGTCACTAGTAACATCTGGGCATAGAAAGTGGTTATATTGTAACTAATCTGATCGTTTTTGCTTGTTCACACATACTGTGGTACAACAGCTTACAGTAGATTTTCATAATTCTCAGCCCTTTCTCAGCACATTTTTACAAAGCAGGCAAAGTTGCATTGTTTTACACCAGTTTTACACGAGCACTAGCATCCTGCACTGCTCGTAACTAGCTTAGCTTACCCGACTCATCGTCTTCTTAAGGCGTTGTTTTTTACTTTTTTTTACTACTCAAACTGCGAGCTGGTTTTAATCAAAAAGTTGCTCAGTTAAGTTCATCTGGCAGCGTTGCGGATTTTGTTTTTTTTTGCATGGTCAGCCGTCGGAGTAGTCAAAACATATTACGTCATAATAAATAGACTGCACTCTGCGTGTGGGTGGCATTAATGTAGAGAACGGTAATTAAATACTGTAAATAAAAAGAGTGGGCTGCGAGTGCAGGCAGCCTAGGGACAGCATCCATGAAATATTACGGCTGAACACCGCCCTCGCGACCAAAGAAAACAGGCCGGCACACCGTGAACTCTTTCGGTCAGAAACTCAGAATGTAAATTGCTTAGATATTCTGCTTAATGTAATTTTATGTAACTTAATGTAATAGTAGATCAAGGTTGCCTCCAATCTTTGGTAGCTATAGATCCAATCTTTGGTAGCTATAGGCAACCTTGAACTATCTTGCATTAAAGTTACATTAAGCAGAATATATATATATATACTGAGATATATATATATATATGCGGGGCTTGCATTATTTCATAATCTCGTTGCAAAAAAAAGTCACATATATCTTGGCAGAAAGTTGAAAAATGTTGCGTTTACTTCACACAAGAGCAGCCATTTTCCCCTGTTGCCATATATATATATATATATATATATATATATATATATAGGCCTATATATAAATTACAAAATGCATTAATTCACCCTGTAGAAATCAAACCATACTACAAAAACGCTGTGCTCATATATATTTTACATAACACAATCAAGCTTAACCACTTTTTAGAGTTCTGGGGCTTTAAGTTTTTATTCTTCTTCTCTGGATTCACAGTTGGTGTTCTCTGTCTGTTCACTTCAACTCTCATCCTCATCCGCTTCTCTGTCATATAGTTTTCTCCATATTTATCCTTTCTTGCTACAGTAGGTTTCCTTTTTAAACCTACTCTACACCTGTCTCATCCTGGCACACCTATCAACTATTACCTTATCACATCATGTCAGTTTATAGATTTAACAACAAAAAACATTCATATTATGTTCTTTACACACACACACGCACACACACACACCTCCTCTTTGACCCCTCCACCAACCTCCTCTTCGGGTCATATTCAGAGAGGGATCTGTAGGGGGTTGGGGGGGGGGGGGTGCAGCAATGCAGCAAAGGATTGTGGGGAACCGTGGAGAGGCCAATGAGAGCCCTCCAGACGGATTGCTGCCGGGCATCGCCACCCACCTATGACTGCTCTCCAGCCGTTGCCTTGGTAACAGCAGCGCTTGATGGGAGAAGATCCTACTTTCTGAAAGAAAAGTGTGTGTGTGTGTGTGTGTGTGTGTGTGTGTGTGTGTGTGTCTGTGTGTGTGAGTGAGTGTTTATATAAATCTTGAAAGCCAAACTCTTCACTGTTGACCCTGATACTTGATAAGAGGAAGAAGCACATGTCATGACCCCAAAGTCAGAAAAAGTTAGAAAAAAAATCAATAGTGGCATGAAGACTGTATTGATTTCTTTTCTTTGGCTTATAATAATCTCAGAAACAGGACTGAAACAGATGGATTTTGGATTTCAGCATTCAACAGAAAACCATTCTGTTCACGTGTGTGTGTGTGTGTGTGTGTGTGTGTGTGTGTGTGTGTGTGTGTGTGTGTGTGTGTGTGTGTGTGTGTGTGTGTGTGTGTGTGTGTGTGTGTATGTGTGTGCATTTGAGAAAGGTGTCTGAAAGTCAAGCAAAAAGAAAGATTGACTCTTTAAATGCAAAGTTTAAAAGAATTGTGTGCATGAAAGTACATTTTCAGATTGTTCTGCGTGTGTGAGAAAAGATGTTTTTGTGCATTTAAGAGAGGTAACGAAAAGAGATCGGCGTGGGCTGAGCTGTTCATGTTTATTCATAGCGGTGCTGATCTTTTCACAGGTTTGGCTATCATTTGCTCTTTTCTCCCATCCTTCCCTCCCCGTCTGTTCCTTTCTCTATCGTCTTCTCCATCATCATCATCATCATCATCATCATCATCATATCATTTTTATTTCTCTTTCTTGCTCGGCTAAGTAAAAGCTACAGCAGATTATGTTCCGTTTTCCCATCTTTCAAATCTTCCCAGACTCTGCTGTTCTCACTCACACACACACACACACACACACACACACACACATACACACACACGTCGTAGCTCAGAGCCTCCACACACTTGCACACATTTAGACGCGAGTCGTGACTAATGTGAACTTTGCTATGAATGCACTCTTAAATTATCCTCAGAAAAATTGGAAAAACACAGAAAAACACAACTCATGTTTTTAGAGTATGATCTCATATCAGATGGAGAAAAATCTGATATGGGAAAAAAAAAGGAAATGTAACACTAATTGCAACATTGGCTACTAACAGGGTTTCATTTGTATTTGTTAAACACCTTTAGCCAACTACCTTAACTGTTTATGCCTTAGTTTTAGCCACAGTGTATCAGAAAGTATTCGGACCCCTTCACTTTTGTCACATTTTGTTATGTTGCAGCCTTGAGCTAAAACGGTTTCAAGACGCCCTAATGACAAAGCAAAAACAGGATTCTAATGTTTTTTGTTGTCTCTGTGCTCTGAAAGTATTCTCTTTCACCTCGTGGCTTATGGTCTTTGCTCTGATGTGCACTGTGGGACCTTATATAGACAGGTGTGTGCGTGTGCCTTTCCAAATCATGTCCAATCAATTAAATTGATCACAGCTGTACTCCAATCAAGGTGTAGAAAAAAAAAAAAAACACCTTGGACATGATCAAGAGAAATGGGAGGCACCTGGATAAATTAGCAGAGAGTCTGAGCACGTGTGTCAGTGTGATATTTCAGCTTTTTTCTTTTAAATACATTTGCAAAAAATTCAAAAACCTGTTTTGACTTTGTCATTACGGTGTATTGAGTGTCGATTGATGAGGGGAAACAATATTTTAAATATTTTAGCATGAGGCTGCAACATAAAGTGTAAAAGGTGTGGTGATGGTGCAGTGGATATGACACATCCCTTTGGTGTAGGAGACTTGGGTTCGAATGCCACTGTGATACATCAACCAATGTGTACCTGATTAAGACACTTAACTCCCTAGCTGCTCCAGAGGCATGCAGCCTGTGACATATATAGCAATTGTAAGATGCTTTGGATGAAAGTGTCAGCTATATGTAATGTAAATGGGTCTGAATACTTTTTGAATGCACTGTATACTTTAATTTGTGTCTGTAACCTTTAGCTATCTCTATTACTTTAAGCTAATTATTTTAAATGTTTATTCATTATTTTTACCACTTGACTTATTTATTTATTTATTAATAGCTTAATGAGCTGCCATTTTAACCATTTATCCGACATATGGTGTTTTGGTGCTTCAGCTGACTGAATATGACAATATATTTTCTTAATCAAATCAGGTTTTCTTTCATATTAGTTGAGCTACTCTTTTCATGTATCACCCTGGCAAGTGCAGACGTGCCCCCTGGGATACCCCTGGGAATTACTTAGTCTGGATCAACGACTGTCTAACTCTGTTCTTTTTCTGGAAACAACAACAAACTTCGTGTTGCCAAGCTACACGCTGAAAATCTTATGTTTTGAAGGAAATTTGCATCGTAAGAAGGCAGGCCTGCTTGGTTCTTTCAGGGAATGATTGTAAAGATTTACAAAGAATATGTTTACGGTATTTACTAGGGATTTGCTATGAACAAAATTACACATTACACATTACTGCTCTGTGTCAACAGTTAACTTCATTTAATATTTTATGTGGATTTTTTTTAATTTTTTTCGTGGGGTGCAAATGTTCCACCAAAACAAGATCCTTCCCGAAACCATTCTGCGTCCGGAGCTTAGCGCCGCCCAAGCTGATTGTGATTGGTTTAAAGAAATGCAAACAACCCAGAAGGTTTTTTTTTCTCCTATCCTGGAACGTATGTGTGGAGGAGCCAGACCTTACTACGCAGAGCTGTGGAGATAGGTCTGGCAATGCAAGACTAGGAATGACTGATTTAATCTACACTGCATTATGTCATACCATTGTGACAAAATGAACGCAAATGTGATTACACAACTCAGTCTGTCATTAGATGTTAGGAAATGGATGCCTGGAATGTTTTTGTTTGTTTGTTTTATTTGGATTAGCTTCAGCATCAGCTAAAAAGCTATTCTTCCTGGGGTCCTACAATCTATCATGTGACAATACAATTTACAATATTATATTACACACCATACACACAAGACATTACTTCACATTACACAACATTTGAAAATACAAATCATATTTTACAGTTAACACAGTAATCACACAACATAAATAAATAAAGCAATTAAATAAAAATTACACTACTCCGAATAGATCCATTTTAAAGATAATATGTAATGAAAAAGCCCTATATCAAAATCTTTTTTAATTTAATATTAAGTATTGAATTCTCTTTGAAGGTAATATATCTTAAGTGATTTTTTAAATCCATATTGAGTATTTTGTTGTTTGATAACATTTGGGAGAGAGTTCCATTCACACATTGCTCTATACCTAACTGAACGTTGAATTGATTTGGTTTTCACTTGCATGTTATCAACATTATATTTAAACCCACATGAGAGAGCCACACGTGCCGCTTTATTCTGAATCACTTGTAGTTTCTTTATATTAATTGCTGAAGTGCTGGACCAAACCACAGAACAGTAATCAAGGTGTGAAAAAAACAAAGCATAAAGTACTTGTTTAACAGTCTGTGGTGTAAAGTGTTTTGCGCACCTTTTAATAACAGACAAAGTGTTGCCCATTTTAGTTACCAGTTTCTGAACATGTCTATCCCAACACAATCTGTTATCAATCATCACTCCCAAAAGTTTAACCTCTTCTCTTTGCTCCACAGAATTTTGCTCTATACTGAGTTCAAGTTTTGGTTTGGAACGTAAAGAAAAATGAGTTCCAACCACTAGACACATAGTTTTAGATACATTAAGAATTAATTTATTACTTCTTATCCAGTCCACAACTGACTGTAGCGCTCTCTGTAGTTTTATATTTACATCACCAATATCAGATCCTGCTAAATATATAGTGGAATCATCAGCGAACATTGAAATGCTTGCTTTATCTAAAACAGATGGAAGATCATTGGTAAAGATTGTGTAGAGGAGTGGCCCAAGACAACTTCCTTGAGGCACGCCATGTTCTACCACCCTTTCCTTCGAAAAACTTCCATTAAAATAAACTAGTTGTTTTCTGTCTGTCAAGTAACTTTCCATCCATAATAATGCAGTTCGTGAAAAACCGTAATATTCCAATTTTTTTAACAGTAAGTTGTGGTCAATTATATCAAATGCTGCAGTGAAATCAAGCATTACAACACCTATTATTTTCTTCTCCTCCATATCCTTGAACCAGTCATCAACCATCTGAGTCAGGGCAGTGGCTGTTGAATGTTTTCCTCTATATGCATGCTGAAAATGTGTGATTAAATCATTATTTGAAAAATAAGACTGAATCTGTTCATAAACAATTCTTTCCATTATTTTACCGAGAATAGGTAATAAACTTATTGGTCTACTGTTTAATCCAGAAAAAGCCATTTTCTTATTTTTGGGTATTGGCACAACTTTACATATTTTCCATGCTTGCAAACATATATTATCCATAAAAGACATATTAATTATATAAGCAACAATAGGAGCAATGATTGAAACTTAAGCAACTTATATTCAAGATAGTCAATACCAGGTGGTTTGTTTTTACAATTCATCAGAAGTAATTCCACTCTAGAACTACTGACATTCTTGAATTTAAAGCTACATGTTTTACCTTCCATTATATTATTTATCAATGTATTTGATAAATCTGTTTTGTGTATCTGTGTAGTATTTTTAAGATTAATTATTTTATTTATGAAATAATCGTTAAGATGATTCGCTATATCACTTGGTTTAGTAAGAAATTCACCTTCATTTTCTAAATAACCTGGAATTGATTTATTATTTCCTCTTAATATATTATTCAATGTATTCCATAATTGTTTACTATCATGTTTTATTTCTATAATTTTCTTATTATAATACAATTTCTTTTTCTTCTTATTTAACTTAGTTACAAGATTTCTAAATTTACAATATATTTGCCAGTCCGATTTGAGCTCAGATATAATTGCTGCTTGTTTAGTTAGATCTCTCTCTTTCATAAGATCTTTTAAATCTTGATCTAACCAAGGGGTGATGACATTTTGAACAGTAAACTTTTTTATTGGTGCATGATTTTCTACCAATGTCATTAAGGTTTGATCAAAAAGCTGAAATGCTTTCTCTGGATCCTTTTGTAAAAATACCTCTGACCAATCTGCATTTCTGACATCATCTTCATATTGTAATAGATTAAATCTTCTAAATGATCTTTTCATTATTACTTTTGGACCTGATTTAGGAACTTTTTTTTTCCTTACAATTACAATAAGATTATGGTCAGTACAACCAATCGGCACAGATAAGCAATTTGTGCAAAGTTCTGGTCTATTTATAAACATGTGGTCAATACAGGAAGCTGATTGAGTACCATCCCTTTTTATACATATTCTCGTTGGTTTATTAATTACCTGTAATAGTCCAGATGCCGTTGCTGTGCTCATTAATTTGATTTTCCTAGGACAATCAGAATAATTCCAATCTATATTGAAGTCACCCATTAAGTGAGTTTCAAGATTCATACTACTGGCATGATCTAGCATATCACATATTTTATCCAAGTACTCACTATTAGCATTTGGAGGTCTATAACAGCATCCTATAAGTATTGGCTTAAGATGTTTCAGACTAACTTTTAACCAAAGTACTTCAATACTAGAATACATTAATTCTGTTATCACTTTGACAGGTATATGATGTTGAATATAGATAGCAACTCCTCCTCCATATGCATTCCTATCATTTCTAAAAATGTTATATCCATCTATCATTAAAGTTGCATCATCAAATGTAGAGTCTAAATGAGTTTCAGACACTGCCAATATGTGCAAGTTATTTAGCTGCAGTATATCTGTTAAATCAATCAATTTATTCCTGAGACTACATATATTAATATGGGCAATTTTAAGACCTTTCTTTGGTAGTTTATGTAACATACCAAAGATCACTATCTTTCTTTAGACTCATACTTTTAGATTCTATGTTGGAGCAAAACAATTTACAAAAAATAACTAAATTAAACCACATATATACATTCATACACATAAATTCAAACATACAAATTTGTATTGCCACTCTAATTGTCAAGGTTGCAATAATAAGTGAGCTGAGCTCCTCTTAAATTCCATTTCCTTAAGTTCCTGCAAAATATCTTATCTGACATATTTATAATGCTAACAACTTAGGCAAAAATCAACAGCCCTTAGTGAAACGACACAGCTGTATTTTAATTTTGGAATGGAAGGAAAGAAAATCACAAATCCAAACCACAATGACATGGTTTGCTTAGCTATGATGTAAAGAGAGAGTACATGTCTACATTTCTACATACATGCATGCATTTTGGTACATCACTACGTCAGACTTTCTCAAGCACTTTGTCAGTTTTGATCCTGCAGATTCACTCCCCGACATTTCACCAACTTTCTCACTTATTCATCTGTGATCGCATTCATTCATCTGAGACTCTCCCTGTTTGTTGGGTAATGTGCCTTAACGCCCCGGCATCAGACCCGATCTGAAAACAGTCGAGCAGCCTTTTCTTCTTCATCACCTGCCTCCTCCTCCTCCTCCTCCTCCTCCTCCTCCTTTTCCTCCTCTTCACCACTTCCACCCACGCTCCGCTTTTGTTGACTCTTGTCCTAAGTGAGTGTGCTTGAGTGTGAGTGTGTGTGTGTGTGTGTGTGTGTGTGTGTGTGTGTGTGTGTGTGTGTGTGTGTGTGTGTGTGTGTGTGTGTGTGTGCGTGTGTGTGTGGTGTGCCATTTTACCATATATCCTCCTGTTTTACATAGTCTTTGACAGCTGTTTGCAGTATTTTGCTCTGAAAGGCTTCTTGCAGTCAGGGTATGGGAGCTGCCCAGGTACAGGAGGGGATTTGCTGTCATGTTCCATTCTGCTGGCAGGAGAGAAACAGACAAATATGTTAATTATCATCCTTAAAGAAGCAAGAAATAGCTGCTTGGAATTGGTTCACCAGCACTCTAAATATATGGGATTTAAACAGGAGTGGGTGTATCTCTCCTCACCCCGTTTGGGAAAACAAAAGAGGTGTTGGCAGGGTTTAAAAGTTTAAATTGTGATCCATTACATGTTGCTGATTGACATATTAAAGGCAAGGCAAGGCAATTTTATTTGTATAGCACAATTCAGCAGCAATGTGATTCAAAGTGCTTTACACAAGACATAAAGACACAGTTAAAAATATCATACAAATTGGTAACAGATGAAGAAACAGTTATAAAAAATGAATGAATAAAAAATAAAATTTTAAATTTTTAAATTTAAATACAAAAATGAATTAAGAAAAAGCATTGTTAAAAAGAAAGGTCTTCAGCCTTGATTTAAAACCTACAGTTTAGCGGTAGTTTGTTCCAGATGTAGGGACCATAGAAGCTGAACGCAGCTTCCCCCTTTTTTGTTCCGACTCTGGGTATGGCAAGCAGACCCGTCCCTGATGATCTCAAGGATCTCAACGGCTCATAGTGTAGTAGCAGATTCGAAAGGTAAATTGGTCCTAAACCGTTTAGTGACTTATAAACTAACATGAGTATTTTGAAATCTATTCTTTGATGCACAGGAAGCCAGTGTAAGGACTTCAGAACTGGAGTGATGTAATCTATTTTTTTGGTGTTGGTAAGGACTCGTGCAGCAGCGTTCTGAATCAGCTGCAGCTGTTTAATAGACTTTTTATGAATACCTGTAAAAACACCGTTGCAGTAGTCAAGTCTACTGAAAATAAAAGCATGGATACGTTTTTCCAAATCCTGTTGGCACATAAGTCCTTTTACCCTTGCTATATTTTTAAGTTGATAATAGGCATATTAAAGGGGGGAGAAACAAAATATTGCATTTGTCCTTAAATCTTTTGGATACTTTTAGTTTGCAGTAAAATCCTCAGCAGAATTGTTATCATCATTAATAACTACATTTTTTTTTTTTTCATTGTGAATTTGGTTTGTGCACGCCAACAATGGATTGCTGTTTTTTATTTTTTTTTATTGGAATTTAATTTCTCCATCTGTATTGCGTTGGCAGCTTTTTCTTTGCAATTACAAAAGACTCCATGCAGGAATCTATCATCCAATTTCTGTAAAGCACAAACACACTCTTCTCATCAGCGGGATTCACACTTGACTGTTGCCATGGCTCTGCGAATCTGCCAATTTCTATCCGTCAAGGCCAGAGTGTTTGTTTGACAAAGATATTGTCTGGAACGATGATTCAGTTTGCACTCAATAGCCAGGGTGTGTGTGTGTGTGTGTGTGTGTGTGTGTGTGTGTGTGTGTGTGTGTGTGTGTGTGTGTGTGTGTGTGTGCGCCAGAATGCAGACTGTTAGAGTTTACGTTTGTCCACCCTGTCAAGGGAAACAAGCATATGAAATTTCAACACAATGTCTTTCTTCGACAAGCAGGAGCTCCAATAAAAGAGGATTAGCCAAGGATTTGGCCTTTCAAAGTTCTGTGATCCCTACTGTTCAACAATGTTACCACTCAATACGCATACTTCACAAAATATATCTTGAAAATGCAGTGAACATAACAGTGCAGCAGTCTGACTCCTAAAAGTCTTCCCGAGCAAACAATTTGTCGCCAGAAATCAGATTGAATTTGTGATGGATCCGTGACATTCTACTGGCAAATATGAAATGTAACGTTTCGTGTCTTTGTTGTTAAGGAGGCAAAGTGGCTGTTCTTTGCCAGAAGACGCCCACGCGCCCCATGTGTTCTTGCTCGCTTCCCTTGTACACAAGATGCGCACAGAAATGCTTCAATATACATGAAATTCATAGTCTGCATCGGGAGGATGATGGTAAAGAATGCAGTAAATACCCAAGGTATCTACAGTAATCACCTGTCCGTCTAGTTCTCTTTCAAAGTGAGAAATGTCCTGATATTGTCGTCTTTGGAAAAAAAGATGACACTGTTAAAGTATTATTTTTGTCCAAAAAAACATCTATGTAGTTTTGAAATAAATTCTTCCCTTGATCCGCTTTCATCAATATTTCTGTACGTTCATGTAGTGTTTTCAGAGCAGTGCAGACTGTTTGCGAGGTGCCTCACAGTCTATCACAACGCAGATCTAAATGGTTTGCTGCTTTTCAATTAACTCATTTATGCACTTCAGCAGCATTTTTATTTTTGGTACTTTCATCCAATTAACAGCAGAATTGTCCTAGCTGTATCTCAGCACACATCGCCTGAGGCTTATTTGCCGGAAGGTGGATGTTAAATTCCAATTTATTTGTGCACAGTCTGAACATGTACTATTCTAATTTTGGTGTGAATTTTTTTTTTTCCATCTGTCACTCAGCTCCCCTTTCTCTAACATCCATGTTTAGCTGCTCATTCTAGTTTAAATATCACATTTTGTGCTTTGGGAGCGATTCATTTCCGATATGATTAACTCTACTCCACATGATACACACTTTATAGGGTTACCTCCAACAATAGATGATCCTGCTGCATAGGTTTGCATATTATGTAGAATAATAGAAACTCAAGTCAAGTCACAATTCACAGTAAACAAAAACAAAAAAAGACTTAACTTTATTGTTTTGTATGTAAAAAAAAGATTGTAATTAAATCCTGGAAGACAGAACATCTTTATGCTCTAACAGATGGCATACTGTAAATTAAAAATACCACCAACAAACATACACTAAATTTACAAATTTACATTAAACCGCCTTTCTATTCCATAATACTATATCCAACTGATCCATTGCTCTCAAAATGCTGCTTTATTGTGACTTTACGCTCAAACCTACAG
Source organism: Perca fluviatilis (assembly GCF_010015445.1). Lineage (NCBI taxonomy): Eukaryota > Metazoa > Chordata > Actinopteri > Perciformes > Percidae > Perca > Perca fluviatilis. The sequence continues at coordinate 8,773,443 of NC_053135.1, read as the reverse complement.
AGTCCACGATAATCTTTCTCTCTTCGGATGCAGTGTTTTGAGCTAAATGCTCATGTGACAACGCTTACATGGTGTTGCATGCTGTAGTCACTGAACAGCATTCTCACAAAGGAACACATTATGTGAGACTGCCGTTTGCTTGACTATGGTGCAACATCCAACACCATAGTGCCCTCCAAGGTTGTCACCAAGCTTAGAGTTCTAGGACTAAACACCGCCCTCTGTGATTGGATCCTGAGCTTACGCTGCGTTCTCAGCCTTCTCCTTAACTCCCTGTTCATGCATAGCTCCAACACCATTATTAAGTTTACTGACGATACAAGCGGCATCGGCCTGATCACTGACGGCAACGATACGGCCCACAGAGAGGTCAGAGCCCTGACATCCTGGTGCCAGAACAACAACCTCCATCTCAACGTTAGCAAAAATAAAGAGCTGATTGGAGACTACAGGAAGTATATATATATATATATATATATATTTGCATTCACTTTTATTCATTTGCAATACTGTCTAAACAAATGATATTGCTTCATTTATGTTTTAGCCTCATATGTTAACTTGTGATAACTTTTCGTCTTAGATTCAGATTTTGCTTTTACTTCCATAGGGTGCCTGGGGCCTATGGAACTGTTATTGTTGTGCAGATGACAAATAAAGAACCTTAAGTAACCTTAACCTTAAAGCTATAGTGTGTAGTTTCTGTCGCCCCCATGAGGAATTCTAAGTAATGACAACAACACTGTCGTTGCATCCAAATGACACAAGCCTTCCGTGATCGAGCTTCTGCGCGCGAACGTCGCCGGACGTCCCCATTTTCTAAACACAGCCATACTGACAAATACAGAGAGAGTTTTGTAGAGCTAATATTTAGCTTTGTAGCAACTCATTTGGCATCGGGTTGCATGTAACAGACGTTACGCTTTAACATGCAGATATTTACCAGGCAATGTTTACCATTTAGCATGTTAACATTAGCAACTAATTAGCACTAAACACATATTTTGCAAGTATTTGGTCAAAGTGGAAAAGGATATAATTGTCGCTAAATGAATGGTTAAGTGATCACTAACGTTATTACAATATATTCTGTGAGGAAAATGAAGGTTTACTGAACAGTCAGGCGTATAGACGGAGCAAACAAAAATAGAAGTGGTGAATGAGTGGTTTCAATGGGAATGGTGGAGAATATGTATCCTGCTTCTTAGCTCCACCTCTCTGTGTGCATCTACAGCTATAGCTTCAGCTTGCAAATCCACCCGATTCATACACCCGGTGTGGAAAATAACAGCTTTGCCTGCTTCATTTTGGAAGACAAACACCACCCTGTAAAACCTGCGATCTGTCATTGATTCCAACGGTTCAATCTAGAAACGCAGCTGATGGCGAACAGTTGGAGATGGATGAAAAGCTCTTTAAAGCTCTTGGGCATTATTAAAGACACATTTATCTGCAGAGCACAAAAAACAATTTGATTGATCTTATTTGTTTACTGGAGAGTGCGTGTTTGAAACTGCTTCCTCCAAGGTTAGTTATCATTTATTCAACATGACACATTAGCCTAAAGCACAAATTCCTTGACAGTATGAACTCATGTTAAAATGAATGTTACTGCTCTCACACTTGCACCCCCACAATCCTGCTGCTGGTTTGCCCACACACACACACACACACACACACACACACACACACACACACACACACACACACACACACACACACACACACACACACACACGTGCAAATACATGCACGTGCATACACGCATACACACACCTACACAAACACACACATGCAGACTGTGTGTGGAAGCGAATGTTGTTCATGCATGTCTAGTAGAGTTGAGCTATGTGGAGAGGATCTTTGATCTCAGCCAGGCAGCCAACCAGCTTCTCCACTATTTGCATTTAGTCTCCTGGGTCTGTTGGCTTCTTGGCCCCTCACCAGCTTCAGATGCAGGTTATAGAGGTAGCCAGAGGGAGATTCCCACACATTCCTGTTTGTGAGAGTGTGTGTTTAAGGTTGTGTGTGTGATTTTGTGCATGCACGAGCCTGTGTTGTTGCAGGCTTAGAATATAGCCGTGCTTTGTGTGTTTGTGTGTGTGTGTGTGTGTGTGTGTGTGAGTGAGACAGAGAGAATGAAGAAAGAGGCCAAGCGAGAGTACCTGGGCCAGCACCACATCAAAGTACAGCAGCCTGACAGAGAGAGAGAGAAGGAGTGAGTGAGGGAAAGCGAGAAGAGCGGAGAGGGAAAACAAGCTTTGAATAGAGCGAGAGGGGAAGAGAAAGAATGAGATACAGAGAATGAGAGAGAGTGAGTGGACAAATTGAGGGAGAGGAGCAGGGAGAGAGAGTGAGGCCTCTCCAGGAGGTCATTGAGTTTCTGGATCTCCGCTCCTTTTGTCCTACAGCACATTCCATAGCAACAATCTGACCAGTCAGCCAGGGAGCCGCAAAAATGAAAAGAAATATAGTGGGGTAAAAAAAAAAAACTCACAGCCCACCTCAGACTGGTATAAAATCACATGCAGGGATGTTATTCTGCAGCACAGAGTTGGTTTTAGCATCTACTTCCCAAAAGCCACAAACAAATGATTCTATTTTTTATTAGACTTGCTTTATTGGCATTTAGATTTCCATTTCTTTGAATTATTTGTAACTCCCAGTGTCTTGAAAGAATTAAAGATTTTTCGACTAGTAGTGAAGTGAACTTTCTTTTGGAGTTCTTATGGTACCTACTCCAAAAAACAGCAATCACAGTCCACCAAATGGCTGACATCACAGGATAAAGCATATGTGCAGTATACTGTATAAAGGGTCAAATCTTTGCCCCTGCTCGGACATTGATTGGATGGATTTTGTAGTTTTGTGGTTATTTCTTCCTTTGGTGTTGGGTGGAGAGTACACCTGTCACTTATAAGAGCTCTGCTTAATTGATATAATTTTGGATAATGTTTGAATTACATAATTACTGTATATTAAAGCTGCTGTAGGCACTTTGTGGCGAGCTGCAACTTTAAACACCCAGATATCACATATGTGATCACATTAAAGCTCACGCAGCACATTCACCTTGTTTGACTGTGTGCCCCTTTAAACCAACAAAGAAAGTTCTGGTGTATATAAGTCATTGGCACCATGCTAGCAAAGAAATGCAGCTATGTACCTGCAAAATGTGGGGAAGAATATGGAAGAAGAGTGCTTTCAGCTTCAGATGCATTGGAAATATAGACCAACTCTCTAATTCTTAAAATAACTGAAATGAAATTGTGTAACACATTTTATGTGAAATGAGATGCAAAATAAATCTGATTTGTTGTTGAGTGAAGTGGCCCTTTAAGCTGATATTTTCAGCTATGCAAATCAGCGCTACCTAAACACAAGAATTCTAGAAATTACCTATTGCTCACTGATTTCAGCGCTCTTAATGCATTTCCCTTGCGGACCAAAGTCAGGGCGTTCTCTCTTGTTCCCATTGGTAATTTGAAATGTAATTACCTATCATTTTAGAGTGCTTCAGGAGCCTGACACCTACATCTCCCTCTTTGCCACTCTCATCCCCCCCTCCCCTCTCTCTCTAGCTGTTTTTGTATGCTGGTGGAGGATTGTATATTTTCCACCCCCACACATTTTTGAGCACTTCCACTACCATTACCTATGTAAATGAATCGGGCTCAGACAGGCGGTTTACAGAACCACCTCTCCTACACCATGACTAAATGAGTGCTTTTACATGCACGCAGGACGCCAGATCATATCCCTGCTGAGGTTATGTTCGGCAAAACCTGTTTATGTATGTGCATCTTCATATCTACATATGTCCACATAATGCATGAATGAGCATGCAGCAGAGATGTAAAATGTTATTTTTAACAATGTGCATATGATGATTAATGCTTTTATAAAGACAAATTAAAGCAGCGTTTCCTCACACACACACACACATGCATAAATTCATGCTTTCAAAGATAAAATAAAACATAGTGACAATGTGATACCTCTTCCTCCCCAGAACCTAATACACCATGTTGCACCTTTGCAGTTATATTTAAAGAATCAGGAGTTTGTGAGGCTTGGAGGAGGCCGCTGATCCTTATTTATTTTTTTGCTAGTCCAACCTGTCCACTTTGCAACCACACCACATTTTCTTCTTTTCAAGATGAGGTATATTAGTTTGGAAAACGTCCACTGAGTATTTCAGAGTCTGCCAGTTTATTAATGAAGCAGGTCCAGGGTCCAGCCCCGAAGACAGAGCAGGCAGAGTCGGGGCCAATATTATTTGCACATGTCATACGGTATCCACAGTACAAAAACACCAGACAATTAAATTCACTTCCCGACTTCCAGTGCTAACATTACAAGTGCAAATGCCTGACTGTGACCTTTATCATGGTACGATTAAATATCAGCATTCTGTGAGCATCACTGTAATCCAATCATCTTTGGCCCTCTCTCTTCTGTGCACATCCTATTTTTTGGTTCCGTCCATCAGACCAACACCTGGCGACACACCAGCACACGAGCCACAGGAGTTTGTTTGTTTCTTTATCCGCGATATCCAGCAGTTTGAAATTGTTTTCAGCTTGCAAAGCCAACCACGCACCGTCAACTACTTACATTACAGGCTTTTCAAAATGTCCTTGCTTTTATTTAAACTTGTTTACATTCACCATTCGCCTCGTGCGCGGAAAGAAGAAAGGGATGACATGCACGCTGTCAGTCTGCTACCTCTCTCTGTGTCTGTCTCATGGTCAAATAATCTTATGAGCATAACAAGACAGACGTACTCCCAATACAACTGACATCATTGTTACAGTGTTACCTCTGATGGTGAAATCAATCAACCGGTCAATTAAATTTGAATTAATCAGCTGCTTCTGATTTAGTTCAATAAATAAATGGAGGGAACCGCTCAGAACCTGCAGCACCTGCCATAGGTTTCATATATGGCATGTGTGAGCGAGGTCAAACTCTAACAAATGACCCCAGAATGCCTGAAAGATAAACTGATATCATCACAGACTCAAATATCATCTGCTGCCTTTCCCCTTTTCAGCATTATACGCCATCTCTTTCATTTGAGCTTTGTGTGTGTGCATATGCAGCTTATCAGAGACAGATATTTGAATGTCTTCTTTAGAAATCGCTGTAGCCCGTGTACTTGGCTAACCAAGGCAAATATGTTTCCTTGAATCCAGTGCAGAAGTGGTGGATTCCGCCACTGACAAAGCAAACTACTATAGAGAGAGGTAAACGAATGGCTGTAGCAGAATAATAAGAGGAAAACAAGTAATTTAATAAAGCAACGTTTCCGTCTAACAGAGATCTTTGTCAGGCATGGTTAAATGACTATCACAAAGCAGAACAAGAATCTGATCTGCATGATTGAGAGTCAATCTACTCTCAGACTGGACCAATCAGATCAGAGCTGGATAACACTGTCTTACACCCTTAAACTAAATTGCTGGGAGCTATCAGTACAGTGTGCAGATCTTTTGTCTGATTTGTGCCTGTAGCAGAATAAATACCGGCAATAAATAGTATCAACAATTTGCTTTAATATGACAAAAAAAAAGAGGATTAAGTTAAGGTTGGTTCAATTTTGCAAAAGTCCATGCTGACTTGAACCATAACCGCCTCATTCAGCCTATATAGCATTATGCACATATCGCCATAGGGGCACAATTCTGTCATTTTGCAGAGGTGGATGCTGGTATATCTGTAATTGTATTTAAAGTAGCTTGAGGCTCATTTTTCTCTGTAATTGTTACGTCAATCTTTGCTGCTATGAGCACCCATCATGATGGTATTTTTGCCCAGCATCTGTCACCTGTCAATCAGCCTGTCTCGTCTGTTCAGCCATGGTGCCAATCACCACGCATTACCCACTTCTTCTCATATTTGCTGCTTGCATGAAACATTGAACTTTTTTTTGTTTAAAACTAATATAAGGTTAAAGTTGTTTTTACCCTGCTTTCCTATTTCAAAGCTTAGAAATGCTGTTTTTCTTAAGCTTGCTGACATTCGGTCATCGGTCACCCTGGGGCGTCAAACCGGTCATTTCTTTACTGTTGTTAGATTTAACCCCTCGTGATGCCACCGTTGAATTGCCTGCATTTATTCTCATCTGATGGCTTCTCCACCTCTCGCAGCAGGAAATGAGTTCAGCTCAGTATTTATAACTATGTTGCAGTGCTGGTTGCTTAGATTCTCTTCGTTTAAAATTAGCTTGAGATGAGCGATTCAAACTGAAGTCTCAAGCCTGTTTCCTCGTCTCTTTTTCATTTGTAATCTCTAAAAACAATTCAAGAGGGTGTGAAAATGTGATTTTTTTTTCAGCTTTGGTGTTGCTTCATACAAAGAATGGATTCAAAATTACTATTTCTGTTATGTTCTGTTACGCTGATGGAATTACAACAACATAAGCTGTTCACCAAAGTCGCCGCATGGCCTGGAGCTGGCTATTCAACCACTAAGCCTTATGCATATAATGGATATAACTACTGCCGTTATGAGCTGCTCCTTAAGGAGAAAGATGAGTCACAGGTGTTCAGAGCTCCTTGCTTTGGTGCCCTTGTTAAGACATGCTGGCAAAAAAAAATCAACTTCAGGTGACAGTGTAATGTGGGCGTAGCTTTTAATGGCCCTAGTGTGTGTGTAGGTGTGCACACACATGCACACAATTGATGCGTAGGGGTGTGGAGTGGTCAACTGATGAGGCACTGTGGAGGCTGAGAGCTCTGGAGAGTGGTGTGTGGGTTGGAAGCCTCCTCACAGCGAACACACACACATACACACATACACACACACACATAAAGCTGGGGGAGGTGGAGGCAGCAGCACTTGCTTCGCCGGCTGTCCATTGATCAGTGGAGAGGTTGGTAGACTTAAAAGATCAGTGTAGAGACTGGTGGAGAGCAGAGAGATGGATGGATAGGAGGATACTGATGTTCTGTAGGATGCAGCGGAGGCAGAGAGTAACAGAAAACGGGGAGGAAGACAGATAGAAAGACAGACATAAGCAAAGTGTGTGTAGAGATAGAGATGAGGGAGAAATAAAGAGGCAGATCACGCATCTGGGGTTGTCCTGGGGTTTAACAGTCTGGATGAAGCCTGCTGGTAAGCCCTTGCTGTTTCTGTTTTTCTACTTGCCATGTATGTGCCTGGGTGCCTATTTGTATGCCTGTCTGTGCCTCGTGCTGCCCATGCTTCAGTGTTGAGCCACTGCAGAGACAGAGAGAGAGAGAGAGAGAGAGAGAGAGAGAGAGAGAGAGAGATAGAGAGAGAGAGAGAAGAGAGAGAGAGAGATGCCAGGCGTTTGTCTCCACGGTGCAGCAGGAGTACAAATCTTCCATGCTTCCTTTCCACTGCAGACGAAACCATTCGGACTGTTATCTGTTCAATTAAAAACAGCAGCGCGCTCCGGGCTGCTGCTGCTGCTGCAGGATTCATTCAGACTGTGTGTTAGTGTATGTGTGTGTTTGAGAAGGTGTTAGGGTGGAGAAAATCATACACAGACTTGCTTTTGCATTTTCAAGTTGTCGCCCGTGAGGAAAAAGAAGAGTGATATTCCCCAGATGCAGTGTGTGTGTGTGTGTGTGTGTGTGTGCGCGTGTGTGTGCATGAATTGGTGTTTCGGTGTTGTTCTATGAAATGTCAGATTGATGTGATGTTGTAGGAGGGATTGATAGACTGACTAATGCTTTGCATTGTTCCATCACATCCACACATCCTAAATAAACCACCAAATGCAACATTATTGCTTGTGCCTCAAGCCATTTTGAAAACATTTACACTGTACAAACTTAGTATTCCTACAGTGACTCAATCTCGAGTTCAACCTCAAGACATGTACTTTATGTCATTTTCTTGTATCTCCTATGGTAATATTTGTAAATGGATTTTAAATTAGAGCAGCACTGAATTTTGGATATAACACAGCTATAGCTGCAGTCGGTGGTGATGCAGTGAGTCTTAGAAGCAGGTAGGTGAACCCTCAGATGACCATCACAGCCCACAGTTCAGAGCCAAATCTGAGATTTTTTTAATTTTAAATCTATTTATTATAGAATTTGTCTGATTGGCTGAGGTATTGTACAATAGCCAATAACACATGTGCAACTACAAAAAGTATATGCAACAATCAGAAATGCTTTTATGAGTGTTTAAAATGCTATTCCACTAATATTCATAACAACAATGCCAAAAGCAAGATTAACATTTAAAACTATATTTACCAAAAGGGGGATTATATGAGCTTTTATTATTATTTTGGAGACCAAAGATCACACATAAAACACCACAAAAAAAACAAAAAAACAATAAAACTTTAGTGTCCTAACTGATCACATCTTGCCAATCAATTCTCTCATTTGTGGATATTTCAGTGGGATGTTCTGATTTAACAGCAGGGATTAGATGCATTTGATGCAGGGATTGGAAGTTCTTACTTTAATGAAGTGACAATGATTTTATGCAACATTGCTCTTCTAAATCACCTTCAACCACAGCCACTTGTGGCTTGTTACACTCCTCATTCTGCTACATCGGGCCCCCTCGGAGGTCCCCGGACCCCAGTTTGTGCACCACCGAGCCAGGCAGCAGCTGAAGAATCCCCCTTATGATATGGAAGCAACACGCGTTGACGTGTCGCGCTGCGCTTCCGACCACTAGTATCGGTATGCGTCTCCTGCGCGCACACACACACACACACACACACACACACACACACACACACACACACACACACACTCACACACTCACACACTCACACAACACTCTCATGGGGACATGCGGCCAGCAGACGCAGCCACGGTAAGTGGAGCCACTTTTCATACAGGCACTTTATCTTCCGGTGCGGTGTATAAAAACTTTGTCCAGCCTCGGTCTGTCGTTGTTGTTGTTGCCCGTGTTGGATAAAGGGAAGTTTAACAGACTTGTTCTCGTTCTTCGGCACCGTTTCGCCGATCGCAGCCTATCCATGCAGATTGCGCAACGCGGCGTGTGATCGGACCGAAAAACATGAAAACAATTCAATATTGTTGAATACAACATTAGTATGAATTCAACACTAGTGGCGGTACTAATCGCTCACTTTGACCAAAGTCCATCTCATCATCTCAGTTATGCTTTGCTTTGGCCATGCGGGGCTTCTCCAGGGAGCACATTTCAGTCTCTCCACTTGGTTAAAAAAGGGAATTTTCACGCACCAAACTGTCGGTTTTTTTTTTAAAGCAAAGCCACATCTACAGGGTTGTTGAACAATTGTTTTTTCTTTTTCACAACTTTAATGTTTTGCTACTTTGAGGGCCAAGTGTGCTGCTCGGCTGTGTGTGTGTGTGTGGGGGGGGGGGCAATGCGCAAAGTGTGTGGTCTCCAAGCTCTCCACCCCCGCAGGGACGCACGGTTTGCGCGCACACATACGCACACATTTACGCACGCACACACAAGTCGGGCATTGGTGTCTCTGGGTCTCAGGAATGCGCCCGGCGTTTTCTCTGTATTTTTCACATTAAGAGCAGTTTGGGAACCGCTCTCAAAGCCGCTCTCTGAACCGCTGCCACCAGCGTCAAGTGAGCTTCATTCAAAAGATTCTTAGATTTCCGGTTGGGTATTTTAAAATAAGAGTCACTTGCAGTAGTGACGCAAACAAAGTACCTTCCCTATTTGTCATGCACATCAAGAATATTGACTGCATTGTGAAATGTTGACATGATTTTTTGATTCGAGAGTATAGGCCTATGATTAAAACTTTTAGATTTTGATCAGCTTTTATTCAAATGATTATTTCATTATCTGTACCATTTTTTTTTTAATGTCTTACTGTATTCAACAAAATGTGTTTTCCAATCAACAGTCAACACCTAACAATTGTCAGTGTACTATACCATAAGACAAAGAAAAACAATGTCCATCACAACAATGGCCAATCAATTTTCTGTTGATCGACTATCAAGTGATCAACTATTCTTTTCAGCTCTAACACTTCAACTCTGATAAATGCTATGCATTAGCCTCATTTCACTATAATTTCTGTAGGATTTAAATAAAAGTGATGTCCTAATTTGCCAGCAACAAAAGTCTGTAAAAATGCTTTTAGTTTGAATGCAAAAACTGGCATAGTTTCCGGTTTGTTCCTAGTGAAGTCCGGCCAGCTTGACAGCTGTAGAGGGAGGGGGTAGCCCCTGCTTGGAGAGGAGAGAGGGGGAAATTCTTGTGTTTTTGGTATGCGATTACCCAGCGGAGAACCCATGACTGAAGGGGAGGTGGAGGAGGAGGACTGGGGTCGAGTTTAGGATACATTCTTCGCCTTCCTCTTTAAGTTAACCACATTATTGGAGCTGCTGACATGTTGCCTCCTCACATGACACCCATAAGCTCCCAGCTGATGCATTACAACTGGACAAAGTGGTCCGATGGCCTCAGTACTGACTGGTATGTTACACACTGATACCACAGCAAAACTAATACCATGATCATACCATAGAAACAAAAAGAGAAGAAAACACACTTTTATTGAAACAACACATATCTTATGCTATCTTATGCTAATGAATTTATCTTCTGTTTATTCCTGACAGGTTTCAATCTCTTTTCAAAGTTAGTTAGTTAGGGACTGTGTGAAAGTTATTGGGGTGGCGAGTTGGGGCTGAACCTTATGTTTGACTTTTTTTGTTGTAAATTTATATAAAGAAAGACCTTCTCCATAGAAGAAAAAAAAATAAAACAAAATATATGGCAAAATGCACCTTTATGATCCCTGAGACAAGTCACCTTTGACGTAACAATTTTTATATTCAATTGATTCATTATTTTTTCTTTTTGGACAGCAAATTGCACAAGACTAAAATACATAAATCTTTCCCTGCTCTCCCAAAAGTTTCAGACCAACCTCCCTTTACCAAAAAGTATAAACTACATAACCCTCCCTCGTTTCTGACCCCACCTACCCCTAAATCATTTGTGCACAGTCCCCCAAAAAAAACCTATATTAAATTCATAATTTCTATCAAATAGTTTTTACTGTTTACGCACTGTGTAATCCCACAGCTGGTCACACAGACACACACTCCCTGGCTCTGCGGTAACTAACGCAGAAATCAGCGACTTTACATCTGACATATTAACGGGGGCTTAGCATTTGCATAAAACCAGTGGAGCTCTGCCTGTTCTTCAGCATCTCTGTCGAAGCTGTAATCGCCCACTCGCTAATGACAATTACTGTAATGGACTGATTGTTGGATTATACCACCAAAGTGGTTTTAGCACACATCTGCATAATTGTTCTTAGCATATGCGCGCCTGTGGGCCCCTGGCTGCCATTAGCTGCTGCACAGAAGAGTGTGATTGAGGAGTCGTTCGATGCTTGAAGAACAGCGGCAAATTGTGAGCCAACTGTGTGGGTGTTTTGAGAGTGCCGGTACTGTGAGGGAAATGCACTAAGCATTGTCTTATTAAACATTGTGGTTAGGCTAGATTTGTTGTTGAGTGATGCAGGCGACAGAGCAGCTGAATGAAGGGGGGCCAGCTTAGGGGCCCTTGAGCAAGGCATCGAACCTATAACCTTTAGCTCAGTGGCAAAAACTAACTTGCTGCTGCTGCACAAATAAGTGGAAATGTATGAAATTGAAGCAGGATATTTGTGGTAAACAGCTTCTGAAATTAAGATTACACAATAAAAAATGTCACCCTCTGTGAATGATGCAAGAAAGCCAAGGGCCAATCAGTGATGAGACGCATCATTGCTGCCAGCTTTATCAAAATTGTACCAGTGAGGTTGCAGTTACGGTCTTTCCAAACTGATTGAAACTGTAAACTTTAAGAGTAGCCTCCACCAGGTTAGCTACAGTATATATAAAATAAAAACTGACTTTTTCACCTTTACAGCTCATCCATTAAAATGGTTTAAATAAAAAAAAATGTTTTAAATGTCAGCAAAAGACACATTTTATATCAAAATGTAATGCTTTTCAGACTCTAACTCATATCCCATTGGTTTACACTTTGAACGATCCTTTCTTTGTTTATGTCCCATCTCTCCTGCTTGCATGCATCTAATTAAAAACAGCAATATGACCTTAAAAACTCTTTTCGGCTATATAGCCTTTGTTCAATTGCTGGAACACAATGTGAAGACGTGCCCTGTGTGCAAGCCTTCGTCAAAGATCAGATCAGTGAAAACCACATGACCAACAGATGGACAGACACATCCGTAGTACATGGGGGACTGTAGCAGCGTGAGCCAGATCGACAGCTGAACCCAGCTTTCCAGTTACAGTCCCTGTTTAAACATGCAGCGAGGCTTTGGGGAGTGGGGTGTGTGTGTGTGTGTGTGTGTGTGTGTGTGTGTGTGTGTGTGTGTCTGGGCGGGGGGACTGAGGAAATCTGTCCGACTCTTTCCTCCAGCAAAAGTGCTAATTTGTTTATCAAATTTAATATGAAAGATTGAATCAGCATAGAGAAAGTTATTGTCTCTGCCGGTGTGTAACGATACCTGAAACCTGCATGACTGTTACTTCATCTCCTCTTCTTCTACCTCTCATTGCTCATCTCTTGAAAGCAAGCCAACATCCCACACACGCAAAATCATGCATCATGCTCCCTCTCACTCTCTCCTTTTCTCTGAACAACACTCTAATTACTCTCCGTTTCCATAGCAATGGGTAGCACCTCTTCTTTTTTTTTGTTATTTTGGATAGCCCATCACAAACATGCCTCACATCTCATCATGCCACTGAGGCAACAGTTTGTATTGTTGAGTGGATGGCAGCCAAGCAATTAACATTCGTCCGCAAATGATCAAAAATGTAAAATAAAATTTAGTTTTTCTTTTGTGATTCTTATAGGAAAACAACAGAAATTCTAACAGAGCAGAGTTTTGCACCACTTTTGAGTCTTAAACTCTTAATAAATAAATACCCACGGTTGTTTTTCCCCCAACTAATCTTTGCTTATTTAGTCAAAAATATATAATGTAATGGTTTCATATTTTACAGCTTTAAAGTGGTTTTGCCCTACGAAACACCTACAAAGACACAGACATTGTATAGGGATATATTATTTGCTTTCCTAGCACTGCGAGACAACCATAAATGATTAATACTTAATTGATTAAGTCGTAGGAATTGTTTATGCTATGGGGATATTTCATCAAGTTATTATAAAAGGATCTATTCATCTTTCCCTCTCAGCTACAGGTCTGTGCTCTGGGTGTCACACATTAGGCTCCATATAAGGGAGTCACTTTGACACAGTCACACATTTCAATATAATAACATGTAACTCCCGGGAGGAGGTGGGGGGGAGTTAACACTGAAAGGGGGCAGAAAACTAGCAGACTATGTAATTACAGGGGGAAGAAACGACACTGGTTTGGATTCAGAGAGTGTGTTTGCGCCTGAGTCAAACCTGAGCGATGGAGGGATAGAAAGAGAGCGATAGCCTGAGAAAACAAAAAAGGGAAAATGATCACGGCCTGAAGGGCCCTCGGTTCATTACTCATTAAACACACAGGAATGTTGTATCTCTGCGTCGGGCTGAATGGAGTGAAACTTAAAGGGATAGATTTAAAATTTGACATATATAAGGATAAAACATTCATTTGAAATCCCACTAATTAAGAAAAGAGACTTTGAGATAAACAATAAACATCACTACACATTCAATTTAAATTGCACCACCAATATGCATTTTTTATCAATAATAAACCCATAAATGCATCTGTTTATTAGATTTTTTAATCCTACTGACAAATATTCATTTGTTACATAAAAATGTAGTGCAAAAATTAAAAAAGTGGGTTTAGCCCTCCTCTTTGCACATGCCTTAAAAGGTACATAATCCTCAATGACCCAGAGTTTTATGAATGGGCATCAGGAAGCTCTGCCATTGGCTAAGAGTGACAGCCAATAAGGGAGGATCATTTGCAACATAGGCAGGAGTGGATGAATGGACAAGTCAGACATTTTTAGAGGCCAGGGCCTGGTGTATGTGCATAGGTGTGTGCGCGTGTGTAGGTGTGTGTATGTGTGTGTATGTGTGTGTGTGTGTGTGTGTGCGCGTCTGTAGGTGTGTGTGTGTGTGTGTGAGAGAGTCTCACACAATGACCTACTTGGTTTATTGCAGGCATCTATACATAGCTGTGGGAAACGCAGGCAGACAATCGGCCTGGTTAAAATTAGCAGTCAAGGCCACCTGTTTGTTTCTCACAAAGGCGGAAACGCCAGAGCAGAGATGGAGGGAACAGGAAGGAAGGAGAGGGGGAAAAGAGGGATGGGGGGGCATTGATCACACTGCTGGTTTAACTCCTTCTCTCTCGTTCTTTACTCTCCCTTTTCCCCCCACTGCGACACAGGGAGACATTGTTAGTAGGTCTGGATTTGGGGAGGTGGGGGTGGTTGGTGGTCCAAGCCAAGCAGAGTTCACATACCTCTCTGCTGGATCACTGCCAGATTTCACAGAGGATGTAGGTGGAAGATATATAGGGAGAGTTAAAGGACTAGTCCAACTTGTTGGGACTGAGCCCATTGAACACCTTGTGTGATGACAGAGTTTTGGTATGAGGTAGCTCTGTATGTGCGCAATACTTTAGCATACATAATGTACCTACATTTTTACTCTTTTGTGAATAATTGCATAACCCTTCTGCCACCTGTATACCATATCCACTCTCTCTTAACATATTGTCACTGTAACGCAAAAACTAAAGTTTCCTGCCTTTGTCGTTTCAGACAGCCAACAGGAAGTCTTAATTTTCTTAACTGATGAAGACTTCCTGTTCTAAAACTGGCATCTTGTTTCCTAGAATCACGATTTTTTTCAGCCCACACTTGGTTTTGTTCCTGTGTGCCTCCAGCGAAGTGTTTGTGGGTTAAGTATTACAGAAAGGCGACAGCAGCAAAAAGTATATATATATTCAGTATATCTGTTTTATGACCCCCAGAGAATTCAGCTCGCATTACTGTTTTCAAATTGATATTGTTGAACAATGCTGGATTCTTAATTTTCTTGACTCAGCCGTCTTGTTGTCTTCTGTACAGTTTTAGTCAAATATATATATATATATATATATATATATATATATATAGTCCTCATATGATTAAAGTGATTCTTACCCCAGTGTCTTTCTTTTTCAGGACTCCTGTCAGACGTCAAACAACAGATGGACACTCCAAGAAAGGCGGTAGAAAGTCCTCCAGCAGCCATCTGTTGCAGTCAAAATGGACGCTGCAACAGACGGCCATCTTGGTTTCAGCGTGGGAGCAGAAGGACAGTACGTGCTGCAAGGCAAAGAGGGAGATGAGGAGGGACATGGCAGCTTAGCTTCTTCGACGCATGCACCTCGACCTGAAATGCGTCAGTTTTCATTGATTTACTGTTAAGACACTGATATTTTTTAAAACAATCTTTGTGCTGATAATTAAAAGAGAGAAGAGTCGTCAGCCATGCTAGCAGCTCTGCGAGGCTGTAGCCCACTTACAGTGCAGTGCTATGAGCTAAATGCTAATGTCACTGCGACAGTGCTAATATGCTGATGTTTCGCAAGTATTTGCCAGGTTGATTTAGTGTGAGCAAAATATTCTTAAATTGTTTTAAATACCATCATCTACACCAATGTTTCCCAACATTTTTGGCATGAGATATTGATATTGGCAGAGCATTTATGGGTGAAGGTGCAAGTGTGAAATAGGCTGCCTGCTGTATTGTTAGCAACTCTTCCTCTACTTGTCCATTCACATTTAAGAAGGTGCAATATTATCATTTAGGGGGATTTCTTTGTATTAGAACTGTATTACAGTATTCTGAGTCACATCCGCACCTGCATCATATCAGCAGTGGCCAACACTGACGACACATCTGACACCCAGGGAAGCTGCTTGTTTGTCATATTCCCTCTGCATGATGTTGTTTTCCTCCTTATCATTTCCTGTCTCAGCTGAAATGTGGCAGCTGGGACGGCCATTTTGGCTCCAACCGGAGCTGCAGAGCCACAGGGCGCACAGCAGTTGCTCAGTAGTCAGTGTAGATCCTGTGGGGCTGGCAGCAGCTACATCTGGCTACTGGGTCTCTGCTGGCAGCCATGTTACTCAGGATGCATGAGAATGACACGAAGGCTAATGTTTAGCAGCATTTGAAGTTTTCTAATGTACTCTGTGGAGTATTTTCAGATGTATTTGGAATTATTTTCCAACAGTGATTTCCATGTGTATTTCACCCACTCTCCTTGTGATCTCTTCTGCCATGCAGATTTTACATTTCAAAGAAATGACTTGAATGCCCACCCACTGTGAAGAGAAATGCCTTCAACAGTTTATCCTAGAGGCAAATATAAAAAAAAAAAAAAATTACATTTTAAAGATACTGGGTAAGTTCTGGACCTGGCATTCAGTGTAGGATTCTGTGTGTGTCAGTCTACAGCTACATTGTCTGCTGGGTTTCAGGCCTTTACTCATTCACATCAATGCCAAATTTACAAATGTTTGTTATTTACTGTAAAGGACAATATCAAATGATTATATGAAAGTATTGTGGCATGTTTGAGGAACCAAAAAGCATGGATAATTTGACAACTTTGTGTTTATTGACTCATCATAAAACATTCTTCAAACAATAAAACAATTTTAAATGTCCGTTTCTGTACAATGCTTGCTAAGCAATTTTATTTATATATAGAAAATGTAAGAGGAGTTGTGTTAAAATGACAAAACTCCTTCAAATTTAATGGCAGGTACTCTGGAAAAAATAACAGCATTCCATCAACAAATATTTTCAAGCAATAAATATGTATTTATAAATAGTGTAAATTTACATCAAGATTAGAAACAAAACAAAAATCACAAATTAAACTTTATTTCATAAGTCTATGTGCAACCCATTCTCTTTGTGACTTGGCTAGTAAGTTTTTTTTCCCTAGATTTTTCCTTTTTTTTACCTAAGAAACAGTTTTTGAAAAGAACAAGACAAAAGATAAAACAAAAGCTGTAAAAAAAAAAAAAAAAAAAATGAAGAAAAGAAAATCACCTTAACTCTTCACATTACAAATTTTTTTTGGAGATTTTGCTGTCCAAAGAGTCTTAAAATTACTATCTACCATAGAAAAGACCAGTTAGGCTAGTGCTCCTTAGAAGGAAAACTGAAGAACATTTGGGAAAATTCTATAAATCAAAGCCAACATTTTATCCTGTTACCAGAATAGGAAAACAAAAGAAGGGAGAGAGAGAAAGCTTGTCAAGTCAGTAGTCTTTTACGGGTGGTGTTGCCAGTTGTGACAGTTAACAAGTATCTACAAAACATTTTTTATCACGCATTAAGAATCCCACTCCTCCTCCTCCTCGTCCCCCTTTCCCAACCGTTTTTGATTAAGTCCTCCATTAAAACAGGGCTGAACCATTGTCACTAGAGGGGGCTGGGAGGCGGGGGAAAGGGAGAAGAGAGAAACAAGTCCTGTGAGCAAGCTCGGTGGCGCCCCCCTCTGGAAGGGCCAGGCCCCAGCACTTCAAACAGGTTGCATAGACAGACACACTCGGCCGCCTCAGCCTCCAGCCGTCGCTATGGAGACCAGCCATAATGGGAGGGGTGGTGGTGAGGGTGGGGAGACGGCCTTGGCTTTCCTGAATATCAGAAATGGTCCGCGTATGTAGATGTTTGTTTGTTCTTTTTTTTCCTTTTTTTTTTTTAAATCTTAATACAAGTTCCTGTAAATGGCTCCACAGCAGAAGAAGAAAGAGTTGACACCTAATGTCAAGATGAATGAAGAGGAGGGGCCTGGGGAGGAAGAGCATACACGAGAAGTCAAGTCACTGAATTCATCAGCTTGATGCCTTTGTAGTCAACATACGTATACCATATACAAAAAGCTGTGTAATTTCAAGTATTTTCCAATCACTTTTATTAGCAAGTTGTATTGCACATATACCTGATCACCAAAAAGTCAAAATGTATACGTTTATTGGCATAATGTGGTATGAAAAACAACTTCCACAGACTTACAAAATCTCAGTGCATGATAACTGTTTGCAATAAACCTCTAGCTTTAAGCTAGTTTTGTCAAAATGTCCCTGTCTCTTTAAGTGTCAAATTTAAAAGCAGTAATAGGAAACTGGGTGTCATTAAGTGCAAATATAAGTAATTATTAACCCTCAAAATATATATTTAAAAAAAAAAAAAACGTTACAAGTTGAGTTAACAGATTCATTGGCTATCACTGGTTAACCACTAGTTTTTGTTTGAGTGGAAAGAAGTCTTGCTGACTAACAGCACTCTATAGCACATAGTCGTCTACATTTTAATTCAAATTTCAGATAAACCAATATTTGTTCGGTTGATTCACATAAATGTACTGGAACTTTCTTTGAGTCGCTCTCCATCAGTCTGGTGACTTACTAATGTGAACTGGTCGTAGACCTGCATCAGGTCCTCCATCCTGTGCTGTTCCAGCACCACAAAGTTGTCCAGCGTGGCGCTGCCTTTCCTGGCACAGTCCTGACAGTGGACCACGTACTGCTTCTTGGACAGGAGCTCGCGGCGCACAAACAGCAGGTTGAACACCTCCACCTGCAGAGTGTGCATAAAGAAACATATATAAAAAATAAATAAATAAAAGTTGTGGCACAAATTGAATGGCTTCAATTTTTTGTTCTAATAAAACTCTGAGCTGAACAGCAGAGGCTGCAGTGATGATGTCATGTAGAGACAAATCCTGAAACTGCTCCACAAACAAAACAATAGTGTACAATAGACCAATTCCTAGGTCACAATGACAACAGACATTTAATTGGATATGGACACATTGCTGCTAAACGCTAGAAAGCCCTGCATTCAAATGAATCCAATCGCATACCCATTAATTAGCTCAAACATAAATGGAGTCGGCCTTTAATTCAATGATAATGGGCCGGCAGATCACATGGTTTTAATTATTTCAAATTATTAGATTCAGACCAGCAGAGAGACACAATCAGGGGAAAAATACATTTGGTTCTACTCCAATATGCACGGCACATTAACAATGTCCGCAGTTAAAAAAAGACAAGACAATTATTTTATACTAGAAAAATAAGTGTGAGCTGCTTATCCAGTGAAAGAAATGTGAAATCCTGTTCAAATTCACACCTGATGCGGAAATGTGTGCTTACTGACCTCACAGATGGTGCAGTAGTGGGCCGGCTCATCCCTGGTCCTCGGCCTCAGCACCGTTTCCTTGCCTGATGTTGCCAAGGCTTCCTTTACCCACTGGCACTGCTTCAACGTCCGCAACAAGCAGTACCTGTGACAAGAATGCATTGTGTCAGATTTCTAAAAAATCAACAGATTGTACAAAACCTGGGACCCTCTGATAACTTCCAGCTTGTGAAAACATAATTAGGGCTGGGTATCATTCAAAAATGTTCGATACCAGTACCGATACCAATACTGTGACTTTGATACCTGTTCCTAAACGATACTTTTCCGAATCCAATTTCATACAACAAAAATAAATAACATTACACATCACAGCACAAACCTTTTATTCATTTTTCAGCTCCTACTACGTGAGCCCCGTCTCTGTGCGTAACCTAGAGTTCTTCCTGCGTGCCTCTATGACGCCTAACGTTAGACAGCCAATCACCAGCGCCTAGATCTTGGTAGAAACATACCGCATGCTTATTGGCTCACTGACGCGGGTATGATTTACTCTTTAGGTATTGAATGACTAGGCATTTTTAAATACTCGATACTTTAGAGGCAATTGGGTCGGTGCCCAAGTATTGAATTTGGTACCCAGCCCTACATATAATACAAACAAACAGCTGAAGGATTTGACGACTCACTTGATCATCTCAAACAGCTTGTGGTCGGACACTTTGATGTTGCGTGCCATGTTCCAGGAGAGGTGCACCATGGGAACCATGGACTTGACACTCTGGAGCTTATTCCACTCGTAGCGCTCCACAGCCAGCTTGTACTGGTGGGCTGGAGAAGGAAAAAACGTACTGCACGTTACTTGACACGAACACAAGAAACCAGGAGAGGTTTAAATGCACTCAAAAGATGCCATCGCAAAGAAAAGAATCATCACAGGTTGAGAGAGCGAACGGGTGCACTGGTTAATATGCAAGTGTATTCCTGCCATCATACGGACAGCGGAAAAATGCCTCGGTTCTAGACGGGGAATAAGATCTTGCATTAATCAGCTCAGTTCAGATCAGCTAAAAAGGTCACCAATCAGCAGAAAACTATTTCAAACATCACAGTAAAGGTCAGGAGGTGGGGGGGGGGGATGTGTTCAAAAACAGACACTCAGTCCTCTAGACACTTGAGTAACATTAACATTAACCCATAATCCCAGGCGTACCGGTGAGAGGTCCAACGTTCCAGGCGATGTTGTTGCACCAGCCAATGGCCTGCACCCAGTGGACGGTGCCGGTGTTGAGCCACACCAGGTCGCCGGGGCGCTGGATGAACCGATAGACGGGCACGTCGGCCTCGTACAGGTCCTCCAGGTTGGGCCACCACGAGCCCATCAGGAAGTTGATGTTGTTCCTGGAGGTGTGACAGGGAAAGACGGTTGTGATGGATATAGGAACAGCGGGGGCGGGGGGAGATCTGTACAGCATAAGACACCCTCTATCTTTAGACCTTTGTCCAGAGTATCTTACTTTTCACAGAAGTTGCTCATCACTCCCCAGTAGGGCTCTGGTACAGCAAACCATTCACAGTCTCCCGGTCCAATGTTAATGTTGACGGCACAGAAGTTATTGTGTTCCTGGTGACCTGGAGAGACATACAAAAAAAAAAACTTTTAAAATGTAGTAATCCACACACCAAAACTTATGCACAATAGTGTAGTAATCACTCGTCCCAGAAAGTTAAGCGCGAGTGTGTGCATTAACCTGCTATCCTGCTCCCGGGGACCTTCATGTAGAGCTGGACTGTGTTCATGCCCAGGATGGTGTGGCCCACGTGGCTGAGCAGGTTGCCGGCCGATACGACTCGAGCGAAGGCCGGCAGTTTACTGAGCTCCTGGAGTTGCTGTTTCCACCTGGAAGAGAGTGGGATAGACGAGGTGTCATGATGGCGCGTTCAAGTCAAAATGCTCTGGGCTGAGTGTGTCAAAGCATAGGCTAAGGCAAGCATAGGCAACAAATCCAGATCCATACTCACTTCCTCTCATCCGACACGTCGATGTTGGTTCCAAACTTGATGTGCTTTAAGGGTCCCCTTCTTTTGCGTGCAACACTGAAGACACACATACACAAACACACACTTTACAATTAGCCACATCTGGTATGTTTAATGTGCTCAATATCTCACGATGATACATTTGAGACTGGATATTGTCTGGATTTTGATGTTATTTCAAAACCATTTCTCAAAACATAATACAATTAAGCTAAACCTAAAGCTACATCTTCGACCTTCCACTTCCGGGATTGCGCCGGTGCCGCAGGAAATTCAGCCGGATGCACGTATTTTAGCCAATGTCCGTTACCTTCAGCTTTGTTGTTTGGAATTTTAAACTTATTAGATTTATGAGGACTATTGATGACTGCTCCTCAGATCTCTGCAGGGTACATTGAGACAGCTAGCTAGACTATCTGTCCAAATAATATATCAGAGCCTGGAGCTTTCTAATGGGGCTAAACAATCAACGTAAAAGGTAACTAAACAGAAAGAACAACATTAGGTACCTCTCTGCTGACGCTGGCTCTGTGTCCGAGGGCTCCTTTAGTGCCTTCTTCTCATTTTCCTCCTGAAACCAAAACAGGAAACGCAATAAGTCAGCAGTATGCTAACAAATAAATCTATATATGTTTTTGTATCCTTAGAAGTTTAGTTTCAGTGGAATCCGGAGAACGCAGATAAAGCATCACTGACCCGTAGGGATTCCTGGAAGGAAGCAGCCTGATACTGCGCATATTTGGCGATGGTGGCGTGGGCGCGGGCGCTTTCACAGCGCCACATTTTCTTGGTGCCGGCCGGGTCCCAGTTCTCATCAGCGGGCTGAGAGAGCTGAGTCCAGACCTCCACCAGGTGCTCCGGGTTGGCCTCTACCAACGTCTTTGTGGAGAACAGACCCAAGTCTGCAGAGAAACGGACGCCACAGAGGGACACAAGTAATTAAAATACGCACAGCTTTGTGATGGACACAGTACCAGTCAAAAGTCTGGACACGCTTTCCCATTCGGGTGAATGAGAAAGCGTGTCCAAACGTTTGACTGGTACTGTATATATTTAAGGGAAAAATACATACATTACATATAGTAAACAAAGCATTTACCCAGTTTGAGTGCTCCAGCCAGTCCTCTGATGACAGTGACGGGGTTGGAGGGGTTTGTGCAGAACTGGTGCAGTGGGGGGAAGAAAGCATCCCTCTTGTTCTCCAGCTGTTGAAGTTAAAGGATATCATATAGCACTATGACCACCTGCTTTAATGAACAAGACTCATCAGGTAATGGAAACAAATATCCTTAATAATACTTTCAAAACTGCTGCCAAACACTTTCAGGTCATCTTAAAGTAGCTTGGCGGCGCCCTGGGTAATACTCACATAGATGCTGGGTGTGGGGGGGTTGAGCTTGTCTTTGGGCAGGGCTGGTGAGGGTGGAGGAGGCAGCCGGGGTGGGGGGCACTTATCGAGGAGGATACTGCTGTTGGAGAGACCATTCCTCCCCAGGTTCCTGCGCACGCACACACACACGGTTTGAAGTGACAGCAGCAGTAGAGATACAACACACAGAATATAAACGGGGCAAGGAACAACAGACAGACGGGGAAATGACACACCAGTAAATAATACTTAGTAGAATTGCTGTCCTACCTCAGATCTTATCTACCAATACTCCTTAGCAGTCCATTTAACGGAATAATCTTAACTATATGCATGGCCACATGCAGATGCCACATTTGACCAATCATATGTAAAACAGGGGAGAATTCATTTCCATGTGATAAAAGAAGCGCAACCAAATAGGAGGAATTTATTCAACTGAATAATCTGCCCTAAATAATGTGGGCATGGCAACAAGACTGCCCAGTAGCCTTCGGTGTCGTTTACAGTTACATAATAATTTGCCTGTGGTTCTGTAGTTACTCTGAAATTCCACTGGGAGGAGACATCTTCAAAACAAACCACACTGTTCAACTGTTACGTCTCTCACACGCACCATTTAATATACAGCGGAAGCCTTTTAACTCTCTGATAGATTAATCTCACAAACTATTGTTACTATAACACACAGAGCAAGCAACAACTGAGTGTTTGGAAAACAGTTTGGAAAACAGGCAAGGAATATATCAAACAGTCCAGTCATCCTTTCTATCTATTAGAAAAAAAACAAAAATACATTTACAGTACAAAGCATTTAGTAAATGTTTTTTTTTATTTCTCAGTAAGTGAGGTGCACACGTTTCCAGGCTTCATATTCATACACACTGAAGCAGCCACCCATTTCCACTAATCAAGGCCATTTTCCAGTTGTATGCATTACTAAACTGGTCTTGTCCCTGTCAGAATGTATCCACTCAGACTAGATTTTAAAACCCTGCTTGAGTGTGCAGGATGTTACAAAAAGAGAATTTGCCACATGCTGTAAATCTAGTGCAGGTCTTGTGTACCTAAATCTCTGTTATGGCCCGATTGTGTTCGATCTTTTGTCCACACCGCAAGTTCCTCGCTAAGAGCAATTATTCCTGCCAAGAATGAAACGGGGCCGGCAGGATACTGTCTGAGTGCATCTGCGGGACACCACGATGTGAAAGGAAAAAAAAAAAAAAAACAATGAGGGATTTCAGTCTCACCTGCAGGCCTTCAGCACGTCTGTGGAGCTGGGGTAGATGGATATTGAAGATGACGAGGACGATGATGAGGAGCTGTGTCCATGTGGAGGCGTAGCTTTGAGACTGGTGACAGCGGGAGGCTCCGCCTTCAGCGGGCTTTGAGAGTCCTCGGAGATACCCGCTTTGCCGTTACCGTTTACGGCAGGTGCAGCAGATGTGGCGGCGATAGCGGGACTGTGGACGCCTGTTTGGGTGTGTTCGGAGGATTTGGGGGAGGGCGTGGCGGTGGATATGGCAGAAATGGGCGAGGAGGCGGCCGAGCTGCCCTGCGCGTGGGGGGTGGAGGGCAGGACGGCCGGGTGGATGTTGTTGATTTTCTTGTGGGACTCGGACGTGGTGGATGCTGCGGATGAGGTCCCCTGTGACGGTCCCTCACCCCCCACAGGGTACTTCCCGCCTTCCAGCAGGGCAGATAGTCTAGGATTGTCTGCGCTAAGGCTCGGCTTCTCGCCACCTTCTGCCACCTTGCCCTCCCCCGAGTGTACGTGATTGGCCAGGCCATCTGCCTGCGCCACTTTGCCATCAGATGATGGCTGGGGCGATGGCGTCTTGCCCTCGGAGCCCCCGTTGCCGAGGGACGCGGCTGCCGTGACGAGGGCGGCTGTGGTGTTGCTATCTTTGGTAGCGGACGCACCAGGTGCTGCTCCACCTGAGGTAGAGGAGTGGGGGAGGGAAGGAGGGGACGGGAGGTGGTTGTGGGCCTGCTGTCGTGGCGATGGGGCGTTAGTGGAATGTCCAACCTGATTGTTGGGGTGCACAGGGGCGATGGAGTTGGGCGTCTGGGGGTGAGAGAGGGTCCCCTCACTACTGGAGCCCGTCGCATGTGGAACACACCCCTTCTGAAGCCCCTGAAGGAAGAAGAGAGCAACTGTTAATGAGGGAAAGCAGAAAGTCCAGGCGGGGTGACTTGTATTGGATGTCATTATAAATAATTAAGTTACCATATTCACAACATTTTGCCAGGCATATACCTAATGATCCTTCGTTGGGAGAATTGAGACGCTGTTACTTTATAAATAGAAGCATAAAATATGAGTTGGGACCCTTTTCTATTCTTACATGTGCTACGTACATATCTTGGCTCTGTACCAGACATTGAAGATAGAATGCGTAAGAATTCCTGCACACTTTCATTTACAGTCTCATGGGAGGGACATTTTTTTTGATCCATGATGAGTTTTTACAACAGAGCCAAGTAAGACAGCAGGATAAAACTATTTTATAAATTATAATAAATTATACTAATTACATCAATATCCATTTCTTAGCTGAGGTTTGGAGAACCTGCCAGAGGGAGCTTTACTTTTTTGGGACGTGCGGATGCTCTGTCACAGGCACTGAAAAAAGCGGAACAGTGAGTGATGTCTAACCTGAGAGGAGTTTAGGTGCAGGGCCTGGCGCGGCGTGGCGTCCTGTGTTTGCGTGCTTGTGCAGGTGTGAGGTAGCAGTGCTGCGCCGCCGCTGCCGGCAGGTTGCAGGTAAGGCACGTCTCCGTTGGGTCCTGTGGCTATGGGCCCTGGCTGATTATTACTACTGTTACTACTAACACCCACAGGGAGGGAGTCTAAGTGTCCATGTGTCCCAGGGCCCACGGGCCCATTGGCCAGTGGCTGAGGTGGGCACAGGGGCCGCTGGGGTCCCAGGTGGGGCCGGGTGGGGTGGAGGCTGGGGTTAGGGGAGGGGAGGGAGTTTGTGGTCGGGCCGTTGGGGAGAGAGGGGCGCACCTGACCTCCTGAGGCATTCTGTCTCATCTACAAATGGAAAAGATGACAACCATAAAACACTACAGTTTAACTGTAATTAAAGCTTAGTATCTTGTGTCATTTATTGTTGGTTAAACCCAGACGGGTGAACACTACCATCCATAGACAATTCAGAGTCCGTTAGAAAAACACAATCGACGTTAACATTCTTATCGGTCTTACTTGCATCGTATTATGTGCCAAACCACAACAGTTGAACGCCTACGCATGTCACAACACACCGTGAAAAGGATTTAACAAGCTTACATCAAGTCTGAATGCCACAGTAGGATCATAGATCATGCAGTGTCTACACACTCTGGATTAATGAGTTTATTTATTCTAACAATTATGGATTTAAGCCTTCAACTACCCAGTACACATGTGGAAATGTCACGTAGTGGCACACACAATACTAGCATGGATCTTCATGCATACGCGTACATGTAGAACATATTTTGTGCAAGCATTCATGGGTCCCGATGTGCATCATGTATGGAAATGGCAGTTTCTGAGAGTAAACACATGCTGATTCATCAGTACTAGGCCTTGTTTGAACCTGACAGGAACAGTGAATGCTAGACCAAGATGAAGATCAGCAAAGTATTTTAATGTAAAATAGATTTAATTGAATTAACCAACGGCCAAGTGGCATGTGTAAATGTTTGATCAGGAAAAAAAAAAAAAAAAAAAGAGAGAGAGAGAGAGAGAAAAAAAAAAAAAAAAAAAAAAAAAAAAAAAAAAAAAAAGAGAGATAATGTGAGTGATAGTGAGTGTGAGAGTGTGTGTGTGTGTGTGTGAGAGAGAGAGTGAGTGAGTGAGAGTCCGGAGAGGTTTTTACCTGGTGCTGGTGCTGCTGCATCATGGCGAGCTGAGCCTCCAGCTGCCCCAACATCTGAAGCTGTTGGGGCTTCAGGCTGGCCCGGTTACTCCGCATCTGTTCCAGCACCTGAAGACCGACAGCAAAAAAAATAAAAAAATAAGAGTTCACGTAAAAGCAGAGTTAATAAAATTAAGTTAAATATGAGATGAGAGCAATTACTAACCTGTAATTTCTGCGGGGAGAGGTACCAGTTGGGAACTGGCTGCTGTGGTGGGTTACTGACCCATGAATCGCCCTGAAAAACACATGCATAACATGTAAGGTGTAAAAGAACTAGTTAAGGACAGAGTACAGATTAAACTGCATGACTGTAACTCTGCCTGCTCTAAGGAGGAAAGCAGCAGTTAAATGACGCCATCACGGTGGTATTTACCTTGGCAGGGCTGGAGGCTCTCCTCCTCTTGGCAGGGCAGGACTGGTCCTCTGCTTGGCCCAGCGGGCCCACGTGAGGGGGCAGAGTCTGACCCGAGCCCCCGCCTTCTGCACTGTGATTGGGCTTACAAGCCTGGAGGGGAGAGCATGGCGGGAGCGCAGGCATAGGGGAAGCAAAAGAAACGCACGGAGGAAAAGAACGTAAATGAAAGGACATAACAAAAGGCCATGGAAGACAGGAGGGGTCGGAATAGAGCGAGAAGATAGAAAGCGTAAAGCAAGTGGGGGAAATAAGTGGCAAAAACAAATAATGGAAAATTAAAAATGGAGGAAGTGTGGAAAAAGCAATCAAGAATATTTATTCATCAAGTAGCAAAAAGGGAGAAAACAGTACGGCAAGAGGAAGTGGTCAAAGGGCAAGGCAAAGCAAGGGATGAAGAATAAGAAAAAAAAAGAGAGAAAAAGGAGAGCAATACTGTGATTCTGT
This sequence comes from Perca fluviatilis, assembly GCF_010015445.1. Lineage (NCBI taxonomy): Eukaryota > Metazoa > Chordata > Actinopteri > Perciformes > Percidae > Perca > Perca fluviatilis. The sequence goes on along the minus strand of NC_053135.1, from coordinate 8,746,142 downwards.
GTTGGCACTTCAAGCAGGACAGAGCAAAAACATTCCTGTGTATCTGAAGGAGTTACTTCGTAGAGCAACGACAGCCCGGGACAGTTCTCCTGGCAGAAAATCATCACTACTGCTTCACGTCAACCCCTGCAGCCCTCAAAGTTGTCCTAACGACTCTTAATATAAATTCTTCACAGCAAATCCATGTATTCCGTATTGCACGTTCCGACTATATAAAAGGCAGTTGCAGCGGTTTAAGGGTACAATAGCATAACTCAACCTTTAAAGAGAAAGGGTAAAACACATCCCACACACTGACAGCCATACCATTACCTCTGGTAACAATACCTCACTGTTGCTTTTAAACTGAAGTAGCATTAGCTTGCTTTGTTTTGTTATAGCTGCCTTTAAAATAAGTTAAATAATCGACTGCTACATGTCTATAGTCCTTTGAAGTCTCTTATTCTGATTCCACCAGAACTTCGATTTAAAAAAAAAAAAAAACACAATCTTAGTATTTCAAGCAAATATTTTCAGTTTCATTTACGTATGTTGCATTACAATAACAAGGGCAAACAAACAAAAAATGCTATGTATGAAGTCCCATCTGACCCTATCCAAAATGTCCCCATTCCATAAGCATTCACACTGGAATCTGTCTCACAGTGAATTGACTCTCACCAAGTAAAAGCCGATAAATCAACAATGATAGAGGTCAATCACACACACTAACACACACACACACACAGACACAAGAAAGTTACTCGCATCTACAGTATGATGGGCATGAATGAGTGAAGTGGTAATGAAACACTAGGGGGCGTTGCTGGCGCTTTGTGAGCAGCTCCAGGACATCTAAGGTCAACTACTGAAAAGGGGAGGAAGATGGACAGAGCCAATGGGAAGCCGGGGTATACTCTACGGCAGCACGACCTCACCAATCACACTGGGGCAGGGTCAAAAATCCAAGAAGGCCAAACGTCAATGAGTGTGAGAATTATCATAAACACAGCCACTTGACTTCGAATTAGAGCACTTTAATCGGTTCAGAAAGGCAATCTCTCCCGCTCTAAACCAAAGCAGATAAAGTGCAAAACTGGATTTGTGAATGAACTGCAGGGAGGGGAGGTGGGGGGGTAATCCTGAATACCAAATTAGATTAAAAACAGGAAAAATAGAAGGGGAAATTGAATGGGAAAGGGTTAACAAAAGCCTACACAAGTGTTTTGTCGATTTATTGGTTTTGGTTTACTTGAACGGAGCGTGATGGGTGAAGCCGAGTGACAACTGCTGTGGAGAAGAAAAGGGGAGTGCAGGACTGGGCAACACTTGGCTGGACCTCTCCTCGTTCAAAACAGATGCCATAAAGCAGCCATGACCTGGACGTGTTACACTTGAAAATAGTGTGATGAATGACTCGTTATTCAATTTCTGTTACCTTGAAGCAGAAACAGTGCACTTAAAATAAAAGTCAAAGTCTCCAATCTGAGTGTAATAGCATTCATTTTAGAGTAGGTATTCATAGGAGATTTTTTTTGTGCGTTGTTGGCTTCTTTAGACATCTGCATTCTCTCTCACACACACACACACACACACACACACACACACACACACACACACACACACACACACACACACACACACACACACACACACACACACACACACACACACACACGGAGTTAAGCTCAAGTGTTACCCATCAGTATGGACAACAGTGCATGCGCATTTGTTGACCTGCAGGTATGTCTGCGTGTACATTACGATTAAGTGTTTGAGTTCTTATGTGTCCGAGTGTGCACTCAGTCAAAGGGAAGGGAGGGTGGGGGGTGGGGGGAGGAGGTGTAAGTTGCTCTATCTGGTCTCTCACCTGCTGTGGTGCACTGCTCAGGCCTCCCTGCCTGGAGGTTAGCTCAGCTGGGATTGGTAGACTCCATGCCTCCTCAATTAGAGGGAGCATTTTACTTTTACCCTGTAGGCTACTGAGCTGGGAGTTACTCAACTGAGCCTAGGGGAATGGAAAACGACGTGAAAAAACAAAAAAAAATAATAAAACACAAGGCTTTTTTTGGGGGGGGGAAAACGATGACCTCAAAACAAGGAAATGATCAGCAATGGTAAATAGGTAGAGGTTATAGCACAAGTGAAGCTAGGTTGGAAACTGACAGCGATATGCAAACTTGTGTCTTGGCTAGCTAATATATCTTTGTTGTGTACAGCATCAACCACACAAGGAGGTACTCAATGACATTCAGTAACAGTAATCCCAGACACAGTCACAATTCCATTAAAACAAGCCTGTGAGCTTGCCTTAATCCATGGATTTATGCTAACATAACTGGTGGAAAATGTAACATTCCATCATGCATATGTAAAGGAAAATGACATTGCTTGGACAAAAATATAGATGAATAAACACATGAGATATGGGGATTGTTAAAACCCTGGTTGTTAAATCTATGGAAAGGCAAGTTTGAGTCTGCAATTGTTAGCTTCCCCATGAAACAATCTGTCTCCTATAGGATAAAAAAAAAAAAAAAATCCTTAAAATAAAAAAGGGAAATTAATTATTCCTCAAGGGTGCTACCATGTTTTCCCCCCTTTTCTCTTATATTACGCTGCATAGCATACGCAACAAAAGAGGTTCCAGTAAGGAGCAACTACCTATCAGCCAGGCATGAGTTAAGGTCTTGAAAGAATGGGGAGGTGAAAAGTCAGGCAAAGATACAGATCCCTGGTCCATTTTATTGCATTCTGGACACTTGATTCAGTTTCTCATGTTTTTCTCCCTGTTGGGTTTCAGGTCTTGTAGGTAAGAGGTTTCCTTTGTGCCCAATAGGATACCCTAATCACATCCCTGTGGAATAATATAGACTTATTCAACACAGTTGTGGCTGCACAGGGATGCTAGCAAAGAGCAGCAAAGGGCAGGAGAGGAAACAGAGAAAACCCATCGTTTGCTCCCTTTACTAGAGAAAAAGACTTTAAACTTTAGACGGGTTAAGAAAAACAAGAGGCCGCCGCTGCTGAGGGAGCCAACCATCAGCTGGCCAGTGCTTTTTCATAAAAGGTATTTGTGCATTTCTCAGCATGCATTTTAAATGGCATAATGAGAGAAACTTTGGTTAAGTGTTTTTTGCTTCGTCTACATTTTGTGGCACTAATTGCATGTCCTCTGGCCAGTGAAACTGGTCCGAGCGAGTGAACCCCAGAGCAGCATGAACAAACAAACAGCAGCCAGCAATTTCAATTAGTGATGCCCCAAACTAATCCGGGCATTTTTGGATGGATCTGTAATCTGCTATTTAAATCAAAACCTTTGTTTGTCCAGGTACACCAGCTGTCACATACGGCCAATTGAGCTCTGTTAAAACACCTGTGGAGCGCACAAATTATATAAACAGCAGCCAGCCGTGTCAGTTAATGATATGACAGCGTGTGTCATTAAGTGTTTCACGGATGTTCTTCACTCAACACTTTTAAACCAACTACACTACAAAAATATTGTAGGAAAGCTGTGATGCAGGCCAAGTTTCCTTAATGCAGAGCCAGACACATGGCACTTTTAAATAATGATATCCAGGCTGGCAGAGTGTGAGTGTGTGTGTGTGTGTGTGTGTGTGTGTAAGCAAAATGACAGCCCCTTTGTTTTCACTTTGCTTCTATTTTTGCAGGTGTCCCACACCCGTTTCAATGCGGTTGCTGGCAGCCAACTGAATTCAAACATCTTTTTATTGTTACATTCTCCTTATACATAGGACTATCAAATTGAAGCTGCATCCAAAACAGCCATTGTATGGGCACCTTTTGCTTTAAATTCCTCTTTCCACCCACCTGCAGGCATTTGATGCGGTGGGTTAGCGCGGTGGTGTTGGTGCAGCCCTTGCTGCGTGTGGCGTTGATGTAGCACTTAATGGCATCGTGCGGCTGGTTGCAGGACTCGTACAGCGTGCCCAGATCCATCCAGGCAGCGGCGTGGCTGTGGTCCAGTTGCACGGCGCAGATGTAGGCCTGCAGAGCGTCCATGGGCTGGTTCTGCTGCTGGTACAACACCCTAAGGGTGGGGGGTGGGGAGGTGGGTGGAAGTGAGGAAAGAGGAAGGGGTGCATGGAAGAAAGACAGAGGTACAGAGAGTGGAAGCAATGAGGAACGGACAAGGGGGAATTGATGATAAAGATAGACAGGAAAGATAAACAAAGGTTTGTTTTTTTTCATGCAAAGGAAAATGGAAGTGTAAGGGATAATTAAGTGATTGAATCAGGGGGTTAATTTGGGAAAATGAAGGTAGGATGGGTGAATAGATTTGAAAAACAAAAAAAGATAAAAAGGTAAGAATATAGGCCATTCCAAAATATCCATTCAGAACAGTGGCTTGCATTCATGCATTTCCACAGTCTATCGTATAGACACTTACACTATTAAAAGAGAATGTAACTGCAGCCTTGACTGAACATATGGACCCTTACCCTATAGAGCACCAGGTATCTGCACTGGCCTCTGATTTGTCTATGGATTGCCGATAGGAGATGAAGGCGTCCTGGACCTTCCCAATACTAGAGTAGCACCTGCAGGAGACACAGGCTGTAAGGGTTGTGCTACAGACATGGAAAACATTGATGCAAATGTGTCAAATCACTAATTCATAGAGCTTCTTTTTTTTTTTTACACATTATCACCATTTGAACTTTATAGTATAAGACTGCATGCGACATACTGTAAAGTTTTGGGATGGCATTTCAAGTGATCAAGGTTTTTATTTTAATTTTTTTATATCTTTGCCCCCCTGATCTCAATTTAAGTCAGGCTAACATTAAACATTAGAATTGCCATTACATTAAAATGACTTAAACTAAAATTAGAGGTAAGATGGATGCAGGTTTTTTCCCCCCCATTCATCACACCACATTTGCTCACAATATTATGTGTTAAGAAACAGTGCCAGTGATTGATGGAGAACAATGCTGGACAGCTGGCATACTAAAAGAATTTCTCAAGGATTATATAGCATCTCCTGATCAATTAAAAGAGGCCCCGGCAGATCCTGATTCCAACAGATTGGCTCACAGCATCAGTATTTAATGTTATAACTTTAGACTATTGTCCAGAAGAAAAAAAAAAAGCCTTCCAATTAACTTCCCACACTTTCAAAAGTCCTGAGCAGGACCACCTAAAGTACTTCAACAAAATTACAACTTTCACCAATTACTCCAGGACACAGTGGGAATCCCAGGACCACTATATGGACCTTTTTCACAGCAGACATGTTGACATGTCATAGCAGGAAAAGCACAGCTTAAATTGATAATCTTAATGATGGCTCAATTCCATCAAGTGTCCTAGTAAGCTATTTCAGTGAGTCAGCATGCACAATACCAGGGCCTCTCCTAAGTGGAATGCAGCCATCAGTAACGGTTTTGAATACACCTGTGCTTCTCCTACTACGACACGTCGACGTGCCTGCAGTGAAAAAGGTCTATTGATGTCGTTTGAGTCATTCTTTTTACCTGTTACATACTTAACCAAGTTTCCATGACCATAACTTCCCTGTTTTTGTTTGGCCAATTTCACAAGCACTGCAAAGCTAAATGACATCACCTTCTGATGTTGCAAATGTGTGTGCGCGACGTACCTGCCAAGGAAGTACCAGGACTGTCCAGAGTTGGGGTCGGCCTCCAGAGATTTCTGCAGACACTGGATGGCATAGCTGTCCCTGCTGGCTCTGTCCCCGAGCTGTTCCACTGTGTGATGCATCCAGCCTGGAAGACATTAATCAAACGCCGTTGACTCATAGCACCAATAATATGTCTTTGTTGAGACTAGGGCTGCACGATATGAGGCAAATATCTAATTGTGATTATTTTGACTGATATTGCGATTGGATTCCCGATATTGGAGGGAACGATCATTTTTGTTTAAAAAGCTTAATCCTCCGGAAAAATACTTTAATAGTGCAAAATACACAAACGTTTCTGGCCTTCCACTTGAGGATGGCCAAATTGTGGGCCGAAACGTTGTGTGCCTTTTATTATTAAAGTATTTTTTTCAGAGCGTTAAGCTGTTGTGCAGACTTTACCTTCTTTGAACATTTACTCTTTTGTCCTGCGCCAGCAACTATGTGCACAACTTTGCCTTTTTGAATGATCATTTTGTATCATTCACAAAAAAATATTAAAATTAAAAAAAGATTTAAATGATTTTTGCGAGGATCTGTACCAAACAAAGATGTTTTCTTTAGTCTGTAGGATACGATTTTTAGGCTGGGACGTCTCTGCAGCACCACAATACTTATTTCAGAATGGTTTAACACATATTTTGCCTTTACCAAATATTGTGCCCCCTGCGATTTCATTAAAATTGCGATTAATCGTACAGCCCTAGTTGAGACAGAGGGCAGACAGGAGTTTTCTCAGATTCACAGGAAAAGGAAGTCCCCCTAGAAACACATGGTCTTACCTAGCTGCTGCAGGGTAGTGGCCTTCACCTGTGCAGGAAGATCGTCCGTCTGCAGAAGGCTCTCATAGGCCTCCTTGGCAGCCCGGTACCTCTTCTGGATAGGAGGAGTGGAGGAGCAGTGAGGAATAGAAGGTCAAAGACAGTAATGGCACAACGAGAGGGTGAGGAGAAGAGAAAATAAAAACGCCGATTACAAAAGAGTTAAGTTCTCTACAGCATCAAGGATTCAATTTCGATCCATTACTTTTGCCAGGTCATCCCTCTTGTCTGTCTTTTCACCTCTCGAATGCACAGCATAACAAAACAGGAATGCCATCGTAACATTCTTCATGGCCCTCCCTACTCCTCCAAATTTAGTCACACTTTTGCATCCAAAGACTTGCTGCTCACAGGCAGCACGTAATCTAAGTCTGAGACTTCTACTGCAGTGTGTGTGTTCTGACACAGCACAAAAAAATAAATAAAATAACCTGCATTAGTCGTGAAGCGCTGCTACTCCCAGAGCCGGCTAGAGCTACTGTACTTCTCTACTGAAGAGAGAACATAAAGAGAGAGACCACCAGCATACAAAAGGGGGGAAAGACAGACTCTTGTTTCCGTGGCAACCCCGTCGATCGGCTGACAGTAATCTCCTATTCCCTCCCGCATGCCACCCACTCACGCACCCTGCTCCCTCCTCAATTTGTCAGCACCTGGTTCAAAATACAAAACAAAAAAACAGGGCTATCCCTCAAATTAAGATGCGCTGTGATTTTACAGTGGTGGAGTGGTGCCTGGGTTATGATGAGCTATCGCCTTGGACATTCAATCAACATGCAGCGCTTATTATCATTTTCTTTTTTACAATTGCAAATGACAGAAACTAAACAAATGTCTTGAGTCCCTGGGAGAAAGCACAACTGGACAACACACAGGTTAAATAAAAGCAAGTACTTACCTGAATCTCATACAAATGAGCAATGTGGAACTGAACTGTAAATGGAAAGAAAAGGAAACGTTAGGTTGAGGTTATTTGGCATTTAAGAAAGGTTTCCCCATCCCTACTGAAAGTTATTTCTCCTCATAGTCTTTGAAAAGTAGTGCTGCGTTGTCAATAAAAGGAGGTGTCAGAAACCCAAGGTTGCCTGTCTACACTAAGTGTAACAGACCAGAGAGGTAGCTGTGCTCCTGGCGGCACCTTCCTTTGTCTGAAGCGCTGCAGTGTCTGATCTAAGCTGCCTGAGTGACTCTTAGCAGATGGAGGGAGGGAGCGCGAGAGAGAGAGGGGAAGAAAGACGGGGGCTGCCCTTGCTACGTCTGTGTGTGCGACACACACAGACACACACACACACACACACACACACACACACACACACACACACACACACACACACACACACACACACACACACACACACACACACACACACACACACACACACACACACACACACACACACACACACACACAGCGAAAAATGGATATTGCCGTCGCCAAGGTAACAGGTACCCGGACGGGAGAGATGAGATGGCAGTGGCATATCAAATAATGCCGGTACTGAACCCCAGCAGCTGCACATAAACAAACACAATAAGATGTTTTGAGTTTCCTTGCCACTATTTCCTCTGTAGGCTGAGAAGATAAAAAGGGGACTTTTCCATTCCATGATCGACTGTCGTGAGCGGTGCGGTCCAAGAATGGCTTTAGTTTGGATATGTATACCACAACAAATAAGGCAATGCAATGTGTAATGCATATAAAATAACTAAACATATATATTTGCTGTAGGGCTAACAAGTCAGTCAGTAAGTCTACAATTTCCATCCTCTACAATATAAAGTATTTTATTAATAAGTAAATAAATAAATGATAAATAGGTGCTTACTTTCAGCTTTGGACAAAGTGCAGGGGTTGGAGTCAATCAAAGCCAACTGAAAATGCTGTGAGAGAACATGGGTAGAAATTAGTAAAAACACACAGAATAACCTGCAATTAGGGCTGAAACTAACGATTATTTTCATTGTCGATTAACGTTGTGGCTATTTTCTCAATTAATCGATTACTTGTTTGGTCTATAAAATGTGTTTCCCAAAGCCCAGGATGACATCCTCAAAAGGCTTGTCTTCTCTACGGTCATGGAGAAGTAGAAACTAGAAAATATTCCCATTTAAGAAGAGAATTTGTACTTTATTTTATTCCAACTGATAATCAAAATAGTTGGCGGTTATTTTAATAGTTGACAAATAATCGATTCATCTTTGCAGCTCTACCTGCATTCCTCCCTATCCATAATACTTTATTTATTTATCACTTGTAGCCAGGAGCTACGTGACATTGTTGCGGTGGGAGCTATTTCGTATGCCTCATTGTAAAGCCTCTTGCTAGCTAGGTTAAACATTTTTCTATTAGTACAATAAATGTTTAAGATTTTGCTAGTTAGTAGGGCTGCACATATAGGGGGGGTGGGGGGATATTTAGGTGCCTTGCTCAAGAGCACCTTAGCAGTGCCCAGGAGGTGAACTGGCATCTCTCCGGCTACCTGTCCACACTCCGTACACCGACCCTCCGGTTCCCAACTCAGCTCCCTACGGACCGAGCTACTGCCACCCCTTTTATTAGTTGAAAGAAAATATCAGTAGAAAACTGCACTTTAAAATGTAACTTATTCCTTTTTTTAGTGGCACCTTTTATATTCAATGTTCAATTTGTTCAATAAGGGAATGTTGGAAATTATTTCTTTTCATTTGTTTTAAATTCACCAAGCAATTTGTTGTTTTTTGGCAGAATACTGAAAGCAGCAGAAATGCAGAACCGAGTACACTTTTATAGCTGTTTATTTATCGCAAGTAATATCGTTATCGGGATATTCAACAATGTTATGGCATATTTTCCTCATATCGTGCAGCCCTACTGGTTAGAGGAAATAAAAATCAACCTGGACCTACCTTTAAGCTTGACTCATAGTCGGTGTTGACTTTGAACATGAGACCCAGGCGTAGGTGGATCTCCTTGGCCCGGGAGAAGCCTGGGTCAATGTACAGCACCTCCTGGAATGCTTTGATCGCCCTGTGGGACCAATGGAGGACATGATGAAGGGGCATTACAAGCATTACAAATAGAAAGAGGGAATAAAAACATATGAAAAGAAGATGCAGGATAAGACTGGATTGTCGAGGACCAGTTTGTTTGGGATAAATCTATGAACCCTGACGAGGACTGCAACTAAAAGCAAACTCTTATTTGTTCTGGACGTTGAGAACAGAAGAACAGGTGTGAACACGATCCAAGATGCCGCACATTCTGTTGTCAGTGTTCATTCAAGTCACGCTGCGTGTGTGCCATCTTGAACTGAACACTAAAGCTGTTCCTTCCACAGTAACCGAGATAGCACCTCGCATGCTACTCGTTTTGCAGTGCTTGCTTCGCAATCAGACGGCAGCTTAATAAACTAATTCCGCAGCACAAAGTTAACCAGTACAAGCTCTATTTGCTTTTATTGAGGTAGCTGAAATGTTGACGTATAGCTCTTGCTATATAAGAAACGTTACAGGCATGAAGGATGACCTAGGCCTTTTCAAAATACTGGATTTGCAAGTGCCTCTTTGTAAGCTATTTGTAGTTTGCCCGCAGCCACTGAGACTAATAGCTGTATTTTCTTTTTTAATCTGTCCAGAGAGTTAAGACAGCCGATTCCTCTCAGGTTGCGGTGTTACCATGGAAACGATATAGGACAGCTTCACACAAGCATTTTTTCCCCCCCGCTGGTAACAACAAACACACGCATACAGTCCTCTCCATAAGTATTGGAACTGCAAGGCAAATTCCTCTGTTTTTGTTGCTCACTGATGACATTTGGGTTTAAGACCAAAAGATGAATTTGACAAGAGTTCTGAATTTCAGCTTTTATTTCCTGGTATTTACATCTAGATGTGTTAAACACTCAGGACATATCATACGTATTAGACCACAGCATTTTTAGGTGAGCAAAAGTAAAGGAACAAATAATCTTAAAGTAAATAACATTTCATATTTGGTGACATAACCCTTGCTTGCAATAACTGCCTCAAGCCTGCGACCCATCGACACCACTAAACTGTTGCATTCTTCATTTTTGACGCTATTCCAGGCTTTTGCCGCAGCTTCTTTCAGTTCTTGTTTGTTTCGGGGGGTTTCTCCCTTCAGTCTCCTCTTCAGGAGGTGAAATGCATGCTCTATTGGGTTAAGGTCAGGTGATCGACTTGGCCAGTCTAAAACCTTCCACTTCACGTTTCCTTTCTTTCTTTTACAGGACATTCCAAATTGTTGTGCTTGCTTTGCCCAATGTTTGTCCAATGGCTCTAGTCAATTTTCCTTCTTTTCTCAGCTTGAAAATGGCTTGCTCTGGTCTTCATGTTGGTTTATCCTCTTTAACAGGAAATACAGTCTTTATAGGTTTAAACCAAGGATACAAACTTAGACTAGTCATGCACAGCTATTCAATGTTTGAACAATCAACCTAAAAGGCAACACCTGGGCAACAAGAAACATCTGTCAGTCACATGTTCCAACAGTTTTGCTCACTTGAAAAATGGGTGGGTTCAAACAAAGAGTGATATGTCCTGAGTTGTTTAACACATCTAGATGTAAATACCAGGAAATTAAAGCTGACATTCTGAACTCCTGTCTCACACTCATCTTTTGATCTTAAACCCAAAATGTCTTCAGTGAACAACAAAAACAAAAGGAATTTGCCTTGCAGTTCCAATACTTTGAGGGGGCTGTATACTGACTACAACTCAACTGTGCAATCCTGTGCATTATTAGCCTTGTCTAAAGTGTGTTCAGCTGCATTACAAAACAGGATTGGTTTACCCTTTGCAATAAAATGCACAACAGAACGAGTGACTTGTTTTGCCAATTTCGGAAGTTCTGTTTGGCATCGAGCTAAGCTAACCGGCCACGGGCCCCCACTTCATATTTACCGTACAGACTTGAGTGGTTTGGATCTTCTCGTCTAACTTTCCTCTTCAAATTTTCCAAAAGTCAAACTATTCCATTAACACCACAGCCATCCTTTTTCACTGTACATTTTTTTTTTTTGTTATAGATTAAGGATTCAATGCTTTAATGTGGAAGTGGTCAAAAAAAGAGAGTCAATGCTTTAAATTGGGGGTGCAACCGATCACAAAACTCACGGTTCAGATCACAGTTTTGAGTCACAGATCGGAGCAGCACAAAAAAGGGGGAACAATATTCTTTTTTAAATGCTTTCCATTAACTACTTAAAAAGCTGCCATTAAACACAGCGCGTTCAAGCAGAGAAGCGGAGTTCGGTTTCCCGGGGAAAACAAATGACTCACCCAGGAAATGCGTGTTCCTTGGGAGGGTTTTAATCCAAACCATCAACCATCTTTTTCCCAAACTTAACTAGTAATTTTGGTGCCTAAGCTTAACTGCCGTTGCCGCATAAAGCTACAGAGACACTGACCGGACGGCTGACCCTCGGCAGAAAAGGCAGCTGGACTGATCAGTCTCTGATCAGTTGGTCAAAAAAGTGCCACAGAACACACCGAAGCGACGAGACGTAATACGCCAGGCGAAAAGGTGAGAGTCATGCAGCAACGACAGTAAACAGGCTGGCTACATTGCACGTGTAACGTAGTGTATGCGTCACGGAGATCCCCTCTACAATCTTAAGTTAAAAACAGGACAGTCTTCCATTTATATTTTTTTTTACGCGAGGTGTGTTGAGATTGTTTTAAGAGGACCCTCAAAACTGGCGGAGTACTTATGCACCCCGGCTCCACCCTCTGAGAGGGTGTTCAGTACAGGGGGGGGGAATGTGGTGACCGGCCTTCGCTCATCCCTCAAGCCAGAAAATGTTGACAGGCTAGGGTTTCTTTCCAAAAACCTGTAAACTAGTCTTTCCTGCATAGTTCTGCCTTGAAATGTTCTCATTTGGTTACATTCTGTTATGGAGTTTGTTTTTTATTGATTGTATATTTTGAGTTTTATTCACATCCATTATGCAGGTACAATGCAAGTTTACATTTAGCTTCCTAAAATATATTTACACAATATAAAATCGAAAATAGTGCCATGTTGAATTTTGGTGAATAAGAGGACCAATTTTATTTTGATGTACATATTTGTACATTAGCAGGAATGTAGCACAATATGGATGTGAAAGCAGTTTTAATTAGCCTATGTGACAATAACATTTGTTTTGGTTCAAATCAACAAATCGTGATAATTAATCGTCATCTCAATATTGATCAAAATAATTGTGATTAGTCATTATCATTTTGGCCATAATCATGCAGCCCTAGTTCTTCTGCTCCTCCAGTAGCCATGACTGTCTCTATCCACCGCTCCGCTCACGTGAACATACAACTGATTTTAAGATGCCCCGTTCTGAAAATTGCATCGCCTGTATCATTTCACGGCAACCCTCCATAGAGATTTATCAGTGACAGTAAAAAAATTATTTCACAATATTATTATGGGTGAAGTTGAACGTGGTTCACATGCATTCCGAATCCTGCGTGTTGATCCGTAGTGTTGGTCAACTAGGGTCCGTTACACCACTACTTCAAATGAGAAAAGATTTTTCCACAATGATAGTTGGTACTCACCACTGAAAGGCATTATAGTGGAAGTAGACCATTCCCAGGCCATACAGAAAGGCTGCATTCTGGGTGGGATGGAAAGAGGTGCAAGGCCATTAGGACAAAAAAAAAAATAAAAGACCTTATACAGATTTATAAGACCAACAAAGAAACCAAGTTCAAAATGCAATCAAACGTCTCGGATACAGTATGTGTTCTTGTAAACAAAAGCCATACACCTTTACATATCCTTGCAGCAATGTGGTTCAGTAATCAGAACAACCAATAACTAGCTATTAATCTCACCGCAAAGTTTCAACTAAACAGGAAAGAAGCACAAAATGACTCTGACACGAAACCTGAAACCGCATTTTACGCCAGCATGTAACCAAACTGAGATACATGCTTCCTGTGTGTGAGCAAGTGAATGTGTAGGAAAGAAAGCAAGATTGTGTGTGTGTGTGTGTGTGTGTGTGTGTGTGTATATAACTGACAGGGCGTGATAGTATCACTAACTGAATGAGAACGGGAGCATGCAGGCACGTGTGTTGGTGTGTCTCACCTTCCAGTAGTCTGACTGTAAACTGTAGTACCTCTGGTATGCCGATAATGCTGTAAATAAAGAGGAGAGTGAAGCTGAGGATTTATCAATGCCACCACTAACGTGGAAAGTGGACAGTCAGCATTTAGGTCAAGCTGGAATGGAACCAACTGTCTCCAGATTCACACACCGGGTCTCCGAACAAAATCATGTGAGGAAAGGATGACTCTACAAACCACTTGGAGGTGAAGAGGAGAGATTACTCACCTTTCGGGTAATCCTCTAAGAGGAGGTTGAAGAGGCCTAGCTGGCAGAATAACTCAGGCTCCACTTTGCCCTCGGCCTTAAGGATGAGCGAATCGTAGCAGCGAACAGCCTGTGGAGAACACAACAACTATTTGTCTCTCCACTGTGTGTGTGTCTGTGAGATATGCATAAATGCACGGTGCCTGCGAGAGGTTGGGAAAAACATGCATCGTCCATGTCTGCATTATACAAAGAAAAGAAACCTTGGGGGGGTCGGGGGGGGACTAGAGAGCGAGAGAAAATCATTCAGAACTTTTGAAAGTCACAGCATGGCTTACGTCAGCTCCCTAATTCTGGCTAAGTTGACTTGCCTTTTTCTTTCCAGCAGATACATATCTGCCCTACACTAACTGATTGGAATGAGGTTTGCTGTAGATAAGGAGCAGTGCTTAAGGCTATTTTTCTTTTTAAAGATTATTTTTGGGGTGTTTTTTTTTTTAATGCATTTGTATTAGATAGTGGAGACACACAGGAAATAGGGGAGAAAGGGCCGCGAGTCGTATAAGAGCCCGGCCACTGCCAAGGACTCATCCCACATGGGGCGCACACTACCGGGTGAGCTAGAGGTCACCCTGTGCTTAGGGCTTTTTGTTGTTGACTTATATTACAGATCTTTCTGTCCTGATAAAAAGATACAAAAGTTTCTGCTGCCTGGATACCATGCAACAAGATCTTAATTTAGTTGAAGGGCCAAACCAATGTTTATTTTTTGTAAGCGTTTTTATCAATATACTTAAAAACTAGGGTTCCACTATGGTACCGGTTCCTACGCAAACGGTAGTATTCGGACCGGATTAGAACGCGAATTTCGGTTCCGACTGAAATATTTTCCCTCTGTCGCTCCGGACAGCAGCAGCCTCTTTTTTTTCTTCTTCTTCCCTTTCTCCTTTTCTGCCGAGTGGCGCACGTGCCCGCTCGCGGTGTGAAGCGTGTGTCCGCGCTATTCCCCCGACATGCACTCTACAATCACAGCTGATAGACGGCTTTTTGTACACGCTGTGAAACGGACGTAAAAATATCACACTCTCTGTAGTCTACCGTTAGCTAGCTACCGTATATGTAGGCTACTTTTAAAATGGCATATTTTCCCTCTGGGTTCACCAAAACGGACGTAAAAGCATATTAACCATTCACTGACTGCACGTGATCGCTAGTAAACATATTACACTTGCTCTGCTAGTCTATCGTTCAAGACAAGACCCTGTAGCCTGGTGGTGGGGGAGGCGAGACAGCCTCCCCAAATTGTCTGCCCTTTCAAACTCCTACCTGGGTGTGTACAGACCTCTTGGACACCGTCTGAGAGAGTTTTCTCCTATGCAGTAGGCCTACATGCCATAAGTCAGGAGAGGTGTCCTATCTTGCCAGAGAAGGCAAATATGGTCATTTTTCTGCAAAAGAACTGCTAAAGTTCAACTCAACAACATTTATTTTGTTGTTACTTGTTAATAGTGTAACTGTTATTTGTTAAATTATTGTAGTTGTGTGTTAGGTGACTTAGGTTTACTTATTATATATTTAAGTACTTTAAAATATTAATATTGTTAAATTTAAATAGTTTTCAATTTAAAAAAAAAACTCCATAACAAGCCTTTCTTTTATGTCATTTTTCAGTTTTTCAAAAATCGGTTTAGGAATCGGAATCGTTTTAAAAGTACCGGTTCGGCATCGGAATCGTAAAAATCCCAACGGTACCCAACCCTATTAAAAACAGGCTTGAAGTAGTGGGAAGTATAGTGTAGATAAGATACACAACAGAAATAAGTACAGATAAGTATGGAAAGTAACAGAAAAAAAAAAGAAGGTACATAAACCAAAAAAAGAACAAAATAAATTAGTAACTATACAGAGTATTTGGAGACAAATTACAAGTGAGTGGTGTATATGGTGCACACTAGGGCTGAGAAATACTCACCCTATAAATATTATCGCAGTACTTCTAGGCAGTATGGAGATACACAATATATCAATATTTTGAAATCTTCTCTAAAGCACTTCATTAATGTTCAATTTAACCCTTGATGCATACAATCACACCAGTATAATAAAATGAGTAGCCCCTACAACATATGTCTGCATTAAAACATTCCTGTTTATATTTATTAGGGGTGGGAATCACCAGAGGCTTCACGATACGATATCATCACGATACTTCTGTCACGATACAATATTATTGCTATTTTAAACATATTGCAATATTCTGCGATATATTGGAATGTATTACCTTTTTCCAACTTCAAAATTTTTCCCAATTTCAAATGATGTCCCCAAAAGAAAACTTTGTTAACATCTGGTTTTATCTAAAAAGATACATTTCTCTGTCTGTTCATCTCACTTAAAATTGTATTGCTGCAAAATGGGATTGTCAAGCAGACAGGCTGACCAACACATATCATAAAAGATCGATACTTGGCGTCTGTGTATCGATAGAGTATTGCCACAAAAAAATACCGCGGTATTATGCTGCATTTTTTTCCCCACCCCTAATATTTATTAGTTTCTATTGGAACAATTTTAAGCGTGCATGCAAAAGGGGGTAGAATCACAGCCAGGTTAAATTTAACAAAACTATTTCTACAAACTAGACAACTTATCAGACAAGCCGTTTGAAAAATAAAAAGGCATGATGTAGTGTTACTGTGCGCGACGCCAGGCTCAGAGGCTCTCTTAGTTAGCTGCCTATTTGTTTCAAGTCCGTTCACTCAGAACAGTCTTACATACATACAAACTTTATCGATGATTCTCTGACTCACGCTAGAGATGGCCAATAAAGTGTGGGCTAACAATCTGGATCGGCCGACTAGAAGCGCTTGCAAGCGGCGTTGAGACCGGAAACAAATACAGGGAAACAGAGGAGGGCTAAGGACTAAAGCCATCTCCTCCTCTGCTATCACTACCCAGCATTTTTCTCGCCGATGTACAGTCTCTGCTGAACAAAATGGATGAACTGCGGCTGCGCATCACCACTCAAACTAATTATATGGACTGTGTACAAGGCCTTGTGCAAGAACACTGCTACAATCACCAATAGCCATGTATAAACTTGCTTTGGCGTTTACCTTCCTTCACTCTCTCCCTGTTCCCTGCTTCCCTCTACATACAAAACCACACACACGCGCGCCTAGGACAGTGGTCTAGATGGTCAGGGGAGTGGGTTTGTCAGCGGCTTAAAAAAAAAAAAAACTTTCATGACAATTCATACTCAATGTTAAGGATATAGTCATTTACTATATCCCACATAGAAGAAGCTGCAATACATCAAGTATGTTCCATATATCACCCACAATACACATACACGAGAATGACCTATTCTGGCACCTAAGTTTCTCTGGTGCAACACTGAGCTCACATCAAAGATGGGTCCCCAATGCAAAGTACTGCTCTGCCATTCAAAGCCAAAGAGAGGCAGCGGCATCAGTAAGTAAAACTGAGAAATGGCTTCCAAGTTTATACTGAAGTGGATAATACTGCATCTCTCACCTCAGTTTCTACTTTGAGATCATTTTGCTTCATTTGAAATTGAAACCCTATCGATCACCTTTGACCTCCACAACACAGAAGACCGGACATTTCCCTTTGGTGAGTAGCATCGTCATGTCTAAAAGGCAGTTACACACCAACCAGACGGCCAACCGTCGGCAGAAAAGCCAGTCGGACTGATCGGTCTCCCCGAGTTGGTCCAAAAAGTGCATCAGAACACACCAAAGAGACGAGATTTAATACGTCTCCATAACGGCAGGCGGCGCTAATCTGTATTGTTGCCCAAAAAATGAAAACCGGCAGCTGATTGGACGAACGCGTCACGTGGGTTTGTTTTCTCCGGAAATTCAAAGCCACACTTGTTCAGAATACGATGTCATAGTGTACTAAAATAGTTCATGAAACATGTTTCTGAAAACATTTTAAGCGAGAAATAGGCCGTGCAGTTGCTGAATCTGTCTTCATTTCAGATCAACAAAAGGTCCGTTTAAAAGATTTGTCAGATTTTGAGAGACTAGTCACGCTCATTCCGCTCGCCATTTCCGGGTGAGTCCCGACTGCCCTGTCTCCGACTGAACATGTCAGGTCGGCCAAAATGAAGGCCGACGGCCCCTCGGACGGACGACGGCGGGGAACAGACTTGAGTCACCGACCTCTTCAGATTATCGGCCCGGTGTGTAGCTGCCTTAAGAAGCACTTACGGAATCAAATAGTTATTTTATATTGTTATCAGGAGACTGAAAAGTAAAGTATTTAGCCAACAAAACATGCAGCAGATGCAGAAACAAATACCATGACAGAAAGAGACAAACTCACTGAAGCTAAACAAGTAAAGTGATGGACATGGAGATTTATTAAATTCAACTCAGAAGCCAGAGCAGTCTCACGAACACAACCGTACACAACACACACACACACACACACACACACACACACACACACACACACACACACACACACACACACACACACACACACACACACACACACACACACACACACACACACACACACACACTTCCTCATTACAGAGGATTTGGGGTTAACGCTTCAACATTGTGTCATTTCTGTGGCAAACATACAATATATGGGAGGAGAGCGTTAGAAAGCAGACAGATGAATGCATTATGCTAAGGTTGAGCAATGTCAACCTTTTGACATCGTAATTTTGCCTTTATTAAATAATTGCAATGTGTAATAAAACTGCCCTGAAGGCTGGAAGCGTCTCATTACTGAGTAGGAGTCTGCTACTATTACCACGAGCACAAGCTGTGTTTACCTTTTTTCATCGAGTGTGCAAGAGAGCAGCGATTGTGGTGAGCACAAGGTTTGCATTAGAGATGGGTTTTGCTAGATAGGAGTTAATGACAAGCAGCAGATTACCGAGCCTTTCCTCGCCTTCCACAAGCTGACCAATCAGTTTTTGCGGCTTTATGTGTAGTTACATTTTTTTGAGGGAGGTGCACGACAGTAGCATGGGTACGGTGGATACGTACACATCCTCTGAAGTGTCACATAGTTCTTCTGAGGTATCAAGGCAAGATCTAAGAGAATATATCTAGGTTGACTTGGAAAATATGCACAGCCTTTTATAAACCGACTAAAACCAATAATGCAAACACGGTTTACATTAGCTATTAGACTTCCTAATAGGAGTTGAGAACTAGAGCAAACACAAAGGAACAGGCTAGGCAGCATTATTTAAGAATCATTGGGGATTATGGAGTGTCATTCCACCCTGCATGACTGGGTGATATACATACTCTCAATTGTCAGATATTTCGCCATACGGTTTCTACCATACAGTATCCCATTCAAATCTGTGAGTGTATGAGGCCATTGTAGACAGTGTTGCCAACCAATGAGCAGGATCTACAAGTAGTCTCAACAACTGTTTATATCAATATTGGATCTTCATACATTTTCTGCCACGCATTTACTTTACAATTTTGTCATGCATTTACTTCCCTGGATTAGCCACAAACTATAGATATGATATCCATGATACAGGATATCTATACTGCCCACCCTTACACACAGGCGACACTGTCCCTTTATTTCATGTTAGCTTAGCAAGAAAGGCCAGGTAAGTCCATGCATCACGTGTTCCCTAACTGAGCTCAACCTAGTGCATAACGTCAACGCAACACAATGATTCTGTTTCATGCTACATCAGCAGCAGCACGACCCAAGTCCAAGAACAGGCTTGCTGTTCAATTTACAGAGCACCAAAGTCAACTTGTGCCAATGGTAAGTTGTTTTTTTACTTGAATAATCCCCATGGGAAATACTGTCCTCTGTAAATGACCTCTCTTAACTAATCAGCAGAAGTCAGCCACAGCTGCAAAAGGTGCCGCAGTTTAATGCAAAAAAGGATGAGGTGAAAAACTAAAAAAAATGATCACCAATACAGATATTCTCACATGTAGAAAATAAAAATGGGAGCACACTTATGTTCAAAATGTTCTCCTGTCTAGTTATTCTAAATTTACGTCATTGCCACCTAGTTACTAGAAATGTTAAACCCAGTTAACTGCAGGTGGATCTAGAGTAACAGTGCGTGCAACGCTGTGGCCAAAGTGCCAGACAGGGTAGTCAATCAAAACGAATAAGCTATGAGGAGAAATCAGTTATAAAATGTGACAGTTTATGCAACCAATTCTCAGCAGAGACAAATACAGAATATCCGACATTGGAGTTAGATGTAGTTGAGGTTAATTATTTGTAAGGCCAAATTCTGGTTAATTTGCCATTTTGTTTTCATAAGCCATTTCTCAGGGGGGTGCAGAAGACAACTATTCAATGAGTCAATGTGT
The DNA here is from genome assembly GCF_010015445.1 of Perca fluviatilis. Taxonomy (NCBI): domain Eukaryota; kingdom Metazoa; phylum Chordata; class Actinopteri; order Perciformes; family Percidae; genus Perca; species Perca fluviatilis. Next base: position 8,726,003 of record NC_053135.1, on the reverse strand, counting down.
CTAAGGCAGGTATTGAATCTTAACACATGCAGAAAGCCTTTATTGAAGCAAAGTAAAACTTATAGTGCGCTTTTCGGCTTTCAGCTAATAGTTTTTTTATTGCCTTTGGGGAAAAATAAAAAAGCAAAAATAAGTGTGTATATATATATATATATAAAAAATATATATAGCGGCCCTACAATATAGACCTAACAAACAGCAATTTCCATAATGTGCTCTATATGATTTCATCGTCTAGTATCTGAATTATAGCTATGCTATTTTCTTTAGTGTCTGTTGCTCACAATGGATCCAACATATTCATCTCTCAATACCCAAACTCTAGGTATTGGCATAATCAATACCAGCCCTCTTTTCAATATAAATTGTGTCTGTGGACGTTAACCTGGAACTGTTAAAAGACATTACTTCCAAATGGTTTCTTTTGTCGACATGACTGCGTAGAGGTTTGTAAAATTGCACTGTTCCAATGTTTTAACAACACTGCCCGAGTACAGTATTTAGTGTAGATCGGTCACATTTCGCAGATACTTTGTTTAGTAAAGTCAGTGTCTGCCCCAATAACAAATCATTCAGCCATGTTAACTACCTGAGATATCTGACTGGTGTTGCTATCTGGATGTAATACCCTACACATAAAGACACCTTAGGCTGGGAGTTATTTAACTGGATTGGGCAAGTGCCCATAGGACCTGTGTGTATTTATTAGGGTTGGGCATCGAGAACCGATTCCTACTTGGAATCGTTTCAAAAATTACAATTCCATCGGAATCGATTCTTTATTGGAATCGTTTGGAGGATTTGGTTTCAAATCTGATCATGGGAACCAAAATTTAACATGCGCACGTTTTGGTTTCTGTAGCGGTCAGGCGCTTGTTGTGTTGCAGCCTTGGAGCAGAGTAAGCAGCGCTCTAGTGTGGCTTTATTTTACGTTGAAAAAGCCCCGTCAAACTGCAACCCACCTTTGAATCAAAATAAAACTTTCCTCTTATTTGTGAAATAAGCATGTGACCTGTTTCAACTCCACCACACAAAGAACCGGAATCGAGAATCGAGAAGAACCGGAATCGAAAGGAAGAATCGGAATTGGAATCAGAATCGTTAAAATCTAAACGATGCCCAACCCTAGTATTTATACCAGGGTGTACAAGAGTAGGACTGTAACAGGAAAGTCTGGCAACAGACACTAAGTATGGAGCAAGATATGTCTTATGAGAGTGTCAAATGTTACTGCCACCATAAGCACCATTGTCACCAGCAACACATTCACTGCGTGAGACACAAAATAAACTAAGTATGACCCATAACGTGCACCATTGACACCAAACCAATTCCACAGGGTTCATGACAAAAGAGACCCTTTTTATGACAGGGTGGGGTGTTTCAACAGGGCAGGTAAGCAATTTTTAATGGCAGGATTACCAAAAAAGGCATATGAAACACTTAAAGACTGAAACACATCTACATATTGTGCGTGTGTTAAACCATTGCATCAGTTAGTACTCGGTTTAAAATTATATTAGGGCGAAAGGTAGCATGTTAATGAGCTTGTTCTGCTTTAACCATATGCACTGTACAGTTCAAATTCAAACCTAATACACTGATTGTAACGCACACGGTTTTTCTTCAGCATACTATGGTACACCAGAGCTTTCGGCTGCTCCTGTGCATCTAATGCCAGAGGAGTAGTCCCACTTCCTCGGTATCCCACACCACCTAGCGAGCAGATTTGCGGATGGTCCCTCAAACCATGAGCTGTCAACTGCATCATCTTCTCTACATCATCCACTGTTCAAGATTAAAAATCACAAGAGAGGGCTTTGTTCTTCGTTAGCCAAGCAGTGTGTTGTGTACAGGTAGACTGAGCCTATTTAACATGTAGCTTTCAAGTCCGAGAGCACATGCAGAGCCAAACAGGGGGCAATAAAAACTGTAAACAAAGGACCCCGACACCACCTAGGTCGGCAAGAGGAACACAATTTAACAAAGAGCAAAGACCCGAGAGGAAACTCAAGACACACTTTAGCAACACACACACGATTCGGAGCAATATATTCATATCAAATGGGTTATATAGCCATCGGTGTCACTCCGCCATGTCCCGCCATCTTGGACAGGCAGCCAGCCATTAACGTTACTCGTAACGTTTGTCAACTCGTTCACACCGACTACAAACGAAAACGGCCAGATTATGCCCTTAAGTGCATTACGTGGAGCAATGCAATGTCACAAAAACAACCTAACAGAATGTGGCCAAGACACTGGATCAATGCAAATGCTACAGGCACTAGCTAGCGTTACCAAATACCGTAAACGGGGGATCTGTATTTGGTGCACCCTGAAGAAGGCTACAACGTAACTTTCACAAACGCTATAACAGTTGTAGCCAGATAAAGGTATTTGGAAGCATAATGCTGCCAGTGAGAGTATAATGTTTGCAATAAAACAATCTCCGAACGACAGAAAACTTTTCTCATTTAAGTGCAAGGTTTCCAGTAATCAATGTGCTACACAAAACCGTGACGACGTTGTGTTGCTGGTGGTACAATTGCGTACACAAGGATACGCTGCAAGGAATAACGTTAGCTATTTAGCTAACAGGGAAGGGCGGCTGCCTAGCAAACATTGACATATGTTACCGTTAACAAGCTAGATACATCAATAGAGCAATTGCTACTTTGCTAACATTGATCTTGGCTAGCGACACCGCGTAGCCGCAGGTGCAGGGTCGCTGTTCATCGGATGAGAGTAGCTACCTAGCAGGCTAGTTGACTGGCTAAAAGAGGGGCTGCGGCTAGCTGGCCTTGGTCTCCCAAGCGAGTGGGCCACTTGCATTCAGGCTGGCTTGCTACTTTGAGAGCAAATTCACTATGCATGGTAGTTGAGTGGTTGTAGTGAATCCCGGGGATCAGGGTGCTGCTTTATTGTAAAATACATCCAGTTAGATTCACTACCTTCATCAACAAGGCCTTCGTTCTGGCGCCATCTTCATGAAGCTTCTGAAATCCAAACAGTGAGCTGCAAGCAAGAAGACAACATAGGCGGCTCAGAATCACTTGCAGAGCGGCTCAGAAACATTTTCGACATGCAAGGAAAGAAAACAATTCATTTTCAAAGTGTGCGTTAGTGTAAGTGCACGGGGTTACTATTCCGACCTGTCGATCCCGGCCAAACTATCCCTCTCCTGGGCTGTCAGTGTCGGAAAGTCCTCCTCTGTTTCACTCGCTTTTCCCGCCGCCATTTTCTTTCCCTCATCACCACTACAAGAAGCCGAGCCGAGACTCCGAGCAGCAGCGCAGGCAGCAGCGGCGAGCGACACACCGCACGATTGCATGGAAAATCGCGACGCGGGGACAAACGGTTTGCTCCGCCGAATCAAAGAAGAAAAACCGGAGAAAACAAAATGATCAAAAACTTTTTCCCAGGATGAAAAGATGCGATTCGATATAGTAAATCCTTTCGGGGGGACAGACGCGCTCTCCGGGTAGCTCCTCAAACGTCACATTTTTCATCACAAAGTGATATTCCACCGCTATTTGAATGCGAATAACTGAGTACAGTATCTAAGATGTGACTATTTCACAATAAAATGCGTTTCGGCCGCGAAGATAAAGTTGTTATAATTGTGTCACCCAAGCGAACCCACGCGCCGCTTTAGCCACGCCCTCTCCTCCCTCTTTAGCCAATAGGAGCGTTCGCATCCCCACCATATGACTTCCCTGATATATCATTCTTTAATCTTAAATACTTATTTTCTCCCTGCAAACCACTCATCTTTTATACCACGATTATTCTGGAAGCATACTCAGAAGTATTTATTCTATGAATGTGTCTGTCACCCACGTGCATTAAAGTAAAATATTATACTTTTCCTGAGAAATGCAATAATTTCCACATGGCAAATTATTATGTCGTATTCAGTAATATGTATTGACACCATATACTGTAAATAAAACTAGATTGACACTTGGGAGTCAGTTGACCGTTTTTCCTTACAGACCGCTTAAACGATGACTGCAATGCATCATTCGTTCTGAGCCTTTTTCACCGTGTATCCTTTGTTTGCACTTTTCCAGTCCCATAATAATTCCTAGAAATCTTCCTCATCCGAAGAAAAAGTTGTAGCATTTTAGTAATAACGCTGCTAAATTGCTGAGCCTAATCAAGCGAGATCAAAGCATTTTAATTGACGTGGCAGAGCATCACAGTGTGGGCGTGGTTTAGTAATGTCAACATCCTGGTGACATAACCACTCTCTCCAAAATGGCGACGGTGGATCACAGAGAAGGTTGGTGATTTTGTTTGTTAGAAATACGGCGCTATTACCCTAATGAATATAGAATTTAGAACGTTTTCCGCCAACGATAATGAAATTGGGATGTGGTCTTGACTTCGATGCGTAAAATAATCCAAAAAAGGAAACATAACAGTTTGCGTGCACGATATTGTATTGGTAGCCATTTGACGCTAGCCAGCTAATATTAGCTTCCCAAGTCATTTACAAAGAACAAACGAGCAGCATTCACAGTCTGTGGTAGCTAAACTGCCCTTAACAGTAAGCGTAATATATCTGAAGGGTCGCTTTTACGTTGTGGGGTTTGAACAGCCAGACAGAGCGCTGTAATTGTTAAACACCACCGTAATCTAAGTGCTTATCACTGTTTGGGATGGAAACAAGAGGTGAAGTGAGCGAGGTTAAGTGCCATTTAATGTGCATATGAACGGCTAGTGGCACTACATCTAAAGTATTTGATTTTTTTAACTTCATACGTTACTTTGTCGTAGCAGGTCAGGACGACCCAGAGAGTGAAGAGGAGGTTTATGAGGTTGTGGACCTGACAGAATATGCCCGGAGGCACCAGTGGTGGAGTAGGGTGTTTGGGAGCAACTCCGGCCCGATTGCAGAGAAGTATTCTGTGGCCACCCAGATCGCGATGGGAGGGGTGACTGGATGGTAAGGCATGAGTATCTATCTGCTCATGGGTGACATCTGTAACAACAGTAGGGTTGGGCATCGAGAACCTATTCCTACTTGGAATCGTTTAAAAAAAATTACGATTCCATCGGAATCGTTTCTTTATTGGAATCGTTTGGAGGATTTGGTTTCAAATCTGACCATGGGTTCCAAATTTAACATGGCAAGTTTTGGTTTCCATAGCAGCCAGGCGCTTGTTGTGTTGCAGCCATGGAGCACAGTAAGTGGTGCTCTAGTGTGGCTTTATTTTACATTGAAAAAGCCCGGGAAAACTGCAAACCACCTTTGAATCAAAATAAAACTTTCCTCTTATTTGTGAAATAAGCATGTGACCCGTTTCAACTCCACCGCTCAAAGAATTGGAATCGATAAGAACCGGAATCGAAAGGAAGAATCGAAATTGGAATCAGAATCGTTAAAATCTAAACGATGACCAACCCTAAACAACAGAGACTAAAATACTGTCCCAACTTTACACCTGACTGACTTAAAGGTGCTCTAAGCGATGTCACGCATTTTTTAGGCTACATGTTTTGTCACATACAGCAAACATCTCCTCACTCTTCGCAAGCTGCCTGTCCCCTAGACAGCCCAGGCTCCACAAACGGCAACAAAAACAAACTGTGCCAACCTGCACCACCAAACATAACAGTCTTCCAGCGTTCCAGCCAATAACCGACAAAAGGATTTTGGGGTGGGGGTTTCGGGGTTAGTGTGCGGAAGCACGGAAGGGAGGGCGAGGGGACGGGATAAGGAGGAGAGAGGGGCGAGCTAGTCTCGTTTTGTTTGAAAATACTTCAAACGTCAGCAAGAAGTGCTGTCACCCAACATCGCTTAGAGCACCTTTAATTTAATGATGCTTGAGGAACTATTATTGGTAAAAAAGATTGTCTGAAAAGATTTTACAGCCAAGGATGTCTGAGTGCACATGTCAGTGTTTTCCTAGGTTTGTGCAAGACTTATGTCCATGTATTTGGTGGGGGGGTTTAGGGGCCCTCCCTAAAGAAAATGTTATGTTTTTCAATAAAAAAAAATGTAATTTCACATTACTTTGGATCATTTTTATATAACCATATCTGTGTCTAAAAGTTGGAAAAGCTAGAGCAGATAATAAATAAAGAACACTCAAAAAGCTCAAAGACAAAACTTTCTAAAGAAGTCCACTTGGGACCAACTACACCCATTAGATCTGAAAAAAAGTTTTAGTTTTGTGTTGAGTTAGTTTAGTTTTGCTCACATTGATTGTACAATCATTCAGCTTAGGCGGTCCTCAAAACGGCTTTGGTGCTGCACCTAAGCCTTATAATGGTAGGGGAAACCCTGCACGTGTAATGGACGCTACTCCCTTCCTCTCAACACATGCAGGTGTGCTGGTTACCTCTTCCAGCGGGTTGGGAAGATAGCTGCTACTGCTGTTGGAGGAGGGTTTCTTCTTTTACAGGTAATAGTACCATACCACTGTTTATGTAGCCCTAGTTATTAGATAATTACTGCATCAAAAAGTGCATTCTTTGTAAAATTCCCATTTTGACAACTGAAGATACTAGCTGTACAGCAGGACGCTCAGCACGTCTCCTCTCTGCAGCAGAAAGATTAGCATTGTGTGTTAGCTGGCTCTAGATGGGCGCAGGCCATCTGGATGCCTATTGGGTGTCGCAACGCTGTCGGTGTATTATTTTGTGTTCTTGTAACCTTTTTACAAGTAGATTAGACCGGATGCTGCCAGTAGACTTGATTCACAGGCTGAACACACAAAAGTGTTGTTTAGATGTGGTCCACGGGTAAAGTTCACTTATTGTCAGCCTGAGATGAGAATTCTCCAAATTCTCTCAAGGTCAGGAAAACATCTTCCTGGGCTAAATATTGCCTGAATACTTATTTATAAAGTCTGGCTGATGCATCATACATCATCCTTTTTAAATGCAAAAAAATGATTTGACCTGCAGAGCTAGTCACCAGTGATTACTCATAGAAGGCCATAACCTTTTCTAAAGTTAGATTTCAGGCACAGTGTGTCTTTTAATGAAATTAGAATGTTTTTTTGTATTGCTTAAAGGGATTTTGTTTTGCAAACAGGGTCTCAATAATGCACACCATAAACCAGACGGTGATGCAATACAGCACAGAAAAACTCTGTTTAGTGGAAAGCTGGGACCAAAACAAATGCAGCACAAAATAAAGCATCATTAAATATTTCCAAATGATTCTACCCCCCCACAGATTGCCAATCATAGTGGCTACGTGCAGGTGGATTGGAAGAAGGTGGAGAAGGATGTGAACAAAGCAAAGAAGCACCTGAAGAAGAAAGCAAACAAAGCAGCCCCTGAAATAAACACATTCATTGAGGAGGTAAAGGTACCTGCAACCAAGCTTGCTCTTTGTTTCACGCTTTTTTTTTTTGTCAAATCTTAATTGACTGTTGCTAAAACTGAATCAAACATTTCTGAGTTGTATTGTATACTTTTTTTTTATACTAGGGGGGAAAAAAAGCACAAAGCCTCACAGTCAGCGTACTTCTGACATGTAATTAATTCGAACTAAATGCATGTGTCTGTCCTTGATGTCCTGGTTTTGGTGGGGAGGTTTATTTCTTAATCTGCCAACCAGCAGTGCCCTCTAGTGGACCGTTAGCCATGCTACACCCCACTAGCTGTGACACACAGGCTTAAAGGGCCTTTTAACACCAGCACACTGTAACTCACCACCTCCAGTCATTTCAATAAGGGGAAGGCGACAGAGGGAAAGCAGTTTTGACCACGGTGGTTGGGGGGGGGGGTGCGAAGCGGTTGCCGCCCATGCAAAATGTGTACGGATTCTGCCGTGCCCTCTAGAGTTCACTGTGCTGAACTTCTGGTGGTAACCGCCGAGCAGCAGGCACCGCTTTAAAAGAACGCTTTTCTTTTTGGGGAAATGCTCTTGCAGGTTGGTTTTTGTCAGGGTGGTTGGCGCGCGGCGGTGTGAAACCAGCTTAGGAGAGATGGTAGTTGTTGTATCCACTCTCGGGTATATATAAAATGGTTTTAACATGCACAAGATTAGTTTTACATTTTCTAATCCAAACTAGGCTTACTCTCTGTTTTATTTCTAACAGTTAACACCTGTTCACTGGTTAATACAGGGTGCGGCTTTTAAGCTCTTATCAACTCATTCTCCGTCTCTTACCTCCTTCGCAGGCCACAGACTTTATAAAAAGGAACATCGTCTTGTCCAGCGGGTTCGTCGGTGGCTTCTTTCTGGGTTTGGCCTCCTAAAGCCGCTGCAGCGTCAACTCACTGAATCACATCACTACATAGGTCACCTTCCTCTCAGCCACATATATGCATTGATTTACCTTTTTAATGAACTGAACGTTGGGGGGAGCTATGTTGAACCTTAAAGCATGATCTGTTGTGACAGTGGTATTAACTGTTCTACTCCCTCCCCCCCGTTTTACACCATCCCATCTAATAATTTCCTTTTTGGAGGATTTTGTGCAAATTCGTGTGTGTGTGTGTGTGTGTGTGTGTTGGTTGAGTAGGGAATTGGAGTGGGTTATACTGTGAAGACTTTGTTCTGTGGGACCCATACTGGATCTTTGCCAGAGTGCTGAACATGTCAAGCTGCCACAAACTAGCACAGCTTCCTCGTTGCTTTTTAAATTTATATTGTCCATCCCCTCGTGAATTCGCCTGGTGGACACTGATCTCAGATTGGTGTGTGTGTGTGTGTGAGTGTGAGTGAGAGTGAGTGAGTGTGTGAAGGTATATATATATACCCACACAAGGGTAAATGTTATATAAACATGGAAGGCAGCAGAGTGGGAAGTTAACACCATCCCCCAGTCTAGTACATTTTTAAAGTAGCTGTGAAGTTTATGTGCAATTTAAGCATGTAAGCAAACACAATTTTGTTTTTAAAGTTTGTCACACTGGCTCGGGGTTTAAAACAAAGTTATTTTCCCACTCTGAATTTATATACAACACATATCATGAGCAGAAATCACAACTAAATGTGAATCTGCGAATGTTCTCTGACTTAACACCCCGTACAAAAAAAAAAGATTATTCAATAGAGATCCTTTATTTCCATAATCCTCAACCCCACAATGCCCTTTAATGGCGGGATGAGCATCTTCTGTACCCTAATTACCACAGTCACGAGCTAGACAGCGAAAGTGAAATCAGTCCCGTCATTACAGAGCATAATGGAGCAGCTTATTGTGACTCCTACGCTCTCGCTATTGTCATTGTGCATTTAGTAGTGTCAGTGTAGCAATAACACAACCGAGATGCTGCCGAGTCGTGTGCATTCACGTTATCTAGATAGGACATCCACATATAGGAGTCCACTTAAGTTGATCACAAGTTGCTTATTTTGTTTTTTGCCTTTTTCTACCAGTGCAATATACAGTAATGTTACAATGGATTTTTTTGGGAGGGAGCTTGTTATGTCTCTAACTGGCATTTATTTTCTATGCGTATTATCTTACATTGTATCTATTTGTCATTTTGTTATCTGAGCTGTATATGAATTTGGTTGGGTGTCTTTTAAAATAAAGTTGCCTGATTTTGTTTTGAACAAATGTGTTGGTTTTTTTGGGCAGGGTGGGATAACTGCTTAAAGCAGATTACTATGTCAAGTTATGTATTTATATCTAACATCTGGCCATTTCAACAGCTTCTGAATTTGATAAGCTTGTCAAATTTGATGGTGTAAAAGGGAAAAATTAATTAATGTAGAGCGAGAATCTTTAGTTGAGTGACCAAAAATTAAACTGTTCTGAGAATAGTAAAATATTGTAAACTTAGTATATCTTGACTTTTTACTTCTTGACTGAACGATGAAATATGAATTAGCATCATTAATTGCAGCCCAGATGAATGAAAACCCACAGTACAGGGCAAAACCCAAGCAAGCCAGAACAAAACGGAAGTAAAAATATACACATTTGTGACAGTGTGACAGTGAAAATATGTATGCATCTGCATGCACGGACCCACAGATACAAGCATCGGCCACAGCTGCAGTGTATTTCATCATGTACCAGTCAAACAACCTTTTTTCCTTTTTATTTACGACTATAAATGACACAAAATATATAAACAGCAAAAACATATATGGTATAGTTACTTAGTTATTGTTCATTTACAATAAAAGGTGGAACCTATGCATGTTTGCCAGCACAGCAGACAACATGGTAAACAGGGAACATTTTCCTCAATACTCAGTCATTATTATGGCCACAATATTTCCTGTATTGCAGTTTGATGCAGGAAAAAAATAGCCAGAATATGACTTGTGCTTTCATTAAAGACAATATTGTGAAAAATGATTTCATGCTTTGAAAAGAGGTTTAAAAACACATACAAAAAGCAATCTGCATTTGCAGTCTTTCCATATCTTAAATCTGTCACTCAGATGGGCATTTTGAGGAGGGCACACTCCGTCAGTAGAGTCAGGGTGGTGATCATGTATCTGCTGTTGGAGATCTAAAATGAAAGGAAACAAATATTAGTATAACAATTACATTTGCTGTGTGTGTTGAAATACTCCATTATAAATAAAAAAAAGACAAGGGTCTTATGAAAAACTTTTCTCTCATGAGAACAGCCGTTTGTGTCAGACGGTACCTTGATCCTGCCGCTGTACTTGGCTGAGCCCAGGGCTGTGGAGACCTGGTTGAGGCTTCCCGCTGACAAATCCAGCCTGAAGTGTCTGTAGAAGTGGCTCTGCAGCCCCTGCATGAACCGTCTCACCTCCTCAAAGTCAATACTACTCTCCTCCTCCTCCGCCGCCTCCTCCCCTCCTCCTCCTCCTCCTCCTCCTCCTCCTCCTCCTCCTCTGTTCCCCTTCCGCACACTGCCCCACAGCTCCCAGGCATCTTCTGAGTTAACCGTGTAGGTGACCTGCAGCGGCGGCACAGCTGGAAGAGTCCAAATCATTTTGAGGTGCTGAATGCTGTACTCATTGTGGCAGTTAGTCCATAATGCCATCAGCCATTGTAGGCTAGTGTGGCTGATTTCCAGAGGGCCAAAGCAGCAGTCGAAGGACTGCTGGAACCAGGATTTGACCAAAGTAGTGAGACCCTCGGCCCCGCTGCTGCCGAAGAGCGGCAGACAGATGAAGTCCTTTGGAAGTGAGCCCAGGTATTCAGGGTTGCCGTTGATGCAGGTCAGCCAGCCGCTCCATACTGGCTTCTGTGGCTCGTCCTGCCTGGCAAACACAGGCTTTGAGTAGATCTGTGGTGGGAAAGGGAACAGTTAGACACAGCAACATGTGGTTTCAGTTTCACAAAGAGGACACAAGGCATACTCAAGATCCAAAACGTATAAATACCATTCAAGCCCATGCTTTTTTTTTAATTCATAGGAAGTGGAAGATTAAACACATTCCATTTTCAAATTTAGTTTTGTTGCAGAAATATGACATACTACCCACGATTAAATGTGATTTTTCCAAACCGTAGACAGCTGTAAGCCATCTAAACTAATTTAGTTACCAATAATTAAACCCATGTAATTCTCAAGTGAATGCTGTAGAACATATCACAACTTTGAAAGACCTTGAAGACCTTGTTTGTATGCTTCAAAATCCAACTTTGCACCACATAGCTGAGATTGGCTTTGGATATTAGAAAAACCCTTTCAGGCAATAACACTGAGGGGAAAAAAATGGACACCATGAGCATGAAAAGCTTCTCTCAGCTCTACAGAATCCTGCGCTTACCTGTACGAGGACAGTCTCGGCATCGTCATCCGACTCAGTCAACCCCTGCACCAAAGAGAAAGAGACTCTGAAGGCTTTCTGTGGTCCCTCCACCTCCACTGCCATACCTTGCTGCTTCTCTGCAGCAATAAATGCTGAGAGCTGCCTGGAGTAGCTCTTCAGCTGGGTGTGCCTGAACTGATAGAGAGGAGTAACGTACGACAGCTGCCACTCCGTTTTCACTAGTAAGGTCAGCTGCGCCGCATCCACCTTCTCCTTTGACAAGGAAAGGAGAGGATAGAGAAGATGAGCATTCTGTGTCATGTTGCTATTGATTCCATATTTTTAATGGCATTAAAAAAAAAAAAAAAAAAAAACACGGAGAACAATGGCCTTGGCTGACTCACAGTGATATTGTGTGGCTTTGGAGCCCTTCTGCTTGTGTTGAGCCTCCGTGCCGTCAAGGCTGGAGTTAAGCCGAGACGTGAAGCCGCACCTAAGCAGCTGCGGTACGACAGTCTGTAGCTCTTACTTCTGCTCCTCCTCTGAACTACAACACTGTTGAGGGGAGTCCTGGTCACACTGGGAATCATAAACAGACCATCACGTCAGCTTTATCTGGTGTTTATCTTTACAGTTAGTAATGCAGATAATAACTTTATGTGTATAGCACTTTTTAAAAGATCCAAGAGTAAAAAAGTATAAACAAATAAAAACAAGATCCATAATTAAAATATAAATGAAATTAAAATTCAACAACAACAACAACAACAACAACAATAATAATAATAATAAAACAATAATAGCAATAAATACAATGCCAAAGTGAGTCTTAAAATGAGATTAAAAAGAAGCCACTGAGTTTGGATGCCTGAGATCTCTCAGCAGGGAGTTCCACAGCTGAGGGGCCTGAACAGCAAATAGTCATTGTAGTGCTCTTTATATAGCTTAAGTGTGACACAAATAATCAAGACTGTGATGAAAAGACCCTCCCTATGTGTAAAGTTGTAGTGACCATGTTCAACTTTCATGATGAAATTACATACGTTTATAGCCGCCTGTCAATTCCCACATTGGTGAATATTGGATACTCCAAAGATATATTTTGGATGCAGTATTACTAAAGGATCACTTGGTCCCACTTGAACTAATGTTGTTGTTGTTGTTGTTGTTGTTGTTGTTGTTGTTTTTTTTAAACAAAAGCAGCAGCAACAAGCATACAGAGCGAAGATCTGCTTTGTTTTTGCAATAACATAGCAAAGAGAAACTAAGTACTGTCCTGATACTGTACGTGCACTTACATGTTTAGAAATAACATAACGTAAAAATAAAAACTAAACATTAGATAAAGCCGCACTTTGTCAGTAGAAGTGAATACAGCTTAAGTACTAGTATTTTGGCTGACAGCCATTGTGAGAATAAGAGGAGAAACAGACATAAAATGTGAAATTTAGATTTAGTACAGCGCTCCCTTGGGAAAAAGATACTTGCCGAATTGACAAGTGAAAGCAAACGATTCGTAAAATGTCGTGTATCATTGGACCAGATTGGTACCTTTCATGAAAAGCAAGGCAACATTAAACTAGGCGATTATTGAATGATATTTGGCGAGACAGTCTCTTCATACGGAAGAGAATGGCAAGCACCGGTGCTAGAAGATCCGTAATACACGGTTCACAATAATGTGCTGCTTTTGTTGTTTGCGAACGGAAACATACTTTATGAAATAGTATTTTTAGTAGAAAGTAGAAAGAGGTGCAGGTTACCTGTTATGATGTTGCTCCATGTTTGGGGTTTTGGCCGAGGCAGAAAGAAACCGGAAACAAATTTAAACATCGCGCTTTCCCAGGAGTCTGCGCGGTTAGAATCGGCCAATCACATCAATCCAAACAGGAAGTGGTTTTATTTTTTATTTTTTTCCGAACACATCTTTGACATTAAATCAAATATAAAATGTGTTCAATTAAATATAAAATTAAAGGGGAAGTGATTGAGAAAAAGTTAGTGAAAAGAAAGAATAAGCACAATAAGACAATAAAACAATCTATATTGATCATGGCAATCTGATTTTATGCAAAAATAATTGTATTGTTTTTATTATTATACCAGAGACACCACACATTTCAGCATTGATAAATCAAATAATCTTTGTTTTGTTGCATTCCATACATTATCAACGTTTTTGCAGAGTCAGTGATTGGAAGTTTAACAGTGTTCTATGTCTGACTCCAAAAGAAAATTAAGAAAATATAGAAATAAAAAGAAAATTTTGAATAGGTGAAATATAAAAAAACATCAGTGTTTCAGTTAAATCTAAAACTCTGTAAGGCACTTAGTGTGGATGTTTCACATGTTGCAAACTGAGTAGCTGCCAGTCTGCCTTGTTGTTTCTGTTTGCCTCTTCGTGGCTGCAATTGTGCACAAATTGAGCAGATTAAATGTCCCAATTTTTCTACATTTAGTGCTCCCCTTCTTGTACCAGATAACACCTCAATATCACAAAACAGATAATAAGTGAATTTATAGGACAGCCATATACTAATTTTATACAGTATTATACAGCCTAAAAGAAAACAAACCAAAAGTGAAAAAAAGTGTGTATTTGTATTGGTGTGTGCGCATGTTTCACTTGTTTCATATGCAACAACTGTAACCGTTCCCCTCCCCGTTACCATGGAAACTGTGCCCTTTCCTTTTATTCTCTCCCCATGTATGGTGCTTCCCTATTTTCTTTTTATTTGTCTTTTCGCTTTCTCTTTTTAAGCATATACATTCTCCATATTTCTTTTTTCCTTGTCTTGCATTTGCCCTTATCTTATATTTGTGTGAGCCTTTGTCTAAGTGTTTGTGCATGCGAATGTTTTGAAAGTAGGCTACCTATGTATTGAATGAAGGGCTGTTTAATACACATACACTGCCATACATCTATCTATCTATCTATCTATCTATCTATCTATCTATCTATCTATCTATCTATCTATCTATCTATCTATCTATCTATCTATCTATCTGTCTATCTATCTATAAATTGCAGGAACGTCTGTCTGTCTGTCTGTCTGTCTGTCTGTTTGTATGTTATGTGCATATCTCTCGAACCGTTAGTCCGATGGATTTCAAACTTGACAGGTGTCTTGCTACGGGCACGAGTAAGTGCGCTGCCAAGCTTGACGTTGTTTGGATTAGAAATGCAAAAGATATCTTAAATATATAGGTAAAAGAACCACACATTTGGCTTTGCTGGTCTAGCCGCTGGCCACTCCCCCTCTCACACTGAGGACCAGAGACAGAGAGCAGCGGAGCTTTGGGAGCTAAAACGTGACATACACCTCAGGCCCACAATAATGTGCAAAGTTGCTCTACTTTGGACTGTCTTTGACTTTGAATAAACAAACGACAATTCCAAAATTTAAGGACGTTTCATGATCCCACACATGCAAAGCACAATCAGCTACAGACACGGCCCGGTTCTGGTGGTTGATGAACGCAGATGTGCTGATTAGCTCTCATAACGGGCCAGTTGGGTAGCACACGCCATGAGTCCATGAGGCTGATGTCTGATTACTCCACATTTTCATTGTGATATTTTGTGATTACATTCTGAATCTGCAGCGTACACTGTCAGGTAAATATAGTAGTACAATGTCTTCCTCTGATGTAGAAGTAGCCTACACTGTAAGTCAGTAGTAGGCTATACAGTGGAGTTGCATATTGAATGGTTTGAAAGTAATGTTGGGGTACAATTTGGTTTTGAAGAATTCTACAAGCAACAATACCACAGGCCAAGAAACCGGCCTGTTCCAAACATTTTCAACGGGCACTGCACTAGTTTAGTAAATAAACAACCAATGGTAAAATACATGGGTTTTCAGAAAACAACAACTTTCTACATACCATTAGGGGCATGTTCGCGGGAATAACACAAAACGTTATCTGTTGCTGCAGAAAGAGACAGAAATAGCCCAGCAGAGCTGCTCCGAGGTCCTTCCACACCGGGCAGAACCACTGCTGCAGAGTTCCGTCATCAACTACCTGTGGACAGTGTGTCCGTCCAGTCATCCATTTAGTGAACAAAAAACCAATGGTAAAACACTTGAGTTCCAACGGAACCTCATAGGGAATTTAGTGACAAACTGGACTAGCATTTCTAAACATTTGTCGCCAAAATACCAATCCAATGCTGCCAAATCCCAGGATTGAACCAGAGACCTTTAGCTCTTCAGTCTAACCCTCTCCTTACTGAGCGATTGTCAGACTAAAATGCAAAACGTGGTGGGTTCCAACAGAACCTCATAGGGAATTTAGTGACAAACTAAACATTTGTCTGCAAAACACCAATCCAATGCTGCCAAATGCCAGGATTGAACCAGAGACCTTAAACGCTTCAATCTAATGCTCTCCTAACTGAGCTATTTTCAGACTAAAACACTAAATGTATGGGTTCCAACGGAACGTCATAGGGAATTTAGTGACAAACTAAACATTTGTCGCCAAAACACCAATCCAATGCTGCCGAATCCCTGGATTGAACCAGAAACCTTTAGGTCTTCAGTCTATCGCTCTCCCAACTGAGCTACTTCAGCAAAAAGAACAGAATGGGGTGGCCGTTCCGAAGAAAGCACAACATCTTGAAAAAACGACAGACATTTCAGAAAACAGCAACTTTCCACACACCATTAGGGGGGGCTGTTCACTGGAAAACTAAAAAGTTCAACTGTTGCTGCAGAGAGAGACAGAAATGCCCAGCAGAGCTGCTCCGAGGTCCTTCCACATCGAGGAGAACCACTGCCGCAACGTCCCGACATCAAATCCCTGTGGACAGTGTGTCCGTCCAGTCATCCATTTAGTGAACAAAAAACCAATGGTAAAACAATTGAGTTCCAACGGAACCTCATAGGGAATTTAGTGACAAACTAAACATTTGTCGCCAAAACACCAATCCAATGCTGCCAAATCCCAAGATTGAAACAGGGACCTTTAGCTCTTCAGTCTAACCCTCTCCTAACTGAGCGATTTTCAGACTAAAATGCAAAACGTGGTGGGTTCCAACGGAACCTCATAGGGAATTTAGTGACAAACTAAACATTTGTCGCCAAAACACCAATCCAGTGCTGCCAAATCCCAAAATTGAACCAGAGACCTTTAGCTCTTCAGGCTAGCGCGCTCCTAACTGAGCTATTTCCAGACTACTACACAAAACATGGTGCCCATCAGGCAGAAACCAAAATGGGACCAGCATTTCTAACTATGTGTCTCCAAGAGAACAGTCCAATGCTGCTGCCAAATCCCAGGATTGAATCAGAGACCTATAGCACTTCAGTCTGACACTCTCCTAACTGAGCTATTTCCAGACTAAAACACAGAAGGTGGTGGGTTCCAAAGGAACATCATAGGGAATTTAGTGACAAACTAAACATTTGTCGCCAAAACACCAATCCAGTGCTGCCAAATCCCAAAATTGAACCAGAAACCTTTAGGTCTTCAGTCTATCGCTCTCCCAACTGAGCTATTTCAGCAAAAAGAACAGAATGGGGTGGCCGTTCCGAAGAAAGCACAACATCTTGAAAAAACAACAGACATTTCAGAAAACAGCAACTTTCCACACACCATTAGGGGGGGCTGTTCACTGGAAAACTAAAAAGTTCAACTGTTACTGCAGAGAGAGACAGAAATGCCCCAGCAGAGCTGCTCCGAGGTCCTTCTACATCGAGGAGAACCACTGCCGCAACGTCCCGTCATCAAATCCCTGTGGACAGTGTGTCCGTCCAGTAATCCAATTAGTGAACAAAAAACCAATGGTAAAACACTTGAGTTCCAACGGAACCTCATAGGGAATTTAGTGACAAACTAAACATTTGTCGCCAAAACACCAATCCAATGCTGCCAAATCCCAAGATTGAAACAGGGACCTTTAGCTCTTCAGTCTAACCCTCTCCTAACTGAGCGATTTTCAGACTAAAATGCAAAACGTGGAGGGTTCCAACGGAACCTCATAGGGAGTTTAGTGACAAACTAAACATTTGTCGGCAAAACACCAATCCAATGCTGCCAAATGCCAGGTTTGAACCAGAGACCTTCAGTCTAATGCTCTCCTAACTGAGCTATTTTCAGACTAAAACACAAAATGTATGGGTTCCAACGGAACCTCATAGGGAACTTAGTGACAAACTAAGCATTTGTCACCGAAACACCAATGGTGCCAAATCCCAGGATTGAACTAGAAATCTATAGCACTTCAGTCCATCGCTCTCCTAACTGAGCTATTTCCAGACTAAAACACAGAAGGTGGTGGGTTCCAAAGGAACCTCATAGGGAATTTAGTGACAAACTAAACATTTGTCGCCAAAACACCAATCCAATGCTGCCAAATCCCTGGATTGAACCAGGGACCTTTAACTCTCCAGTCTAACGCTCTGCTAACTGAGCTATTTCCAGACTAATATGCAAAACATGGTGCCCATCAGGCAGAAACCAAAACAGGACCAGCATTTCTAACTATGTGTCTCCAAGAGAACAGTCCAATGCTGCCGAACCCCAGGATTGAACCAGAAACCTTTAGGTCTTCAGTCTATCGCTCTCCCAACTGAGCTATTTCAGCAAAAAGAACAGAATGGGGTGGCCGTTCCGAAGAAAGCAAAACATCTTGAAAAAACGACAGACATTTCAGAAAACAGCAACTTTCCACACACCATTAGGGGGGGCTGTTCACTGGAAAACTAAAACGTTCAACTGTTGCTGCAGAGAGAGACAGAAATGCCCAGCAGAGCTGCTCCGAGGTCCTTCCACATCGAGGAGAACCACTTCCCGATAGCGTCCGTCATCAAATCCCTGTGGACAGTGTGTCCGTCCAGTCATCCATTTAGTGAACAAAAAACCAATGGTAAAACCTTGAGTTCCAACGGAACCTCATAGGGAATTTAGTGACAAACTAAACATTTGTCGCCAAAACACCAATCCAATGCTGCCAAATCCCAAGATTGAAACAGGGACCTTTAGCTCTTCAGTCTAACCCTCTTCTAACTGAGCGATTTTCAGACTAAAATGCAAAAACGTGGAGGGTTCCAACGGAAACCTCATAGGGAGTTTAGTGACAAACTAAACATTTGTCGGCAAAACACCAATCCAATGCTGCCAAATGCCAGGTTTGAACCAGAGACCTTCACTCTAATGCTCTCCTAACTGAGCTATTTTCAGACTAAAACACAAAATGTATGGGTTCCAACGGAACCTCATAGGGAATTTAGTGACAAACTAAACATTTGTCACCGAAACACCAATGGTGCCAAATCCCAGGATTGAACTAGAAATCTATAGCACTTCAGTCCATCGCTCTCCTAACTGAGCTATTTCCAGACTAAAACACAGAAGGTGGTGGGTTCCAAAGGAACCTCATAGGGAATTTAGTGACAAACTAAACATTTGTCGCCAAAACACCAATCCAATGCTGCCAAATCCCTGGATTGAACCAGGGACCATTAGCTCTTTAGGCTAACGCTCTCCAAACTGAGCTATTTCAAGACTAATACACAAGACATGGTGCCCATCAGGCAGAAACCAAAACGGGACCAGCATTTTTTTATCTACGTGTCTCCAAGTTTACAGTCCAATGCTGCCGAATCCCAGGATTGAACCAGAAACCTTTAGGTCTTCAGTCTATCGCTCTCCCAACTGAGCTATTTCAGCAAAAAGAACAGAATGGGGTGGCCGTTCCGAAGAAAGCAAAACATCTTGAAAAAACGACAGACATTTCAGAAAACAGCAACTTTCCACACACCATTAGGGGGGGCTGTTCACTGGAAAACTAAAACGTTCAACTGTTGCTGCAGAGAGAGACAGAAATGCCCAGCAGAGCTGCTCCGAGGGTCCTTCCACATCGAGGAGAACCACTTCCGCACGTCCGTCATCAAATCCCTGTGGACAGTGTGTCCGTCCAGTCATCCATTTAGTGAACAAAAACCAATGGTAAAACACTTGAGTTCCAACGGAACCTCATAGGGAATTTAGTGACAAACTAAACATTTGTCGCCAAAACACCAATCCAATGCTGCCAAATCCCAAGATTGAAACAGGGACCTTTAGCTCTTCAGTCTAACCCTCTCAACTGAGCGATTTTCAGACTAAAATGCAAACGTGGAGGGTTCCAACGGAACCTCATAGGGAGTTTAGTGACAAACTAAACATTTGTCGGCAAAACACCAATCCAATGCTGCCAAATGCCAGGTTTGAACCAGAGACCTTCACTCTAATGCTCTCCTAACTGAGCTATTTTCAGACTAAAACACAAAATGTATGGGTTCCAACGGAACCTCATAGGGAATTTAGTGACAAACTAAACATTTGTCACCGAAACACCAATGGTGCCAAATCCCAGGATTGAACTAGAAATCTATAGCACTTCAGTCCATGCGCTCTCTAACTGGGCTATTTCCAGACTAAAACACAGAAGGTGGTGGGTTCCAAAGGAACCTCATAGGGAATTTAGTGACAAACTAAACATTTGTCGCCAAAACACCAATCAATGCTGCCAAATCCCTGGATTGAACCAGGGACCATTAGCTCTTTAGGCTAACGCTCTCCAAACTGAGCTATTTCAAGACTAATACACAAGACATGGTGCCCATCAGGCAGAAACCAAAACGGGACCAGCATTTCTAACTACGTGTCTCCAAGTTTACAGTCCAATGCTGCCGAATCCCAGGATTGAACCAGAAACCTTTAGGTCTTCAGTCTATCGCTCTCCCAACTGAGCTATTTCAGCAAAAAGAACAGAATGGGGTGGCCGTTCCGAAGAAAGCAAAACATCTTGAAAAAACGACAGACATTTCAAAAAAACAGCAACTTTCCACACACCATTAGGGGGCTGTTCACTGGAAAACTAAAACGTTCAACTGTTGCTGCAGAGAGAGACAGAAATGCCCAGCAGAGCTGCTCCGAGGTCCTTCCACATCGAGGAGAACCACTTCCATAGCGTCCCGTCATCAAATCCCTGTGGACAGTGTGTCCGTCCAGTCATCCATTTAGTGAACAAAAACCAATGGTAAAACACTTGAGTTCCAACACCGAACCTCATAGGGAATTTAGTGACAAACTAAACATTTGTCGTCAAAACACCAATCCAGTGCTGCCAAATCCCAAAATTGAACCAGGACCTTTAGCTCTTTAGGTCTAACGCTCTCTAACTGAGTTTTTTCAGACTACTACACAGAACATGGTGCCCATCAGGCAGAAACCAAAATGGGACCAGCATTTCTAACTATGTGTCTCCAAGGGAACAGTCCAATGCTGCTGCCAAATCCCAGGATTGAACCAGAGCCTTTGCTCTTCAGTCTAATGCTCTACTAACTGAGCGATTTTCAGACTAAAATGCAAAAGTGGTGGGTTCCAACGGAACCCATAGGAATTTAGTGACAAACTAAACATTTGTGGCAAAACACCAATCAATGCTACAAATCCCAGGATTGAACCAGAGACCTTTAGCTTTTCACACCAACTCTCCTAACTGAGCTATTTCCAGACTAAAACACCAATTGGGTTCCAAACCTCATAGGGAGTGACAAACTAAACATTTGTGCCAAATACCAATACATGCCAATCTATTGAACAGGGACCTTTAACTCTCTCGTTAAGCTCTCTAACTATATTTCAGATAATATACAAATGGGCCCATCAGGAGAAAAAAAAGACCAGCATTTCAAAAAATTTGAGACAGCATTTAGAAAACACTAACACCATTAGGGGCTTTATGGAAAAGCACGTTGCTGCAGGGGTGCGCGCTGCTCGAGTCCTTCCACATCGAGGGACACTCTAACGTCCGTATCAAATCCTGTAGTGTCCAGTATTTTAGTGAACAAAAACAATGGTAAACACTTGGCACGGAACCCATAGGGAATTTAGAGACAAACAAACATTGTGCAAAACACCAATCCAGCTGCCAAATCCCAAGATTGAAACAGGGACCTTTAGCTCTTTAGTCTAACCTCTCCTAACTGAGCGATTTTCAGACTAAAATGCAAACGTGGAGGTTCCAACGGAACCTCATAGGGAGTTTAGTGACAAACTAAACATTTGTCTCAAGAGAACAGTAATCCAATGCTGCCAAATGCCAGGTTTGAACCAGAGACCTTACTCTAATGCTCTCCTAACTGAGCTATTTTTCAGACTAAAACACAAAATGTATGGGTTCCAACGGAACCTCATAGGGAATTTAGTGACAAACTAAACATTTGTCACCGAAACACCAATGGTGCCAAATCCCAGGATTGAACTAGAAATCTATAGCACTTCAGTCCATCGCTCTCCTAACTGAGCTATTTCCAGACTAAAACACAGAAGGTGGTGGGTTCCAAAGGAACCTCATAGGGAATTTAGTGACAAACTAAACATTTGTCGCCAAAACACCAATCCAATGCTGCCAAATCCCTGGATTGAACCAGGGACCATTAGCTCTTTAGGCTAACGCTCTCCAAACTGAGCTATTTCAAGACTAATACACAAGACATGGTGCCCATCAGGCAGAAACCAAAACGGGACCAGCATTTCTAACTACGTGTCTCCAAGTTTACAGTCCAATGCTGCCGAATCCCAGGATTGAACCAGAAACCTTTAGGTCTTCAGTCTATCGCTCTCCCAACTGAGCTATTTCAGCAAAAAGAACAGAATGGGGTGGCCGTTCCGAAGAAAGCAAAACATCTTGAAAAAACGACAGACATTTCAGAAAACAGCAACTTTCCACACACCATTAGGGGGGGCTGTTCACTGGAAAACTAAAACGTTCAACTGTTGCTGCAGAGAGAGACAGAAATGCCCAGCAGAGCTGCTCCGAGGTCCTTCCACATCGAGGAGAACCACTTCCGCAACGTCCCGTCATCAAATCCCTGTGGACAGTGTGTCCGTCCAGTCATCCATTTAGTGAACAAAAAACCAATGGTAAAACACTTGAGTTCCAACGGAACCTCATAGGGAATTTAGTGACAAACTAAACATTTGTCGCCAAAACACCAATCCAGTGCTGCCAAATCCCAAAATTGAACCAGAGACCTTTAGCTCTTTAGTCTAACGCTCTCCTAACTGAGTTTTTTCAGACTACTACACAGAACATGGTGCCCATCAGGCAGAAACCAAAATGGGACCAGCATTTCTAACTATGTGTCTCCAAGAGAACAGTCCAATGCTGCTGCCAAATCCCAGGATTGAACCAGAGACCTTTAGCTCTTCAGTCTAATGCTCTACTAACTGAGCGATTTTCAGACTAAAATGCAAAACGTGGGTTTTCCAACGGAACCAAGATAGGGATTTAGTGACAAACTAAACATTTGTCGGCAAAACACCAATCCAATGCTACCAAATCCCAGGATTGAACCAGAGACCTTTAGCTTTTCACACCAACGGTCTCCTAACTGAGCTATTTCCAGACTAAAACACCAAACGTATGGGTTCCAACGGAACCTCATAGGGAATTTAGTGACAAACTAAACATTTGTCGCCAAAATACCAATACAATGCTGCCAAATCCCTGGATTGAACCAGGGACCTTTAACTCTCCAGTCTAACGCTCTGCTAACTGAGCTATTTCCAGACTAATATGCAAAACATGGTGCCCATCAGGCAGAAACCAAAACAGGACCAGCATTTCTAACTATGTGTCTCCAAGAGAACAGTCCAATGCTGCCGAACCCCAGGATTGAACCAGAAACCTTTAGGTCTTCAGTCTATCGCTCTCCCAACTGAGCTATTTCAGCAAAAGAACAGAATGGGGTGGCCGTCCAAGAAAGCAAAACATCTTGAAAAAAGCGACAGACATTTCAGAAAACAGCAACTTTCCACACACCATTAGGGGGCTGTTCACTGGAAAACTAAAACGTTCAACTGTTGCTGCAGAGAGAGACAGAAATGCCCAGCAGAGCTGCTCCGGGGTCCTTCCACATCGAGGAGAACCACTCCCGTAACGTCCCGTCATCAAATCCCTGTGGACAGTGTGTCCGTCCAGTCATCCATTTAGTGAACAAAAACCAATGGTAAAACACTTGAGTTCCAACGGAACCTCATAGGGAATTTAGAGACAAACTAAACATTTGTCGCCAAAACACCAATCCAGTGCTGCCAAATCCCAAAAATTGAACCAGAGACCTTTAGCTCTTTAGTCTCGCAGCTCTCCTAACTGAGTTTTTTCAGACTACTACACAGAACAGGTTGCCCATCAGGCAGAAACCAAAATGGGACCAGCGTACCTAACTATGTGTCTCCAAGAGAACAGTCCAATGCTGCTGCCAAATCCAGGATTGAACCAGAGACCTTTAGCTCTTCAGTCTAATGCTCTCCTACACGCGATTTTCAGACTAAAATGCAAAACGTGGGTGGGTTCCAACGGAACCGCATAGGGAATTTAGTGACAAACTAAACATTTGTCGGCAAAACACCAATCCAATGCTACCAAATCCCGGGATTAAACCAGAGACCTTCAGCTTTTCACACCACGCGCTCTCCTAACTGAGCTATTTCCAGACTAAAACACCAAACGTATGGGTTCCAACGGAACCTCACAGAGGAATTTAGTGACAAACTAAACATTTGTCGCCAAAATACCAATCAATGCTGCCAAATCCCTGGATTGAACCAGGGACCTTTAACTCTCCAGTCTAACGCTCTGCTAACTGAGCTATTTCCAGACTAATATGCAAAACATGGTGCCCATCAGGCAGAAACCAAAACAGGACCAGCATTTCTAACTATGTGTTCCAAGAGAACAGTCCAATGCCGCAACCCCAGGATTGAACCAGAAACCTTTTTCTTTGGGTCTATCGCTCTCCCCAACTGAGCTATTTCAGCAAAAACCACAGAATGGGGTGGCCGTTCCGAAGAAAGCAAAACATCTTGAAAAAACGATAGACGTTCACAAAACAGCAACTTTCCACACACCATTAGGGAGGGCTGTTCGCTGGAAAACTAAAAAGTTCAACTGTTGCTGCAGAGAGAGACAGAAATGCCCCAGCAGAGCTGCTCCGAGGTCCTTCTACATCGCGGAGAAAACCACTGCCGCAACGTCCCGTCATCAAATCCCTGTGGACAGTTGTGTCCGGTCATCCATTTAGTGAACAAAAACCAATGGTAAAACACTTGAGTTACCGAACTCTTAGCGAATTCTAACGAATTACAATTTGACACTAAAACACATTGTCACACAATAATACTACAACCCAGGATTGAACCAGAGCGCTTTGCCTTTTCACATTAATGCTCTCCTAACTGAGCTATTTCCAGACTAAAACCCCAAACGTATGGGTTCCAACGGAACCTCATAGGGAATTTAGTGACAAACTAAACATTTGTCGCCAAAATACCAATCCAATGCTGCCAAACCCCTGGATTGAACCAGGGACCTTTAACTCTCCAGTCTAACGCTCTGCTAACTGAGCTATTTCCAGACTAATATGGAAAACATGGTGCCCATCAGGCAGAAACCAAAACAGGACCAGCATTTCTAACTATGTGTCTCCAAGAGAACAGTCCAATGCTGCCGAACCCCAGGATTGAACCAGAAACCTTTAGGTTCTTCAGTCTATCGCTCTCCCAACTGAGCTATTTCAGCAAAAGAACAGAATGGGGTGGCCGTTCCAAGAAAGCAAAACATCTTGAAAAAACGGACAGACATTTCAGAAAACAGCAACTTTCCACACACCATTAGGGGGCTGTTCACTGGAAAACTAAAACGCGTCAACTGTTGCTGCAGAGAGAGACAGAAATGCCCAGCAGAGCTGCTCCGAGGTCCTTCCACATCGAGGAGAACCACTTCCGCAACGTCCCGTCATCAAATCCCTGTGGACAGTGTGTCCGTCCAGTCATCCATTTAGTGAACAAAAAACCAATGGTAAAACACTTGAGTTCCAACGGAACCTCATAGGGAATTTAGTGACAAACTAAACATTTGTCGCCAAAACACCAATCCAATGCTGCCAAATCCCAAGATTGAAACAGGGACCTTTAGCTCTTCAGTCTAACCCTCTCCTAACTGAGCGATTTTCAGACTAAAATGCAAAACGTGGAGGGTTCCAACGGAACCTCATAGGGAGTTTAGTGACAAACTAAACATTTGTCGGCAAAACACCAATCCAATGCTGCCAAATGCCAGGTTTGAACCAGAGACCTTCAGTCTAATGCTCTCCTAACTGAGCTATTTTCAGACTAAAACACAAAATGTATGGGTTCCAACGGAACCTCATAGGGAATTTAGTGACAAACTAAACATTTGTCACCGAAACACCAATGGTGCCAAATCCCAGGATTGAACTAGAAATCTATAGCACTTCAGTCCATCGCTCTCCTAACTGAGCTATTTCCAGACTAAAACACAGAAGGTGGTGGGTTCCAAAGGAACCTCATAGGGAATTTAGTGACAAACTAAACATTTGTCGCCAAAACACCAATCCAATGCTGTCAAATCCCTGGATTGAACCAGGGACCATTAGCTCTTTAGGCTAACGCTCTCCAAACTGAGCTATTTCAAGACTAATACACAAGACATGGTGCCCATCAGGCAGAAACCAAAACGGGACCAGCATTTCTAACTACGTGTCTCCAAGTTTACAGTCCAATGCTGCCGAACCCCAGGATTGAACCAGAAACCTTTAGGTCTTCAGTCTATCGCTCTCCCAACTGAGCTATTTCAGCAAAAAGAACAGAATGGGGGTGGCGTCTCGAAGAAAGCAAAACATCTTGAAAAAACGACAGACATTTCAGAAAACAGCAACTTTCCACACACCATTAGGGGGGGCTGTTCACTGGAAAACTAAAACGTTCAACTGTTGCTGCAGAGAGAGACAGAAATGCCCAGCAGAGCTGCTCCGAGGTCCTTCCACATCGAGGAGAACCACTTCCGCAACGTCCCGTCATCAAATCCCTGTGGACAGTGTGTCCGTCCAGTCATCCATTTAGTGAACAAAAAACCAATGGTAAAACACTTGAGTTCCAACGGAACCTCATAGGGAATTTAGAGACAAACTAAACATTTGTCGCCAAAACACCAATCCAGTGCTGCCAAATCCCAAAATTGAACCAGAGACCTTTAGCTCTTTAGTCTAACGCTCTCCTAACTGAGTTTTTTCAGACTACTACACAGAACATGGTGCCCATCAGGCAGAAACCAAAATGGGACCAGCATTTCTAACTATGTGTCTCCAAGAGAACAGTCCAATGCTGCTGCCAAATCCCAGGATTGAACCAGAGACCTTTAGCTCTTCAGTCTAATGCTCTCCTAACTGAGCGATTTTCAGACTAAAATGCAAAACGTGGTGGGTTCCAACGGAACCGCATAGGGAATTTAGTGACAAACTAAACATTTGTCGGCAAAACACCAATCCAATGCTACCAAATCCCAGGATTGAACCAGAGACCTTCAGCTTTTCACACCAACGCTCTCCTAACTGAGCTATTTCCAGACTAAAACACCAAACGTATGGGTTCCAACGGAACCTCATAGGGAATTTAGTGACAAACTAAACATTTGTCGCCAAAATACCAATCCAATGCTGCCAAATCCCTGGATTGAACCAGAGACCTTTAACTCTCCAGTCTAACGCTCTGCTAACTGAGCTATTTCCAGACTAATATGCAAAACATGGTGCCCATCAGGCAGAAACCAAAACAGGACCAGCATTTCTAACTATTTGTCTCCAAGAGAACAGTCCAATGCTGCCGAACCCCAGGATTGAACCAGAAACCTTTTGGTCTTCAGTCTATCGCTCTCCCAACTGAGCTATTTCAGCAAAAAGAACAGAATGGGGTGGCCGTTCCGAAGAAAGCAAAACATCTTGAAAAAACGACAGACATTTCAGAAAACAGCAACTTTCCACACACCATTAGGGGGGGCTGTTCACTGGAAAACTAAAACGTTCAACTGTTGCTGCAGAGAGAGACAGAAATGCCCAGCAGAGCTGCTCCGAGGTCCTTCCACATCGAGGAGAACCACTTCCGCAACGTCCCGTCATCAAATCCCTGTGGACAGTGTGTCCGTCCAGTCATCCATTTAGTGAACAAAAAACCAATGGTAAAACACTTGAGTTCCAACGGAACCTCATAGGGAATTTAGTGACAAACTAAACATTTGTCGCCAAAACACCAATCCAATGCTGCCAAATCCCAAGATTGAAACAGGGACCTTTAGCTCTTCAGTCTAACCCTCTCCTAACTGAGCGATTTTCAGACTAAAATGCAAAACGTGGAAGGTTCCAACGGAACCTCATAGGGAGTTTAGTGACAAACTAAACATTTGTCGGCAAAACACCAATCCAATGCTGCCAAATGCCAGGTTTGAACCAGAGACCTTCAGTCTAATGCTCTCCTAACTGAGCTATTTTCAGACTAAAACACAAAATGTATGGGTTCCAACGGAACCTCATAGGGAATTTAGTGACAAACTAAACATTTGTCACCGAAACACCAATGGTGCCAAATCCCAGGATTGAACTAGAAATCTATAGCACTTCAGTCCATCGCTCTCCTAACTGAGCTATTTCCAGACTAAAACACAGAAGGTGGTGGGTTCCAAAGGAACCTCATAGGGAATTTAGTGACAAACTAAACATTTGTCGCCAAAACACCAATCCATGCTGCCAAATCCCTGGATTGAACCAGGGACCATTAGCTCTTTAGGCTAACGCTCTCCAAACTGAGCTATTTCAAGACTAATACACAAGACATGGTGCCCATCAGGCAGAAACCAAAACGGGACCAGCATTTCTAATCTACGTGTCTCCAAGTTTACAGTCCAATGCTGCCGAATCCCAGGATTGAACCAGAAACCTTTAGGTCTTCAGTTCATCGCTCTCCCAACTGAGCTATTTCAGCAAAAGAACAGAATGGGGGGTGGCCTCGAAGAAAGCAAAACATTTTGAAAAACCAGACAGCACATTTCAGAAAACAGCAACTTTCCACACACCATTAAGGGGCTGTTCACTGGAAAACTAAAACGTTCAACTGTTGCTGCAGAGAGAGACAGAAATGCCCCGCAGAGCTGCTCCGAGGTCCTTCCACAGCGAGGAGAACCACTTCGCGATCGCCGTCATCAAATCCCTGTGGACAGTGTGTCCGTCCAGTCATCCATTTAGTGAACAAAAACCAATGGTAAAACACTTGAGTTCCAACGGAACCTCATAGGGAATTTAGAGACAAACTAAACATTTGTCGCCAAAACACCAATCCAGTGCTGCCAAATCCCAAAATTGAACCAGAGACCTTTAGCTCTTTGTTCTAACGCTCTCCTAACTGAGTTTTTTCAGACTACTACACAGAACATGGTGCCCATCAGGCAGAAACCAAAATGGGACCAGCATTTCTAACTATGTGTCTCCAAGAGAACAGTCCAATGCTGCTGCCAAATCCCAGGATTGAACCAGAGACCTTTAGCTCTTCAGTCTAATGCTCTCCTAACTGAGCGATTTTCAGACTAAAATGCAAAAACGTGGTGGGTTCCAAGCGCGGAACGCGCAGGAATTTAGTGACAAACTAAACATTTGTCGGCAAAACACCAATCCAATGCTACCAAATCCCAGGATTGAACCAGAGACCTTCAGCTTTTCACACCAACGCTCTCCTAACTGAGCTATTTCCAGACTAAAACACCAAACGTATGGGTTCCAACGGAACCTCATAGGGAATTTAGTGACAAACTAAACATTTGTCGCCAAAATACCAATCCAATGCTGCCAAATCCCTGGATTGAACCAGGGACCTTTAACTCTCCAGTCTAACGCTCTGCTAACTGAGCTATTTCCAGACTAATATGCAAAACATGGTGCCCATCAGGCAGAAACCAAAACAGGACCAGCATTTCTAACTATGTGTCTCCAAGAGAACAGTCCAATGCTGCCGAACCCCAGGATTGAACCAGAAACCTTTTGGTCTTCAGTCTATCGCTCTCCCAACTGAGCTATTTCAGCAAAAACCACAGAATGGGGTGGCCGTTCCGAAGAAAGCAAAACATCTTGAAAAAACGATAGACATTTCAGAAAACAGCAACTTTCCACACACCATTAGGGAGGGCTGTTCGCTGGAAAACTAAAAAGTTCAACTGTTGCTGCAGAGAGAGACAGAAATGCCCCAGCAGAGCTGCTCCGAGGTCCTTCTACATCGAGGAGAACCACTGCCGCAACGTCCCGTCATCAAATCCCTGTGGACAGTGTGTCCGTCCAGTAATCCATTTAGTGAACAATAAACCAATGGTAAAACAATTGAGTTCCAACGGAACCTCATAGGGAATTTAGTGACAAACTGGACTAGCATTTCTAAACATTTGTCGCCAAAATACCAATCCAATGCTGCCAAATCCCAGGATTGAACCAGAGACCTTTAGCTCTTCAGTCTAACCCTCTCCTTACTGAGCGATTTTCAGACTAAAATGCAAAACGTGGTGGGTTCCAACGGAACCTCATAGGGAATTTAGTGACAAACTAAACATTTGTCGGCAAAACACCAATCCAATGCTACCAAATCCCAGGATTGAACCAGAGACTTTAAGCTTTTCACACTAACGCTCTCCTAACTGAGCTATTTCCAGACTAAAACACCAAATGTATGGGTTCCAACGGAACATCGAGGGAATTTAGTGACAAACTAAACATTTGTCGCCAAGATACCAATCCAATGCTGCCAAATCCCTGGATTGAACCAGGGACCTTTAACTCTTCAGTCTAACGCTCTCCTAACTGAGCTATTTCCAGACTGTTATGCAAAACATGGTGCCCATCAGGCAGAAACCAAAACGGCACCAGCATTTCTAACTATGTGTCTCCAAGACAACAGCCCAATGCTGCCGAATCCCAGGATTGAACCAGAAACCTTTTGGTCTTCAGTCTATCGCTCTCCCAACTGAGCTATTTCAGCAAAAAGCACAGAAACGGGTGGCCGTTCCGAAGAAAGCAAAACATCTTGAAAAAACAACAGACATTTCAGAAAACGGCAACTTTCCACACACCATTAGGGGGGGCTGTTCGCTGGAAAACTAAAAAGTTCAACTGTTGCTGCAGAGAGAGACAGAAATGCCCCAGCAGAGCTGCTCCGAGGTCCTTCTACATCGAGGAGAACCACTGCCGCAACGTCCCGTCATCAAATCCCTGTGGACAGTGTGTCCGTCCAGTCATCCATTTAGTGAACAAAAAACCAATGGTAAAACACTTGAGTTCCAACGGAACCTCATAGGGAATTTAGTGACAAACTAAACATTTGTCGCCAAAACACCAATCCAATGCTACCAAATCCCAGGATTGAACCAGAGACCTTTAGCTTTTCACAGTAATGCTCTCCTAACTGAGCTATTTCCAGACTAAAACCCCAAACGTATGGGTTCCAACGGAACCTCATAGGGAATTTAGTGACAAACTAAACATTTGTCGCCAAAATACCAATCCAATGCTGCCAAACCCCTGGATTGAACCAGGGACCTTTAACTCTCCAGTCTAACGCTCTGCTAACTGAGATATTTCCAGACTAATATGCAAAACATGGTGCCCATCAGGCAGAAACCAAAACAGGACCAGCATTTCTAACTATGTGTCTCCAAGAGAACAGTCCAATGCTGCCGAACCCCAGGATTGAACCAGAAACCTTTAGGTCTTCAGTCTATCGCTCTCCCAACTGAGCTATTTCAGCAAAAAGAACAGAATGGGGTGGCCGTTCCGAAGAAAGCAAAGCATCTTGAAAAAACGACAGACATTTCAGAAAACAGCAACTTTCCACACACCATTAGGGGGGGCTGTTCACTGGAAAACTAAAACGTTCAACTGTTGCTGCAGAGAGAGACAGAAATGCCCAGCAGAGCTGCTCCGAGGTCCTTCCACATCGAGGAGAACCACTTCCGCAACGTCCCGTCATCAAATCCCTGTGGACAGTGTGTCCGTCCAGTCATCCATTTAGTGAACAAAAAACCAATGGTAAAACACTTGAGTTCCAACGGAACCTCATAGGGAATTTAGTGACAAACTAAACATTTGTCGCCAAAACACCAATCCAATGCTGCCAAATCCCAAGATTGAAACAGGGACCTTTAGCTCTTCAGTCTAACCCTCTCCTAACTGAGCGATTTTCAGACTAAAATGCAAAACGTGGAGGGTTCCAACGGAACCTCATAGGGAGTTTAGTGACAAACTAAACATTTGTCGGCAAAACACCAATCCAATGCTGCCAAATGCCAGGTTTGAACCAGAGACCTTCAGTCTAATGCTCTCCTAACTGAGCTATTTTCAGACTAAAACACAAAATGTATGGGTTCCAACGGAACCTCATAGGGAATTTAGTGACAAACTAAACATTTGTCACCGAAACACCAATGGTGCCAAATCCCAGGATTGAACTAGAAATCTATAGCACTTCAGTCCATCGCTCTCCTAACTGAGCTATTTCCAGACTAAAACACAGAAGGTGGTGGGTTCCAAAGGAACCTCATAGGGAATTTAGTGACAAACTAAACATTTGTCGCCAAAACACCAATCCAATGCTGCCAAATCCCTGGATTGAACCAGGGACCATTAGCTCTTTAGGCTAACGCTCTCCAAACTGAGCTATTTCAAGACTAATACACAAGACATGGTGCCCATCAGGCAGAAACCAAAACGGGACCAGCATTTCTAACTACGTGTCTCCAAGTTTACAGTCCAATGCTGCCGAATCCCAGGATTGAACCAGAAACCTTTAGGTCTTCAGTCTATCGCTCTCCCAACTGAGCTATTTCAGCAAAAAGAACAGAATGGGGTGGCCGGTTCCGAAGAAAGCAAAACATCTTGGAAAAAACGACAGACATTTCAGAAAACAGCAACTTTCCACACACCATTAGGGGGCTGTTCACTGGAAAACTAAAACGTTCAACTGTTGCTGCAGAGAGAGACAGAAATGCCCAGCAGAGCTGCTCCGGGGTCCTTCTACATCGAGGGAGAACCACTTCCCGCACGTCCCGTCATCAAATCCCTGTGGACAGTGTGTCCGTCCAGTCATCCATTTAGTGAACAAAAAACCAATGGTAAAACACTTGAGTTCCAACGGAACCTCATAGGTTTTAGTGACAAACTAAACATTTGTCGCCAAAACACCAATCCAGTGCTGCCAAATCCCAAAATTGAACCAGAGACCTTTAGCTCTTTAGTCTAACGCTCTCCTAACTGAGTTTTTTCAGACTACTACACAGAACATGGTGCCCATCAGGCAGAAACCAAAATGGGACCAGCATTTCTAACTATGTGTCTCCAAGAGAACAGTCCAATGCTGCTGCCAAATCCCAGGATTGAACCAGAGACCTTTAGCTCTTCAGTCTAATGCTCTACTAACTGAGCGATTTTCAGACTAAAATGCAAAACGTGGTGGGTTCCAACGGAACCGCATAGGGAATTTAGTGACAAACTAAACATTTGTCGGCAAAACACCAATCCAATGCTACCAAATCCCAGGATTGAACCAGAGACCTTTAGCTTTTCACACCAACGGTCTCCTAACTGAGCTATTTCCAGACTAAAACACCAAACGTATGGGTTCCAACGGAACCTCATAGGGAATTTAGTGACAAACTAAACATTTGTCGCCAAAATACCAATACAATGCTGCCAAATCCCTGGATTGAACCAGGGACCTTTAACTCTCCAGTCTAACGCTCTGCTAACTGAGCTATTTCCAGACTAATATGCAAAACATGGTGCCCATCAGGCAGAAACCAAAACAGGACCAGCATTTCTAACTATGTGTCTCCAAGAGAACAGTCCAATGCTGCCGAACCCCAGGATTGAACCAGAAACCTTTAGGTCTTCAGTCTATCGCTCTCCCAACTGAGCTATTTCAGCAAAAAGAACAGAATGGGGTGGCCGTTCCGAAAAAAGCAAAACATCTTGAAAAAACGACAGACATTTCAGAAAACAGCAACTTTCCACACACCATTAGGGGGGGCTGTTCACTGGAAAACTAAAACGTTCAACTGTTGCTGCAGAGAGAGACAGAAATGCCCAGCAGAGCTGCTCCGAGGTCCTTCCACATCGAGGAGAACCACTTCCGCAACGTCCCGTCATCAAATCCCTGTGGACAGTGTGTCCGTCCAGTCATCCATTTAGTGAACAAAAAACCAATGGTAAAACACTTGAGTTCCAACGGAACCTCATAGGGAATTTAGAGACAAACTAAACATTTGTCGCCAAAACACCAATCCAGTGCTGCCAAATCCCAAAATTGAACCAGAGACCTTTAGCTCTTTAGTCTAACGCTCTCCTAACTGAGTTTTTTCAGACTACTACACAGAACATGGTGCCCATCAGGCAGAAACCAAAATGGGACCAGCATTTCTAACTATGTGTCTCCAAGAGAACAGTCCAATGCTGCTGCCAAATCCCAGGATTGAACCAGAGACCTTTAGCTCTTCAGTCTAATGCTCTCCTAACTGAGCGATTTTCAGACTAAAATGCAAAACGTGGTGGGTTCCAACGGAACCGCATAGGGAATTTAGTGACAAACTAAACATTTGTCGGCAAAACACCAATCCAATGCTACCAAATCCCTGGATTGAACCAGGGACCTTTAACTCTCCAGTCTAACGCTCTGCTAACTGAGCTATTTCCAGACTAATATGCAAAACATGGTGCCCATCAGGCAGAAACCAAAACAGGACCAGCATTTCTAACTATGTGTCTCCAAGAGAACAGTCCAATGCTGCCGAACCCCAGGATTGAACCAGAAACCTTTTGGTCTTCAGTCTATCGCTCTCCCAACTGAGCTATTTCAGCAAAAACCACAGAATGGGGTGGCCGTTCCGAAGAAAGCAAAACATCTTGAAAAAACGATAGACATTTCAGAAAACAGCAACTTTCCACACACCATTAGGGAGGGCTGTTCGCTGGAAAACTAAAAAGTTCAACTGTTGCTGCAGAGAGAGACAGAAATGCCCCAGCAGAGCTGCTCCGAGGTCCTTCTACATCGAGGAAGAACCACTGCCGTAACGTCCGTCATCAAATCCCTGTGGACAGTGTGTCCGTCCAGTAATCCATTTAGTGAACAATAAACCAATGGTAAAACAATTGAGTTCCAACGGAACCTCATAGGGAATTTAGTGACAAACTGGACTAGCATTTCTAAACATTTGTCGCCAAAATACCAATCCAATGCTGCCAAATCCCAGGATTGAACCAGAGACCTTTAGCTCTTCAGTCTAACCCTCTCCTTACTGAGCGATTTTCAGACTAAAATGCAAACGTGGTGGGTTCCAACGGAACCTCATAGGAATTAGTGACAAACTAAACATTTGTCGGCAAAAACCCAATCCAATGCTACCAAATCCCGGGATTGAACCAGAGACTTTAAGCTTTTCACACTAACGCCTCTCTAACTGAGCTATTTCCAGACTAAAACACCAAATGTATGGGTTCCAACGGAACATCGAGGGAATTTAGTGACAAACTAAACATTTGTCGCCAAGATACCAATCCAATGCTGCCAAATCCCTGGATTGAACCAGGGACCTTTAACTCTTCAGTCTAACGCTCTCCTAACTGAGCTATTTCCAGACTATTATGCAAAACATGGTGCCCATCAGGCAGAAACCAAAACGGCACCAGCATTTCTAACTATGTGTCTCCAAGACAACAGCCCAATGCTGCCGAATCCCAGGATTGAACCAGAAACCTTTTGGTCTTCAGTCTATCGCTCTCCCAACTGAGCTATTTCAGCAAAAAGCACAGAAACGGGTGGCCGTTCCGAAGAAAGCAAAACATCTTGAAAAAACGACAGACATTTCAGAAAACGGCAACTTTCCACACACCATTAGGGGGGGCTGTTCGCTGGAAAACTAAAAAGTTCAACTGTTGCTGCAGAGAGAGACAGAAATGCCCCAGCAGAGCTGCTCCGAGGTCCTTCTACATCGAGGAGAACCACTGCCGCAACGTCCCGTCATCAAATCCCTGTGGACAGTGTGTCCGTCCAGTCATCCATTTAGTGAACAAAAAACCAATGGTAAAACACTTGAGTTCCAACGGAACCTCATAGGGAATTTAGTGACAAACTAAACATTTGTTGGCAAAACACCAATCCAATGCTACCAAATCCCAGGATTGAACCAGAGACCTTTAGCTTTTCACACCAACGGTCTCCTAACTGAGCTATTTCCAGACTAAAACACCAAACGTATGGGTTCCAACGGAACCTCATAGGGAATTTAGTGACAAACTAAACATTTGTCGCCAAAATACCAATACAATGCTGCCAAATCCCTGGATTGAACCAGGGACCTTTAACTCTCCAGTCTAACGCTCTGCTAACTGAGCTATTTCCAGACTAATATGCAAAACATGGTGCCCATCAGGCAGAAACCAAAACAGGACCAGCATTTCTAACTATGTGTCTCCAAGAGAACAGTCCAATGCTGCCGAACCCCAGGATTGAACCAGAAACCTTTAGGTCTTCAGTCTATCGCTCTCCCAACTGAGCTATTTCAGCAAAAAGAACAGAATGGGGTGGCCGTTCCGAAAAAAGCAAAACATCTTGAAAAAACGACAGACATTTCAGAAAACAGCAACTTTCCACACACCATTAGGGGGGGCTGTTCACTGGAAAACTAAAACGTTCAACTGTTGCTGCAGAGAGAGACAGAAATGCCCAGCAGAGCTGCTCCGAGGTCCTTCCACATCGAGGAGAACCACTTCCGCAACGTCCCGTCATCAAATCCCTGTGGACAGTGTGTCCGTCCAGTCATCCATTTAGTGAACAAAAAACCAATGGTAAAACACTTGAGTTCCAACGGAACCTCATAGGGAATTTAGAGACAAACTAAACATTTGTCGCCAAAACACCAATCCAGTGCTGCCAAATCCCAAAATTGAACCAGAGACCTTTAGCTCTTTAGTCTAACGCTCTCCTAACTGAGTTTTTTCAGACTACTACACAGAACATGGTGCCCATCAGGCAGAAACCAAAATGGGACCAGCATTTCTAACTATGTGTCTCCAAGAGAACAGTCCAATGCTGCTGCCAAATCCCAGGATTGAACCAGAGACCTTTAGCTCTTCAGTCTAATGCTCTCCTAACTGAGCGATTTTCAGACTAAAATGCAAAACGTGGTGGGTTCCAACGGAACCGCATAGGGAATTTAGTGACAAACTAAACATTTGTCGGCAAAACACCAATCCAATGCTACCAAATCCCTGGATTGAACCAGGGACCTTTAACTCTCCAGTCTAACGCTCTGCTAACTGAGCTATTTCCAGACTAATATGCAAAACATGGTGCCCATCAGGCAGAAACCAAAACAGGACCAGCATTTCTAACTATGTGTCTCCAAGAGAACAGTCCAATGCTGCCGAACCCCAGGATTGAACCAGAAACCTTTTGGTCTTCAGTCTATCGCTCTCCCAACTGAGCTATTTCAGCAAAAACCACAGAATGGGGTGGCCGTTCCGAAGAAAGCAAAACATCTTGAAAAAACGATAGACATTTCAGAAAACAGCAACTTTCCACACACCATTAGGGAGGGCTGTTCGCTGGAAAACTAAAAAGTTCAACTGTTGCTGCAGAGAGAGACAGAAATGCCCCAGCAGAGCTGCTCCGAGGTCCTTCTACATCGAGGAGAACCACTGCCGCAACGTCCCGTCATCAAATCCCTGTGGACAGTGTGTCCGTCCAGTAATCCATTTAGTGAACAATAAACCAATGGTAAAACAATTGAGTTCCAACGGAACCTCATAGGGAATTTAGTGACAAACTGGACTAGCATTTCTAAACATTTGTCGCCAAAATACCAATCCAATGCTGCCAAATCCCAGGATTGAACCAGAGACCTTTAGCTCTTCAGTCTAACCCTCTCCTTACTGAGCGATTTTCAGACTAAAATGCAAAACGTGGTGGGTTCCAACGGAACCTCATAGGGAATTTAGTGACAAACTAAACATTTGTCGGCAAAACACCAATCCAATGCTACCAAATCCCAGGATTGAACCAGAGACTTTAAGCTTTTCACACTAACGCTCTCCTAACTGAGCTATTTCCAGACTAAAACACCAAATGTATGGGTTCCAACGGAACATCGAGGGAATTTAGTGACAAACTAAACATTTGTCGCCAAGATACCAATCCAATGCTGCCAAATCCCTGGATTGAACCAGGGACCTTTAACTCTTCAGTCTAACGCTCTCCTAACTGAGCTATTTCCAGACTATTATGCAAAACATGGTGCCCATCAGGCAGAAACCAAAACGGCACCAGCATTTCTAACTATGTGTCTCCAAGACAACAGCCCAATGCTGCCGAATCCCAGGATTGAACCAGAAACCTTTTGGTCTTCAGTCTATCGCTCTCCCAACTGAGCTATTTCAGCAAAAAGCACAGAAACGGGTGGCCGTTCCGAAGAAAGCAAAACATCGTAAAAACGACAGACATTTCAGAAAACCGCAACAACTTTCACACACACATTGGGGGCTGTTCGCTGGAAAACTAAAACGTTCAACTGTTGCTGCACAGAGAGACAGAAATGCCCAGCAGAGCTGCTCCGAGGTCCTTCTACATCGAGGAGAACCACTTCCAACGTCCCGTCATCAAATCCCCGTGGACAGTGTCCCCGCCAGTCCGGCATCCATTTAGTGAACAAAAACCAATGGTAAAACACTTGAGTTCCAACGGAACCTCAGCGAAATTTAGTGACAAACTTAAACATTTGTCGCCAAAACACCAATCCATGCTGCCAAATCCCAAAATTGAACCAGAGACCTTTAGCTCTTTAGTCTAACGCTCTCTCCTAACTGAGTTTTTCAGACTACTACACAGAACATGGTGCCCATCAGGCAGAAACCAAAATGGGACCAGCATTTCTAACTATGTGTCTCCAAGAGAACAGTCCAATGCTGCTGCCAAATCCCAGGATTGAACCAGAGACCTTTAGCTCTTCAGTCTAATGCTCTACTAACTGAGCGATTTTCAGACTAAAATGCAAAACGTGGTGGGTTCCAACGGAACCGCATAGGGAATTTAGTGACAAACTAAACATTTGTCGGCAAAACACCAATCCAATGCTACCAAATCCCAGGATTGAACCAGAGACCTTTAGCTTTTCACACCAACGGTCTCCTAACTGAGCTATTTCCAGACTAAAACACCAAACGTATGGGTTCCAACGGAACCTCATAGGGAATTTAGTGACAAACTAAACATTTGTCGCCAAAATACCAATACAATGCTGCCAAATCCCTGGATTGAACCAGGGACCTTTAACTCTCCAGTCTAACGCTCTGCTAACTGAGCTATTTCCAGACTAATATGCAAAACATGGTGCCCATCAGGCAGAAACCAAAACAGGACCAGCATTTCTAACTATGTGTCTCCAAGAGAACAGTCCAATGCTGCCGAACCCCAGGATTGAACCAGAAACCTTTAGGTCTTCAGTCTATCGCTCTCCCAACTGAGCTATTTCAGCAAAAAGAACAGAATGGGGTGGCGTTCGAAAAAGCAAAACATCTCTTGAAGAAAAACGACAGACATTTCAGAAAAACAGCAACTTTCCACACACCATTAG
Organism: Perca fluviatilis; assembly: GCF_010015445.1. Classification (NCBI taxonomy): domain Eukaryota; kingdom Metazoa; phylum Chordata; class Actinopteri; order Perciformes; family Percidae; genus Perca; species Perca fluviatilis. The sequence goes on along the minus strand of NC_053135.1, from coordinate 8,686,836 downwards.
GGGGCTGTTCACTGGAAAACTAAAACGTTCAACTGTTGCTGCAGAGAGAGACAGAAATGCCCAGCAAAGCTGCTCCGAGGTCCTTCCACATCGAGGAGAACCACTTCCGCAACGTCCGGCACAAATCCCTGTGGACAGTGTGTCCGTCCAGTCATCCATTTAGTGAACAAAAACCAATGGTAAAACACTTGAGTTCCAACGGAACCTCATTGGGAATTTAGAGACAAACTAAACATTTGTCGCCAAAACACCAATCCAGTGCTGCCAAATCCCAAAATTGAACCAGAGACCTTTAGCTCTTTTAGTCTAACGCTCTCCTAACTGAGTTTTTTCAGACTACTACACAGAACATGGGTGCCCATCAGGCAGAAACCAAAATGGGACCAGCATTTCTAACTATGTGTCTCCAAGAGAACAGTCCAATGCTGCTGCCAAATCCCAGGATTGAACCAGAGACCTTTAGCTCTTCAGTCTAATGCTCTCCTAACTGAGCGATTTTCAGACTAAAATGCAAAACGTGGTGGGTTCCAACGGAACCCGCAAGAGAATTTAGTGACAAACTAAACATTTGTCGGCAAAACACCAATCCAATGCTACCAAATCCCTGGATTGAACCAGGGACCTTTAACTCTCCAGTCTAACGCTCTGCTAACTGAGCTATTTCCAGACTAATATGCAAAACATGGTGCCCATCAGGCAGAAACCAAAACAGGACCAGCATTTCTAACTATGTGTCTCCAAGAGAACAGTCCAATGCTGCCGAACCCCAGGATTGAACCAGAAACCTTTTGGTCTTCAGTCTATCGCTCTCCCAACTGAGCTATTTCAGCAAAAACCACAGCAATGGGGGGTGGCCGTTCAAAGAAAGCAAAACATCTTGAAAAAACGATAGACATTTCAGAAAACAGCAACTTTCCACACACCATTAGGGAGGGCTGTTCGCTGGAAAACTAAAAAGTTCAACTGTTGCTGCAGAGAGAGACAGAAATGCCCCAGCAGAGCTGCTCCGAGGTCCTTCTACATCGAGGAGAACCACTGCCGCAACGTCCCGTCATCAAATCCCTGTGGACAGTGTGTCCGTCCAGTAATCCATTTAGTGAACAATAAACCAATGGTAAAACAATTGAGTTCCAACGGAACCTCATAGGGAATTTAGTGACAAACTGGACTAGCATTTCTAAACATTTGTCGCCAAAATACCAATCCAATGCTGCCAAATCCCAGGATTGAACCAGAGACCTTTAGCTCTTCAGTCTAACCCTCTCCTTACTGAGCGATTTTCAGACTAAAATGCAAAACGTGGTGGGTTCCAACGGAACCTCATAGGGAATTTAGTGACAAACTAAACATTTGTCGGCAAAACACCAATCCAATGCTACCAAATCCCAGGATTGAACCAGAGACTTTAAGCTTTTCACACTAACGCTCTCCTAACTGAGCTATTTCCAGACTAAAACACCAAATGTATGGGTTCCAACGGAACATCGAGGGAATTTAGTGACAAACTAAACATTTGTCGCCAAGATACCAATCCAATGCTGCCAAATCCCTGGATTGAACCAGGGACCTTTAACTCTTCAGTCTAACGCTCTCCTAACTGAGCTATTTCCAGACTATTATGCAAAACATGGTGCCCATCAGGCAGAAACCAAAACGGCACCAGCATTTCTAACTATGTGTCTCCAAGACAACAGCCCAATGCTGCCGAATCCCAGGATTGAACCAGAAACCTTTTGGTCTTCAGTCTATCGCTCTCCCAACTGAGCTATTTCAGCAAAAGCACAGAAACGGGTGGCCGTTCCGAAGAAAGCAAAACATCTTGAAAAAACGACAGACATTTCAGAAAACGGCAACTTTCCACACACCATTAGGGGGGGCTGTTCGCTGGAAAACTAAAACGTTCAACTGTTGCTGCAGAGAGAGACAGAAATGCCCAGCAGAGCTGCTCCGAGGTCCTTCTACATCGAGGAGAACCACTTCCGCAACGTCCCGTCATCAAATCCCTGTGGACAGTGTGTCCGTCCAGTCATCCATTTAGTGAACAAAAAACCAATGGTAAAACACTTGAGTTCCAACGGAACCTCATAGGGAATTTAGTGACAAACTAAACATTTGTCGCAAAACACCAATCCATGCTCCAAATCCAAAATTGAACCAGAGACCTTTAGCTCTTTGTCTAACGCCTCCTAACTGAGTTTCACTATACACAAACATGGTGCCCATCCAGAAACCAAAATGACCAGCATTTCTAACTATGTGTCTCCAAGAGAACAGTCCAATGCTGCTGCAATCCCAGATTGAACCAGGACTTTAGCTTTCAGTTAAGCTCTCTAACTGAGCTATTTTCAGACTAAAATGTAAAACGTGGTGGTTCCAACGGAACCTCATAGGGAATTTAGTGACAAACTAAACATTTGTCGGCAAAACACCAATCCAATGCTACCAAATCCCAGGATTGAACCAGAGACCTTTAGCTTTCACACCAACGGTCTCCTAACTGAGCTATTTCCAGACTAAAACACCAAACGTATGGGTTCCAACGAACCTCATAGGGAATTTAGTGACAAACTAAACATTTGTCGCCAAAATACCAATCACATGCTGCCAAATCCTGGATTGAACCAGGGACCTTTAACTCTCCAGTCTAACGCTCTGCTAACTGAGCTATTTCCAGACTAATATGCAAAACATGGTGCCCATCAGGCAGAAACCAAAACAGGACCAGCATTTCTAACTATGTGTCTCCAAGACAACAGTCCAATGCTGCCGAACCCCAGGATTGAACCAGAAACCTTTTGGTCTTCAGTCTATCGCTCTCCCAACTGAGCTATTTCAGCAAAAAGAACAGAATGGGGTGGCCGTTCCGAAGAAAGCAAAACATCTTGAAAAAACGACAGACATTTCAGAAAACAGCAACTTTCCACACACCATTAGGGGGGGCTGTTCACTGGAAAACTAAAACGTTCAACTGTTGCTGCAGAGAGAGACAGAAATGCCCAGCAGAGCTGCTCCGAGGTCCTTCCACATCGAGGAGAACCACTTCCGCAACGTCCCGTCATCAAATCCCTGTGGACAGTGTGTCCGTCCAGTCATCCATTTAGTGAACAAAAAACCAATGGTAAAACACTTGAGTTCCAACGGAACCTCATAGGGAATTTAGGAACACCCAAACATTTGTCGCCAAACACCAATCCAGTGCTGCCAAATCCCAAAATTGAACCAGAGACCTTTAGCTCTTTAGTCTAACGCTCTCCTAACTGAGTTTTTTCAGACTACTACACAGAACATGGTGCCCATCAGGCAGAAACCAAAATGGGACCAGCATTTCTAACTATGTGTCTCCAAGAGAACAGTCCAATGCTGCTGCCAAATCCCAGGATTGAACCAGAGACCTTTAGCTCTTCAGTCTAATGCTCTCCTAACTGAGCGATTTTCAGACTAAAATGCAAAACGTGGTGGGTTCCAACGGAACCGCATAGGGAATTTAGTGACAAACTAAACATTTGTCGGCAAAACACCAATCCAATGCTACCAAATCCCTGGATTGAACCAGGGACCTTTAACTCTCCAGTCTAACGCTCTGCTAACTGAGCTATTTCCAGACTAATATGCAAAACATGGTGCCCATCAGGCAGAAACCAAAACAGGACCAGCATCTCTAACTATGTGTCTCCAAGAGAACAGTCCAATGCTGCCGAACCCCAGGATTGAACCAGAAACCTTTTGGTCTTCAGTCTATCGCTCTCCCAACTGAGCTATTTCAGCAAAAACCACAGAATGGGGTGGCCGTTCCGAAGAAAGCAAAACATCTTGAAAAAACGATAGACATTTCAGAAAACAGCAACTTTCCACACACCATTAGGGAGGGCTGTTCGCTGGAAAACTAAAAAGTTCAACTGTTGCTGCAGAGAGAGACAGAAATGCCCCAGCAGAGCTGCTCCGAGGTCCTTCTACATCGAGGAGAACCACTGCCGCAACGTCCCGTCATCAAATCCCTGTGGACAGTGTGTCCGTCCAGTAATCCATTTAGTGAACAATAAACCAATGGTAAAACAATTGAGTTCCAACGGAACCTCAATGGAATTTAGTGACAAACTGGACTAGCATTTCTAAACATTTGTCGCCAAAATACCAATCCAATGCTGCCAAATCCCAGGATTGAACCAGAGACCTTTAGCTCTTCAGTCTAACCCTCTCCTTACTGAGCGATTTTCAGACTAAAATGCAAAACGTGGTGGGTTCCAACGGAACCTCATAGGGAATTTAGTGACAAACTAAACATTTGTCGGCAAAACACCAATCCAATGCTACCAAATCCCAGGATTGAACCAGAGACTTTTAGCTTTTCACACTAACGCTCTCCTTACTGAGCTATTTCCAGACTAAAACACCAAATGTATGGGTTCCAACGGAACATCGAGGGAATTTAGTGACAAACTAAACATTTGTCGCCAAAATACCAATCCAATGCTGCCAAATCCCTGGATTGAACCAGAGACCTTTAACTCTTCAGTCTAACGCTCTCCTAACTGAGCTATTTCCAGACTATTATGCAAAACATGGTGCCCATCAGGCAGAAACCAAAACGGCACCAGCATTTCTAACTATGTGTCTCCAAGACAACAGCCCAATGCTGCCGAATCCCAGGATTGAACCAGAAACCTTTTGGTCTTCAGTCTATCGCTCTCCCAACTGAGCTATTTCAGCAAAAAGCACAGAAACGGGTGGCCGTTCCGAAGAAAGCAAAACATCTTGAAAAAACGACAGACATTTCAGAAAACGGCAACTTTCCACACACCATTAGGGGGGGCTGTTCGCTGGAAAACTAAAAAGTTCAACTGTTGCTGCAGAGAGAGACAGAAATGCCCCAGCAGAGCTGCTCCGAGGTCCTTCTACATCGAGGAGAACCACTGCCGCAACGTCCCGTCATCAAATCCCTGTGGACAGTGTGTCCGTCCAGTCATCCATTTAGTGAACAAAAAACCAATGGTAAAACACTTGAGTTCCAAACGGAACCTCATAGGGAATTTAGTGACAAACTAAACATTTGTCGCCAAAACACCAATCCAATGCTACCAAATCCCAGGATTGAACCAGAGACCTTTAGCTTTTCACAGTAATGCTCTCCTAACTGAGCTATTTCCAGACTAAAACCCCAAACGTATGGGTTCCAACGGAACCTCATAGGGAATTTAGTGACAAACTAAACATTTGTCGCCAAAATACCAATCCAATGCTGCCAAATCCCAGGATTGAACCAGAAACCTTTTGCCTTCAGTCTAACACTCTCCTAACTGAGCTATTTCCAGACTAATATGCAAAACATGGTGCCCATCAGGCAGAAACCAAAACGGGACCAGCATTTCTAACTACGTGTCTCCAAGACAACAGTCCAATGCTGCCAAATCCCAGGATTGAACCAGAAACCTTTTGCCTTCAGTCTAACACTCTCCTAACTGAGCTATTTCCAGACTAATATGCAAAACATGGTGCTTCTACATCGAGGAGAACCACTGCCGCAACGTCCCGTCATCAAATCCCTGTGGACAGTGTGTCCGTCCAGTCATCCATTTAATGAACAATAAACCAATGGTAAAACACTTGAGTTCCAACGGAACCTCATAGGGAATTTAGTGACAAACTAAACATTTGTCACCAAAACACTGGCAGCTGGCAGAACATAACGCAATCTTGGAGATTATTCCTTCACAGCGCTGTTCAATGCGAGAAAATCTCAGAGGTGAACAGGCAGACACATCAGTTTTCATCAGACTCACCCTGGGTTGGGTTAATTAAATCTACTGCTAACTTACAACACTAATAACATTACCGTCGCCAAAGTACCGCCGCGAATCAAATCCCCTTTAACCCGTCAATCCACTAAACCTGTATGGAAATGAGCACCTCTGCTTAAGTGTTAAATTCGTTAACAATTATATGACACAACGTCTCTCTCTCTCTCTCTCTCTCTCTCTCTCAATATATTAATAAAAAATATATATATTAATAAGCTTCAAGGATAATAATGTGAGAAGAAATACATACATACAATTCATTGAGTAAACTAAAAAGCCTACATTTAAAAAAAGAAATAGGAAAGCAACAATAATATGTATATATATACACACTCAAATTATAGTGTCAAATGTAAGAAAGAAAACAAAGACAAAAAGCAAAAGAAAACAAACATAAACAAAACCCATGAAGTAGAGGACTAAATGAGAAGGCAGAGTAAACTCTCTCTCTCTCTCTTGCTCTCTCTCTCTCTCTGGGTGCGCACACACACGGCCCGGTTCTCGTGGTTGATGAACGCAGATATGTGCTGATTAGCTCTCATAACGGGCCAGTTGGGTAGCACACGCCATGAGTCCATGAGGCTGATGTCTGATTACTCCACATTTTCAGTTGTGATATTTTGTGATTACATTCTGAATCTGCAGTAGTAAATATAGTAGTACAATATCTTCCTCTTATATAGAAGTAGCCTACACTGTAAGTCAGTAGTAGGCTATACAGTGGAGTTGCATATTAAGTGGTTTGTAAGTAATTCTGGGGTACAATTTGGTTTTGAAGAATTCTACATGCAGCAATACCACAGGCCAAGCAACCAGCCTGTTCCTAACAGGCAAATTTTCAACGGGCACTGCACTAGTACAGTATGATGACCACATCAACAGCCAATCAGATTATAGGTAGCTGCTGGTGGGCTTCACCCAATGATGTGTGAGCAGAAGGGATGCAGCGCCATGGAAACTGGAAACTGCAGAGGGTGCCATAAGAGAACAGCGAACTCTAGTGGCACCAGATGTCTTTGTTTATCCCCGTCTGTCTGGATGAGTTCACCTTTCTGCTTGAGAGAACTTCTATTGCTTTCTGGTACTTATTTGCTTGTCTCCCAGCTCAAACTTTTTTTAAATAATATTTTTTTTCTTTCTCTGATGAGCACTAGGGAAAGGCATGGCTGACTGGTCATCAATATTCTATGTTACTTTGTTAAACTGGTGATCTTTTTCGTAAAATATATTTTATAGTGTATATTATAGTGTTTGTAGGTATAATGGAAAAGTTAAATTCCCTCCAAAAAACAGGCAAATAGTTTTGGCCATGGCCATACTTGAAAATTAAAAAGTTTTCACCATAATTGTATATTAGATGAAGTTCTGAATTATGTGCTTACAAAATTATTTCATAATATTCATGATAATGTTCTATTACAAAGTGATATTGTCCATATTTTCTGCTTTGTTCAAAAAATAGTAGTAAGTTGTTTTCAGTTTCTCTCATGTGTTGATGATGTAGGCTGTAGGCATGTAGGCTACTGTACTTCAAAGGATGTCCAAAATGTAGCAGTGGTAGGAAGGCCTACACGATTCCTTACATCACCTCCAGGGGGCATCACCAACACATTACAGTCAATGGTCTTCCACACCTGAAGTAATTCCACCTGCGTCCCTGCACCTGCTATCTGAACTCCTGCACCTGCAGAAGTTACATGAAAGTAAATCGACTTAATCCTCACATCATTAGACACTAATCGCCTCTAACACGGTTCTCCAGAGCCTTTTGCCAAAATGTTACCCATTTGATGAAAAAATGCTTGAGATTTGCTAGATAATCATACCACCATTTCCAGTGGATACAGTTGATGGTCATAATACCTTATACACCTGTGTCACTATCCCATTGCCAGTGTCAAATTAATTAACTAATATAGTCCCTAAGGACCAATGGGAATTTGCAACCTTCCCTTTTTATAGGCTACTGTATGTATATACATCTGTTTATTCGCGACAGTCATAATGTGGGAATTACGTTATTACTGTCAGGAGACAACGCTGAGGAAAAAACTGCATGTTAAAGGGATGGAGATAAGAAGAGGAAAGGCTGACGTAAGGTGATGGTGTTTGGATGGTAGACGCTTGCGCGGGATACACTGGATGCAACCGTTGGAGGAGATTAGGAAACTGCGCCTAAATCGGACCCCAACCGTACACCATCTTGGCTCGAGCGACGCTAGAGTCTGGGCCTTCTCTCCCAGGCCATTTCGGCTCTGACCGGACCAGTTTCCTGGACGATAGAGGGAGGAGCCTGGCATTTCTGGTGGTTGGAAGAACAGCCAGTCAAAGCCAGCCAGCATCTGAGCCAGCGTAGGAACTGGAGCGAGCAACGGTGAACGAAGGCACCGCTGTGTTGGAATACGATATTATTTTAATATTCACAAGCAAGTCCATACGGTGTATGCAACAGAGTAGTCGTCGAGATGCACGTGAAGGTCTTCCATTTGGGCTGGGGAAGCTGAAGCATATTGCAGCCCGGGACACATTACGTTTTCGGTGGGATAAGCCATCTGTGATACACTGGGTGTGCACAGCGCAATAACGGCGCGAGCCAACCGGTTATTCCATCGACAACTAGCTCATATTAACCCAGCTAGCCAACCATTTTCGAGATCCCCGTTAGCTTGCGGTGAAGGGAGCATATTGGTCGGTACGGAAAGTATCCGTGGATGCTGCTGAGGAAGTCTTGTGTCTGGCAGTACCCAACAGTAAGATACAAACCCGAGGCATGCAAAGAGGGGAGTTTTTCTGCAAACGAGCGAGGAAATCTCCACGCCCTGGGGTCTATTCTGTGGTTACTATTTAGCTAGCTCGCTGGCTAGCTACCGGGAGAGAAGCTCAAGAGAAGGTGGGGCCGCGGAGTGACAGTCTTGGACGCCAGCTAATGTGGCTAGCTGGCTAACTTGGACTCTTGACTGGCCACTGATTTTCCTGTAACTGACATTAGGAGGATTTAAATCACTAGGTGTGTGCAGTCTTGCACAATAGTAACCAGAAGAAAGCACGTTATAATTGATTATTTCAAAATCCGTGTGGGTGGGATATCTTGAGGAGAGCATCCTCGTTTACCTGAATGACCATGGCGGACGATGACGTGCTGTTCGAGGATGTCTACGAGCTGTGCGAGGTGATTGGCAAGTAAGTAACAATAACTGATATTAACCACTTCCGTTTGTTTTGTTTTACATTATTTTATCTGTTTTATACACTCTCCTTTGCCACACACACCACAGCTGCAAGGGCCATGCTTAATTACTGTTGTTATAGGCATGCAGGTTTTTCAAGGGGAAAGTTCACTGGGTGGGTGAGGCAGGGTCGCTCCTCAATTTGCAGTGCCATTTAACTGTTATATATATATTGTCATATACTGTATGTTATAAAGCAATAGCAAGCACATAATTACCTAATATATTAGGAGTTGCAGAATGTGTCTGACATGACGACCTCCATGCAGGAATGTGAATTTACAAGACTCAGTAGGAACGTGTATCAGACATAAACTTCTTTTAATACAGGTTTATAAGATGGACTAGAACAGGTCTTGATGTTCATCTACCTTGTTTAAACATAGGCTACTGTAAAGTGAAAGTTCTCACTGTATGTCTACGCTAATACCATTTATTGCAGTTGGTGAAGAAATTAATTCTCATTCTTTTGCTGACAGACTGGCGGCTTGGTTTAAGACACAGCACATCTGGCTTCATATCTAAAATGTCTGCAGACAGGATTTTCCTTCTCCTAACCCTCCTGGCATCCGGTCAAACACTCTTTGAAGGTGTCAGAAAAGGCATAGCCTTTTTGATACAACAGTGAGGTTATGTAATGTTTTTATATAAAGCAGGAGACAGACAGATGCACATTTAAATCATGAGAGACAAAGGTTCAAGGTGCCATGAAAATTGCCACAGTATGCATGTTACTTATGTGTGGTCAGAGATGGCTCCTGACTCCTGCTGGAAGTGAGGCGGGAAGGCTGACAGGCCCATAACAGTCCTGGGCCACCAGCCAGTCCCCTCCCCCTGCAAGCTTCACTCACTGGACATCTGAGGGTCCATTACGTTTGTTCTAGGGGATAGAGGCACACTCTGTCCAGACCCTCAGGCCCTGTTCTATATCCTAGGACTTCCTGTTGTCTTGGTTACTAATTGATGGTTGGTCCAGGACCACTACCTTGGAGTCCCAGTAAAGGATACAAGGAGCCACTGGGGAGAGTTAGGGCGGAAGTAAAGCATGTTTGTATGGTTTAATTTGACAATACAAATCAACTAGAGTGGTAAATACAGGCAAGTTGAATCCACAGGCCATTGTGAATGATCGATGAAAAACTGATTTTCACCATTTTTATTTTCTTTGCTTGTCCCAAGGTGGGGGTCAAGCAATATTTAAATTCTTTTGCTAGTTTGTTTTATCCACCTCAGCTTTCAGATGAACTTTTCCATATGTGTATAATAGATGCCAGCTTCTATATAATGTATTTTCTTTTAGAGCTGGGCAATATATCAATATTATTATATCGATATCGTGATATGAGACTAGCTATCGTCTTAGATTTTGAATATCGTAATATGGCATAAGTGTTGTCTTTTCCTGGTTTTAGAGGCTGCATTACAGTAAAGTGATGTCATTTTCTGAACTTACCAGACTGTTGTAACTGTTCTATTATTTGCCTTTACCCACTTAGACATTATTATCCACATTACTGATGATTATTTATAAAAAAAAATCTCATTGTGTAAATATTTTGTGAAAGCACCAATAGTCAACACAACAATATCGTTGCGGTATCGATATCGAGGTATTGGGTCAAAAATATTGTGATATTTGATTTTCTCCATATCGCCCAGCCCTATTTTTTTGTAATTATCAACCTACATGGCAATACCTGTTTATCTTGCATGGAGTATCACATTTGTAGAGGTTAATACACCCACGCTACATTTTATAGCCAAAATGTAGTAACCTCTATCAGTTTGGTACTCCCTGCAACCGTAAACAAACACTGAGAAATACTGTATTTGCAAATACTTCTTGAGTTTATATCGAGTGGATGTGCAGGGTATGGTCACACAGTCCAGACAGGTCAGTGGAAGAGTAATACATGAGTGAACAACAGTTTGACTGGAGCATATTTTAAGCTTTAGTAAGGAAGCGAGATGTCACATTTATGTCACAGAAAAGACCAGAAAATCCCTCTTATCCTGCCAGTTCCTTTGTGAAATTTCAGTTGATGGATCAAGTGTGTTGAGTCCTGGTGTCTTGGGATGTGTTGCAGGAGGAAGGGGGTGGATCATTTTTCCTCAGCCCTGACTAGGGAGGGGAAGGAAAGCTGAGGCAGATCAATGGAGACAAGTGGAGTTGGGAATGGGATGGCCCTGAGGCTACGGATATAAATAATGCCAGCAGACATTGACTGCAGCACTCTGCCATCTCCCACTTTGTTTTTAACCACAGGTTTTACTGTTAGCACTACTGTAGTTAGTGGACAACATGGCAGACAGCTGAAACCTGAGGATGTTAATTAATTAAAATTTGTAATGGAAATGCTTTATAGCCACAGGAAACATAATAAAAACCTGTTCCATGTTATCTTTTCTGGTTAGAGAATATTCCTGCTCTTACATTTTAGCCTAAGTATGTTTTATAACAGAAGCCAGGCCATTTTGGCATATAAGGGGATAGCTAGATTTAAGGCAGGATGATGTTTTATGCCTCTCATTGGGCTAAATGGACTGACAATACTATGTCAATGAAGACCTCCTCCAGACTTTCATTAGCTTGTTTTTTCATGATCATCCACCTTCAATGAAAATGTTTTGACTGAGTTTTTCTGACTGAATCTGAGACTTTGTTAGTTCAGAAATGTCTAACCAACATGAAATATTTGTAGGTGAATTCTTTTAAAAAACTTGGCACTGAGATTAATGTTTCATCAACAGTGTCTCATCAGGGCACACTAATTAAAAATACTATAATTGAGAGTGGGTGAGATGAGCTAATCCCTAAATTAGTTGTAATTAGTTAGTCCTTTACATCCTGCCATATAATGTTAGAGTTGTCATGGTGATTTGTCCCACAATATTGGATGGTCTTGGTGCTGTTGTATTATTGTCTCTTGCTGACTTTTGACCTTAGCTCTTTTCAAACTTGTACATAAACCCTATTATCCAGTCCATCCCTCCTTCAGACTTCTATTGTTGTTGAGAGAAGTTGTCTATTATTATCCCTGATCGGCTTGTGTCGGAGAGGAGCAGCCTGGCTGGGTGGGGATTAGTAATCATCTTCTCAAAACCCGGATTGGAAAGAGAGCCATGTTTAGTGTGATTTCTACTGAAAGACGGTTAGTAATTTCATTTGAAGAAAGTGTTTTGTATGAAGTTATGGACGTTATGTTGAATTCTTATTTTCCTGATAGTGTCTTCTTGATTACAAGTAACCCGTCTCTGTGATAGTATAGAACTTTAAGTTTAGATGTTTTTTAAGGCACTGATTGTCTGAATGCACACTTAAGTACCAACAGAGGCTCCTTGTCCAGTTGAATTCTCTCCTTTCAGTGCTGCCTTCTCCTTCTCATTATTTTAAGAGGAAAACATTTGCTCTTGCATTGCAGGCAGCACTGACAGCTTAGCAAGGTTTCAGAACTGAAAGCCAAATAACGTGAAGTCAAACTGAAAACAGCATTTTCTTTACTTTAACGATTAATCCATTATCAAAATAGTTGGCGATTATTGTTCTGTCGATCGACAAATCGATTAGTCGACTAATTGCTGCAGCTATACTTTTAGCAAGTCAGACCCCTGATTTGTAAGGGCTTATAGTTGCATGGCAACAGCAAGAGCTGCATAGGTCTGTGTGGCATGGTCATAAAGAGACACATGGACTTGTCTGATTTTACAGCTCATGCATGTACATTTTCATTCAACTCCCCTGTGGTTATACTAGACGTATTTCAATAGAAGAAGATCAAACAGGTCCGGTGTCAATTCAACCTCTGACTGGATTAACTCTGGTGAAAGATGACACAAGCTATTGAACAGGCCTAGGCAGTGCATGCCTTGCTCATAATGTGCTCATACTGTTTGTAGTTTACATAGTAAATATGTGATCATGATTTGATGTCTGAACATAATGCAGTAACCACAGGCCTGTTTTTGAGATTTCAGCTCTAGTTGAAGTGTTTGCAAAGTGCTGAAGCAATTTAATCCATTTCTGTCTGTAATGATTCTGTTTGAAGAGGACTTAGGTTGTTGAGAAGCAACATTGGAGTCACAGTGCTCTTTATTTCAGCCCTGGGGTGCTCATTAGAGCCAAGGATATTGGGATGTGCGACTCACTCTAAACCAATGTAGTGATCAGCCCTTTGGCTTATTCTGAGTTGGATAATTAAATTGCCTGGACGACATTTAAATCTTACATTTTCATTGATTGTTTGATAGTTTTTAGTGGTCTAATAATAGTTTCTCCCCAACAGATGCAGCCTCTAGCATACAAATCTTACACAAAATGCTTTCCTGCAGGGAGGCCAAATTGTTAAGCCACTAGTAGCTAAATGTTTTATTAGCTTCAAGCTGGTTTCCCCAGCATAAAATAGATAAGGCACAGTTATTCAGGAAATATGTATTATTACCCTTTCAGCTTGATATAGCCCTCATCATGTTCACTGATGTGTCAGGTGTGAATCATACGTGTCACTCACTTGTGAACTTATTTCAAGTCTGATATAATTTTCAGGTTGCAGTGTGAAGAGTACCATTCTAATTTTATCAGTATATTTTAGGGCCGCAAGTAATTATTTTATTAACCTGTCTTTTTTGATTAAATAATGAATCATTTAGTCTGTAAAATAGTGTAAAATGGCCATCATAATTTACCAGAACACAAGGTCACAATGTCTTCGAATAACGTTTGTTGTCCAAAACTGCAATATATTAAATTTACAGTTAAAAAATGGAGACAAGCTGCAAATCCTCACATTAGACAAGCTAGAAATAGGAAATATTTTGGCAGTTTTGCTTTAATTTGCATTTATCAATCACTAAATATGTTTTTTAACTAATAATTGAATTAATTGCTTGTTTCAGAGCTAATACATTTAATTAACCACAACCTTTGGGGATGATTTTGCACCTGTTACCTGTTTATTAGGTACACCAATATGCAGTTTAAGGCACTCGGCAGTAAATCCTGTCTTTGTGAATCATTATGTGTCAGAGGTGTAAATTCATCCCATAGTGATTTGGGAGGCCATAGTTGGTGTTTGTGCTATTTTGAATTGTTTATGAAGGTAGCTTTCTAGTATTCAATTAACTCATTTATGTAAATGGAAAACCCAGGGTTCAAGCCCCCAGATTGGCGAGCATCCACTGAGCTTTTCCTGCTGGGATCAATAAAGTCATTATTATTGTTATTATTATTATTATTATTATTATTATTATTATTATTATTATTATATCACATTATTGAATGTGTCATCTTCCCATTTTGTAGAGGAAGATATCAAGAGACAGTTATGTTTGTGTCATTAAAAAAGTTATGTAAAGTATATCACGATATCCACCAAATCCTGGACAGAAAACCTAGCAAAAATCTGTTCTGGGTAGACAAGATTTGAATTTCAAAGATATGGCAACCTTGTTTTGGGACGCAGGAGTTTTCTGCAAACACATTTTTTTTTTTTTTTTTTTTTTTTTTTTTTTTTTTTTTTTTTTTTTTCTCTCTCTCTCTCTCTCTCTCTCTCTCTCTCTCTCTCTCTCTCTCTCTCTCTCTCTCTCTCTCTCACAGGTCTGCAGCCTGCAGTTCAGTGTGGCTGCTGGCTCGCGTAACAGAGTTTATCGCGAAAGATATGATGCACCTCAGTATGGTGACCAAGCCTTGGTTCACGGCTTTGCACATATTTTAGCCAGGTCGCCATACACACAAAAAAATGGAGAGTCGCAGCGGCGCTGAAAACAAAGGGAGTTTTTCTCCCGCTACAACTGACGTGGTCAAGCCGTAGGATCACTATGGCTGGCAGTGCCATACTCACTGTGCACATATACATGTTTAAGCACTGTCCAGTAAAGTTTACAGACAGTATTTAAAACCTGCATTTCTGCAATCTGCACTAGTTTGTGTGATTTGTTACTGACCTTCATATTAATATTTACACCAGGCTTATTTGTCAGTGCTTTATGTTGTCATGGTAATTATTACATGTTTACAAGGCTGGGAGTTCAACAAGTCACTGTGATTGAAGTAATCATGTTTATTGTCTTGTGAGCTGAGTGTCTCGTCACACCCCTATTTTTTTACCTATATCTTAATTGTTTTCTGGCACATGAACGCTTCATGTCTTTCTTTTAAACTTTTCTCTCCATGTACAGTATATGCTCCTTTTGAGCTGCCCACACACAGCAGATCAATAGTTGTGAATGGCTTTCAGACTGCAAGGCCAGACTCTGCAGGGTGGTTTAAACAAACCTGGATCCTCTTCTGGTTTATGTAGGGGAAAGGATTTTTTTTTTTGACAAAGCCTTTAAACATCCTGAGGGTGTCTCTGCTCTAAATTTCAATTTGCAACCAGAATACAAATTGCCCCACTAATATTCAAAGGGATCTCTAATTTGCATAAGGAAGCACCCTGGATTAATGTTGCTTAGACATTCACAGACTACTGTTGAACAGTACTGAACTTTGTTTAACTTGTGAAATGAACAGCTTTGCACTTGAGCTCAGTTTGGGCAGTAGGGCAAACGGCACTTATCATAGAAGACTTCTCTTTGAATCACTTTTTATGTTGTTTTTTCCCCTTTCAAAGCACATGCCTAAATGTAGACAATTGTCAGCTCTGTACATCCATGGGCATCAACACTAACTTACCTATTTTAAAAGCTCTATGAAATTATATTGACATTATATTACTAACATGCATGCCAAATCTAATCTTATCTTTTTTTCACACAAACAATCACAGAATGCTATGATTCTACCCATTTGCAGACGCCAAGTTCTTTTGAACATATAGCTATTGAAATGAATTTATCAGAAAATATTTAAAATTACAGTGGGGAGAAAACTACCATTGTAGGCTTGTTACCTTATGCCACAGATGATAATATGCGCAATGATGAACCCGGGGACAGCACCAATAGCTTGCCTACCTGAGAAACTCAAATTATGCTTTTGTATCTCACGGGTGTGCAAAAATTCCCCCCCAAAATTACAGACTAACTGAGTGAATTATGCTTACTGCTGGCCTCAGCAAAAGAGCACAATGCTGCTTTAAGCAAAGATGGTTGCTCTCAGGAGAGCCGTACTGGTGATGTTGAGTCTGCAGCTGCAGATGTGTCCTGTCCCTGTTTAGGAGAGAGAGAAAAAACAGAGACCTGAGAGGAAATTTAGCTCATGGCCAGCATGGATGAAATGCACCTAATATTCAGTCTTTGATTCACATAGAGCAGAGAGTTGAAATGAGCCTCGGAGCAGTCTGTAAAGATTGCCACTTTGGGCTCATGTTTGATGACTGCCGCTGTCGGATGTGAGCCATGTGTGGGCGTTTTGTATGAGCCCACTTAGCACAGCTGTGGTGATGTCAGTACGGCATGCGGCCTCTCCGCTTACACACACACACACACACACACACACACACACACACACACACAGGCTCTCTCTATCTCCCTCTCTCTTAGACTTCCTTGGTTGCTTGTAATGCCTCTATCTACTGTACATAGCTGAATGGTCATTTAATTTTTATTTTTTTATTTTAGATAATGATGATTAATTGCATTCTAATTTTATTTAATTAATTTCACTTGCAATGCACAACTGTTGTAGAAACCCCCCAATTCGAGAATTAAATCTCCATGCAGCTCCCTTGAATTGACAGCCAAGATTACAAATGAGGTTGATGCATAAAATCTGGCAGGTTCATCCAACCCCACGTCATTGCTTAATGGCAGTTGGTTTTATTGACACACATTAGAATAGTGCCAAGATGGCCTTACCCTCACTGTATCATTTGTATCCCTGTGGTTGCAGCCTCTGACTTAACTCCCCCAAACGTTTACCAGTCAAACACAGATCTGAGACTATTGTAAGGTTGATACATGGGCGTCAAAAGCTCCATCATGCACTCAGGAAGCACCCCACACCTCCGAGGCCCTCTTTTTAATAGGAAACACAGCTGCTACATCTCTTCAACCCAGGGGTGCAAAGGTCAGTGGGGTTTCTTGTGAACTCTAGAGGGGAAGAGTGTTGTGTTTTACGGTTTTCCCGGCCCAGAGCGCGCAAATGCTGCCTGCGTTTGTTTGTATCTGTTAATCATTACAGCAGATGTGAGAAACAAATGTGAGAGCAAATCAGCTGCGGCCCCAATACTTACAACATGCACAGGCACTTACAAACTGAATAACTTTTACTGTTTGTTTGACTCTGACATTGTCAAGCAAATTAATTTTCTAAATGAGTTCATTTAAACCAACTTTTAATGGCCACCACTCAGCTTTAGCAAAATGGGTGTTATTGTGTGTGGGTGTGTTATCTGTTTGTATGTGTGTGTCTCCAGTAGCATTAGTTCCGCCTCTGAGGATTGTAGACTTGGGAGATGTAGAGACAGCTGTAACACAACAGGGGTGTGTGTGTGTGGGGGGGGGGGGGGGGGGTGTAGGTGTAGGTGGCTGGTCCTGTTCAGAACAGGCATTATTATGCATCTTTGGTGATCCGATCACAGTGGAACACAGCAAGGAATAATACACCTGGACACCACGATACACCACTCGTTGTTGTTTTGATTTCTTCTTCTTTTTATTTCCGGAAGACTAGGCACAGGAAGTGCATTGTTGCCTCCCCGTTGGTTCAAAATAACTGCAGACTTCTACCGGTTGCACAGCCACAATGTGTGCATTGTCGTGGACACATGTAGCAAATTTCCTAGAACCGCTTGCATGGCTGACACAGTCCACAGCCGTCCACATAGTGTATTCTCGAGCCTGTTTCCACAACATCCACCTGCGAGGTTGTCAGCTGTGTGTCTGGCTGGCATACTCTGTGTGTAGGATGGCCAATGTAACTTTTTTTTTATTTAATATTATTTGTCACATACACATACATACATACATACATACATACATACATACATACATACATAGTGAAATTCGATCTCTGCATTTAACCCATCCTAAGCAGTAGGAGCAGTGGACTGCCACATAGCAGTGCCCGGGTATGAGCAAACTAGTGACGAGCAGAGATCCAACTTAAACATCAATAAAGAAATAATATATCATGATGCAAATTTATTTGATATATTTAAAGTGTGTGTTTTTTTTTTTTTAGAAAATGCAGGAGGGATAGGATCACATAATTTGTACTAAGTATTTCATACAAACCAAAACATTTTGTGATGTGTACATTCTTTTTCATGGGTTAAAACACAATCATCATGTATGGGGTTTTAATAAGGTAAACATGTTGTTTTCCTGTGCTACAGGGCTGGCTTTCTTATTTATTCATAGCACAACACAAACATTCTATTAGAAATCTGAAAACGTATATATGTCAACCCCTTTGCAGTTATATCAGGAAACCTAACCTTACAATATCTGCCACCCCATTTTGTCCAGAAATAAACCTTGGTCAGGTCTCTATAATAAAGCTTTTATTTTAGCTTTTACTGCTGTGCTGCACACCACTGCTCTATAATTCTCACTGGCACGAGCATGGCTACGATGCCTAGCTAACCACCCACTGTAAATCCTGAATATTTTCAGAAATGATACTGCCCATTGCATTACTGAACTTATCCATGTGTTTGAATCTGAGAAATCTTATATGCAGAGAGGTTTGTGTCTTTATGTTTTTGTAGGTGTCTGTCACTAACTGTGTGTGTGTGTGTGTGTGTGTGTGTGTGTGTGTGTGTGTGTGTGTGTGTGTGTGTGTGTGTGTGTGTGTGTGTGTGTGTGTGTGTGTGTGTGTGTGTGTGTGTGTGTGTGTGTGTGTGTGTGTGTGTATTACAGGGGTCCCTTCAGCGTGGTGAGGCGCTGCATCAACAGGGACACAGGCCAGCAGTTTGCTGTGAAGATTGTCGATGTGGCCAGTTTCACCTCCAGCCCTGGCCTCAGCACAGAAGGTGAGGAACACCACAGACCTGGTTTGACTGTGGTTTGTTGTCGTGCACTTGGAGCACCAGATGGGTGGGGTTAAAATCAGAATCAGGACAAGAGAGGATAGTTCTCAGGGATGTTGTCAATCACAGAGACTTAATCTTTTAAACAGACTTACATCTTTGAAAAGTCTAACTAACTTGTGAACCGTTTTCTGTGCTGTAATGCAAACCCTACCCATCTTGTTCTCCTTGTGGGTTATAACAAATGTTGGGAATACTTTAATCTGCAAATACTGTTTGGATCAGATATCAACCACCCAGACACACACAGAGTGTATAATGGCATTCTCACACACAAACAAATGAGGCATAATGTCACACATGCTGCGTCCAGATGAATAATATGTTGGAACTGCATTTGGTTGCCTGTTTGTGTGTATGTGTTCGTTAGCTTGTGGTGATGAGTATGTGTGCGATATTGAATCACGGCATCTCTCACCATGTGGTTTTGTGCTTTGTCATGCTAAAGTCTATGAGAGAGAGAGAGAGAGAGAGAGAGAGAGAGAGAGAGAGAGAGAGAGAGAGAGAGAGAGAGAGAGAGAGAGAGAGAGAGAGAGAGAGAGAGAGAGAGAGAGAGAGAGACTAGGTGTGTGTGTGTGTGTGTGTGTGTGTGTGTGTGTGTGTGTGTGTGTGTGTGTGTGTGTGTGTGTGTGTGTGTGTGTGTGTGTGTGTGTGTGTGTGTGTGTGTGTGTGTGTGTGTGTGAGCAGCATGTTGGCGTTCACTATGTGCCATCTGTGATGCCCCAGTTAGAGATTAGCCTGGTAGCCAATAACAGCAAGACAAGGAAATGACCCAAGGGTGGAGAAACAGTAGAAGTGGAGATTTACACCTGTGTTTTAAAAAGAAATTATTTCCAAAGGAATGTGGACCTGGTTTCATTATCCTGAGACTAAATCAGTTCATTTGAAAATACAAACTATTTACCAAATGATTGTATAAGTGAGTTTTTGTTACCTTGGAAAATTTGGAGTCATGTTAGGTCTCCCAAGTCACTTCTAGCAGCATGCTTCACCCTGTGGTCAGCTGCACCAAGCATGGTAAACAATTTGGCTTGCCCACAGTATTTGTGATGAAAAGAATATCCAGAAGGATGAAGTCTTCAAGTCTGCACTGATCCGATACCACGTAATTTCGCCCAGAAAAAAAAATCAACTTTAAAATAATTTCACTCTGATAAAACAGCTGTTTGCTAATGTTAGCTCTGACTGACATTACAGCCCGTTACACTGTGCAGGCAGACCAAACAGGCAATCAATTTTTCTTTAAAAAAAAGGTGCCTGCACAGCTTGCAGCTACTGTTTTTAGAGTGATTTTTTCAGTTAGGAATTATAAAACTAGATAATCAAAGAAAATTCTATGGCATTTATTTTATGTATTTGTTTATGTTTTGCAAAGGGTTTAACTCGAGCCAGGCCATACCAAAATGATAGCCATAATGATACACAGAAGGTTTCCGAAATTTGATACACAGAAGGTTTCCGAAATTATAAGAAACAACCTTTTTGACACCCACATTTCTGACATTTTAAAAAGTCACAAGAGAAGAAATAAGCAAGTGGACACTCATTGTGACAAGGTAGAGAACTGGACTGCAGCCAGATTTGGAGAGTGGTTTCCTGGGACCACATGCCTTAGCTTATTAAGAAATAATCTGCGTCAACATAAATGTGAGTGAAATGGGAAAAGAGACAGAACTGCTACAAGCTGAGGTGTGTGTGTGTGTGTGTGTGTGTGTGTGTGTGTGTGTGTGTGTGTGTGTGTGTGTGTGTGTGTGTGTGTGTGTGTGTGTGTGTGTGTGTGTGTGTGTGTGTGTGTGTGTGTGTGTGTGTGTGTGTGTGTGTAAGGGAGGTGAACGAACAAATGATTAATGGTGAATTAAGAGTTTGGGAGTATTGAACAAAAGCAGAACAAGTAAGTGTCTGGATTTTAATAAAGATGAATATAGAGAGTAAACGAGTAAGTACTCTCCATCAACATTAAAGCTCTATGGGTCTTGATAAATACAAAAGTGCAATTTGCAGTATTATTAGTGAGATGTGTATTGTAAGTTTATGTAATGAACATATTGGAAATGTAATTCATCAGTACCCCAGACAAATTAGCACAAGTGCATGACCAAGCATAAGCTGGTTTTGTCCCACAGCCGTGAGGTGTACATCAGATGCAAAAGGCAAGACCTTTTTCTTCAAAACAATCATGTAACAAACCTTCCACGTAAGAATTGATTTCGAATAAGCCCAGTGAATGGCACAGCTTTCATTCAGACCGTTCCAGGCTTCCCTGGCTCCCTGGCTCCCTGGCTCTGTATGAGTGGTTTCCTCGTTGCCGTGCGGACACTGGGCAGCATTGTTACATTCAAGAATAGATACTCAATGAGACGGGCAGAGGATGAGCGTGAAGAGGAGAGAAGAGAAATAATGAAAGCAAAGGAACAGTAGAATGGGGGCTCTGTAGTGGAAACACAGCGTCATTTCTCTGTGTTGCATAATGATACTGGTCTGTCACGACACAATGAACACACACAGATCAGTAGACTTGCAGATGGGGAGTGGAGTGTGTAAATGAGTTTTTTATGGAGTGAGGAGCTCAACAACAGCATATTATGTCTGTCAGCCTTCCTCAGCAATCTGCGTTAACTCTGTTTTACCACTTGTCTCTCCAGTTGTTGGTCATTCTATTCGGTATTGTCTACTTCCTTTTCTTTAAATGGAGAAAACTGCCTACTCTCTTCAGTGTTGTTTTCTTTAATGAGGCAGTCAAAAGACAAGTCATGTTGTAATTGTATTTGCAGTGTGATCTGGATGATAATGAGAGGGGCTGATGTTGTTCCTTGTCTTTTTGCTAGATACCGGCTTGTTAGCATGCTTGTTTGTCTGCCCAACATGTGAAAGCTTACCTTGTCTGCTCAGTATCTACAAAGAATGGAATCCTTCTGTCTAAAGGAAATGCTCTGTAACTCCCTCTGGTGGTGAAGTTGAGATGTGGCAGGTCTGTTGAGGTGTAAGGGTGGCCAGCTGGGCATGTCCTCTTTGCTTTTCATCTCCTTAACTTGTCACCAAGGGACGTGAAAGGATTTAACAAGGCACCAACCAACCACAAAAGAGCATCGTAGCAGAGTTTTTCTTTCTGAAATGAACATCAGGGAGCTTACTTGCCCTAAGGTCACCTCGTGTTTTCTAAATGGTTTGGTTTACATTTGTTTGGTGCATTCTAATCTTACTGCTTTCCACTTCCTAAATAAAATGAAAATAAAGATAACGTTTAGATTTCTGCTGAGACTGTAATTTGTTATAGGTGTGGTTGTCACTATAACACTATTTTGTGCCGCAGCATCAACTTTATGGAAACTTTTTGAGCTTTAAAAAGTCTTAGAACCTCCCCACCTCATCTGTTCATAGCTCTGCATATTATGTTTGGGAGAAGTAGAAAAAAGCCATAACTATTCCTCTGTGTTTACATTTAGTAGCATAAAATAAAGTAAGTGGTTGGGAAATAACATATATATTCCTACAAGGAGATTCAAACATTCAACACCGGAAATACTGCTCCTACGAAGTACATAAAGTCCTTGAATGAGCCAATAGAGGGAGCTATAAAAGTGCCTATTTGAAAGCTCAGAGAAAGTAAAAAGATAAATCAGTTATATTGTTTCAGTGTGCAGTAGGGAAATCAAGATTGCACAAGCTCTAACTTCTGCCAACCCGCACCTGATTAAAAAAGAGCTGAGCATATCTGATTCCAGTTCTGAAATAAATTAAGTTTGTGAATGTAAATTCACATTAAATGTCAACTTACTTTTGGCTGTTTTTTTTTTTTAACTATGTAATTGTTGGATGATGTGAATCATACCCCCTGTCTAATTTCTCTCCGCCAGATCTGAAGCGAGAGGCCAGTATCTGCCACATGCTGAAACACCCCCACATCGTGGAGCTGCTGGAGACCTATAGCTCTGATGGCATGCTCTATATGGTCTTCGAATTGTAAGTCTGTGCTGCACACTATGTCGACCATTATGCATTATGTAATAGGGATTGACCAATACTTGTTTTTCAAGGCCGATACAGATTATTAGTGGTTAATAAAACCGATAACCGATATTTGGAACAGAAATGCATTTACAGTGAAAATGAAAGTCTTTAAATCAAAATTAAGATTTTGGAATTTTACAAAATCCAACACAAAACCCTTTTTTTATGCTTTAAGCAATTATTTAATAAATCAGAAACTTTCAACATAATACACAGTAAAAGATAGTCAGATAATGTTGTAGGCGGGACATTAAGTGAGACTCGTGGTGAGTGAAACTGAAGCAGAGGGACAGACACAGCTGTAGCGGAGCCAAAGTAGCGCACTTTTTATTTAATTAACTTTATCGGTTATCCAGCAAATAAAACGCCGCTACAGATAATCTGCAAACTGCCAAAAAAAACGGGCTGATAATCGCTCTACCCCTATTATGTAACCAGATGTGAATTTTACATTTACATGATATATATCTTTTATTTGTTCTTAACCAGGGCAGGAAGAATCTTGTTTTCCTTCACCACAGCTGCTAAACAGCCCCACATACCAGACACTGTTTCTGTTCAGCTTCTATATATATTTATTTTTTTCAAGAGGGAACGCAATATAGATGTGTGATTATCTGCTTAAATAGACAAAGCAGACAAAGAGCCACATACTAAATTTACCAGCAGTTGGCTGTGCTTGGCATGTTGGATATCTGAACATCTATGCCTGGGCAAAATATCAAGTATTAAAGGTGCTGTAGGTAGGATTGTGAAGATCCAGGACTTAGCCAAACAATTTGAACATCAACAACTTCTCAGGCCCTCCCCCCTTTCTGCTAAAGCCCAAAACGTTCTCCTAAGCCCCTCCCCCCACAAGGGAGAATTAATGCGTGTGCATGAGCAGTGATTGACACTGGCCATGATTGGTGCATTTGAACAGGGAGCTGTGGATTTTTGCAAATCACACTAAGGCCTGTAGGTGGTGCCAGAGGAGCCAGATTCTTTTTTTTTTTTTTTTTTTAATGACCTGCTTCATGTAGTTCTACTGGAACATAGGGTCAGTTTCAGCAAATATGACAATAAGTTAGTTTTATAAGTCTTACCTACTGCACCTTTTAATGGTATAGTTGCATATGTTTTGTTAAAGAAGAATAAATAAAGAGATGATTATCATATATACTTCCAAAAAGATAAGAAATATGAATACTGTTATTTATTCCCATGTTACCAGCTCCAAAGTATCTATAATAGTTATTTTATTATTCTGAGGTTGATTTAAACTTTGTCTTTACATTATAAATTGTAATTGCTGATAGACATTTGTATGGCAACAAATTCATCCCCTGGCCTTTGTTGTAGATATAATTTTCTTAATCAACTCGCCTGATTCATTTGTTTCCTTTGTGTTGATTTTAAGTTGTGAATCTGTATCCTATATCCTCCTGAAAGATTCCCTGGGGATTGTTACTGGCTGAAAAGTGCTAGAATGAAAATGTAGTGCCTCTGTGACAGGTCATAAAATGGCTCCCTGATGGATGTAGATTTATGCACTCTGGTTTATACACTATATTCTGAGAGATGCTAGTTAATATGCTCTTTAGTAAACTGTTATCTATAATAACCTACACCTAATTTTGACATCCTCTTTCTCTCACTCTTCTCAGTATGGATGGAGCAGACCTGTGTTTTGAAATTGTGAAGAGAGCTGATGCTGGGTTTGTGTACAGTGAAGCAGTGGCCAGGTAGGACAAACAGTCTGGGAGCTGTTGGTAGAACATTTTAAATATTAATAAAGCCTGAAATAAACAACAATTTGTGGATGCCCTAAATTATCTCCCTCCTGTCTGTTTCTCCTTTCTGTGCATCCAGCCACTACATGAGGCAGATTTTGGAGGCACTTCGGTACTGCCACGACAACAATGTGATTCATCGCGATGTAAAGGTGAGTCTGTGTGTCCCAGACTAAGTCACTGAAACCACCAAACATCTCTCTCTAAACTGACACCAGTTAACTGAGATGTTAAACCTTTTCATAACGAGAATAATAATTATGCTTTATACCACTGAGAAGATCATTATCTTGACGGTCTGTGGGGAGATAAAGGTCAAAAGCATGACACTTTTTTACCAGAAACACCCTAACACATCATACAACATCCACTCTTTACACAAACTTCTAGTTAAGTGGCTTTTAGAACAAATACATTTCATTCTAACCACCTGAGAGCCCCTCTAGTTGCAAACCAGTGTGTCATGCTGGGTTGTATCGCATGTCAAGTCCTTTTAAGAGTTCTTATAGTCAGATTAGCATCAACCAGTGATTCCAACAGGATTAGCCATCTAACACAGGCGACAAACACTACCAGACCAGATGGAGCAGTGCTAAACCAGGCCCTTGATCCTCACACTATAACTGACAACAAGGTCCCCAAAAAGATCAACACAGCCTTGTTTTCAGTGTAAAAGCAATAGCTTTTTGTTACACATCTGGGTTGTACAATTCAGAAAGACACTAGTAAGTTTTCAGACCAAGTGAAATGGATCGAACAACTGCAATTGACTAAACTCAGCACTCATTGTTTTGTTCAATGTATGTGATATTTAGGCTGTGCCTCTGTCTGAGTGTAAATTTATTTTTAAACCTGTCCATATATCTCTTTTTTTCAACACAGACAATATAACATTAATACTACAAATGTATTTTTTAACAAGAGGGCAAAATGTGTTTGTTCTAACATTATTCACCAGATACACTTAATCCATTATTACCAATAATCACATTTACTTCATTCTGTGAAGGGATATACCCATACAGCATGTATTCCTAGAAAAGCTGCTGTCACAGTGGTCAATGAAGTGCTTCTCCTCAGACGTTACTGTCTTTCACTCAGGCATTTAAACAATGAACAACTAGAATTTAAGCAGTGATTCCCACAGCATCACACATGTTCAGAAGCCATACACAGTAAGAATAGCTCAGTAGGTAAACATTTTTTGTTCTTTTTTAACAGAAGAAGTGTAGAAATGCTTTGCTCAGTTTTACAGAGAATTAGCCAATGAGTCCGGCTTACTTTGATAATGTCAGATATTTATTTTTCAGTGTTCATGGTTACATTATTTGCAATCAGACAAACTTATGATCACTGTTGGCCAGTAGTTGGAAGCGTGGTCAGGCCAGGGCGACAAAGGTTGGAGTTGATGACACAGATACTTGTTCTGGGGGTGACTGAGGGCGTGTTAAGTTCACGGTTAGGAAAAGCCATAGGTACAGATGGTCGTCTGAACTCCATTGAGCTGTTTGATGTTGCTTCATTTAGGAAGAGAAGCCGGTTGCCAAGTCTATGTCCAAGTGCTTGGAGGGCGGTTTTACGCACTGAGCCAGATAACAGAAAGTACATGACAGGATCCAAACAGCTATTGAAGGCAGAGAACAATAGCATCACCTCATTGGTATGGTCTATCAGTTTCAAGTAGTCACAAGATACTGTTTCCCTGAGCTGGGAGATGATGTAAAAGGGGCGAAAGGCATGGTAGGGCCCGAAGCAGACGGTGAACAGAAAGAGGACAAAGAAAGACTTCTTGGCAGTTCGTTCATATCGCTGTGCGTTGGGAAGGTCCGGCTTGTCCCGCGACACCCTCAGCAACTGGGAAGCAATTTTTGCATAGGAGACCACCAGCATGATGAAGACAAGCCAGAACAAAAACACCAGCACCCCGTTGAAGTAGGCTTTCCCTTTGGCTTGTACACGCTTCTTGTATTGGAAGCATTTCTCCTTGTCCTCGCCCTCTTTGTCCTCTGCTGTGGCGATCATTGACACCAGCGGCACCAGTGACAGACCCCACAGAGCTCCGCACGCCACCCAGCTCCACGACCAGCTGCGCCCACACAGCGTCATCCTCATGCATCTCCGCGCTCTGCCTTTCCCCTTTAACCTCAAGTATCTGTCCAAGCTGATAAGCCCCAGTAACGTAATACTGATGTACATGTTCATATAAAACAGATTCCCGACCACCTTGCAGGCTACAGATCCCAGTACCCACTTGTTGCCATTAACATGGTAGAAAACCCTGAATGGCAGACACGCCAGGAGGACCAGATCAGCCACAGCACAGTTGATGAGGAACACCCGCACAGAGTTGCGGCTTGAATGTAGGAAAAGGAAGACCCACAGTGCGAAGAGGTTACCCACGAGCCCAAAGATGAAGAACAGGGAGTATATGACCGCCAGCGGCAGACGGAGGGTGGTGTCATCAAACGAACACACAGTTTGGTTTGGGGGAGAGGTGGTAGCGAAGAAGGATGACATCGAAACAGGGAGGGATAAAGTAGAGAGAGTATGAGAGGAGTTAGACGATGCAGAGGCTGAAAGAGTGAAGGGAAATGAAGAGGCAGAAGAGAAGGTGGTCATTGTGTCTGAGGAGTGACAACTTCAGGGTTGTTGATCATTTGGCTCTGAAAAAGAAAAAAAAACACAATTGTCAGTCTGTTGTTTGTCACTGAACAAATACAGAAACAGACCGCTAAAGTTAAAGGCAAGAAAACGTTGAGTGCACTCACTGTGAAACTGCAGTTACGTATTTTATGAGTAATACACAGACAGGTGAGTAATATGTGGGTTGTAGTTTTATATGTCACAGATAATACTCAGTGCGAAATGAAAATTATAGTAATTAATGTAATACCATGAAAAACCACAATACAAAAGAGGAGCTCAAGAAGCGAGGAAATGAATGTGCTCGAAAACGTACAAATGTCCCTCTGAACAACTGTTTTCTGTAGGTCATAGACTCTAGAGTTTTTTTACGGGTGGGAGCTGGAGTCATGACTAATTGCAAGTTTCATGCCTATTTAACCCATAAATTCCAGTACTGTGGTATTACAATAAAGCTGAGGAGTGTGAGTGTAGCTGCACATGCATGCACGCACACTTATACACGGACAATAACACAAAGTCACTATGACTGTTGCACACAGGTGTTTGGATTAAGGCAGAACACTCACCATCGATATTCCTTCGGTAGAGATTTCAGCACAGCTGCAGTTTAAATGTGGGGTAAAGTGCAGAGAGATGTGGGAGCACAGCAATCCAGTGTGTTTTTTTTCCTTCATCAAACTGTAATTTGTTTAAAAACTTGAGTTACATATATGATAAGACGATATACAATGCCAGTCCTTGTCCTTAACACTTTTCTTTTGCGATCTTCACCTTTTTCTTCAGTTTTTGATCCTGCAGACTCTTTTTGCACATCCTTTTGACAGTGTCTGCTCCTCCCCGTCTCAGCTCTCTGTTCTCAGCTTGCCTTTTTCTGTCTTAGTCGTCCTCTCTTTCTTAATTGAAAAGCCTTTCTTACCCTCTCCACTCTTGCTCTAACAGATATGACTGTTTAGTCTGCTGTTCTCTTGTCTCTGCCTCTTGTTTTATCTCCCTCTCACTGAGTCTTTCTAGTCTAGAACCGCCTCTGTCAATACCCTTTTCCCCCCTCTGTTTCCTCAGAAGTGCAAAGACAGGAAGGAGGCCCACCGCACTCTCACCCTGTTCACCATGCACCATGTAGCTCTTCTCAATACTGTCCTGCACCATCTCATTCATTTCAAAATTATACTTGATTTATAAACAGAATTTATTTCTATAGGGAAATTGGTACAGATCCGGGACATTAATCTTGTCTGGGGTGCATGTAATATATGTGTGATATTTTCCCCCCTTAACTAAGTATTAAACAGTCCCAAAATCTTGTTTTTCAGCACACCCAGTGGTCTTCATATGATTTAAGTCTTGTCCAGAGAGGCACTTTGAATTTTAAACAGTCTCTGAGGTTTTGCCTGCAAAAAGCTGAGCCTCCTTTTTATGGAGCTTCATCGGCTCAGTTTGAGTTCTGTGTGACAATGGAGGACATTTTTTTGCTTAACTGATCCATTCTGTGAAGGAATAAGAGAAAAGCCATTGGGAGATAAAGGCCCGGCAAGCTCATCACAAGGGGAAGTGGTAATGTCGGCTGACAGTTGCACTAAGCTTTCTGTCTTGGCGAATCATTTAAGTATTTGCTGTCTAAATGTCTGTTCAAATAATCTGATATTATATTAACTTTAATATCAAGTGCTGGAGAATGATGCTCACATGGATATCCCACCTGTTGTAATTTAGCAGTAGCTAATGCTATCCTGTAAAATTGATTACTTACGATGGAGAATGGCAAGCTTTTTTATTACCTGCCTCCCTTTGCAATATTAATTTTATACAAATAGGGATCCAGTGTACATTGTTGCATACATAATGCATTGCAAGTACCTACTGAAACAGAAAATGGATGACAGGGACATACATTGTCATAAAGGTCAGGACATGTAGGTCTCCTACATATCTGCTGCTTGTCTTCCAACATTTCTCTCACTTTTCTCTCTCTGTCAATTTCTCTTGTTTCAAGGTTCTGACCTATATTTCTTTCCATCCTGCCCATTTTTGTTTTGAAATTGATCAACCAATCACGTTTTACAGCACTGCCACTAATGCAAGGGATTGTAATTTGCTGAACAAAAACAATTCTCTTCTACTGTATGTTGTATATAGTCACAATCATATGTTATTGTCAAATATGAATTAAATGAACATAATTCCTAATCTAGAATGCAACATAACACCTTGCTTTCTGTCACATCTTTCTGACCTTAAACATTCATGCATCTCACTTAATGCTTATGATTCCTTATGTAAGGCATCCTGGGGCAAGAAGAGTTCTGTCTGTTTCAGCATTATAATTAAATTGTGGTTTTAGCTGCGCAAGTTGTCTTGTCATTGTGAAACCGAGGTTCACTAACCAGCAATTGAACATATGCACAGCACTTTTGCACAGAAAAAGCAATGCTCTGCACAGTTACTGTAAACTGCAGAGTGTCTTTTCTTTCTGTCAGTATATACAATAAGTCTCTAATATGTGTTAGTTGGTAGATGTTGTGCAGTGCCTCTTATAGTTTAATGAGTGAATATAAATGTAGTCCCTCATTTTACCTGTTGAAATATGTGAGTCATAAATCTATTGTTTAACTTTTTCATTTGCTGTTTTTCCTCTGTAGCCTCACTGTGTGCTGTTGGCCTCAAAGGAGAACTCTGCTCCTGTCAAGCTGGGAGGTTTTGGAGTGGCAATACAGCTGGGAGAGTCTGGTTTAGTAGCTGGAGGTACTGTAGGACAGTTTGTCCTTTTTTCCCTTTTATACCTCAAAAGACTGAGGAAACACTCATACATGCCTTTCCACTTTACATGTGCATACACAAATGCTAAAATGAATAGACAATTAGTCAAAGGTCTAGGGTGTTCCTGCTTTTCTCAGGCCTTTGTAGCTCTGTGCAGTTCTCTCTGTTGCATGTCATTGTTACTTGTATATGTTTGAGAACTTTTGATTGGCAGACATGGAGGCATATTTCACTATTTTCTTAAATTTTTATAAACTAAACACTGAACAAATAATTCCCAAATAATGTGTTAATTGCCGCCCCACATATATCTTGTGTATCTTTATACCTTTGTAACAGCAATCATCTCTTCAGACTTCCTCTTGTTTCATCAACACTTAAAACTCATAGTCGCGAATCGATTTTGAAATTGTCTCGTCTCTTCAGGTCGAGTCGGTACTCCCCACTTCATGGCCCCAGAGGTAGTGAAGAGAGAGCCATATGGCAAACCGGTGGATGTGTGGGGATGTGGAGTCATCCTCTTCATCCTCCTCTCTGGCTGCCTTCCTTTCTACGGCACCAAGGAGCGTTTGTTTGAGGCTATCATAAAGGGGAAATACAAGGTAGGAGCTAAATGACTGAATATGTGCTGTGCCCTTTAGCTGCAGCTAAGCATAACCCTAAGCTCCTCTTTGTCACTGTGCTGCAATGTGCGTCAAGGTTCAGCACCTGGGTTACAGAGAACTGAACTTCAGAACCACCAGAGTGTGGTATACAGTGTTAATTTTTATTTATTTTTTTAATTCATTTATATTTATTCTTCTGAATGACAAATCATAGCATCTCTCAGTCTTTGCCTTCAGTAATGGATCTTTGTGGCCAAAGTTGGTGTAAAAAAAATGTATTACCTTACCAACCAGACATGATTTTATACATATACCTTATTATCTAATGACTGTTCTGAGCTATTTTTACAATCACCACATCATATATATTCCTCATTGAGTGTATCAAATAGGGAATTGTTATATTATTCTCCCTTTAACAAAAGCCATGGAGAGGTGATGAATAATAAGACCAGCCTGTTAAGTTCTCTGTTTTCAACTGAGAGTATGAATTTCCTGCTTGGTGCACTAATCTTTGGCAGACAACACTGTGGTATCTTCCATCATGCTGCTGCTAAACACCTGCTGAATTCACAGATTTTATTTTGATAAATATGTGAGCTCTATGCACACTGTAACTTTGTTTTAGAATAACAATATAGACAGTGATTTTCTTAACGGATTGATAAATATAGATGATAAAAAAGTATCTTGATTCACAGAGCATTCACACATATCTGTTTCTTTTTCCCTTGCAGCCTTCATCATCACCAACCTGGTGACAGTGATCTTGGTTGCCAATGTTCTACATGTGTCTGAATTTGTCCTCCTGTTTGTGTATGTGTTTGGGTGTGTGTGATTGTCCAGATGAACCCCCGCCAGTGGGCCCACATTTCGGAGAGCGCCAAGGACCTGGTGAGACGCATGCTGATGCTGGACCCGGCTGAGAGAATCACTGTCTACGAGGCCCTGAACCACCCCTGGCTCAAGGCAAGATCACACACAACTTTTGTGGTCATGTATAGCATTTAAAAGGCAACAGACATTCCGTGTGATGTCGATATTTGGTGTTTGAACTTTGACAAGTCCCATTTAAACCACTGGTGTCTTACTTATGCTGACTCAAAAACACTTCCTTCTGCTTGTAACCACAGCTCTGCTTTCACATCCGTTATGTGACTGCTCTAACATGTGTCTGTGTGTCCTTATGTCCCCCATCACTGTGTGTATGGTTTCTAGTGTTCTTATATGGATATATGCGTTTGTGTGTTTGATGTGTGTAGGAGAGGGACAGGTATGCCTACAAGATCCACCTGCCTGAAACCGTGGAACAGCTGAGGAAGTTCAATGCCAGGAGGAAGCTGAAGGTCAGCACCGTGTTGATGTTAAACTCTAACTAAAGATCTACAGATTTAACGCTAATAAATCCACAATAAGTGAAAGTGTCACCTCCCCCACAGTGTGCATCTGCTTCTTCTTAATTTATTGTCAAGTGTTTTTACAAGATTCTCAACAGGACTGACCTCTTAAGGCCTTGTATTCAAACACACAAAAAGCATGTACATACACCCCACAACATGGACCCTGTTGAGGCTTAATGTAATAGCTGTGGCTTCTCCACTCCGTGTCTCAGGGTGCAGTGCTGGCTGCTGTTTCCAGCCACAAGTTTAATTCCTACTATGGTGACCCCCCAGAGGAACTACATGACTTCTCTGATGACCCCACCTCTTCAGGTAAATCACACAACAGAACATTATCCTGGTTTAGGGAGATCTGGTCTTTCAAATGTATTTGCAATGGAGATATTTAATTACTAGTTTGTGCAGGTAGGATAAGCAACCTAAAGTTAGTTAAATCACAAACTGAATTGTTAGATAATTTAACAGTAGGTACAATAAATATTGTCGTTTAGATTAAAATGGTGTTCTGGTAATGAAGGTGTTCAATAATGTACAAATAATAGTTAGTTCTCCCGGCATATGAATATAATGATGTTTCATATAAGGTAAAAGATGAAACATGCATTTGCCCCAAAGAACACGTTCACTTTCTAGCCCAGTTTCTATTCTTGTAGTTTCTATTTTCATGTGTTAATGTGATCTCCAGCTGTCAGCGGCAGATTTTGCCCAACAGCCTTACTTCCCTGTTTCAGCCACAGACTTTCACTTCCTTTCCTACGAAGACTGCAGGCTGTACCTGCCAGTAGTTATCAGCATACAGAAACCACCTGTGTTGCTGTTGTAAACTGTAGAAGGTTAGCAGTGTGTCATATCATCACCAAATGAGTCGGTGCAATGAGCTAAGCTCTTCACACTTTCTGCCCAGGTTTATATGTAGACACTGCAGCCAGATATACTAATACCACTACATGTGTTTTTTCTGCTGAGGCTGGCAGTCTGTTGCAGTCATGCTTCCTGGTGACTGGGTTTATTTTTGAGCCAGACATGTTGCCAGTCATAGACTTGTGCAGTATAGTAGATGCTTGCAACAGCTGAGCAGATAATTCATAGACTTGGCTGCTTTTTGCTGACTTTCTCACTCTTTATTCATGCTCGTTTCTCTATTTCCCCTCTGCCTCCTTTTATTACCTACCTGCCCTTATGCCACCTCCTAACACTGCCTGCTCGCTGACTCTTTTGTCTGCCTTTTTCTCTTTCTTTTCTCTCTCACTGTGAGGTGTTAAACCTCATCTATAGTTTCAGTAAACCTATTCTAATCTCAGCTTCTCTTTCTTTGGTGTTGTTTTTCTTCTGCTGTGTTGTCTCTAGGACTGCTAGCTGCTGAAAGTACGTATCCCTTTCCCACCCATAAAATCTTGATGTGTGATATTATCATGACATCATTGCTCGCTTTTTAGTTACATTTTCTTCTTAGTGTTAAATGACATGGGTCCTTATC
Source organism: Perca fluviatilis (assembly GCF_010015445.1). Lineage (NCBI taxonomy): Eukaryota > Metazoa > Chordata > Actinopteri > Perciformes > Percidae > Perca > Perca fluviatilis. Next base: position 8,653,181 of record NC_053135.1, on the reverse strand, counting down.
CTCCAAAATGGCTTCCGCTGTGTCTCCCTCTGTCCTCTCCTGTCCATTTAACAAAACCCATATCATGATGAGTGTGTTTTTAAACTTGACCTGTAAAGATGATCTTCTGTTTACATCCATCTTCATTATTCCAATTGCAGGAAGCTCTGTAAAGATCAGATTAATAACCTAGTGTTATTGTTACCCTGTGAGACGCACAAAACCAAAAACAAAGGTTGAGAGGATAACCTGCTTAAATGTCCTGACTAATTGGATTTTCTATAATAATCAGGTTTCTGCTAAAGCTTTCAGGTGTTAGTTCAAAAACTGTACATCCTAAAGATGAATGTTAATGATTAATTGATGATTGAACAGTAAGACCTCTGCAGTCTGTTGTCAGTGCAGCACATTTAGCAACTAATCGACATTTGTAGGCTGCAGCTTATTTTGTCACGGTTAGGCTTTAAGGGCTTGAATGTTTAGGCTCCCAGAAAAGTAAATTGTCCAGGATTATTGTTAAATCTTAGTCATATTTGGGCATTTGTTGAATAATTACCATAGAGTGGGAGTAGGGGCAGTCATTTTAAGTACAATATTATTTTGTTTAATTAATTTCTGCGAGGAACAGAATGCAATTTGTATTTCATAAGCTTCTAGTGATTAACCAATTATTGAGCTGTACATGGCTGAAAATCAATTACGGCAATGGTTTAAAATTTGTTTCCCTAATTGGAGTAGTATGATGCATGTAAACATACCTATAACAAGGTTTTCCCAAAGTTATTAACAGTTTAAATGCTGCTTACAGTAAATTATGTTTTCTTCTCTGCCGTTTCTCGTACATGCCTCACAGTAAAGCCCATTATTAGCCCAGCAATATTACATGTTTGTAAATGGAATTAGTTGATCCATATTCATCTTTAATCTGTTATTCCAGGGTTTCTTTCTAGAGTTTTTTTAGTTAACCGAACACATACGTGCCAGTAAGGCAGTGCTTGTTATCCTGTTCAATAATATGTTAAAATCAGTACTTTCAAGGATGGAGTAATCCATAGTCTCTAAATTGAACATGAGATATTTATTAATTGATTTGTAAGAAATGGAGGTCTTTACCTGGTGGTGTAATATCACATCACCCACCGCTAATCAATTCTGTGGTAATTTAAGGATCAGCTTTTGGGTTCAAATGTATCCGAGAATCACAGTTCATCTCTGAATAACTTTTAAAGTAAACCTTCTCTCAGGAGAGAAAGAGGAATTCTGACCACACTGCACTTGTCTACCCTCTAAACATGTCACTTCCTCTTCTCTCTTTAACACCAAGGAGTGTGTTTACTATGTAGGCTACACATATTTTTTAAGACTTTTTGAATTGGATGTTTTATTACAAACGGTAAATGTTTGATGTTTGTGGCTTTAAAGAAATGATATATCAGATTTGAATCCTTTCTTTCCATTTTCTTTTTCTGCATTTAAATTTTTTCATATTTATATTCTGCATTTTTCTTGGGCATACTGCTCCTAACCCATCATCCACACTGTGACTTTTTGAAGTGACTTTCCTCTGATGTTGTATTGATGCCATATACCGCTGTTTCTCTGGTTTTGCTGCATGTGTGGGCGATGCAGCAGGTACTTGGGGTTAAATAGTTCTGAGTGTTTGTGTGTGTTTTATGTGTTTTCAGTTGTGACACCTATTGCTTGTCTTTTGTGTTATTTTTGGTATTTCTCGTTGTTTTGCCTGTTTGTGGATGAGTTACTTGTAGTGTGTTTGTGGATGAGTGTGTCTGTCATGTTCCGTGTTTGCATTTTGTGTAGTATTGAATGTTTGCAGGGACTGCTTGGTGTACTTGGGAGTGTATATGTTCTGTGTGCATGTGATTCAGTCTATAATTGAGTGTATAATATCTGTGTGTGTGTGTGTGTGTGTACAGGGGCAGTATCACAGGTTTTGGACAGTCTAGAGGAGATTCACGCATTGACGGACTGCAGTGAGAAAGACATGGACTTCCTCCACAGTGTCTTCCAGGATCAGCACCTCCACACCCTGTTAGATGTGAGTAAACCACAATATCTTCATCTGTAATACCAGAAGTGCCCAGTAGGTGTCATTACAAGTCAAGAGTCAGCTACACACGGTATTTGTCCAATATGTATGTTCTATTTACTATTCTGTACACTTAGCATCTTGTAATTGAATGAGGCAAAATTGTCAAATTGTTCTTACATGTTAGTTATTGTCATTTCAGCTTTATGACAAAATCAACACCAGGTCGTCCCCTCAGATCAGAAACCCTCCAAGTGATGGAGTGCAGAGAGCCAAAGAGGTGAGGAACTCGCTGCTCATGTTCACTAAATAAAGGGACAATTTAAAATGAGAACTCACATTTACAAACTGGGATCTCCTTCATGTGCCTTTTAAACCACTAATCTGATTTGTAATGATCTAACAATGTTAATTTTGTGATAGAGGCTTTTCTAGTATTTAAAAATAACTGGTCAAGTCCTAAACAGTGAGTGATGCTCTCTCAAAAAGCTTTCTAGACGAAGCAAGTAAATAATGAAAATACAATGAAGAGAATCAGATACTGTGCTGTAATATATTAATTTTTATCAATCATATTGATTATTGACATTCTTAATGTTCACACCTCTTTCTCTTTGTCTTTATTTTCTTCACCAGGTACTGGAAACACTCTCCTGTTACCCAGAGAACATGGAGGCCAAGGAGCTCAGGAGGATCCTCACACAGCCACACTTCATGGTGGGATGTTACATAAACACTCACAACGCGACATACATATTCTTATTGTTTTGACGGGTTCCGATTTTTTGGCCTGTGCATGTAGAGCAAACTTATTGGTGTGTGAGATTACAAGCTACTGTGTCAGAAGAACGGTTCTTTTGTCAATCCAGATAACTCCCTCGACCACAAAGCTGCTTAGCACCTGAGCTTGGCGAGGGATAGACACATGGAGAGGAAAAAGAACAGAGACAGAATCAGTGGAGCGGCAGGAAGAGCTGAAGGGCGTCAGTGTGGCTATACAGTCACTTCTGCTTGTGATGTTTGTCAGATAGGTCTAGTGGCTGAAACAGACCTGAGACAAGAAGAACAATTTGGGATGATATTATTGAAGGACATGGAGAGTGAAAACTGAGACCGAAGAAATCAGTGGTGGATTTCATCTAAAGGTAGAATATTGTTACCTCCGGCTCGGTTTGTCAGTAGGATTACAGAAAAACTACTGGCCGAATTTCATGAAACCTGGTGGAAGTGTGTAGAATAGGTCAAGGGAGAACTTATCAAATTTTGGAGCGGATCCAAATCACAGGGCAGATAAACAAATTATTTTTCACTTTTGTTAACATTTACGAGGTAGGGCGTTTTTGCTGCATACAAGTGGTGTCGGAAAAATCTGAACAATGTGTTCCCGATCATATGTCATGGCTCACCTGATTTATTTCCTTGCTCTACATTGCCAAGCAAACACTGGGAATGGTTATTCGACGTGTTGTTTAATGCTGAGCATTTCCACTAACGACTTAAAGCTCATAAACACACCAAAGTCGAAAGACTTCCCAATTCAGAGAAATGGGACCATCCAAGGAGCATCTCAATGTACCATTGGCCTTTGCAGAGGTCTGCACTCTCTGAGTGCCATTCTAGAGTAGTTGTTGTCTGCAATTGCTATACTAGAAGAAGTGTAGCTTAAGTGTTATTACAACAGTAAATAGCGAATTCATAGTGTCAGCGAGAGGATGACTTGACTTTTACTGTAATTTTGTTTTGGGGTCTGAAGACTGCTGGAAACGGAATTGCCCTTTTTGCCGTTTATGTAGCCTAGTTAGAACCACAAGAGGCTGATTGTTGTATTTTAGATTCCGTCTCTCTGACCTGACCAGCTGGGTTTTTCATGCTGCCACAGACATTTAACAGTGCTGATAGCTGAATGGGTGTGAAGGGCTTCAGCATGGTAGCACATGGGAAGAAGCATGCCTCACTTACCAATTATCTCACTTTAAACTTTTTCCTGACTTCACTTATGAGGAAATGGTCCAAGGAAATGCTTTGTTCCTGTTAATTATCAATTTAGTATGCAGTCATTGGTATTCAATGTCAAACACTTGTTAGAATCCATTGTTGATGCCTTTTTTTAAAACGTGTTCTTGTCAGCCACACTAATGTCCACCATAAGTCAAAAGCCTTTAATGCCAGCTGTTTCAGCTCTCCATGTCTGTCATGCATCATCAGTGAACATGTTGTCGCACTGATAAGCAGATGTGATCATTTGGCAAACGCAGCCAGTAGATGTTTTTGTAAAAACACACTATGTGTCAGTAACATGATTAGTGCCCAATGAGGATTAGTGTAATTCACACTCTTTCCGACATTGGAGCTATCCACTCACATACACACAATGATACAGTGTGCACAACCACATGTACCTTCCTCTTGACTGGGATTTGGATTAGTTATTCTAACAGGAGTGTTTTCTTCTCCAGTTTTTTCTTCCAACTTGGGATTCCAGTCACAAGTCTTTCCTCAACATTGCAATGTCATTGGGCTACATTCCCACTGGGTTCACCTATAGAAAAAAAACATGGATACTGTGTAGTTGCATCAGTGAGTCTTGACATTCATGAATGTCTGTACACTCCAGGCTCTGCTGCAGACCCACGATGTGGTGGCCCACGAGGTCTACAGCGACGATGCGCTGAGGGTGACCCCCCCACCCACTTCTCCTTACCTGAACGGAGACTCCCCAGACAGCACCAACGGAGACATGGACCTGGAGAACGTCACCAGGGTTCGCCTGGTCCAGTTTCAGAAGAACACCGATGAGCCCATGGTACGTAAAACAAGAGACGCACATACTGCAGATTGCACTACATTTCACATATGGATAAATTGACAGGCTCACTTTGTCTTTTCATCGAACCAGTTCACTTCTGGAAACATGTCCATTAAGTGTATGTACAACTGATCCAAAAAAATGCTAAGAAATCTAGTTGTAAACCCATTTTTATCGAACAGTGAGTAATCAGTTGGTCCCTTGGTGACCAAGTTAACACTTACCTTGAAACTACACTACAAACCTCAGTAACTAAATAAATAAATACAAAAGATGAATATATCACTATATATTCACAATATTCACAAATTGATTTTCTGTCTAGTCACCTGCTAGGGTGAGCCAATTGGTTTATTGTGACAACACATCTTGAGTTATTGCGTTACCATAAGTGGGCATTCAGCAAAAACGCAGGTCTTTCCATTCATTTTGAATGGGGTTAGTGCGTTTAGGCTGCGGCGGGGTTTGCCGCAGGGGTGACACGCAAAAAAAACACAGCGGGCCTGTGGCAAAAAGTTGAGACCGACTCAAGTTTTGGAGAATTGCAACCCCACGTCACGCTGCAGTAGCCAATTATTTAACCAGCGATCAGACTTGTCAGTGTTTTGAGGCGGTGTGAGAGTCCCATACATTAAACAGGAAACACCACTGCCCGTTCTCTATACATCCATGAAGCTGCCACAAGAACATTTTAAAACACAAGCACTAAACTCCCCAGGAGTTTGTGTAACAGCTGAATCTTTCCTGAAACAAGAAAGCACAGTTGATTTGTCTCGCTCATTTCTTTTCTTTCGATTTCTCCGTAAAATCAAGCTGCCTTCAAGTGCGGTCGGAAACTTCAAGATCTTTAAACGATCTAAAGAAAAACAGTAGTTGTGAAATATATAGTGTTACGATAATTATTTATCAAGAGATGGACGGAAACACTGAAATTGTCACAAAGTTAGTTTACTTGCAAGTAGAGTCAATTTGCAGCACTTACAGCAAAGCACAGAAAAATGATTAACGAAAAGCCCTCTAGTACAGAGTCGATGTCAATGTAAATCATAATTTTTCTAACATATAGTCTAGTTGTGCTACATTGGGGGGTTAACGAACACTACAGTACGTCACACAAATGGGCTGCGCACAACCCTGTGACAAATCGCCTTTTTTGGTCTGAACGTAGCTTGCTCATGCATTAGGGTGTAGTTGAATTTAAGGCTCAGCATGGTAAAGTGTGCTGTTCTGGGACTATACTTTACATACTGTATGTAGCAGAAGGTATTGTCACTCTCTGTGGTTATGAGCTGTTATCAGTTATCCCCCTCTGTCTGTCTCTTCTAGGGCATTACTCTCAAAATGAACGAACTCAACCACTGTATTGTAGCCCGAATCATGCACGGTGGAATGATTCATCGACAAGGTATGTATCCATATAAATATACGTCCAACCTTACACCACATATGCATATTTAATAGGCACATTAAGCCATTTGTTTGGTTAATCTGATGAGATTTTCTCTCAAAATAAAACTAATCACAAAGATCATAAAGTAGGTGGGAATATAACGGTAACTCTTATTGGACTAACTTCTGGTAATTTAAAATAACAATAAAATGTAACTCTTCCATACATTAGTTGGGCTCCCCTGGAGCCATCTCAATAACCCCCGGGGGTTTTCCTGGCCTCTGCTTTGTGAAGCGATGATGTTTCAACACCCAAGAGCCTCATTTGTAGCCTTTATTAATTCATGATTTCTCTGCTTCAGGGACTCTGCATGTAGGAGATGAGATCCGAGAGATTAATGGCATCAGCGTTGCCAATCAGACGGTAGAACAGCTCCAAAAGATGCTGGTAAGGCACGCGGAGCAGCTCTCCTCCTCATTTTCCACATTTAGACTGTGTGTCAGTATTCTTAGCATCTATTATTGTTTAGGCATGTGTTATAGGATGTAACATATTTGAAGCGATGGTGTTATGTGGACTGATATAGTAACAGTGTTACTTAACAGTATAATTTTAATAAGGTGAGACATCTTGCTATGTCTAAAATGGCAATACATGGTAGCAAATATAAATTTGGAGTATATAAAAGTCAGCAGGTGTGGTACTGTGCAGACAGGGCTTTCAAACCATTAGTTTCTTTATGATCTTGTTATTATTGTTTGTTTGTATGGTTTCCCTTAAAAATTCATTCAGTATGTAACATGCATATTCCTTGTCCGCACAGAGGGAGATGCGGGGAAGCATCACCTTTAAGATTGTGCCCAGTTACCGGTCCCAGTCCATGTCTTGTGAGGTACGGAATCACACACTTGCATACATTTTTGCATATTCAATGGGGGAAAGAAATATTCATCTAGTGTTTTCTGTTGCAGAAAGAGTCACCAGATGTATCCCGACAGTCACCTGCAAATGGTCACGCTAGTGTCACCAGCTCCATCTTGGTATGTTTTGGCTTCTTCTTTTCACCCTCACACACTTTCACAGAAATAACAGCAGGCTAGTAAAAAGAAAAAAATTAGGTAAGCTAGTGCGTTAGGGGGTTAAGGTTCATACTGTACCATAAAATCACTACATCTTGGATTTAAATCTGGACTAGGATCAGTGTCAGATGTTGTTTCCTACTAACTGGTAACTATCGAAATCAAATCAATATCCAAAGCATACAATGTCATTACACAACCATCTTTTAACGGTATTTGCCCTAGTTAGTGTGTAATCAAATAGTACTTACACAAAAACGTCTGTCATCCCAACTAGGACCTGCCAGCGACGATCCAGCCCAAAGGCCGTCAGGTGACGTTTCCTTACTCTTTAAACCACGACTGCTCTCATTTCATTCAATTGTGTGCTTCTCCCTTTGCTTTAAAATACGCTACTGATATGACAAACTAACACTCATCCCAACAAGTCCAAATCTGCATGTATGCACTAATAAGCACTCATGCGTTCTTCCATTCCCATTACATCTATTTTGTTTACGTCAGGTTTTGCTCTCCAATGTCAGGCCTTAAATCTACTCTGCTTTGGCCTTCCTTAAACATTGGAAATGATTCCTACACAGTTGAGCAGATGTTTGATTAAAAAAAAAAATGTCCTGGTCAGGATAATATTGTAGTATAATTTGGCCTTGTTGACATATTTCCTTGCTAAATTGTATTGAGAAGGAATGAAACATCTGTAATAAGTAACACAATTTGAGATGCAAAATGTTAGGAACCCTGATGGCTTGGTCATTTGCTCTTAAATGCATTCCTCATTTGTTTTCTTCCATTTTTGTCTGTTTCATGGTGTTTTCATTATGCTCTGAGATCACACACACACATAAATAAAATGCGGTACAAACATTGTAGTATATAAGATTCCGCATTCAATTGTGGGTCCCTCATCACACCTCTTTTGTTAATGCCCCCCCTTCCCCCCAGCGTTTTCTACTGCATGATATATGTGTAAGTGTGTGTGTGATGCTCTCCACCCCATAGATCTCCAGACCTGCTATCAAGGACAAATTGTCCATTAAGGTAAGATGTCTCCAAGTGGACCCTTCGTAGAAGTAGATCCCAACTCTTCCCACCCCCATCGCAAAGTTCGGTTTCTCATCATAGTGGTGTCTAGATCCCATGCTAGCTATCAAGGCTTAGTGTTTATATTTGGTTCGTAAGTGGACATAAAAGGCAACAAAAATGTGGATCTATGTGCATAAGCAGTTGCTAAATAGGATGCATACGCTGTTTAAGCATTTTGGTCTTGCTTTTAATTTATCTAAATGTCTGTGCCCTTTCCTGCTTTGGCTCACACACTTTTCCCTCTGCTGTCTTTTTATCTTTTAATGACAAGCATCAGCGCAGCATTTCTAACTTCTTAACAATTTTGCAGCCAGTCTCCTTTTATGTGGGCAGCTTGGCCAATCATATTCTTTTCCATTCTTTCCTATGATCGCAAGGCTATTCTTTGCCACTGCGTCAGCACCTAACAATTCTTTTGTATCACTGTCCTGCCCTTACAGATTTATGTTCGTGCTCAGTTTGAGTATGACCCAGCAAAAGACGACCTCATCCCATGTAAGGAGGCAGGCGTTCGCTTCCGGGTGGGTGACATCATTCAGATCATCTCCAAGGACGACCACAACTGGTGGCAAGGAAAGCTGGAGAACACCAAGAACGGCACAGCAGGCCTTATTCCCTCACCTGAGCTACAGGAGTGGTGAGTAGAACACCTGACAAACAACAAAACTTTTTATCGGTTCTGTATTTCTGGGTGTTCACATTAAGTGTTAGGTACGCCTTGCAATAGGTCCTACCCTCATGAAGGTTGTAATGTTTTGTATTTTATTTTTTTAATTGTTGTGTTATATAGAGAGGCATATGAGGTCCACAAAAGTATAACAAACATCTCTGTTTAACACAATACAGTTCCTGAGCACCAAAAACTACAGCTTCTAAAATAACCATATAGTTGAATCCCCACCTCTCTACAGTTCCCACAAAAACATAGCTGAACATTATAACTTTCAGGAAAATAGGATTTATTGCAGGACTGTATTAGACAACATTAGCCAGGTGTACCTAATAACCTGGCAATTTAGGATAGTTTGGAAGTCTGTAAATTATGATTAATCTGCAACTTCCGAGCCTGAAAAGTGAAGCCAATGAAGTCCCTTAAATCTACATTCTATCTAATTTCCAGCAGGAGGCTGGACTCTACTGCCTCCAAAAAGAGGTCTGACTGTATAAAGGTCTATGAGAAAATGACCCTACTTCTCACTTGATTTAGTTTGTGGCTTGGAAGTTCTGGCTGCGGTTACGACTGGCTACTCTTTACAACACGTCATAACCTTGTCCAAGATAGCGTTGTAAAGCCAGCCACTCCTGCCAGGATTTGAATCCGTTACTTTTTTTTAGATGTGACAGATGTTACCAATATGCAGCAGGAGTTCAGGAATAGCTTCAATGCTCAGCCAAAGCCACAATGCTGGTCCTTGTATCTGTGTGTTTATTTTTCTTTTCTGGCTATTTATGCAAACAAATGACTTACTTCCTGTCTGTGTATATATAATGTAAAGCCACATATACATATTGAATCACAGACAAGGCCATTTAATTAACAGTACATGTGTTTTTGTCAGGCGTGTGGCATGTATAGCAATGGAGAAGACCAAACAGGAACAGCAGGCCAGTTGTACCTGGTTTGGCAAGAAGAAGAAACAGTACAAAGACAAGTACCTGGCCAAGCACAATGCAGGTAAGCCATCAAACACTGTAGCATACAAATGGTGCAACAGAGGTAAGCTAACCCACTACAAGCATGTCATTTCTTTGATCTGATTGTGCAGTAAAAGTGTAAGAAATCCACTCTCAAATTACACTTGAGAGTTGCAGTACTACCCAAAGATAGTGCTTTGAAATGTTTGCCAGGGCCTTACTAGATAGCCTATGTGTCTGCAACCCATAATTCAATTTGGAGTACAATCTCACTTACTAGTGATTCTGTTTTCATGCCATTAAAAAAAATTGGATGTTTTGATTGAAGGGCCTTGTTTAAAGGGCATGTGGGGTAAATAATCACATTGTTGCACCTTTGTTCAGTACTTGTAACTGCTGCACGCCTGTTGCATTTTCCCTCTGACAGACCTCTCCCACTGCTGTCTCGATTTTGCCTCGTTTTTCAGTAACTAACGGTGTTGCAATGAACAGCTTTTGATGTTTTCAAGTTTTGTTAGGGTGTTTTTTGTTCAATTTGTCTTGTTTTCTGTGTCTTTTTATTAACCCTTCCGCTCCCACCCTTTGTCCATATTTCATGCTGTCTCTTACCCAATGACATGGCTGCATGTAAGTAACTCCAGACAGCTGGCGTCCAGCTTCTGTGTTTTTCTTCCTCTTCTGTCTGCTTTTATACCCTCTCCTCCTAATGTCTCCTTGACTTTTGAATGAAGGCTGCTTTGTTTGGGTTGTTATTAGCAATGTAATTCAAATTAACGAGATGCTTGACAGCTTAGAATTACTCAGCTTGGTTATGCTTTTTTATCTGACCAAGGTTAATGCAAATATGCAAGTTTTAATGCTTTCTCAAGGTATTTGATCTCCATCAGGTCTATTTTGTGCACTTTATGGCATCATTTGAATAACCCAATTGATTCCATGCTTGATGTAAGCCACAGGGACAAAACATCAAAATGAATGTTAATCTCATTAGTATTGCTTGTGCCCCCTATGATTCGCTATTAGGTTTGCATTTATTTTTTTAGATGTTTGTATTCACATTGTTATGAAGTATGTATACTCAGTTGCCAGTTTATGAGGTACATCTAGTTTAAACGAATGCAGTCTGATACAGCCATCCAGTGAATTCTACCTTCATGTTGTCAATCAATTAAAACTTTATTTGTATATCACTTTAAAACAACCAAAGTAGACCAAGTGCTGTGAAGAAGAATAAATAAAAGACATAAAATACACAAATCACACAAGTCATAAAATACAATACACATAAAACATTAGAAAAAATAATAACAGCCATACAATTAAAACAACAAACTCAAGTAATGTCAACGTCAGGTGTCAAAGGCCAGGGAGAAGCGGTGGGTTTTAAGAAGAGTCCACTAAACAAGTCTAGTTTTAGTTTTTAGAGGTGTTTTTTCAACTTAATGGTCATTTTAGTGTTGGCTTGTGGTGCTGTTGAATTGTATTCTATTATACTATTATTATTATTATTATTATTATTATAGAAGACGATTATTATTATACGAGATGTTTGTATTTGCGGTCTTTTCTGTATATATATATATATATATATATATTTTTTTTGTGTATTGTGTGTTGTCCTTGTGATGCTGCAGAATGGACAGAGTCCAAAACAAATTTCCCTTCGGGGACAATAAAGTATATCTTATCTTATCTTATATTGAGCAGTGTTTCTACTATTCTGTCCACACTTTTTATATCAATTAGTGGAAAACACCTACCGAAACTACAGCCTCCATTATAACCAATAAGTTGAATCGACATTACAATTGAAGTAGGATGTATTGCACGACTGTTGTATTAGACTGTGTTCTCTAAAATACTGCTGACTGAGTGTATATTAACCACTTGCTCCTCAATTCCCCTAGAGTCATAGTCCGTTTATTTTTGTATAACACGTCAACCATGTTAGCCCTTTACAGTTGATACTGTTTCTTCTCTGTTCTGCAGTGTTTGACCAACTAGATCTGGTGACCTATGAGGAAGTGGTCAAAGTGCCCTCATTCAAAAGGAAAACACTGGTCTTGCTTGGTAAGTAAACATTATATTTGTGTAGGTACGAGAGAGTGACATATCCTTTTATCTATCTCAAGATAGAGAGAGATCGAGGAAAATATCTCTATAGTACGTATGTCATGAAATAGTCATAGTATGCTATGCAAATGTCACATCAAAAATCATAGTTTAGTATGTTATAAAAGATGTCAAAATAAATGTCATAAAACATTTGTAGTATAATATGCCATAAAAATGTAAAAGAAAATCATAGTAGGTCATAATAAATGTATAGTATTCCATAGAAAAAGTAATTAAAAGTCATAATAAATGTCAAGTAAGTCATAGTATAGAAGTGTCTATTACTGGGCCAGCCTGTTACAGCCTGTTACATTAATTCAATTGTCTCTGCTGTCTCCTTTTATTCAGGTGCGCATGGAGTTGGTAGAAGGCACATCAAGAACACACTGATTACCAAACACCCTGACCGCTTCGCCTACCCCATCCCTCGTAAGAAGAGACACACTCTAACATAGCAACTAAACAATCAGCTACTGAAACTAAAGCAACATGTCTTAAATACCCTTCCCCTGCTGCAGACCCCATTTTATGTACTATGACAGGGTTTTTCCTGGCTCAGAATGTGCCTTTGGGGGGACACATATCAAGCGGGCGGGGTCTAACCTGACTCCGCCAGATGGATTGCTTCGCATTTGCTCGGCATATCCATCTGGGAACTTAGCGTTGGAGAACTTTTGGGAAGGGGCGAAAATACTTGTTAGCTGATTGGATAAAGCATTTGTCTGACGGGCCAAATCAACCAATCCGATCAACGAAGCGTATGAAAATACAACCACAAGCCAGGCTACCCCTGCAGCTGCAGGCAAAGCATAGCTCGTCAGCTCAGCAAGCAAGCAACATGTCGGTAAAGGATATTTGCCATAATTTACGAATAAAAGGCACCATTTCAGGTTCCCAGTCCATATTCCAAAAGAAGGATCCAGAATTAGGGCTACCGCTGTCTGAAAATACTGGTTAGCTGATTGGATAAACCATCTGTCTATCACCAACACTCGTTGCGTCACACCTAAACCCGCCTCAAAACCAATGCTGATTGGTCGGTCGTTTGGCGAATGGCTCCAAATTTTCTCTATCTCAAGAGATCAGGACAGTGTCACGAGGCTAGTGGGGGTCGGCCCCCAGGAAATTTTGAGCATCAAAGACTTAATTGTCTGCATTCTGATAAATTTTTTAGGCACCAATTTATGGTGAAAATGTCTATATTTATGTCAAGGAAAACACAATATTCTGTTGGCAGGTAACAATTAAAAATCTAAAAATATAATGCAGTAAAGGAGCGTTCGCATCCTTGACCATGGGCCCTGATCTGACTACACCTGACCCCAAAGTCCAGCTTGTTGAATTAATATGAACAGGGCTTTTTTCGGAGCACGTTTTGCTTTGAAAATTTGCAAATTGTCCGTGATGTTGGATATGCAGTAGTGTAACGGACCGCCCTACTGTCAGACTCGGCATGCATGTGAACGGACCGCCCTACTGTCAGACTCGGCATGCATGTGAACCGCAGATTAATTGCAAAGTCTAACCATCATCGCGTGAAATACAGTTTTACTAAACTGCCACCGGTCCCCCGGGCAGCATGATCACCTGGAGAGTCCGGTACAGCCTGACTCTGCAAACGGAGATCCCATTAGCGCTAGCTTCACAGTGGAGCGACCAGATCCAGTCAAATCAGCGCCAGCCGCGTGCATAAAATATAGTGGCTGTTAATGAGAGGGAGGCTGGCTGCTGAAAGTCGCTTTTGCGCTCATGATTTTCCTTTGGCGCTGCTCAAACCTCTTTGAGGGGTGCCAACACTTTCTCTGTGCAGGAAAAACCCCGTATGATTTTTCTCTCTGTCTCTCCTCCATCTGTCTCTCTGCTCAGACACAACTCGGCCTCCTAAGAAGGACGAGGAGAACGGAAAGAACTACTACTTTGTGTCTCATGACCAGATGATGCAGGACATCAGCAACAACGACTACCTGGAGTATGGCAGCCATGAGGATGCCATGTATGGAACCAGGCTGGAGACTATCAGGCAGATCCATGCACAGGGCATGATTTCTATCCTGGATGTCGAACCACAGGTAACAAAGGTGTTGTGTGTTTTAAATAAAAGTTCTGGAATCACCTCTTCTCCATTAAAGGTATAACAGCAATCTGACTAGTTTGGGCCTAGTCACGTTTCGGCACCGCCAAACAGCTGATGCCGGAGTTCAATGCCATCACCAATGCCATTGTAAAGGCCACAACCACACAAGGACCCTCGAGAAAAAGGAGAAGAAAATGTCATAAAGATCGAGATTCAACTGCAAATAAAGTTTTAAAATCCATCACTTATGCTTGTTCTACAGTCGTAATAAAAATGGCTTTTTCGCTTTCTGTAATGCACCAGATGCCAAATATAATGCAAGCACTGCAGCATTAATCTGTCTACACATGATCTGCGGTAAAACCGCGAGGTAGGGGGCAGAGCAGAAAGGCAAAGCGCTGTGCAGGTATACGTCATCATTGCTTCTGGAATTGGTTGCTCCTTGAAAGTTCAGCGCTGACAAGGTCAAAGTGGAAATAACTTCTGCAGCAGTTTCGAGCAGTGCGCAACGCTAAGGGTAGCGGTTTTACCGGCTTTATGGATAGGCAACCGTTCTGTTATGTCTGAGTTACGTCATTATGGAACATTTTGGTGCTGGTTTTTATGTCTCACTAACGTTGAACACCATTATTATTGAATCATTACCATATTCTTTTGTTTTGTTTATACTTTACATTACTTGGGAATGAATGCACATCTACAGTTGTTTTGTTACATCTATTTTAGCCAAAGTGGCCTCAAGTTACCTCTTGTTGAATTGCTCCATTTTTACTGTAGTTTTACCGACATTTAAAACATTGGTTTACAGTTTGTTGGGCAGTTTGGGTGGAAGAACTAGAGTAACAATACAAATGTGTGTCTCTCTCTCTCTCTCTCTCTCTCTCTCTCTCTTCTCTCTCTCTCTCTCTCTCTCTCATCAGGCATTAAAGATCCTCAGGACAGCTGATTTTGCTCCCTATGTTGTATTCATCGCAGCTCCCACTGTCACCCCCGGCATGACCGAGGTACAGTCATATTTAGTCAGTCATACTTTCTTGCTTCCTCTCCCACTCATGCTAGTTGTATTTGCACATATTCACTAACTCTCATTCATTCCAAACTCTGTCCAACTACAGTCACTCTGGCATTGTAGTCTTAATTCAGAGGCATTTCATCTTAATATTTAATAAGAACACTTTCCAAGCTTGCACTGTTAGTAAGTAAACAAAGATGCAATGTCTCCGTGTGAAACGCCTTACTTTCCATTTCTGTCATCCTTTATGCTTTGCTTAATGTTTCCTTCACTGCACACGCACTGTATGTTTTAAGCATGTTTGTATTTTCTTTGGCATGCCTATTTTCATTTTCACTCAAGATGCCAAAGTGGTGCAAGAAACTGCCTGTAAGTACTGGTTAAAAGGTGTAAGTTCAGCTTGTTTGGAAATTGTAGAAAGGCATGTCTGGCCTCTGTGTTTGTGTAGCTCTAGTAGTTGTCTAGCTGTACCCACTTTTATGCCTCTTGATCTCCTCTAAAACCTGTAATCCCTCTAATAATCCTCTTAATAATGTGTTTTCTTAGTAGTGCATCTTCATTTTTGATGCATCATTGTCTCCTCTGGCCCAACCCGACCTCTCTATTTCATTGTTCCTGTCCTCCCTGTATTCTGAATGATTTGGGGGAATTATTTATTTCATCATATTCTCAGATCAGTATTGTAATTTTACTATACTATGACTTTTTATATTAATTGTTTTTGACATACATACTATGGCATTTTCCATGAATTTCGGCATACTATACTATGACATTTTTCATTAAGTTTTTGACATACTCAACTTTTTTTTTTCTGACACTGCAAATGTGACTATAATGTAAAAAACACTTATTTCTAATTCTAAATATGCGCAAATTGAAGTAAAAACATATAGAACTGGTAAAAATGTAAACATAAATAAAAAAACAAACAAATTAGTATAGAACTAGACCACGAATGGAGCCTTGAAGCACCTCACATGTAACAAACAACGTTAAACTCCCTCTCTCTGTTTGTAAATCACATCCTCAGGATGACTCTCTTCAGCGGCTCCAGAAGGAATCGGAGATGCTGCAGGGGACCTACGCTCACTACTTTGACCAGACCATCATCAACAATGAGATTGATGACACCATCCGACTGCTGGAGGAGGCTGTAGACCTGGTGTCCACCACTTCTCAGTGGGTTCCCGTCTCCTGGGTCTACTGACATACACTCAACGGCAACTAGCTCATCACCCTGAACGATCCATCTCTTATCCAACACGGATGCTAAACTTGAGTCAAATCCCCTTGAATCACATCTCTCTCATCAGAATCACATATTTCCGTAGATAAACTGTTGTTGAAAAAGAGGGAAATGGAGAAATTGACTCTAATGCCTCACTGCAGAGACCTCATCCTGCCCCTACCCCTTTTTCTCAACAGCCTCAAACAGCACACTATTGTGTAAATATATACATATATATATATATATATATATATATATATAAATGATAAAAAACCAAGTGAATATGGTTCTGTCCTAGTCAAAGGGTGGGGAGTGGAGGGGCAGTGTGGTAGATATTTTGTACTTTTCTTTTGTAATTGATGGATGGGTGGTAATATCGGTAAGGCAATAGCGAGCATGACCATAAAGCAGTCTTATGTGGGTGCCTGTGTGTGTGTGTGTGTGTGTTTTTGTTGACCTTTAAGGCACTTCTTGTGGTACTCTGTGTCCTCCTCTCCAACATCCTCTAATCTCCTCGGCCACTGTGACAAACAAGCCGAACTTTAAAGCACATTAGAAGCTGCTATAGTGGCGACAAGTAACTCCCTCAGCTCCAAATGCAAGTTTGAGTGAAGCAGGAAGCACAGAAAACTTGGCAGTTTCTTTCTCCCTCACCCACCCCCAGCCCTTTTATTTATTTCACTGGCCCTCTGTGCCTGTCAGTTTGTTGAAGGAGCACACTGCATTCCTCTACGCTGTCTTTCCATGTGTTGTAGCCTATTGTACCATGCTTCCCTTCCAAACCTCTGATGGTCTTTGTTTACATCTCAGTTTGCACAAAATGGACAATGAAGAAGACGTGTTCTGCATCTCGTCACCTCACAGTTTATATTTTTACCTTTTAGCCTACTCTCTCTGGTTGGTCATTGTCATCCCCCCGCCCTCTCCCGTACATGAAATGCTAATCAGTGGTCAATGGACCTGGACTGTCGTTCTTGGGGCACGGTCAGCTATGAAAAAGCACTTGCATCTACCACTAAACATGGCTCCTGAACTGGAAAACAAAAAACTAATGGAAAGGAGAAAAAATAAACTGCCTTTTCAGAGCCTCTGGGAAGAAGTCTGTAACACCTATGCACACCCTTGGTGTCTGCTAGGCAGACTGCCACGACCACCTTTTTCTTCTTTCGCCACTCTCAAAGAATGAGCCTTGCTTGTTAAATCTAAAGTGTTCATAGGAATGTCTGTGGAAGGGGAGGGCCTAATGTAGGTGGGATGAATCCAATCCTAGAGCCACCATTTTGGAACTGTTAACTGTTGTCTTTAAACATATAAAGGAGTATTCTTGTTTTGAGGGAGAGAAAATAACTCAAAATTTTGTGTGTAAATGTTTCAATGGTGCGTACGTCATACGAGTGAATTACCAAGAGCCAGTGTATATTATCTCTTAAAAGAAGCTCAGTATGTGACATAACCTCTTCATACTTTACCAGAAGTGGCACAACGCTGCCCCACCTACAGTAACTTAATGTAGGGACATCAGTTAATGGGTCTTGATAATGAAAAAACTGATGTAAAAAAAAGTCAATATTTTCAACTGTGTGGCGTGGTTGCTGTTGTTCCACTTCAAGTAAAGTGGTTTCATTTCAAGTCCTGTGTAAATTGACCTCTGCAAATGACAAAAGCAGTTCTTCTGTATGAAATGTTCTTTTTTTGTTATTTCATTTAAAAAAATATATTTCCTTTTACGTGTTTAAAGTAAACTGCCTTTTCTTCCTTCTGATTCTTTTCTGATGTGTATGTGTGGGTAGACATATTTTCTAGTAATTTACATACACATACACATACATACACAAGTCCAACAGGGATTTAATTCAGTCTAACACACCATATAACTAGCCTAGAAATATAGACGCACCCTAGCGGCAGCAAATTTAACATCTTGATGTGGGTCTGGCTTGTCAGGCTACCATATAACTGAAGGAAAGGAAAAAAAAACATTTTGGGGATCATGTCTTGTTGCTCTTGCGTGTGAAGATTTGTCTGTTGGATTCAGTACGTTTACATGCACACAGTTGTTTCAACTGCTGCATAAACACCTACAAATCTTACTTTGGTGATTTCCTTGGGGTCAAAATATACACTTCAACTATACTATAACTACTACTATAACTTTACTTTAACTATATTTACACAGAAAGAAAAAAAAAAGTACATCAGTACATCAGAAGCACCTTAGTCATTTCAACAATTTCTTGCAAAGAAAAGTTAATTTGTTCTGCAGAGCTTTATTTAGAAAGTTCTTTCCACCGGTTCTCTGAGGATTCTTTCTGTTTCCCTCTGCAGTAAACCTTTGTCTTTGGAGACAATAGTGTCCCATCAGTCAAAAATGATATCATGAAAATATTTCTTCTCGTCAGCTCCTGTAATCCTTTCAGTAGATTTCTAAGTGACAGTTCCATGTTTGTTAGCTCTATGGAATCACAGGATGGACAGCCTCTCATTTCCAGCTCTGGTCGACAAGCATGACTCTCCCCTCAACCACATTTACCCGGTACACGGATAATCTCCTCTGCTGAGAAAAGGAAACATTACTACACTTGTTATCCAGAATGTTGCACTGAAAATCATTTCCGAGGCATCATCGTTGTCTGCTATAGTAATGAGGTAGAATAACCCTTTGGTGGAGAGCATCTGTGCTCCCACAGACAGAAACCTGTCGGTCACCTCTCACCCTCGGCCCAGGCAGCCTCTAGACCCGTGCTGCCCACCTGAAAGAAAAGCACCCATTGATCAAATGCTCCTCATATCTGAACTGAAGAAGTTGCTGTACAGAGCCTCGCCACCTCTTCTGAAGGTGGGATCACATAGGGAGGGTTGAAGAGAAGGACATCCACTTTTCCACTTAAGCAGGGCAGGAGACGCTCCACCTAAAAAATGAAGGAAAGGAAAACAACATATACAATTTAGAAACTTGCCCTCAAAGCATGTGAATACCTGCCATGTGAATGTATCCAGTGATGTGTTGACAGGCTGCAGTGAAATATATTTTTTTTATCAACTTTATTTATTTTGAAAATATAGAATGTGAAACATTGTTATAGATAGATCTGAAGGTCCAACCACTGACGCCAGAAAAGCTGACAGCACTCCTGAGCCACTGGTCTTCTCCAGACACACACACACGGGCTACAAACAGCAGAGCACATTTAAACATCCAGAAGTCATGTTCAGGTGAACTAAAGGAAATATATGACGCAATCAGGAAACCCACGGCGCGGTGCCTGACGTCATCAGCTGCAGCCTGTCTGCGTCTTTCTCCAGGGCGTCAAGAGCATTGACAAGAGTCCTCCGCCGTCGTCGCCGGCTCGTAGACATCTCGGAAGTCTGCTCTTCCAGCGTGGCAGTAAACTGGTGTGGGGTAACTTGGCGACATGTTCTCTTCAGTTACTAGACTCGTTATCAACCTGCACGTGCTCCTGACTCACCGTTTAGTAAGTGACGTAACGGGTTCTGTGTTGTTGGTAGACTTTTACACGGTGTTGCTGTTTAAACGCTTGAATCAGATTTACCGCTAACATGCTGCATAAAAGCTGTAGATTAAAGCTATGTAGCTAGCCAGAATGTGTTAGCCAGCACGCTCACAATCCACTTCCTTGTATACAACCTACGTCACGATGACGTACCTTCACCCCTTCATGTATGGTGTTTACACATCAGTCTCCTCAAACAAAACAAAATACTTTTATTAAGGCAGATTTTACAAATGAATAGTTTGAATATACTAACTTTTCATTTTAATTGAAGACCATTTATATTCATTTATTATATTGTTAATTTGTATTATTTAAAAATGATTTTCTTATATTTGTTATTGTTTCATTTTAGATCTTTAATGTTTAACTATCGGACCCAGAAGGATTTTAATACTGTTCAACCTGCCTTGTTGGTGTAAAACCAAAACAAAACATGTTGAAAAATAGATGGCTTAATATAAGTTACACATAATTTGGCTACATAGTGAAATAAAGACAAAATTTGATGTATTCAAAGTACTAAATGCAGAAAAATTTTAATGAATTTAATCAGTCAAACTGATAAAAGAAGGAGGAACCATAAAAAAAAAAAATCACACAAACGATTTACTCGATGACTTGTGAATAATTATTCAGATTGTGGAGTAAAAGAAGCGAAACCCCAGTGTAAAGAAACTCAAACACAAGAGCCATGCATTGAAATATGTGAGTTAGTTGAAAGTATTTTCAGCAATGTGTACTTAAAGTATCAAAAGTAAAAGTACTGATTATGCAGAAGAATGGCCCACATCAGTTATTTTATTATATATTATTAGATTACAATAACTAATAGTAACTATATAATAGTCTATGCATAATCTTCTTCAAACATTGTATTTGACTGTTTTTAAGATGTTTTATATGCTACTAAATTTACAGGAAGTATCTAAAGTAAAAGTAGTCATGCAGGCAGAATGTGTATGTTTATTGTACCATATTATATTTATAAGAGCTTTATGCTTTTTAAAGCACTTTTCTAAGCAGAGTAACCAATCCACAGTATCACAGCACACCTGCCTTCTTTCACCCTAATATTAATATGTATCACACATGTCATTTGTTACGCACTTCGTCTTTGTGTCAGCTGGTCTAACCCTTTTGTGTCAAAAAAAGTCATAGTATAGTATGTCAAAAAAAATGATAAAGCCATAGTATATAGTATGTTGAAAAAAATTATAAAAAAGCCATAGAGTAGTATGTCTAAAAAGTGATAAAAAAAAAAAGCCATGGTATATGTCGAAAAAAAGTGATAAAAAGCCATAGTATAGTATGTAAAAAAAAAAAAAAAAAAAAAAGTCAAAATCTATGTAAAAGTCATACAAAATGTCTAAAAGTGTTGTTACAGTTAAACTGCATTCCATAAAAGTGGATGTACATGTTTTGGGTGTAAAACCTTTAAATAAATTATCTGTCGGGATGATGACCCATGACCTGCGTTTCCTCAAACCAGCGTTCTATCACACTGAGCTATCTCCTCCAGTACTAAAAGCCTTTTCCGTAATTTCGTGCTGGGAGGTTGGTCGGGTGGCGCGTTGTCAGGTTCAAGACCTGCTCGCTGCCAGCGTATGTGCAAACACTTAGATAGGACACACATAGTAATAGACAAATACAAAGTGTGAACAACAAATAACGCTGAGATAAGCTACTGACTAAACAATCTGTGGTTGAAGGATAAATTCCCATGACAGTTTTTCAATTCTGAAATATGAACAATAAATACAACTTCCAACCAAACAACAGTATCAGAACAGATAGCTCAGTGTGATAGAACGCTGGTTGGAAGAACACAGTGGTTGTGGGTTCAATACTCGCGAGGAGCACACCTTATGATGAGGTTCATCACCCAGGAATACGAGGTCCTTCATCCAGGAGACTGGGGTTTGTGTCCTGTGTGTCATGGAAAAGTACTTTCCAAAACCCAACTGTCCTCGGCTCCATAAAGAGGCCGAGGACAGTTGGGATTAGGAAAGTACTTAACCATGACATGTGGGACAAGAACCCTGGTCTCCTGGGTGAAAGGCCAGAGATGTACTTATGACACTTAGAGGAAAAAATTCATTGTTGCAGTCGGCAAAAGGTTAGGTGCGTTGCAACCCCTTTGGGGTTGCAACGCACCGTTTATGACACTGGGGAAACCCCAATGCCGCCCCTTCGGGGCGGCATTGGGGTTTCCCCCTCTGGGGGGGGGGCATTGGGTTTCCTGGTGGGCACCACCCCCTTGGGCACCACCCTCTTCGGTAGGCACCACCCCTTCGGGGTGGTGCCTACCTTACCTTGCGCACATCCTACTGGGGCACACTGGATGTGAACCCGGGTCTCCTGGGTGAAGGGCTGATGCCTATTCCACTCTGCCGCCACCTCAGCCGCCACCTCCAGCGAATACAGTACGCAGTTAAGACGAACTGGTGGGTTTAAGGAAGAAAGAAATTTTCTGTGAAATGCAGGATACAAACCCATCTCCTTCAGGGTGATTGAACCCAAGACCTGTGCGTCCTCTATCCAGCGTTCTATCACGCTGAGCTATCTGATCTGATACTCTGTGCTGGTTGGAAGTTGTATTTATTGTTCACATTTAAGAGGACAGTAGTTGAAAAGCTGTCGAGACAAATGTGGGATTTGATCCTTCAACCTCAGATGGCTGAGTCAGTAGCTTATCTCAGTGAGCTATTCTTGAAACTGACATTGCAAGTTTCCATTCTATTATTTGTTGTTCAAACTTTGTCCTTGTAGACTAATTGATTTCAAGTGACAAATAGAATTTATTGATTAATTGGGTGATTGATTGATCTGCTAATTGAGCTGTTAATTGGTTGCTTAATGTATTATTTGATTGGTTAATTAGTTTATTACTTAATTGATTAATTAGGAATAGCTCACTGAGATAAGTTACTGACTCAACAATCTGAGATTGAAGGATTCAATCCCACTTTTGTCTCGACAGTAAATAATAATAAATACATCTTCCAAAGAGAGCCTTTCCGAGCTTTGCGTAGAGCTCAGCAAGCTAAGGTGAAGGTTAAACTCTCGTGAAGACTGGAGGTTGAGGGTTCCATCCCTCTGTGGTGCTGTCTAAAATCTAAAACTGGAAGGAGAAAAAGCTAACTTGCATTACCTTGACCACTACAGTGAAAACTCATAGTGAATTAAACATGTGTGTGAAAGTTGGGTTGGTAAAATACCGCCTATCACCTTTCGGCTGCTCATACGTGATCACTGTGACTAGTGAGTTACTTTATTTATCTTGGATCTAGGAATAGTAATTGTAGTTAGGGGTCCACACAAAACAAACGTTTGACACAAGTAACCAGTGGACTACACAATATTTTTTGCATCGCTGTTTTCGACATACTATACTATGGCTTTTTTCACTTTTTTCAACATACTATGCTATGACTTTTTATCACGTTTTAGACATACTATACTATGGCTTTTCATCACTTTTACTCTGGCACTGGCTCACACCCAGACCTCTCCAACATAGGGTACCTTCACTTATTATTTAGATCTACCAACATGGCATGTCCTGAATTATTCCACTAATCACAATGCCAGAACACCTAATATGTGAACTTAGTTACAGACCAAACATGGGTTAATTAACCACTGCAGAAACTATCAATATATCCACACATCTTTAAATCACTGGGTAAATGATTTACCATTGCTAAGATTATTAAACTGCTGCTGAACGTATTACACAGCAGAGATTAATTGCTGTAACAAACCATATTGAAGGTTTTGTAAGGTTGTGTAGTCTGTACAGTAGGCCTATGTTATCATACAGCAAGGGAAACAAGCGACAATCATTGCCAATTTAACTACAAGCTACTTTGTGATATAAATACATTCATTTTTGAAACTCTACAATGTTACACCTCTTTTAGTATTGTCTTTAGCTGTTGTCGTAGCCTATTATGATGCCAAACTACACGTTTTATGTCATATTTCATATCTCCAGATACAGTGCAGAAACTTACTTTTTGGTTTAGAATCGGAAGAGTGCACCGTTTTAACGAAGTCCTCAATGCCAATGCAGGCCATCCAGAAGCTTTTTTAATCTATCATTGTCTTTGTAAAATAAATAAATAAATATTATGAATCAACCTAGCCTTGGTTTGTGTTTTTAGCCTGACAGCTAACAGCTTGGCCGTTTCAAAAGGGCAGAGGACTTCAGTGCAACCGTAGCCCTTCCAGAAGTTTAGTAATCCGGCGTGGTACTTCTGTGACTTCTCGGAGACTTTGCACAATAATTTCATAAAGATAAATCCACGACTGAACAGTTATTGAGTCACCTTTTGTATGAAAAAGCTCTTTTCTTTTACCCGTAGCCTCCGCCATCTTGGCTGCTGACCGTCTTGACTGATGGCTTCGTCGACCAATCACATGAAGTTTAGGTCAAGAGACAGGGCGCTTTCTCAGCCAATAGATAACCCTAACCTGATACAAGAAGGTGTGTGTGTGTGTGTGTGTGTGTGTGTGTGTGTGTGTGTGTGTGTTGGAAGCAGACACAGAGGGTGGATAGAGTGGGATTTGGCCTACTGATGTCTAATAGCAGACAGAAAATGCATTGGAGATGACACAACTAACTTTTTCAGGATAAAACTGTATGGACCTTTCTGGGAAAAAATCTAAATAGTTTTATATTTTTATTAGTAACAGTGTTTATTTTTGTTTCCTCTGATTGCTAAAAGTTGTTCTGTGTGATTACAATACATATAGTATTTTTTTCAGTTTTTACGTAACAATTCATGCGACATCCCTGCGGCATACATATCCTTATAGCCCAGGTTGTCCTGAAAAAAAGTATGTCTAGAGCCTAATTGCGCATAACAGGGTTGAGGTTATACAAGCATTAATAATGCAACAATAATGGCAAGTATGGTTTTGAATAGAAAACCCTTTTATTACAGATACACCATTCAAATAAAACTCTGAACAATCCATACACACACTGTCTAAAATCAGACACTCCATTTTTGATAAAACATTGATAAACAGTGGCACAAAATATAAAGACAGAAAAAGTAAGGCAAGTTCTTTACAAAAAAAGTGTGATCCATAGATAAATATGACAGATAAATTAAAAAGGCACAAGGTATATATATATATATGTGTGTGTGAGTGTGAGAGAGAGAGAGAGAGAGAGAAAGAGTGTGTGTGCATGAATATATATATATAAATATATAAAGACCATGCAGGCACATCAGGATGGAATGGGGTTGGTCTCAATATAATTGGCTGGAGTGGCTTCCTGTTCTCCTGGACTGGCTTTGTCGGTTACTAACATCATGAGGGTCTTGTGTGGCACTCTGGCCCCCAGGAACCCCAGTGTTACAGAAGACAAAACATTGGCAGATGCTGAAGTAAACCACATTTATGTTTGAGTAGATTGAAAGCAATGCTTTATCTATGGCTTTAAGAAGAATTCCCCTCTTTTAAAGAAAATTTAATTATACTGTCAGCCTTTGGTATAAAAAAAAAAAAAAGTAGTTGAAAACATTGGCCATTTGCTGAGGGAAGAAACAAAGTGTGTACGTAGAAAGCTCAAGTTATCCCTGGATCATTCAGAAAGGATCAACTGGAATTTCAACATCTGACCACCAGGGGGGGTAGAACATTACACAACCCACATAGTGCAAAGCAAGAGAGTAAGAAGCCTTGCCATCCAAAAGGAGCGGTACAGGGAGAAGATTGAAATTAGCATGAATTGGACGATGGAGAGCTCATTCAGAGTCCAGAGAGAAAGTTAATCAGATAATCCAGTGTTTGGCACCTTATCGCAAGGGTGATGTGTTCTCAAAGGAAGGCCAGCTTCTTAGAGCATGAATGACTGAGTGTGTTTGAAATCCTGGGGCTGAGGGACACAGGAAAAAAGAAAAGAAAAGAAGCATTAGCATTCCATTGTTTTCTTGTGATCGTTTCAGAATTATGGCTCTCGAGGCGACGGTGGTGGGATTTCAATCAAAAGCACAGCAACATTCATTAGGTAAATATGAACAGCTCGCGCTTAAGTCAGCGCTTTACTTATGTCCTCCACTCAGAGCTTAACACAAAAGGGGGAGGAAAGGAAAGTAAGGAGGAAGAGGACAAGGAAAAAAAAAAAAAAAAAAACACTTCTTGGGGCAGAGGGATGTACAACCCGAATTCCAGAAAAGTTGGGACGTTTCTTAAATTTTAATAAAATGAAAACTAAAATACTTTCAAATCACATGAGCCAATATTTTATTCACAATAGAACATAGATAACATAGCAAATGTTTAAACTGAGAAATTTTACAATTTTATGCACAAAATGAGCTCATTTCAAATTAGATTTTTGCTACGGGGCTCAAAATAGTTGGCACGGGGCATGTTTACCATGGTGTAGCATCTCCTTTTCTTTTCAAAACAGTTTCAAGACGTCTGGGCATTGAGGCTATGAGTTGCTGGAGTTTTGGTGTCGGAATTTGGTCCCATTCTTGCCTTATATAGATTTCCAGCTGCTGAAGAGTTCGTGGTCGTCTTTGACATATTTTCCGTTTAATAATGCGCCAAATGTTCTCTATAGGTGAAAGATCTGGACTGCAGGCAGGCCAGTTCAGCACCCGGACTCTTCTACGACGAAGCCATGCTGTTGTAATAGCTGCAGTATGTGGTTTTGCATTGTCAGGCTGAAATATACAAGGCCTTCCCTGTAATAGACGTCGTTTGGAGGGAAGCATATGTTGCTCTAAAACCTTTATATACCTTTCAGCATTCAGAGCCTTCCAAAACATGCAAGCTGCCCATACCGTATGCACTTATGCACCCCCATACCATCAGAGATGCTGGCTTTTGAACTGAACGCTGATAACATGCTGGAAGGTCTCCCTCCTCTTTAGCCCGGAGGACACGGCGTCCATGATTTCCAACAAGAATGTCAAATTTGGACTCGTCTGACCGTAGAACACTATTCCACTTTGAAATAGTCCATTTTAAAATGCGCCTTGGCCCACAGGACACGACAGCGCTTCTGGACCACGTTCACATATGGCTTCCTTTTTGCATGATAGAGCTTTAGTTGGCATCTGCTGATGGCACGGTGGATTGTGTTTACCGACAGTGGTTTCTGGAAGTATTCCTGGGCCCATTTAGTAATGTCATTGACACAATCATGCCGATGAGTGATGCAGTGTCGTCTGAGGGTCCGAAGACCACGGGCATCCAATAAAGGTCTCGGGCCTTGTCCCTTACGCACAGAGATTTCTCCAGTTTCTCAGAATCTTTTGATGATGTTATGCACTGTAGATGATGAGATTTGCAAAGCCTTTGCAATTTGACGTTGAGGAACAATGTTTTTAAAGTATTCCACAATCTTTTTACGCAGTCTTTCACAGATTGGAGAGCCTCTGCCCATCTTTACTTCTGAGAGACTCTGCTTCTCTAAGACATACCTTTTATAGCTAATCATGTTACAGACCGGAAAACAATTAACTTAATTAGTCACTAGATGTTCTCCCAGCTGAATCCTTTCAAACCTGCTTGCTTTTTTAGCAATTTGTTGCCCCCGAGCCAACTTTTTTGAGACCTGTAGCAGGCATTACATTTTAAATGAGCTAATTAAGTGGATAAAAGTGTAACATTTCTCAGTTTAAACATTTGCTGTTATATTGTGAATAAAATATTGGCTCATGTGATTTGAAAGTCTTTTAGTTTTCATTTTATTAAAATTTAAAAAACGTCCCAACTTTTCTGGAATTCGGGTTGTAGTTGACATTGGATCTAAAAGACAAAGACATTGGTAAGCACAGTGGACAGTTTGACACAGTCCTAAAGAAGAGAAGAAAGTGGAGGCAGACAGCTGGATCCTGAGTCAGATCTTGCCCTGTAGAAATAATGCACATCATACACGGCAAACCTCCCACTGGGTAAAAAGGAAAGTCAGACTCGGAACTCTCAGCAGCTAAACGGGGTTATATTAAAACGGAGGTGAGGACTGTGAAAGGAAAGTGTAGTTCAGCGTTTGTGACAGGGCATTTGATTAACAGTCGACATGCACTCAGTCACCAGTTTATTAGGTACATCTAGCAAAAACTCATGCAGTCTAATACAACAGTCCTATAATAAATCAGACTTTTCATGAAGGTCCAAATGTTTTACAGAGGCGTTGATTTAACTCATTTTGGAGGATGCCGTTGAAATGGTTGGCATTATACAGAGAGGTCTTTCTGTTATTTAGCCTACCTTTACTGGTATAAATGGGGTGGCCAAAATAATAGAAACATCTGTCAGTATACAGTTCAACATCATCATCAAACACATTCAACAAAAAGTGAACAGTCTAACCTTCATGAAGGTAGGGTTTATTGCAGGACTGTTGCAAAAGACCACATTCATGTTAACTAGATGGACCTAATAAAGTGATGCGACTGGATGTACATGCAAATGTACACAGAATGTATGTATCTACAGTCACTGGTTCTTTGCTTGTCTGTTTATGGAAGCAAGAAGCGGCCCAAATAATTTGAATCTTATGCACAATTGAAAACCTAACTGTAAAAATGTGACTACTGAATATTTAAAGAAATAGTTTGACGTTTTGATAAAACTGCTTGGGCTGCTGTCCTGTCAGGCAACCAGCAGAGACTCCAAGAAGTCACTGCACTTTAAATATATATCAAGATAACTGACTGGAAAAAAAAAAATGGAACCTGATCAGACACGATCGCTTATAATTAGTACCTTGATGTTTGATAATGATATTTGCCAATATGTCAAAGTATTCTTTTAAGTAGGCTATTCATTCATGGTTCAATGTCCCAATTAGTTCTTTAGTTGGGTGTAAGATTCACATTATAATGGCTCTTCATTGCTTCCATATCTGTCTGTCGGCCTAAGAGTCACACTCACGTGTCCTCAGTTCTGTGCAGGGTTTGGCTGCTGATGTGGGCTGCACCATGACACTGGGAGATCCAAAATGACCTGCAGGGGTCAGCATGATGGCTTTCAGAAGGGTTAACAAGAGGGGGTCATTTTGGAGTCGCACTGCACACCATGCTTTAATTGAGGAATGGGTGGGGGGTTTATTAGTATGAAGTCTGATGTGTAAAGTGCCGTCGTAACCCTAGTTGTGTAAAAAATTATAATATTAATATATATACATGACCAAAGACATCAGACTGCACCTCCATTAGAAAGACACAGGCTGTTAATGATGAGGTGTCCTGTGTGGTTTTGGTCAGTCCTGGTTTGGGTGCATGATGAGTAAAAAATAAATAACAGAAGGGAGGGAAGGGCAGTCAGCAAATCATCATGCACATACCTGAAGAGCGGCTCCACAGGGGCCACAGTGTCTCCATAGTCATGGGACACCAGAGTCACTCGCTGGTTGCTCAGACCCAAGTGAGCCACCAGGGCCTCCACCACACTGGCCTGCTCGAAGATGGAGTACCTGTGGGGTCGCTGGGATGGTCAGGCACAGGAGAAAATGAGTTATGGGTAAGCGAAATAATAATATAATAATAAATAACAGAGCACCAATCAGGAAACCTCGGAAACATTTTATTAAATGAATCTATAAAATAAAGACACTTAAACTGACAAGATTTTACTCACCAGCTTGTCGCTGAAGCCAAAGCCCAGGAAGTCCAGTGCAACGACTCGATGGAAGCGCTGAGTGAGTGGCTCCCAGATCTGTATGGAAAAATACACACATTTGGTCTCTGGCTTGTTCACATAAAGGCCCTACATTTTTCCAGTGGTGTTTAGGAGTGTCGATTAGCTACTGAGCGTGTGCAGTGGGTACCTTGTTCCAGTCGAAGCTGGAGGTGGGGAAGCCATGGAGCAAAATGATGACATCGGAGCTTCCCAAAGCCCCATAGGAATCTGGTTTAAGGAGAAAAGAGAAATGCATGGATGTATAGGCACAGCAACAAATATGTTTACAACACAAAGAAGGGACAGTGACATTTTTTGCAGGTTTTATTACAAGTATAAATGTGACTGCTGGCATTAATGATGATGTGTGACGATGTGCGGTGACAGAAAAAAAAACAAAGATTATGTGTGATTTATGTCTCTAAAAAGTCACATTTGAAGCTAAGATGACTCACCAATTAATCAACTACTTAAGTGACAATTAAGTTATATGATTAATCATAACTTGAAAGTATAATGAAAACAATAACTATTGTCAGCCATAGTCACAGTTGGATACCATTACAACACTCTTGACAACCCATGGGGGTATTTAACAATACTACTGAGCATTGAGTCTCTCTCTCACCTCTGTAGAAGATCTCCCTGCCTCTGAAATGGAACACCTCCCCGGCACTATGCCACTTTTGCAGGGCAGGTGACAGCTAAGGAGGGGGGGTGCATGTAGATGGCCACCAGCGGGATGCAGATCAAACCCAACACTCTCATCTTGAGCTCAGCGGTAGGAGAGGCTCATTTCTGCCTCTAAAAAAAGACAACAATGAGGTGAAAGATAGGTTTAAGTGAATGGAACTTCCTACAGGTGAGAGGCAGGATCAGCAGCTGTTACTCCTGAGAGAAAGCATGTCCTACTCATAGACTGTTAATATTAATATAGTCTATGGTCCTACCTCAGAACTTCAGCACAGAGAAGATGTCCCTTCAGCTGGTCTGGAGAAGGTTCCTCTTCTTCTTCCCAGATGGCATCCACTGAGGCTGCATATCTGCAGGTATGAGACAAATAAAAGCACTGCAGTCGCGACACAGATGACAGTCAAAGTAAAAAGCATGTACAATAATCAACTGTTATGTAATGTATAGTTACATTTATAGTTTGTTAATACACATGTGCAATGTGGAAATGTTCATGAATACAATGATGGCAAAGACAAACCTGCAGACTTCCAGCTCCCACGGACCATGTAAACACCAGTCCACCTGCAACCGTCTATTTGCAGAAACACAAACAAAACCAATATAAAACGCCATATTCCTTCTCACGGCGATCCATACTTTTCTCCTAGCATCATTCCGGTGAATGTGACCGCGGTGTCGTTTGTTTGTTCGCCCCAAACAGCCAAAGTACCAACTGTACAGACGTTAGCATAAGCTAGCTGTAAGTTAGCAACGGAACACAGGAACCGTGTGTTTGTTTGTGTATCCGGTCTACGGCGAGTGGATAGTGCCACATCTCATTTATCATCATCGATCTTGATCATTTACCGAGGCATACCAAAAGAGGGAAGGGGCAAACAACAATACAAAAACTTAACTATATAATATAAAATCATAAGTCTGGTAATAGGCTATTGTTAGTATTTCTATAAACTATACGCTATAGTTTGATAATATGTTTTTGATAAACAATATAGGTTACAAATACGAGTTTCTTTCAAATTACATATAAGGTAAACACATTGAGCAACCCCAGCTTCGGGTGCTGGACCTCATAATTCACTAACACACTCAAGATTAACGCCACAAAAATCTATTAATCTCACTGAGCAAAAGCACAGGATGCTTTTAGTTGTCCTCTCAACCTGTAGAAGTTAGGAGCACAAATACATTTCAGGCTTGACCCACTACTCTATTACTCTAGTTATCCATTGCTGCAGCTGCAGTTGTGAGTGATTACTTACAGACTTATTTGTTAATTTAATATAATTTGTAATACTGAAATGAATGCTGAAAACACATAAGTAACACATGGATTTGAAAATGAATACATGCATAAAAGTGTTAGTTATTCATTGGAAGATGAATGTATGAATGCTTAAATCAGCATTTGTTTTTTGGTATTTTACATTTTTAGTTTTAGTACTGTACTTCTACATTTCTACATACACTTATGTCTATATAACATTTATTTTAAATGCAAGAAATGCAGTCATGTATTTTTGTATTCATTCATAGATGCATTTGAATATTTCAGTATTTATTCAAGCCTTTTTCTTTGAATATTATTTTATTTATCAATTAATATATGCATTTTTTGTATTCATTCAATGTATGTTTTTTCAGATAAGGTTTGCTTTTATTTATTTGGTCATCTTCCAGCATTTTTGGGCTATCAGTCTAGATTTCCCTAATTCTACTGAGGAAAAAAGTCATATTTGATTCAGTGTGTTCATCACAGTAACAAAAGGGTTGGGATTTTGTGAAATGTGCCATAGTGACGACAGTTGGAGAAATCCGGGGAGTCGGAAAGTACTCTGACTGCTACCAGTGTCTTAACCCCTATCAACATACTATACTATGGCTTTTTATGCCTTTTTTCAACGTACTATATTATGGCTTTTTATCACTTTTTTTAACATACAATTTTAATGTTTTTTTTGACATGTACTATACCATGGCTTTTTTATGACTTTTTTGACGTACTTTACTATATCTTTTTATCACTTTTTAGACATACTATACTATGACCTTTTTATCACTTTTTTTGGACATACTATACTATGACTACAGCTATGGTTACTGCTCCATCCATTCTTTAGAATGTGGCTGTGTTTGTATTAGGGCAGGACTCCTCTTTAGACTTGTGACTGGGAAAAGCAGCAGATGAACACGTGCTCACTGTTTCATAAAAAAGGTAGAGTCCAAAATAAATGAAGACGTTTGGGACTGAATGATGGGCACAAAATCATGTATTTTTATATCGGTCTATATTTTTTTTTAATTTAAAGAATTTACGTTCAGCTTTCACTGATCAGAGCATCACCTTCACATCATGACTTCTGCAGGATGAAACAGTGCTGCTGCACGTCATGACGTTTTTTCTAAGGACACTGAGGATCATGATGACCTTAATAATAAAAGGCGGTGACACCATGTTTACTTCCTGGCATAATTCAGTCCTAATGCTTGCAAGTTGCAACTGTCATTTAAGGCCATTCAGAGTTGGTTAGAGCTTTTCAACAGTGTGAACAAATCCCCTACTGATTCTACAGAGACACAACTCATTACATTACAATTATTTAGCTGATGCTTCTATCCAAAACAACTTACAATAACTGCATTCAGCCATGTGCATTCAACCCAAAAATTGCAAGAATCATGTAAGTACATCAAATTGATCAAATATGCTGAATTGCTTCAAGTGCTACATTTAGAGACAATAAGAGATAAAGAAATTGTTTAGTTTTTTACTAAGACAAAACGAGACTCTAGAAATCAGATTGCTCAGCAGTGTGGGAATAGCATACAGTCTCAATAAGAGCATCACTTAACAACAAACACATAAGAAAAGGGTAATATACCGTACATACATCTGTCCCAACACTGACAGACCTCAGCCAGGATTAGAGCTGCAAAGACGACTACTCGGCAACTATGTTGATAATCGATTCCTCGGTTTGAGTCATTTTTTATGGAAAAAAGGTCAGCGTTCTCTGATTCCAGCTTCTTAAATGTAAATATGTTCTAGTTTCTTCACTCCTCTGTGACAGTAAACTGAATATCTTTGAGTTGTGGACAAAACAAGAGATTTGAGGACGTCGTCTTGGGCTTTGGAAAACACTGATCGACTATTTTCACCATTTTCTGACATAGACCAAACAACCAATCGATTCATGCGTCAACTATTGCCCTTAAACACAGGGATCATTTTTCACAGCGCTAAAACGGCTTGCTCAAAATCACTTAATAATAATAATAATAATATTATAATAATAATACTGTAGCTAAACATACACACTCTCTCCATCACCAATCTGACACCTACAAAAAAAGTTAAGCGTGTCAATTAAACAGCTGCTAGACAGGCTACATAGTAACACACCGGTGGTTTGGGCTCCGTCTCTGTCCTGACAGCTTCAGTAAATACATCTCGGCTCAGCGAGGATTCGCTTGATGCCTTCGTTTCATTTATATTGTCAGGAGCCGGCGCTGAGCCGTTTCTCTTCTTCCTCCTGCTCCCAGGTGTTGGGAAACGCTGTTACCTGGGAAATACCAGCCTGAATTAAACTACATGAAATAAAACTGCTGATTATCCCTCCTGAGGCAACAGGACACGCTGTGTTCATAATGTGAATTAAACATTTCATGCTGAATCATCTCCCACGATGCACACTTATTTCCCATCTTTGTCTTAACTTGAAGATGTTCTATGTCATTTAAAGATCTAATATTGGATGTGATTAATAATAACATGATACGCTGTGCTTAACCACCATACTGTCTCTCCTTCCACAGTGATTCTAGTGACTTGCACACATTTCTTTCCACATTTTAAAATGATATAATTGATACAACATTATGTGACAGCTAACCTGTTGTGATGGATTGAAAAGTTTCCTAATAGCTTATGTAGTCGTCAATTAAAGCCATCCAAAACAGTTTCCAAGAGGCCAAAGAGGCATCTTTAAAATACCATTAAGTCCAAACAACATTCCAAAACACAATGATTCAATTTAAAATGTTTGAATTAGGCTAAGCTGTAGACAGTATGTGCAAATTCTCAATTAAAAACAGTCGTACATTAAAATTGTTGTTGGTTAATGTTCGGTCAATTAACTAGCTATTTTTGCACTAATTATTTCATGTTGACAATTCCACTTAAATACACAACATTTAGATGGTCAAATGACGACATTTTTGGACTTATTCACTGCAAGCTCTTCAATCTTCCCTCAAGGCAACTATTTCTGCATTGTTAAAAGTCAGGTTTCAAAGTCTAAAAGTTACCAATTTTGCTGCTTATGACAATGAGCAAATGCTGAGTACAGCTTCAGAGCTTGTTCTCTTAGGGCTTTTCTTTCCTCTGGATGCATCCTTTCTAGGCAGCAATAGACATTTAGCTTAGCCTTGAGTATTAGCACTGCAATCTTCTAAGCATTTGCATTAACAGCTTTTTTCCCTCTTTGCTACTGAATCTAACACCAGCTAAACTTGTCTCAGATTACTGCAGTTTCCTTTTGGTGCAGGATCTCATATACAAACAACACAGGATCTCATACACAAACAACACAGGATCTCATATACAAACAACACAGGATCTCATATACAAACAACACAGGATCTCATACACAAACAACACAGGATCTCATACACAAACAACACAGGATCTCATACACAAACAACACAGGATCTCATACACAAACAGGATCTCATACACAAACAACACAGGATCTCATACACAAACAACACAGGATCTCATACACAAACAACACAGGATCTCATACACAAACAACACAGGATCTCATACACAAACAGGATCTCATACACAAACAACACAGGATCTCATACACAAACAACACAGGATCTCATACACAAACAACACAGCCAGTGGGCTTCAACACAACATCTCAGATTACAGAGTGATCTTATGTAAAGCCAACTCATACTTCCCACAAAATGTGGACTTCCTAAACTGGCACCACTCTCTCACACATGATACTGGATTCAAAAGACAACTGAAGTGCAACTGTTTTGAAAGCCTATTAAGTCTCAAATGCAATCACTGCTTTTTTTAAATTGTGATTTTGAGAAATTGTGGGTTTTTTTTGGGTTTTTTTCACAATTTTCTCCACATGATAAGTTCTCACAATGTAATTAACATGTGATGTATTATAATCAATAAAAGGACGCCAGAAAATGTCTGACCATTACTAGTAGTTAAATAATGCTTCCATCAGGCCTATTTATACCTGTCAATGAAATAAACGTTATTAGAATTTGTTAATAATTGCTTAGCCTATAGCAGTGACCCACAAACAACCTATATTAACTACGCTAAACTAATTAATAGTGGGTCTTAATTGAACAATAAAAATGTCTGCCTACATTTAGATATTATAACTCGGAATGTTTTTCAATTTAACAGTTTCAACGTTATATTACTATGTAAGGTGACTGTAAGATATATTAAACCACTGCTAACCAGCTGAACCTTAAAAGCAAAGTTAAAACCGATTTAGTCAGCACATAACCACAGTTTATTTGCCGTTACAGCTGTAACTAGGCTACGCAAACGGAACTACGTCTACACATGGCATAATTAGGGAAGCGCGTCTTTTAACGTGGTAAACACGCTATATATATATATATATATATATATATATATATATATATATATATATATACAGGCTACTTTCAGCATGTTAAAAGTTTCACAAGTTCAAGTAAATGTAACAGGCCAGAGAACATTTTGTGTTATTAGGATAATAACGTTTCAAGTTCAGGTGCAGGTGCTTACCTGGTAAGATTTTTGACCCAATAATCCCAAAAAAATACGAAAGGAGCCAGAGCCAAGGTGTTGTTCAAACATCCGAAAAGGTTCTCTACAAAAACACCTTGGGTGACCACTTCCTGTCAATTTTTTATGTTTTTATTTCACATTAAATCAAACAAATGCACCATTAAGCATCTCATTACACTAAGAGTGATACCTCCAGAAAAATAGAGGTATACAAATAAGTATTATCAGGTAATATAGCATGGTGGAATGGCTTACTGAAAGTATTTAAAGTCCAAGCTGTCAAGTGGGCAGATTTCCAAATTTGGAATAGTCAAACCTTACCTGTAAAATATTAAGAAATACCATTAGCTGAGACAGAAATCCTGTGGTCACTGTCCCAACAGAATAGAATAAATCATGTTTAGTCTCATATTCCCAAATATACAAAGATGAGCGGCGTGTTTGACTTTAGTTGTGGATACAAAGTGCAATTAGCACTGTTAATAATTTCATATAGCCTACAGCATAACATAGCATATCCTTCATATCATATATTCACTCTGTGCTAGGTCTGTTATTTAGAAAAGCCAAATGATAAAAAGTGTATCTAATGGCAGTGCACTGCATTAAGAAAAATGCCCAGGCCTCCATTCATCACAATTATAGGATTTAGATGGCAAAAAGATTACAACTGGAACAATTGAGAGAAGATGTATGTGATTTTTATTGTGACTAAATGATCTACCCATCACCATACTTTGACCATAATGGCTCAAATTGTGTTCTACCCTCCCAGCATGCCTTGCAAGGGACTGAGTCAGCTGAGGTGTATGGTGAAGTATGTCCAGCAGATGACAGCGTTTCACTTTAAATTTCCTGAGGAGGTCAGTTTTCTCTCTTTATATTTTAATTGGAGGACAGACACTGACTCTTTTTTTTTTTTAAAGAAAACTATCCATTTCTGATTCTTCAATTAGGACATGAAAACAGCAGTGAAGTTGAAGTCCTTTGATGAGCCAGCTGTATCCAAGTCAAATCAATATCCAACCTCACCACACAGACATCGATACTATTGTAAAATAATAAATAATTAAAGATGGAGCCGCTCTTGCAGGAAGTAACAGTAAATTGAAGGGCTTGGTAAGTGATCAGTGATCCATGACTTGCATCTTCCACACACACCGCATGCACAGGCAATTATGCCGTGCTGAACCATGGTGAGTTCAGAATTACTGCGAAACTGGGTTAACAGCTGCCTGCATCCACTCTCCAAATGCTTTCAGCTTACACACAGACACACACACACACACACAGCCACGTATCAATGCACAGACAATTGGCCTGGTTCTTCAAGTGGAAGAAATGTCACACAGGGCACAGAGCACAGAGCTCCAAGTAACAAGGCCCTGTGGGACATGGAGAGGCATGGTATACCTGCCAGAGTGAGTAATACTCTTCACTAGTATACGTGTGTGTGTGTGTGTGTGTGTGTGTGTGTGTGTGTGTGTGTGTGTGTGTGTGTGTGTGTGTGTGTGTGTGTGTGTGTGTAGGCAGAGGAGGAAACAAAACATCTGTGCATGTAAACTCGTAGCCTGATCTGCTCTCACTGCAGCGACTGTCTCTACTTTTACCCCCATGTCACACACTTTTGTTCAGGGAGCTTATTTTGCTGTGACACTGTAATGAAGTGAAAATGATTTAATTTGGGGGAAAAGTGTTGAAGCTTAGAAACTCCCCTTTCCGCGCACACACACACACACACACACACACACACACACACACACACACACACACACCATATGGCAACATGTCGGCTCTTATGGAAACATCTGGCAGCTATCTATGTTCACATGGGCACAGATGATTAAAATGTAGCTTTATGTTATAGCCATGGTAGAAAAACAAGATGGCTATAGAGAACATAATGCTTTCACTGGATCAGTACGAGGACTGACGCAGCAGAATGCAGCTGCTCAACTATAGGGGAACAGCAGTCTGACTCATCTAGTTTGGCTTCTTTCACCTGAGGGAAAAGATTGAGCTTTCTTTATAACGCTGCTTCATTCTGGAGAGGTTCACTCCACTGGTCTGTGAGAGAAAAAGATTACATTCAAGTATCAATCCTTATGCTTCCCACCAAAGTTATGGGTACATAGTGTGGAACATTGTCTTTGGCTTCACCACACAATACATCACTCTGATTATACTAGTGATTCTGCTTTCAGTTACAGTAAGCTAAGATTTACAGAAGTAATGTTCAGTATAGTACATCCTTTATTTGCACAGAAGACATGAAATTCAGGTCTCATGTTTTGTTGAAAGTGTCAAGTTGTTGTTCTACTGGGGATAATGTCCTAGACTATTTCTTGGCCGTGCACAGTTTGTGAGGTTGCCAGGAAACTAGTGGAGGCTCAAAGTCACTGCATCTGGCCAAGAAATAATCCCGAACATTAAACCCCGTAAAACAGCAACTCGACTTTTTACACTTTACTATTTGTAGGAATTTAAAAGATTCAATATAAAGTGTTAAACAGTGAGCTTTAGAGGTGCTGGTAGGCACATTGTTTAACATTTCAAGAACATATAGGGACACATCAGCTACTCTCACCGGTAATATTGGTGTTTTCTAATTTGGCTGAAATCAAAAGCTGATACCATTGCGTGACCAAAATATGAACAACTTTTCATGATTTAAGAAGAGCATGGTTAAGCTAATTAAAACTGTCTGGCAGTATTAATTTTTTTTAATGATCAATTTTTTATTTTATTTTTTCATTCTGGCAGTATTTTAAGAGACACCCCTTGTGCCTTTGTTTTTTCTTTTCTCTCTAATGTCGTTGCTTTGATCACAGCAAAATAAGTAAATGGCTACACTATGGGCAGAGCCTCCTAGGCAAAGGAGACACAAAGTAAAGGATTGTTAATTTGCCTTGAAGCACGTTGGAAGTAAAAGGATCCGGTTTTCTTAGAGACATAAAATGTGTCAGTTTTACTAAGCAAACTTGCCTGTAGTCTCCATTGGACTAAACGTCCACCGAAATAGCCAATAGACACATGCAGCTGAGTTTAGTTGTATTCTAGAAACATGTTGACAGGTTAAAAGTCCTCACATATATCAGGTATTGTTTATTGGTAAAGACCAATAAAGTTTGAGTCAAAATTAGGAGTGTAAAATGTATTCACAATTTGCTTGATCATAAAATGCGGCCTGCATCTTTTACAATAAACAATAAATCCATTTCCTGCTCTGGGAGTCAGTCTGTACCAGCTGTTTGTGTGATTGAAGCCAAAAGTGCACTAAGGTCAAACAACAATCAGGACATGTTTCTCAATGC
Organism: Perca fluviatilis; assembly: GCF_010015445.1. NCBI lineage: Eukaryota > Metazoa > Chordata > Actinopteri > Perciformes > Percidae > Perca > Perca fluviatilis. Next base: position 8,613,730 of record NC_053135.1, on the reverse strand, counting down.
ACTGACTCTCCTGATTTAGTCTATTTTATTCTAAAATGAGGCCGGGCTGATACAGTCTCTGACTGGAAGGAGACATATTGATTGTTGTTTCAAGGTTTTACAGGAGATGGCAGAGTTATGGCGGTTGGGGCTGCAGCGGCTCCCCGCCAGGAAAATGGGATCGGGGCATCGTCAGCAATCTATGCCACTGCTCCATAAACAAAGTGAGCCGGGTGGCGTTTTCTGCAAACAAATATAGTTCTTTCACTCTCTCCACACACACACACTGACTCTTTCCTAGCTTTTGAAAAGTGGTGTGGGTGATTTATTGATCAATCTCTGAGGTCAATGCGTGTGCGAGTGTGTGTGTGTGTGTGTGTATGGGGCAGGCAGTATTTATCTGTGCTGATGTTAGAAGAATAGAGACGAAGTGATGGCTCAGCCTGAGGGGACAGCTCCAGCTCAATCTTGAAACAAGACATGTAGAGAAGGCAAGCGACCATGTTGGAAGCAAATGCCATTCACTTTAAGAAGCATTGTCCCCTGGGATGCACCTCTGAAGGCCGGGCACATCTACCTGTGTGTGCCTGGCTGTCTGCCTGTCTAAATACTGCATTAGAAGTGACATAGGTATTTGTATCTGCCTCTTGAACCTCCTACATGTGTTTCTTTTAAATTCTATTTGTGAGTAACGACATGTAGGAGTCGGTATGCGAACCCTGCTCTTAATGTTGCACTTCCTACACCGTAAAAAAAATAAAATGCTGCCAGTGAACGTAATCCAGGCAGCAACAACTGTATTTTTTACACACACACACACACACACACACACACACACACACACACACACACACACACACACACACACACACACACACACACACACACACACACACACACACACACACACACAAAGGGAAATCACATTACCGTAAATGTGGTTTTATTAATAATAACAGTATCTCTTTTAATGAACATTGCAGATACATAATAGAAAATAAATCAGAATCAGGAGAGACGTCTCAAGAGTCGTGAAAGTGCCTGGAATAATTCTGTGCTATATATTGTCATTGTTATTCATCATCATCATCATCATCATCATCATCATCATCTTTATCATCAAAGCCACATCACCAGAAATGTTCAATTCGTCATGAAACAAAAATGTGTATTGGCCCACTTATAAAATAATATATTCACACAGCTTCCCAAAGCAGGAGCCCTGACGCCAAACTCCTGTCAAAATCTCATCGATTCTACGTGTTCACCTCCAGTCAGGATTAGGATTTCTACTTTGAGAGGCCTTGTGAATAATGACCATTGGTTTCATGAATATGGCTCGATTGTCTTCATCTTAATCACGTTATTGTTTTGATTATATTTACACAATGCTATGTCATAGAGCACAACAAACTCCTCTATTTAGAAATGGTGCTCTTGAACATAATGCATATCTTACTTTTCATAGGGGGAAAGGTCTGATTAAGGTGGATAAAAACAGGCCTGGCTCTAACTAACTATTGGTTGATTGAAAGATCTTGACCGTTCCTCCAAAATGCTAATTTGTCAGCATAAAGCAAACACTTTGAAATTTAAAAAACAACAACACAGGCCTGTTCTGAAATATTTTGTAAAAGTAAAATTAAAAAGCAACAACTGAAGATTGCAAGAAGATAAAGGGGAAAAAAACAACAACCATGTTTCATTTATTGTTTACGAGTTTATCACTTTGCATATTTTATGGCACTAAATGAAACATCTCTACGTTATGAGATGCTGCAGGTATTTTAGTATGAGGTTAGTTTATTGAAAAACAAATAATATGGCACAGCTGCAGGAGTAAGTACACGGGCCGTCTTCACAGGTCTGAGTGGATATGTGAGAATAGCTCATTTCATGTGATTTGATGAAATAGTACCGGTCATGAAGGAAGCTTTCCTCAGAGGAATAAAAGGACAATTTTGTGAATGAGAATAGTTCACTGTAGTTCGCTTTGGTCTAACTTGCTCTAAGTAGCATTTCTATAGTATAGTTACATATACTCCAAGATTTAATTAGCATTTTAAAATACATTCTTGTCTCTCTTAAGCATTTATTACATCTTATTTGGAAGGGTTTCATTCTAAAAGGCTACTGGTGTTGAGGAGAATATGCCCCATGATGATTACTGGTCAGTAGGTCAAAAATATAATTGATTACATCCATTAAAATGTTAATTTTTTATATTAATAACTAAACAATAACTTTATCATCAAGTCAGCGACTGTTTAAAGGTGTTTGAGACTCATTATGGACTCACTGTGGTCGTTATATTCCTAGGTCCCGTCACAACAGCAGTGCCAAGCAGCAGTGCCGACTTAGAGTGTTCAGAACCAAGCTGTGAAAGCCCTACTTTATTTATCGAAGAGCACAACTCAACTGACAAATCATTTCCGCTGACAAGGGGAATGGCAAACAAATAACAGAGCTGTCATTTAAGAGGAAATGAATAACAGAGATACTTGTTTAGCCCTGGACAGCCTTGTTTGGTCCGTCAGAGGAAACCAGGTAGAATAAATGCTTCAGGTGACACTGGATGGCATGGCTTTCCTCTCCTCAATCTGTACTGACATCATCGAAAGCGTAGCTCCGTCCTTGTTAAATCAACTGTGAATCGCTGCGATGCCTGTGAAATCAACAAACATAAAGCCTGCTGAGCTGCAATCCATGGTTTGTATGAAATGTCAAAACTCCTCTTTTTAATGATGAGAACAAACGTTTTTTTCTCTTGCAATATAAGGGTAAGACATTTAGTGAATGACCTATTGATTTTTGTGAGCTGTGCAGTTCCACATAACAAAACATTGTTCTTTTTTATTATGTTTCCCCAATTCATTCCATCAGAAATTTTATAGGTATAACATCTCAAAGCAAATATCCCTCAGTTACAAAAATAGACTTTTTCTTTTTTCATAAAATAATACACATAATTAATTTTTCGGTGATATAATCATCTGTTAAGGTAAATAGCAAGGCTGTTTTTTTTTAGTTTTTTTTTTTAAGTAAATGTTATCGTGAGAGAAACAGAGATTTGTGAAGCCTAGCACCAAATTATTCATATCCCATTTCACAGATATGACTTTTCCGAAAACATTCGAATATGATCGATTTATGAAACCCATCCTTTCCCTGCTCTCTGGACTCCATATTTTGCATATTCAGGTTGAGTCCAGATTCTCAACCCTTTACAGCAGCCGGTGGAGCTGAAACTCCCGGAAATCCAAAACCAAATCATTCTCATCTCCCGAAGGCTGCGGCTTTAACCCTGCCTTCCCGGAAAAATCCCAAAGCTTTACTACTGCACCAGCCAACAAATTAAGATAAAGGTAACAACGGTTTATCCAAAACATCTCACAGGCCATTGCTTCACTTTTGTACAAACTGAAAAAAAAAAAAGAGTCCCAACTGATGATAAAACATAAGAAGAAACAAGTCCCAAACACTGATGCTACAAAGAATTAGAAAAACGGTATGTACAGGACCCTGTATTCCTTGACTTTCTGGGTAAATGATCATAGGTGTTGGCTTGTGTTACGTGAGTGTTTATACAGGCATAGAAAAGTTCTCCTTGTTTCTTTTTGTTGTTGTTCAGTGTCAATAAAAGCTCTTATTGGACCAAAACAAAAACATCTGCCACTCACTCCATCCCCAATGTGTCCAGTGTGTCCTTCCTGCCCCCCGCCCCTGATGTTTCCTGGTGCAAATTCAACAGCAGCAAGTACTTCAGTGCCATTCAGGTCCATCTGGCTCCGGTGCATTCAGGGTTCAAGTGCCAGTGGTGAGTCCTCCCTGCGACGGACATCATATAGATCCACAGTCTATCCCGCTCGGCACCGTCTCTGTCACCAGATGACGCTGGATATACTGGTCTCTCTGGGCAGCAGAGGCAGCATGGCGTTGTTGCCGTGGGCCTCCTCCAGACTTTGCTGGCGCGGCGACTTGGACTGCGGCCGCTGTCCGTTGATGAGCGTCATGGGGATGTTGCAGTAGGTGTGCTGGCTGCCTAGCGTGGAGAGCGTGGAGAGCGGTGGGAGTGGCGGGAGCGTACCGCCGGGCGGCAGGTCGTAGTCGTAGCTACGGTAATAATGTTTCTGCCTCATCTGGGTGTGGCAAGAGTTGTGGAAGGTGGAGCGCAAGTCCGGGTGTGCCGTCGCCATGGCGGTGGAGGTGGCTGCCGCCATGGAGATGGCCGAGACGGTCTGGAGCTCACCGAAGGGGCCTTGCTCGCTGACGTCCAGCACCTGCTCGTGAGAGATGCTCAGGGGCTCCATGCGCTTGAAGGGCATCTCGTAGAGCAGCTGCTTCCAGAACTTGGAGTTGAGCTTGTTGCTGGACGGCCCGCGCCACTTGATGACTGTCAGCATCTTGATGGTGTGTTTGAGGGCCTCCACTTCCTGGTAGTTCATGATGCCGCGCAGCTCGGCGCACTCGATCAGGATGACTTTGATCTCGCCGGTCACCAGCATGTTGCGCAGCCTCGTCTCCAGCTCAAAGATGCTCCACCCCCTCCGCACCACGTAGCTGGGTGTCATGACGATGATGAGGCGCTTGCTCTGGTCCACACAGCGTGCTACGTCCTCGATATAGGCTGAATACACAGACAAAGATGAAAAGATAGATAACTTTGGATGAATAGCAGTACAAATGAAAAGCATATATACTTTCATGACCTTTTTTTTACTTGCTTGCATACTGTATTATTTTAGATCACTTTAATTGTACATGAAAGTAGACAGAGCTTATGTTTGATGAAAATACAAATAAACATATCACACCGGCTATTTCAAGAACTCTCTTGGCCTCGTAGCGACTGCTTTCCAAACTGCTCTCTTTCTTTCATCAAAGTTCCAAATCCAAAAGAAAAAGTCAAATTTTTTAAGAAATATTGAAGAATGAAATTGTTTAAAATAAACATCTGGTGATGTCTCAAATCTACAGTAAGACTAAGATATTCCACTGCCTGGCATGAGGATATTGATCCATAAAATAAAAGATAAAATAGATATTCTGACTTGCAACAGCAAAAGCCTCTGCAGCATTTAATAATAAGATGTACAAAATCATAGAGAAAAACAACAGGATGGGGATCACTTGGTTCGACTATAAAATGACAATAAACATAAAACACTCAAGCCAAGCAGGATACCTACAGTACGTGAACCAACATCTTAACACCTGACGATAAAATAAGTGTATGTTCACGTCCCTAATGAGCAGCTCAGCTGCTTGCGTAATAATGAATCTGATTTAAGTGTTTCCCCAGGCCTGTCCCTGGTGTCAGGAGGAGGAGGAGGAGGGGAGTGTGTGTGTGTGTGTGTGTGTGTGTGTGTGTGTGTGTGTGTGTGTGTGTGTGTGTGTGTGTGTGTGTGTGTGTGTGTGTGTGTGTGTGTGTGTGTGTGTATACAGCTAATGCCTGATTTTAGCCTTTCTTGGCATGGACAAGTACAGAGTGACTCCTCAACAGCAGGTAGACAGGATTAACTGGGCTTCACTTCCCAATCTAAGTTTACGACCCTCTTGGTGGTGTTCATCTCCTCTCTGTCCTCCTCTCCATGTCTCAGAATGAACTCCTTCTTTCATGTCACACTCTGCCTGAGGCTTCACGATGAGAGAGACCAGATTAGAGTAAACTTGGATTTGAAGTCGCCCTTTACTTCGACATAACAAGTCAATCTCTTTGCTGTTTGGTAATTGGTCCTTATGCGGTAATTCGTCACAATGTGTCCCCAGAGCTAAAACTCCCCAGTAGGGTTCGAGCTTATTCAGTTTAGGTTCAAGCAATCAGGCGAAAACAAGTTTTTCTTTTATCTTATCATGAATAAAACAAATGGAAATGGATAAATGGATACTATATAATTAGCTAATGAGGCGTAGTTTCATTTTATGTTTTGAATTGATTAAACTGAAAGTAAATCTGCCCTCTTGGGGTGCTGTCTGGTAACACTTTATAGCTTTATGGATTAACTTCCTCCTTTCAGAGACCTCACAAGCTTTGCAATCAAAGTAGTGCATGTGTAATAATTGATTCCTGTCTACATAAAAACAAAATCAACACTAAATTACACGAGGCAGAAAATCACTGTTAGCCTGCTGCTCTATATAGTTTCTCTCAATTAAAAAAAAAGGGAAAAGCCCATTGTGACAACTAATCAGTACATGTTGGACAGAACAGAATGAACTACATATATTAGTATTACTTTAGTATTCAGCACATTTATCATCTAACAAACACCTGAGGTATAAAACACTTTGGAAATGTAAAGTTGCATTTAGAGTTGATTCCCTATTCTACGAAGCAAGACTGGCATTTATGTCTGTAAATTAAAAATGTTGTGGGCATAGGCTTGCTCTAAGGGGAATAACCGGTTTTGACAAGTAACCCACTGACTTGCAATGAGGTTGTAAATTACCAGCAGGGAAATCTTGACTTCCAACTTCCCCGTAGCAGATATTTCCTCAAATTGAATTGCTGGCACAACCAGTAACTAGGATTTCTTCCAGCAACAGCTACAACTCAGAGTTACAACTCTCCTCAGCCACCATACAACAGACTAAAAGATCATCAGAGTCTCCCCCCTTAAGTCCCAAGACTATCAAGACTGACTGTCTTTCTATAAGTTGTGCTTACACCTGAATTTCATTTTCAGTTTTGAGGCACCATGATTCCAGGTGGAAAGCAGTCAAAGTATTTGATGTCTGATTGGGGAGACCACGTGTAGCTATAAAGTTTAAAACATGTTAAATATATATTTCTGGGACTGTTTGTTTGATTAGTTTTGATGCACCACACACATCTATGCAGGCTTTATAAGTTGTAACTAATGGCTTTGTAAATGGTTAATAAATAATTAATGCTGTAATAATGCTATTACTGACCAGACAATTATGTTATTAATCACGTATGAAGCCTTTAGTTGCAACGTATAAACCCTTACAAATTAAAACTTATTATAAAGGGTCACCAAAATGATTTTACTGATTTGATGAGAGAATCTACATCAGTGAGCGCTCAAAATCTGGGAAAAAAAGTACCTCTAAGTAGTCTTGTGTCATCCTGGAAATGATCATTGGTGAAACCTAAACATAGATATTTACATTCAAAGTATTATCAAAAGATTTGCAGAAAAGCATTTAAAAAAAACAAAAAATAGTTCTGTCAATGTGGGGACATGGTTCTGGCATAAACTGTGTTTCTCCACTGGTGTTCCACTGGTAAAACAATAATTGTGCTAACCAGTTTATTCCAGTTTAATATGGGACATGTAGCATAAAAAAGCCGAGGAAAAGCATTTTATTTTGGTGGCAGGAGTTCAGCCAGGTTGTACCTTTGCTGCAATATATTAAAATAGTGAATACACTAGATATATAACAAATCTATTAGAATAGTGAGATGTTTAAAATGTCAAAAATAATCGGGTATACTGTGGAATATCAAGTTACTTATCAGCGGCTCAAGAGAAGTATTGTTGACACATGTTGAAACCCAAAATGGCCAAACTGTGTTTATCTACAGCCATGGATTATGCTTCATTATATCAACTGTTGAGATGCTAATACATTACCAATGAGAAAAAAAAAAACTTTAGATTCCTCTCAATCTTTCCATTTTATAACAGTCACGTCCATAAACGAAAGTGACATAATCACAGCAAGGGACTCGGTTTATAACCTTGGCACAATGCCACTGAAGAGGAACATGATTAGTAATGGCGGTATGTGGGGGAAGACAGGCAGATGCAAGTATTCAAATGGAGACTAATAACATAATGATATTATCAAACTCATCTGTGTGATGAGTTAATCAAAGATAAGCACGGGGCACGGTGAGACGCTCCATTAGGAATATACTGTGGCAAAACATGCATTAATATCCATGCATAAAGAGCTTTTTGATTGTACAGCTGACATCATTACAGAGCAGCATGCAGAGGTACAGTTTGTATGGAGCTGGATCAGGACATGGACTGTAATAATAGGGCTGGCTCTTTCCACCAATTATGCTTTATATGTAATTCCGGCTATGATGCCTCCCACAGGCTTTACATTGTGTAGATAATGCACTTTAAAGTGATGGTTCGGAGTAATTTCACCCTAGGGTCCTTTGCACCATGACCTCGAGCCAAACAACCCCCGAGAAGCTTTTTTCACCTGGGTCTAACATTGGGAGCGTTAGCGTAGAGTAGCGTTATCAGCTGAATAGCTTAGCGCAGGGGCTAATGGACCCACGTTTGTATCTCGTAAGTGACCCCACTAATAATGCCCGAAATGATACCAAACGTCTACACTAGTACAAATGGCATAAAGGTTATGCACTCATAAAACGATGGATTTTAAAGTTTTGTAAATAACACTTGCCTGCTGGCTTCTGCTCTCTGCTGTTGTTTTTGCTGCTGTAAGACGAGTGCTTAGGGCCGTCTACAAATTACAACACCGAAAAGAGATGCAACAAAAATATTTTTTAATTTAACTTTTTTTTTAAAGTAAGTGCTGTAGTATAACTAGCAGGAGACAAGTAATAATTGAGGTAAGTTTGGAGACATTACCTTATTTAATCATTAAATTAATAAATATTTTTGTTGTATCTCTTTTCGGTGTAGTAATTTGTAATGAGCGGCCCTAAGCACCTCTAACTGCAGGTAACGGCAGCAGCAGCAACAGAGAGCAGAAGAGAGCAGGCAAGTGTTCATAAACTTCTGGTGTACTTACAAACTTTCCAATCCATCGTTTTATGAGAGCATAACCTTATTTGTACTAGTGTTGAAGTTTGGTATCATTTCGGCATAATAATTGGAAAGGGTCATTTATGAGATATAAATGTTGGTCCATTAGCCCTGCGTCGCTAGCTATTCAGCTGATAACGGCTATTGTCCCAATGTTATACTAAGTAACCGAAGTGTTGTGACTCGAATATAAAGGATGGTGAAATACCTCAAACATCATATCACTAAATACTGGAGTACATAAAAAGTCCAGACCTTTTGTAGTAAGTACTTTTAACTCCTGTGGTGGGAGAAGTATTTAGAAAGCAATGAAAATTTCCCTCCAGTAAAAAGTACAGTTGGTTAAGTATTAACTGCATAAAAGGGCTCTTCCAAGTGTTGTTGTAGGTATTTTATTATTGGCTTACCATAACTGATGCATTAAATGCAGGTAGCTTTTTAATGTTGCATCTACTGGAGGTGGAGCACTTTTTACTTACTTTAATTACTTCTGGCTAGTTTAATCCACAACAATGCCAATACCATATTTTATAAGATGATGAAATGTTTTGTTTAATCAACCTGCAAGATAACTCAGTATAAGAAGTATAATGTACCATAAAAAGAAAATAAAGGACAAGTACATTGTAATTTTTCCTTGTGGGATTAATAAAGTATACATTACATTACATTAAAAAGAAAATAAAGGACAAGTACCTCCAAATGTATTTAAGTACAGTGTGTAAATGTACTTAGTTACTCCACTACTGGTAAACTCGTAAGCAAATTCAAAAGTTATTTTCAGTCAAGCATGATTTATCTATTAATCTATTCACATACGGTATACTTTAGATTAACTGAGCTGTTATAAAATGGTCTCTCCCTCAAAACTATCTGACTACTTTTGTCAGGAGATAATAATACTGTATATTAGTTACCAATGTTTTATTTCTTTGTGTCGGATTCATGAAACATTATGTGTAATCAGAGACTCTTCAACCCTGTTTCTTAATCTACGGCCTCCCTGCACAGCATGCCGACTACTGCAGGGAGGAAGCATTAAAAAGCCAAACTAAACTTCAGGGGTTCATCAGTGGCGCTGCTAAGAACACTGGGACACTTTGAAGACCCAACCAGATTATTATAAGATAAAGGTTCCTTAGATAGCCACAAGTCGAACCATTATTTGGAGATGTTTTTAGCAGCGGTTCCCAACCTTTTTTGTCAGAGGTTAAAAGTTTTCACGTACTCTCAATCACGGCACATGGTGTTTAGGTGTTACAGCTGACTTAATATGTGGATATACTGTATTTTTTTGTACATTTTTTAAGCTACACCACAATCTTTCCATTGTTCCCTGGCAACTGTGGAAGTACCAAAACATTTGGAAAAAAGTACTCGCAAACTGCTATCTTGTTCCCAGGCTTTACCCGAGAAAGACCATTTGTGGTCGAAACACTGTCAAGACCATGCAAATTAAAGAAGACCTGAGAAAAAGACAGCAGTGTGCAGGTACTTTTTTTTTTTTTTTAACACCTTTTTTGCCTATTGTTACCCAACCCCCATGAAAAATGTATGGCTGTGTGTGCCTCCTAACTGCAAAAGTTCCCCCCGAACATACAAGTAACTCTGGTTGGGAATCACTGCTTTTAGGACTGCAACACTTAAAAAGAGTGCAAACTTTTTCTTCCGTTTTTCTCATGCTAATGTGATGTCTGTGTTACCTTCATTGCAACTTTGTTTTCTTATATAAGCTGGAATATAATGTGTATTTACTGAATATCGTATTGCTAACAAGCAGCTTGTATTCAATTAACTACTGAAATTAAAGAAATAATGCCAAATGATGACACTCTTGTTTTTGCCAAAACAATTTAAACTGAAGAACCCCTAAATGTCACCTTTTATATACTGATCCACTTCAGTATAGCCAGTGGTTAGAAAAAGCTCATTTCATGATGATCAGATTAAAAACAATGACAGTTTTACAGGTCTAGTTACACCACAACACAAATGCATCACAGAGAACCACAAACAAGGCATATCACCACGGCACTGACAACACGAGCAACACCAAGCGACAAAACATTCGACACAACTTGACATCGCCGTGAGAGAGAGAGCTTACTTCCTGTGGGGATCAAGTCCCTGTCTGGAATGAAGAGTTTATACCCATAATGCTTCTCCAGAACGTCGGGGAGGATCTCCAGGGCAAAGCGCTCCTCCTCTCGGGTCTCCTGGCTCCACTGGTCTGGGTCCACTTTAGTGTAGGACAGGTAAGCGTCGTAGTCCTTGTTATCTGCAGGTAGAGGGGGGGGGGAGATGGACACTGAGATGGGTGACATGTCACAGCTCCTCAGGCACACCAGCAGGGTTTATTCACAGTCTTTAATGTCCTCAGATCTTTTAAACCAGACCCTTTAATTCAGTTTTAGAATCTCTGCTAAAGCAGGTGCAGAGAGAGAAAATAAATCTGTGGTCTCAGCAAACTAAATGAAATAAAGTCTGTTCCCTTGAATACATGCATCACTTCATGTATGCACATTAGGAAGCTCCCAAAACCACTTTGCTCCAATTAAAGGTGTATATCTTTTATGATTTGGACATAATGTTTCCTGCTTTGGTCAGCAAAGTTATGCGCTGCGATACCCCAGATGCTCGCAATCTATTTTCGTACTGGTGCACAGAGAGCTATTCATTCACTGGGAGATTTCATTGAGACAGGACGCCTCCATTACACTGACCTCTGGGCACTTCTGCCCATCTGAGTGCTTTTCATTACAGCTCCGTCCCCACTGACGAATAATGTTCGCTTGATAGCTACTTTGCCCACTGCAAGCAAAACCAATTATACTCTAGCCTGAGCTAAATGCCCAACATTGCCTGCTAGGATGACGCGCGGCGTGGCTCCATCACCCACATGAAAGCTATGATTGATGATGGATTTGAAAGGACAGGGCGAATAGACGGAAAGTGAAGAAGTAAGGGGAGACTTTAAGGTTTCTTCTCAAGCTGGAGCACTTCACTACAATGAGTTGTGTAAATAGAAAACATGAAAATGACATCCCAGAGCTTCTGACTACTACAGGAAGGAGATAACAGCCTCCAGGTCGTGCAGTAACAACTTAAAGCGGACTGAACAACCAAACAACTTCATCAATTAGGGTGATTTGGTCCTTGACTTGGAGACTCTTTTTTGACATTGCATGACCACTCTGCTATGACCAAAAGAATTTGGACATTGGCCACATACTGTATTTATGTACTTTTGATCCTGGGTTGTCATGGTTTCAACTAGGAAACTTAGTCCCAATCTTTATGCTACAGCTTACAATGAAATCTTAGACAACTACAACTTAGTGGCAACATTTAGAGAAGGTCCTTTTCTGCTTCTACATGCCAATGCCCCTGTGCACAAAGCCAGGTCCATACAGAATTCCCAGTTTGATGTGGAATACATTGACTGGCCTGCACAGAGACATCTATGGGATGAATTGGAACTCCAGTTGTGAACCAGACCTTACTAATACTCTAGTGGCTCAATAGGAGTAAATGTAGTGTCTTTTTTTTATTTGTCTGAGTTTGTTTTCATTGGAACAACTACCACAGAAATAGTCCCTGTGCATAAAACTATCCATCTGCAAGCCAAACACCACTTACTTTTGTAATTTTGGTGAACTTGCCCCTTCTGATTCTGATTTGCCAGTCGCGACTGTAGTTACTCAGCCACAGATCAGATCCGATACATGTCATATTTTGGGGTCATATTCATCAGAAAGAAATAAAAATATCAGATTCTATGTAGTTATTTATTCACTAAAACCCTCATGTCTTTGCCACAAAAGAAGGAAATCAGAATTGGGGCACACTGAGTTGTGATGTGAACACAGCCTTTGAGGTAATCTCATTGGAGACACAAGCAGGCTTTGGATCTATGAGTTCCTGTTGTCATTATGATTCTGGTTCCTTTGCTTTATAGCAGCCACCTGCAGTGTGAGTGCTTCGAGGTGACGGTTTAACCCGCCAAGACATCGGAGAAGAAGGGAGCTGAGGATGAGAGAGTCGGGTCAAGGAGAGTAAAAGAGCAGCTGGGGTTAAGAGGAGGGATTTTGGGATCATACCTCACTACAGTATCCCTTTTTTGGTAGCTTTTAACATCCTCTCTGTTTTACACGGTTGCCTCTCTCTGGACCACTGTCAATAAGATTCACTGACTTCCAAATGGGTAATCTTGATATTTGGCACTCTCACATAACATGGCACTACGTAATTAATCAAACAACATGCAATTCATTTTACAACATCAGGGAGGGACATGTAAAATGATTGTAATGTAACATCATATTCACTGAGTATAACTAACTCTGAGGCTTATATTCTACTTATCTGTGACATAAATCTCAGTTTTCCTCTAGTAGCATTTAAATGAAATCTGTGTAGGCAGATCAGGGGCTATTTCAGTGGAGCTGATTCACTCATCTGTAGTGAGAAAGAGAAAGAATTGAGAGGAAGAGGGTGAATCTCGGAGGCGGAATGACCCTGCTGTTGCACCTTGAGGAGTCACTCCTTACAGGAGACTGGTGAGTATCTGAGGGCGCAGCGCACCTCTGAAACCGCATCAAGCACTCCGTCCCACATATGCCGAGTGCGAAGGGACTGATGCTCACTGCACTCGGAGGGGCGGGGTAATATATGCATGTGCATATAGAGCCCACAGTTAGATCATGAACTCTTGAACTCACGGTGGAAAGCGCCAAGAGAATTCGAGGCGTAATCTCTGGGATATTTCTGGGCTCCATTACATTTAATTGAGAGTAGATTGGAACGTAGCACACACACTTAACTCTGAAGCTACAAAAGCATGTGAGGTTGGCTGCTAATGAGTAGCTGAGCACTTTTAAACATGTGAAAACTATTAATGCTCAGTATCTCCAAACTACACTGAACACAGATGGAGCCTCATAATTCTACGGCGTGCTGACACAACACTGACATTCGTATTTATGGCAGAGTGTTGACGAGTTACCACCTCCTTGAAAAGCTCACTCTGCTGTTGTCATCATGAAGCCTATTATTGATTCTACTGACACCCACACAATGTGACAACTGAGAGGTCTTTAACTAAATAGTGGCGCTGACAAATAGCTGACAGTCCGTCCCATTGTTACGTAAAGCTTACAATTTTACATCTGGCAGAAGAGGGAGGCAGGCGTTCAATTAGTTCTTCGAGTGGCCACAATGAAACACAAGCACTTTCTTGGTAGTGTGTGCAGATTTATGTTGGGGGGGGAAAAAAAGAGGCAAATAATGACAAATATGTGTTACATGCAGCTACTTCTCCTTGTCAGTGCAGTGGTTACCATGGAGATAGGATCTTGGTTAAGCATCTCCTGCCAAAGCTTAGCGACTGTGTTATCTCCACTCAACTGGCAACATTTCCAGTTTGGTTTCTATTGAACGCTTTACCTTTCGCTATTCACCTACAGTACACCGTCACTAGAACTCAGAGATGACTTGAGGTGCGTGCACGTTTGCGATGTGCGCTCGCCAGAGGTGGCAGGGGAGTGATCTAATCGACCGCGGCGTGGAGAAAAGTATCAGGGGTCTCCTGAGAGCTCTGGAGGCAGCGTGCTGTGTCTTATTGAACCTGATCCCCTTATAGAGGAGAACAAATTGAAAATCTGTTCCTCTCTCCAAGCACTCACTCGGGTGGCATAATTAAAGGAGACAATTGCTGTTTGGCGTTAAGTTCAAGGCCCGACATCTTTTCTTCCCTTTTTCAACACAACTGCCTGTGGGCCATCCATTATGGCAAAGCTCCGCTTTCCGCGGCCGAAAGCCCAACACAGCCAGAGGTAATGACTTTCATTGAAATGTCCTATGTAGCAGCCATCACAGTAAAGCAGAGCTGGGAGTGTATGAGAGGAGCAGAATACTTTATTTTACCTTTTAACGCTCATAACTCTCTCGCTGTCTCTCTTTCCACTACGTACAGTCCCTCAGCCTCTCCAAACTAATCTCATTCCCCTTGAATTCATTGCAGCACTGGTACTTGAGAGACTCATTACAGGGGAATCAAATTAAAACTTGCTCCTTGTCTCGGTTTGATGCATTCTCAAGCCAAGACTCATCCACAAGGCCCAATCAGAGGTCCCCCCCCCCAGAGTTAATGTTTTTGTCTGGCACAGGGATTGTGTTTTGATTTGTTTTATCGAAAGTGTTCAGCAAAATATATTATCCTTTCACCCTTGCACTTGCTCATGTGCGGTTTGCATTCAGACACATGGGAAACCATCAACAGTAGACACACATGAGTATCCCATCCCAACCCCATCTTAAAGGGGTGATAGAATGATTATATAGGGTATTTCACACTGTTCCTTAAGGTCTCTGAATAGGGTATGTAACATTGGTTGGGCTGAAAATGGCCCGGATGCTGTTCTATACGCCATAGCGCAACCCTGTGAAATAGCCCCAGAATGAAACGAGAGGTTTTTTCCCTCTTATGGTATGCTCATGAATATTTAGATGAGCTGCGCGCTGATTGGTTGGTTTACAATGAGCGAAGATGGAGACATTAGGTGTTGAACTGTATATGTTTGAGCATGAATCAGAGGAAGAATCTGATGTAGAGGAGCAACCAGTCCCCCGTAAATTGGATATGACTACTTCAGAGTGGTAAGTTTTGTCATTTAGCATTTACTTGCACCACGACCACGACCGGCAGCTCGCGGTGCTCTGTACCCAGCGCACAGTCACCTTTTCAGGGGTAACTAGACCATGTAATGGAAAATTTTATGATTATGAATTATGCTTACTTGAAACAAGAACACATGAACACTGTGTATTGAAAAGGTCACTAAGAGCGAACTGGAAACATTTTTTGTGTCATCTTATCATGCCAGCATCTGCACAGCAGACACAGCATGTACTGTGGTTTGACCTAGGGTCATGAAGACGGCATGTTCGGGCTGTAGGAGCAGGATGATGGCGAGACATTATCACACCTAGACAAAAAAAAAAAAAGACTGTTGCTAAAGTTTAAACCTATCAAGGACCATTTTGGGTGTTTCCTCTTTTGAGTGTTCTTGTTTCTGTGTATAAAGGATGCTAACATTCAGCATGTATTTTGAGAGCTCTTTCTCTGCACCCAGCAACAGTGCGGTGAAACCAGCTGTCCGCTCGCGAGCAATAATACCTATGACTCTTCCACATTGCACTCTGATGTTTTGTGAAAGTTGTGTTTCTGCCTGAAAGTAATGAAACGTTCAAAGACCGATTTTCCTCATCTTTTATTATTGAGGACATCTTTACTCATTCTGCTAAATAGAAACTTCCACCAACTACCGCTGACCTGACGGAGCTCCACGACTGGCAGCTCGTGGTGTTCTGTAACCAGAGTCACCTATGCTGGGGTAACTGAACCACCAACTACCGCTTACCTGGAGCACCACGACTGGCAGCTTGCGACGAAATGTGAAAAGTGTCACCATTTCCTGTACAGCCTGGAACACTGCATTTATGACCGTGGTTCATTTTCAATATCCTTGAAAAACTTTCTTCTTTGTAATTCCTGTGGAAGTATACAGAGCAGTGCACAGCTAAACTAGTGTCTGAGATCTACACTGGTCTGTATGTAAATTTTGGAGCGTGACAAAGGTACAGTCCAGAGCCAAATAAGGTACAGCCACCAAGTTGATGTCAACCATTAGCTTTGTTGGGATTTGCCCGTTTTCAGCGGCAGTTTCAAATTGTGAGATTTGCATAGGAAAGAGGTGTCAATGGGACTTTGAGGTTCTCTGTATGCCCATTTTACCCACCAAACTGTCGTTATTCAACTGTGACAAGGTAAACTCGGTTTTGCATTCTATCATCCCTTTAATGTTTTCTTTATACGTGTCGTTCAAGTTTGCCACCAACTTGTCTACTTTAGTAAGTAAAAGAAAACCTACATTTCCTTTATCAACAACTCAACATAATGTCACTGTCTTATGTTACTCAATTTAGCAGAGTACACAGATCAACAGCCAGAGCGACACTGGTGCTACTTTAATTTGTACCTGTAGCAAGACAATAATTAAAAACTGGTTGGTTGCTCAGTTGCAATAAGCAGAGCCAAGGCAATTGTAAACAGGAAAGTCTGTTTCCCTGTGTACAGTGGTCTTTTCAGTATTCCCTTACAACACTACTGCAGTGTGACAAAACAGAGTTCCACCTGATTTAAGGAGTAATAAACAGAGCTGCATGTTTTCTGCAAATGGCTGGTACTGACAGCATTGTGGATAGTAACTGTTCTGACAGTGATCTTCGAATTTGTAGGTTTTTTAAGAATGTTGTCGTTGGAGAAAAATCTCTACTAATGTACAGTATAATGGATTTCCCCATTCATTGCTGCTTGATTCAAAAGGCGCTGACACCAATATGTGCAAATTTGCAGCTGTCTGGGAGACAGTTCAGCGAATATTTTGCATACATTTTTTGATTTAGCTCAGTGAGTTAAAAAAGGTTCACTGAAATTGACGACATATTTTCTCAGTTAGGAATGATGGGAGTATCTTTTCTGTATCATTTAGACTGATAAAACAGGTGCGTATTAACATAACAATAGTGCTACATGCAGCTTTAAGATATGAAAAATAGCCCAGGTGTTTTCTGAGTAAATATAAATTTGTACAGAGCAGCACTGATACTGCTCAGGTTAGAGATTTGATTGCTTCTAAGGAAAGAAAGGATGCTTTCACAGCAGAGGAAGGTGCTTTCGAAATCATCCACTAAACAGAAACTGCACACTGCTATCACAGATTATGGAGGATGATTATATAACAGTGTAAAATAAATTATGTCTTGCACCTTATCTCGTCTTACCTCCATCTATATCCTCACTGCCGAAGTGGTTCCTGTAGAAGAGCATGAGCTCAATCCTGTAGCACTTGTACAGCGTCACCAGACAGATCAGCAGCATCAGGATGGCTCCCAGACCTCCGGCCAGCTCCACCGTGTACATCAGCTCTGCTAATATGGCAAACACAGTGAGAGGGAGAGAGACTTTTTAATAACCTTTAAGTAAAACTAAGAAAACAAGCACCCTGGCATAGTTAACGTAGTGCCACACACATAAAGCATTCAGTATAAAATCAGTCAAATTTCTGACCAGGGAATCAATTCCCTTAGTTCTCTTGAAAGTGTCCGGTATTGTCACAATGCTGTTCTTTTATACCAGCATGGACAGAGATGTCTTCAGCCATCGATTATCCATCTATACTGCAAAATGTCCGTTTTTTTTTTCCTATTATGTTTTTATGTTTTGGATTTGAAAAAGCAAGCGTACAAAATTTGCTTTAAAATCATTACATTTATAGGCACTTTAGTTGGTTGAATAGTGTGACAGATAATCTTTGTCACATTTAACATTTAATTACTAGTTATGGGTTACTGCCGACATTTCATGCTGGGAGACTATATTTATTTTCTTAGATTCTACAAAATGTCAGAAAGTTGCACAGTAAGACATCACGATCTTCCCCTACATCTTATTTCTCTGCTTTTATGTATGTTAAATTTGGCCTGCATCCACAGGGTTTGAATACCAGATTACACTTTGAAGATAATCCAGCGGAAACATCAATACATGTGAAATAATGCATGATAGAGTCATGACGGATGAAAAAAGTTGCACGAGCTATTGAGAAAAGATTCTATGATTCTACTAGTGTAGAAAAAGCATCTCCTGTGGCTGTATTCTGTGTTTCTTGCTTTTCCTCTCCATCCTTTCATGTTGCTTATATTTTTGTTAGGGCTGGGTTGTATCCACATGAAACATAACTCTAACCGGAATGAAAGTACAACTTCCATACCTGTCACTTAATGCCTCGTGGCTTGATTGGATAATAAAAAAATCACATTGAAGCAACGGGTGCCACAATAGCATATGACAGATCAGACCGCCACACTTATGAAGATACATGTGTGTACGGCTGCAGAGAGGTGCAAGGCGGGGGAAAGTGCCTGGCTGTTAGCTGAAACGCCTGTTTGTCGACAGATCGAAAGCGGTCTGCTCTCCCCGCCATCTGTCATCACTACAGTCTGACATGAACTCATGAAAAGCATCAGTGAAAGCTAAATTCAAACTGCAGGACTTCACTGTTGATATTTCAGTCTTATACACACATTATTCTAAATTGTGTTACTTGTAGTTTTTCAAGAAGGACAGGGGCAAAATATTCAGCAAGACTAGTAGTGTTATTCAGGAGGATGAAAGGTGATATTTCACACTACAGGACAATGGACTCCATTAAGCTCCTTGGTCCAGTAACTCGCCTTGAAAACCAAGTCGTTTGCTTTGTCTTCTCATGATTTTATCTCTTTTTCAAGGCTTTCTTTTTCCTTTTTTTACTGTGTTTTCTGTCGGATGTCACTCCATCTTTTGCAGTTCAACATTTCCTCTTGGCTACGCCTCACAAAAGCTGGGTGGTCAGCCTTCATTGGCTGACTAATGGATAACAGTAAAAGGATGGAATTGCTGCAATGCTGCACACACACATAAACATGGATGGAGAGGACTCGCGATGCACGTTTAACCTCGTTAGAGTGCGCGATGCCCACTCCACTGCAGCGGCCATCATGCTGACAGCTGCCATGATGAAGGATGATGTTCGGGAGAGCTAACGAGTGTGGCCCGCGCCGCTTCATCACGCCTGTCTGGCCGATGACCTTCAGCCAAACTTACGGACAGAAATACGCAAACAAAAGAGCAAACAAACTCGGGGCAGAATGAACACAGGTTTTCCCGTCGAGTCTTTGACTTCCTCATCGTGTCTCAGTTTCTCAGCCTGGGAATCATGCTGAAGTAGTTTACTTTTCTTGGGAGGGGTGTTGTGGCTAACAAGCACTGTGAGAAGATGGATCCAAGCAACTCCACTTCTCGCTCACTTCATCTCCACTATCCTCTCCACCTCAGCTTTGCCCTCTCGCCTCATTGAACACTGCTTCTCTCCACAGATATCTGGACAGTGTAACGAGCCAGGTGCTCCTCAAGCAGCAGAGATTACAATGGAAAAGGCCAATTCTTCTCTGCATAGCATCCACTGTAGCAGTAGTAGCTGTTGCTGCAGTGGGACGGATTGAGACAAATTAGCTCCTGATGACTTGAAGAATGGATTTGATGGAGCCACATGGCATCAGGCGATTCATCACCCCTTTTTCTCCCTCTGTTACTGCATCTCTCTCTCTGTTGTCTAGGGAGAGAGATGAAAAGTGAGATGAGGAAAAGGCAGAGTGGGGGTTGAATTGTAAAATAAAACAGAGGAGAGCAGCTATGAGAATGGTGAAAGCTGAGTCTGCTGCTTCTCATGTTCACAAATCAAGAATCTCGATGTTAGTAATCATAAAAAGTAGAGGCAGCTGTCTACTAGTTTACGTTGCTGCTTCAGTTGTGAGATAAAAAATGTATCTGAGGACATGTAGCAACTGAAAGAAAAGTTGGCCAGGAGGGCTTCTCAACTTAAAAGTACTCGTACAAAAATACAGGACACAAAAAAGGACATCTCCATGCTAACTTTACATACAAGTGAAGACATATTCCGCTTGATGCTACAGTGCTAAGACGACCAAATTCATTTGGAGTGTTGTGTAGTTTTCACAAGCGAGGACAACTTTGACGCATTTTGAAAGGCAGCGTAAACTGACTGGGCCTTACCCTGCACCACATCATGGATGCAGCAAATAATAAACATTGGAACCGGTCGATTTCTCGTAGACCCGCAATCCTGCGAGGACCAGGCTAATCTTCTCCGGTTTATTCTGAGATTTGACTGTGCAGCATAAACCCCTTTAATATAGCAAATGGAGGGGAACTGGGCTGCCATCAAAGCTGGATCCAAAGCTGAGAGCTTAAAAGAGAGGAGAAATATGTAAATGTATTCAACACTGACAACTTTAAGGCTGTAGACCCCCCCCCCCCCAGCCTCTCAAAAAAAACATCTCACTTATATAACCCAGCTGGAAATTGTGCATCTCTATTTGAAATCATCACAGAATCATCTTTCAAACTGTCTTCCTCAGTGAGGCGAAATCAGAGAAAAAACTCAAAAATGTTTGCTTGAATATAAAAAGAAAACAGGGAGTGAGTGTGTGTGTGTGTGTGTGTGTGTGTGTGTGTGTGTGTGTGTGTGTGTGTGTGTGTGTGTGTGTGTGTGTGTGTGTGTGTGTGTGTGTGTGTGTGTGTGTGTGTGTGTGTGTGTGACGGGGGAGGTCATTGCCAGACAGTCAAACAGCTTGTCTGGCATCATAACACCGAAGGCTGCCTCTCCCCAAAAGCGATTTTTCTTTCTCTTCAAACTAATGCTTCCTCAGGCTGAAGTGGATGAATAAGCTTTTCTGCACTTTATACAATACTGTCCCATTTCTCTACCTCCCTGAGGCGAGAAACAACTGGTCAATTCCCAGAATCCCACTAGTTGTTCTTCTTTGTACTCAGTAAATTGCTGTGAGAGATTCAATCTATTGTCAGAGTGAAGGCCTGTGCTATTAAATGGTATTTTTCACCTCCAAAGCTGTAACATGCCATTATTAAATCTCAAGGCTTCTATATCCATCTCCTAGATTCGTGGTAAAATACTGTACATGCTATAAAATAACTGGATGAATCTTTGTGCTTGCTTGCCTCACCTTTCTTGGTGAGCTGGATGTTGGCCTGTCGCCTCCCGTTGCCGTTCTCCACGTAGCAAGAGTAGTTGCCCAGGTCGCTCTCCTCCAGAGAGTCTATGGTCAGAGAGATGGAAATCTCTTGCTCCCCCAGGTGCTCCCGGATTGTCCTGCAGCGGGGCGGCAGAGAGCACAGAAAAAGGGATGCATGGACGCTGGTGGCATATGAAACATTGCATTGGGTTTGTAGTAAGAACAGGAGAGGGGTGGGGCCTGGCTAAAATGTTTTTGCAAAATCCTCACTGCAGACCTTACCTGAATGTGACCAGATTAATTTAATGTTTCTCATAAAAAATTATTTACATTTCATACAGCTAAATGTAGAGTTTGTCTATAATGAATGCAGGTCGGAAAACCAAAACAATGAGCTAAAAGAGACCAAAATGCTCGAAAAAATATAAAGCAGAGCAGCTCTTAGAGACAGTGTGCAAACTGGATACAAACTGTGCAAACTGGAATCAATCACAAGTCATGAGATTGTTAATGTTTGCTCTAGCTTTGGTAATTTAACCTGAGAGACCAAAATAATTTGCCTATATTTCCCCTTTATTCACTTTAAGAAATACATGCAATTAGATATTGTAGACTTTAGGAGCAAACCTACATACTCTTGATTTGGACCCAGACTGACCAGACAACACTTAAGGATTCAGTGTTTGAACAAAGCCAAGTGTTGAACATTAAGTTTTTGAAGGTGGACAGCGAACATCAATTAATCAGGAAGGGCTGACTGATGTATCACTGTTTCTCTGATGGTTGGTAAAACAAAACCGACATACAAGCGGTTTGGTCAATTTTGAACACCAACACAACTTCAAACATTTGCCCAGTCCAGCCGCCTCATTACTGACGGTGAGGTGTACATCAAAGTAGCCTCTGTAGTGATAGTCTTCATTTTAAGAAGTCAGATTTGGGTGAGAAAAAAACAGACACAGAACATCAGAAAACATGCAGAGCTGAGGTTATACTTTTAATTTTGTAGTTCCAATGTTTGCAGGTATACTCTGTAATTACAGATTAAAAATAACAATACCAGGTAAAATTTTCTGAATCTGTACCCCAAAAATAGAAATAATATAACAATATGGAAAACAATAACTCCAGACTGCAGGCAGTCAAAAAAGTAGAGGAAGTAGAAGTAGAAAGTGTTGACTGTTTAATAAAATATGGATTTTTCTGACAAAAAAAGTTTGCCCCAAGGAAATTTGAGTTGTGTCTACAGTATGCATCCTAAAATCCATAAATCATGACCTTGGAATTATAAGCTTCCATCTGGGTGGAGTGCAATTTTGAGACATTGTCACAGAGCTGACATTTTCTGGGTAAAACAACTGTGCACTTTATACCTTTACACTCATCTTACCCATACATATGCAGATATCAGACATAGTTTAATACCAAGCTCTATAATCTGCTGACATTTGTGGCAGCTTTTACTTTTCAGAGGGAACTTTTTAGTTCATCAATAAAACAAACGTACATAACAAAGGTAGGAGACAGTCCGTGACTGACAAGAAGCCAGCATCATATGAGTCATGACAGATTTCAGCCATAAATAATACTGCTTTGTAGACTCGCTGAGGTTCTTGATGTCTACTAGTTGTGACATGTTGGTACGGGGACAATAGTGTGACTGTCATGATGCACTACAACGCTGACCTATCACAAATCATTTTGCCACGAGGGTTAGTGAGAGGAAAAAAAAAAAAAGCTCTTTTGATGTTTTTGTTGCATGGAATTCAGCCATTTTCTTATAAATGCATACACTTCAATAACAACAACGCATGCAAAAGACGACTGCCACTGCTTTGACTATTTGATCACAGAGAGTGTACTGAAAGGACACTATGACACTATGCCTATTTTTCTTCACTGGAAACTAGAAACTTACAGGGTGTAAGTAAATAAATACAGATTTTTGCAGGCTCCTCTTCATTATCAGTTTATTCCTTCATTTAAATTAGCAGGAACAACAGCAGCCAGCTGTCACTAACTGGCTTCAATACAACGCTTACAAACAATCAGGAGATGGCACTTCAAAATGTCAAGATATCCCTTTAACACTTTTAAACAAACTAAGCACTTTAACAAAACTCTTCTTTACAAGAGCTGGGCTGCTATTGAATAATCTGTGGTCAAAGCTGAAGCCCTTTCAGCTGAGAAGAACAGCTGTGCTTTGACCTAAATGCTAACATCAGCATGCTAATATGCTCTTAGTGACAATGCTAACATGCTGATGTTTAGCAGCTATAATGTTCACCACCTTCACCTCAGCTACTTAGCACTAAACATAAAGTAAAGTACAGCTGAGGCTGATGGGAGCTGTGTTGGTTAAGTTACTTGAATAACCAAATATAATCTATTAATTATTAGTCATTGAAAAAATAACTCATGAAGAGATTACATATATTGATTCCTGAAAGCTAATTTTAGACCTTCTTGAATTTTTACATCGCCAATAATGTGTTTGTCATGCATCTTTACAGTATGGCCAACTTAAGCTAAAGTGTGGCTAAGCTTCTTGAAAGAAAATAAAGTGATAAAGGTGGTAAAATCATTTATTGTTTTGGAAGGAATATCTTCTAACATGATGAAGCATTTGCAATGTAAACGGAATATGTTCCCAGTCACAATGCCCTAGAATCAGCTAGAAAGTCCAACAAAAACAACTGTAAAACAAACTTGTAGGGCCACATGGCAAAAAAGACCCAGTCCTAGTCATGAAGCCTGGTTAAAGCATTTGTAACAAACTCTCATGACAAGAGGCGAACAACAGGAACACACTGATGGTTAAAAGAGCTGAATGTCTCCTGCTGGGTTGCTGTTCATGTAGGAATGATATATGAGCAGATAATCTTTATAAGGTTACAACAATTGCAGCAATTTCAAAGCCCTGTTTAATGATGTATGGGGCTAAAAAGGTAAAAGTGCTACTTAGGCATTCGTCTGCCGCGGGGGCATCTGAATATGAATTCTTTCTGATCAACGAACGGACTAAATACAGCAGATATTGAAGTGCGGTGGAGATAAAGACAAACTCCAATACAAACACTGCTGTCATGGCAATATCGCACATTAGCTTTACATAGTGCTGCTAATAACTGGAATCCCACATAGAAAATATCCCACTCACAGTGAAATTTCTTTTATTGACTGTGCACAATGAAGAACCATTAGAGGTAATTATTTTGTAGCTATATAGACTAGCTGCTTCATAAAAAACGAATTATGAAGTAGGACTTTTAAAGATTCTGCAGCAAAGCAGGAACGCTACTTCCTGGGTTAAGGCTGGTGGGAATGTGCATGTGAGAGGGAAATTAATTTAGCCTTTTCTCTTAATTCCTGTGAGCTTTTCTAGCACTCATCCTTCTCCATTGTGCGGCCAGTCAGGCAGAGACATGGGGCTACACAAGGTTGGGATATAGATCCATGCTGATGGTTTTTTAAAGAGGTGGCAACCATGTGTGACTCAACATAGACTGAGCTAAAACACTGTAGGAGTTGGCAAACAAAAATACTCTATCATAATAAGAGCTGGAGAAAGTGTGTGTTCCTGGAAAAGAGGAAATATGAAGCATCATATGAAGCATCATCTCGTACATGTCTTGTACTTGAACACAGTACAGGGTCATCTTAAAAATTATCTCAGAGTTTGGCTTTGTGACGTTTCATATGGTACAACCAACACGTCCTCATACCTAAACGACAGAATAGGTCATTTGCCAATGACTCCCAAAACGACATATATGACTGCTTGGAGAGTACCGGCTTTAGGCGCACATTGTTAAAGGGTATGCAGTTTTAAACACGTGGATAATGTTGTGAATGAAACTAAAATTCTTGGTTAGGTTTAGGAAGATCATGGTTTGGGTTCAAACAAGTATGTTTGTAAGTTAAGTATGTTATGTACGTTACATAAGTAAACTTACGTAAAATGTACATAAGTCAAAATATGTCAATGTTGACTTTCACACAGGACACAAACAGCGGCCTCCTGGGTGAAAGTCCTGTGTTTGTTTGACCCATCCATCCACCCCATTCTCATACCTACGCAGACTTTCTCACTCTTTATACTATGTTGACTGACTTCCTCTTTTGCTAGAGGTCACTGCCTAACAATAAACGTAAATATGGGTTGTAATAGGACGCTCGCATAGACCTGGGGAGGACGGTCTTGGTAAAACTATCAAACATCCAAGATCAATGTCACTGTTAATCCTTTGGTGTAAAAGCTGTTGTTTCTAATTTGTTTACATGTCAGAAAATCAAACCAGCGGTTCAGCTCAAAATTGTGCAGCAGGTGTGAATGCATTCTGTGCCATGGCTGAGGGGCAGAATATTACAGCATCATTAATAATTTCAAACAAGAACAAACATCTCACATTAGCCTTTTATTCGTCTTTCAACGTGCTACAGCAGCATCATATAGGATGCTATCATCGTCTCTATATCATCAAGTACAATTTCTCCACGCAGCGTCAATGTGACACCTGAACTTTTGAGCTGTACCATGTTGTCATGCTTTGCTTTATTTCTTAATGCCTCACTGGCTGCTGCTTTATGAAAAACCTTTTCCCACTGTCTGCATCTTACCTGACTACGCCCCAAAGGTAGAACTGATTGATTTAATCAGATCAGAGCAGATGCTTTAAAAAAAAAAAAAAAAAGAGACTTGAAATGTAAAACTGTATACAATGACAGATCACCCAATAGGCATCAGCTTGGAGTTAGCAAGCTTGTGCCATGCAGTTGCATTAGTGAGTGGTACAAGTGTTCCAGTTGTCAAACTATCTGGCCAAATGAATATTGCGTTCTGGTGGAGATGATCCACTAGAAGCTATGTACCCTAAGGGGACTTATTAGGTATGGTGGACTTGGACCCCAGAAAACATTGAAGGGAATACTGTATATCCTTGGATCAAGCCTGGAAATGCATGAACAAGCCCTAGATGAGCTAGGGTGTCTGGACTGTTGTGCTTACCCTGGTGTTCTGTGACCGTGACCCACAGGAAAATGGATAAAGCTTAGCTTAACATAAAGACTTGAAACTGGGAGAAACAGCTAGCCTCATCAAGAAAGGGAATAAGCATATTTCGTAAAATGTCTAACGATTTCCTTTAAAGCTGATAAATGTCACTGGCATTGTCACTTTAAACTAACTTCTAACAAAAATAGGAAAAATCATTGGTGAAATACAGACTTCCTTCACTCCTGCAAAGAGCGTCTCTAGGAAACCACAAATTCACAAATGTAAAAAAACCTCAATAGGTTTATATGATTGTCTGCCTGGCATCAATGTCAGACAGTAAAATGCTAAGACATACAAGGTTTGCAGCACTTATAGGCAGTGAAAGCATTGCTGGACCCTGTAAGTACCCTAATTTCCCATTTATATATCTGTAAAAGTATTAGAGTTAGAAAATGAAATTTTACATTTGAAGTGGTGCCCAAAAGGGTGCTGCATGCCCATTCACCAGGGACTGAAACTTCCTCTTGTTTAAACAACAGCAGTGCTGCCTTAATGTCTGTATTCCATACTGTCTTCACCTCTGAGATCCATTGAAGTCTTGTTCTGCAGCCACAATTTTTTTTTATATCAACCGGGAATCTCAGTGGTGAAACATTGTGCCAAAAACTCCATTTCATGTATTACAGGCAGCTAAGGGAATACACCTCCTGTGTGATTAATTTCCATTTCAAAGGTAAAAGCTAATGGAATGATGTCAGGGAGTGGGTTTGAAGTGGTGCACATTCAAAATGGGAACAAAAAACTGAATAAATAAAAACACATAGGGAGACAGCATCACGCGGTGGCACACAACAATATGCACTCTCTCTCTCTCTCTCTCTCTCTCTCATTTAAAGTAGCTCAGGGTCACAGTTTTGATCTCTTGGCTTGTTACCTTATTTGACTACCATATGAAAGCAGGGTTTTTAACCGCATGTGACACACTTCTCAGTATCCTTCCTTCTCATCTTTATTGTACTACCTACCCAATGCCCCCACATGCCGCCCCCTCTCTATGTGTTGTAGGCTCTAATTGGCCTGGTGTCCTTCATAACAGAGAGTGGTGCTGAGAGCTGGACTGAATGTGCTAGAAGGCTGATATAGACATCTCGAAATGCCAGGTCACTGACCAGGCCGCTAACACTCCTCCCAGCCTTGTCATGCTTCTTACAGTTAACCTTTTCATTAGACGGCATTTGTTGACAACAGGGATTTTCTAGTCATACGTCTGCTCCGTCAAAGGAGTACAGTGGGGCAGGACATGAAAGGGTGTGTGAATGTGCGGGATGTTTGTACACACCAGCAAAAATGTCTGAACAAATAATGTGATCAGTGAATGAATTATTCCTATTTGGAATACCATTAAACAGGGAAAAGTTTATGATTTTGTTTCCGTAGTTTTTAAATTTGATACACTTGCCTTCCTCCACCCTATTTTCTGAAAGCCTTGGTGATGACTGCAGTGCCAAAAAACACATTCTACCACCTTCAGTGCTAAAACTCAATGAAAGATTATTTGTGGCTTACATTTTTGTAACAACATCTGGGAGATGGCAACCACAACACTCCACAAATACATGACATTCACTTACTTTATGTTAATTTGAAAGCGACACCTTTCCCACTTGGGTATCTGTCAAGATATGTATTCTGTTTCTTTGATTTGTTTAAAAAAGAAACAATAATTCTAATGTTCTTTTCTTCAGGAAGTCTCTCGTCTTTGCTGTGCTCCCACTTCACCTGACAATCAGAGCATAATCAACCTGTCTGTGTGAATAAAAGTGAAATATGATAGATAATAAATAGTGCTTGTTGCTTGAATTCTTTAATCAAACACTTATCTACTACTGACAAGAGTATCTCCATTGTCTCACACATGTTG
The DNA here is from genome assembly GCF_010015445.1 of Perca fluviatilis. Taxonomy (NCBI): domain Eukaryota; kingdom Metazoa; phylum Chordata; class Actinopteri; order Perciformes; family Percidae; genus Perca; species Perca fluviatilis. The sequence continues at coordinate 8,585,421 of NC_053135.1, read as the reverse complement.
TGTATTAGTAGACTGAGAAGTCCTGTATTGATGATGATGATGATGTTGATGATGATAATGATGATGATGATGATGATGATGATGATGATGACAGCTTATCCCTCTTTATAGGGGGGCATCTGAAGATGAGCACTCTACTCTAGCTTTGATTAACCCTCACTGCCTGAAAAGAAATGAGGGTGCAGTACACCGTAAGTGTATTGTTGTATTTTTGTCCATCAAGTTCCATATGCAAGTGTTTTCAAGCTAAAACAACCTTTTTCCAATATGACCTGAATGTAGTTTAAGCCAAAACAAAGCTCCGCCACCATCAGAAAACACCAACTTGTCATTTGGCTAAATGCTGCATGCAAAGTTGTAATAACCTAAAACCGAGTCCAAGTAGTAGTTGTAGTTTTAGTAGTAATAGTAGTAGTAGTAGTAGTAGTTGTTGTTTCCTGACATAAAGCTCTATGTGAAGACTTACTGTGTTTTGTTTGAACTTGTTGGTGAGTTCAATAAACTGGAGATCCAATGTTCTACCTACCACCTGAGACCTCAAGAGAGCAACATTTATTAAGAAATAAACTTGTTTTTCCCATATGACTTGAATGCATCATAACCTAAAGCAAGGAAAGCTCCTGTTATGGTCAACCAGCTTCAGGGGGTTTGCGTGCCTTGCTGTCAGGTTTTCACCTGATTTTGGCGTAAACAGAACTCTGTTACCAGAGATCAGTGTGAGCCAAAAGATGGAGGTCACCCAAACGGAAAAAGGAGGGCAACACAGACATTCAATTGGAGTTTCCATCTGCTCTGCTATTACTGCCTCTACATATATTGCAGTGCTGATCACTGATGGAGCAATGCCTGAACTGAGCATATTTATATCTATATATTGTGCAAGATAAAGAATGCAAAGCTATCTACATTATTAAACAGTCGCATAAAACATTCATGAATATCATTCAAATGATAGCTATGTATTGAAAAATTCCTTTTATTGTTCCGTGTGGTCACACAGGTTTTAAATAGGTGTTTATCAGTTCAGCCCCAGGGTCTTTTGCTGCTTTTGACGAGATTAAATGTACCTCATGAATTTGTCATAATACATGATGTTGCTGATGCTCTGTTGTAATATTAACAGGAATAGAAATATATGCTCATTCAGTGGATTTAATGAACTAAAAGTTTTTTAAGTTTCCAAAATAAAAGAAATGTTGGGAATTTCACCAAATCTGGACACTGAGTATGTCATAGCTTTAAGTCTTAAATCCTAACCATTAGAATTTACACCCAGTGTTGAATGTCTTACTTGATGTCACTCTCCTGAACCCGCTCCTCATCCAGATCCTCAATGAACTTCTCCCCCTTCATCCAGTAAATAAGTGGACTGACGTCTCCGCTGTAGCCAAAGAATGCTCTGCACGTCAGGTTGACAGGACTTCCTGTTGGAGACAAGAGACGGGATATTATTGTGATCAGCAACATAAAAAAGGAGCAGGAGAAACCATAAAACACTAACCATGCACCAAAACAGACACTGCTACCATCTATTAAAATGACGAAACATAATTTCCAGCTAAGAAATGACTACCAACATCAAAGCCATTCTTTATTTTCTCAAAAAGCTGCTAGAATGTGATTCTAAAGGGCAACACACACTAGCAAGGTACATGAAACACTATTGTTGTTTTTCCCAGCATCGATGCAAGTCAACCCTCGCCATTTCTGATACCGCATCAATGAGTACCACCCCCGAACATCTAGACTTACATGTGATTCCTGTTATTAAACCCATTCTCTTTCCAGACTCCAATTTTTACCTTTCAAAAACTCCATTACAGCCTCCTTGATTCCATCAATTCCTAAACATTCTCTAGCTCTCTGAGGTGCCATCTTAAACCATCCCAGACCCTTTTTAAATTCTCTTACGGCCTCTTTAAACTTTAAAACACTCTCTTGAACCCACTTTCACGGCAACTTCGCAGCACTGCTGTACCTTCATAAAAAGGTTATATATTATATTATTATATTATATTCTTCAGCAGCCCCCTTCTCTGTCAGACCCTACATTTAAATCTTAATCACTGTATTCTGCAGGAAGTACTTTGGAAAATCATAAATACAAAAGTAGGGCGCAGCTTTTAAGGACAGTGATTTGCATTATTAATGAATGCATATATCCTCTGTAAAGCTCACAATTCATACTGATTTCTCCCTTTTCTATACACACTAAGCAGGAGTTCATATTGCACATCATCAACTGAATTATACTTTGTATTCTTGTGACGATGAGATGCTGCATGCCCTTGCGGGTTCACTGAAATAGACTGTGATTAAGTCAACCTTCATTCCACAAACTACACAGATGCTATTGGTATCACGTAGCTTTCAGTGTGTATGTGATGAGAAAATAAAGGGTGTTTATGCATTGCCAGCAGAGGCCAGCGATGCTGCAGTGCGATGGCTTGATTCCACCCCGATTTAATCGTGGCAATTCTGTTTTAGTTTTTTGTTAAATGCTGTTCAAAAGCCGCGACAAAGTGCAAGTAAGGTGGGATGATTAGATGAAGATTGCAAAGTGATGATGGTTATTGATGATGACCACCATTTGAGGACAAGCAAGTTCCAAGAAGTGGGTAAGCAGAAGTGAAAACAAACTGCTGTCAGGCGAAGAAGTATGTTCTTTTAGATACCAAAGAAAAAAATAATAGATAAGTGAGAAACAAAGAAAACAAGTGCTGTCCGTAAAAGATGTTTAAAAAGTGAATAGAAGTTTTAAATTGCAAAGAACCGAAACATAAAGTTTAAATAAAGTTGCAGGCTGTAAAACCAAAACAATGTGCTAAAAGACGCTAAGGCACTCTGTTGCTGAGGGGGACTGCACTGGTGATCTATGTGGTTCCCTCACTAAAAGAAAACCCTTTCGCATAGTTATTTGATCCATGCAAACTTGTGGTGCAGTTTAAACTTTGAATGAAATCTCTGTCACCCAAATACCTCCATGTGCTTCACGCTTAAGTATTGAAAAGTACAGCTTAAATATCCTAAAATATTGATTCTTGGGAGCATTTCAAATGTATTTGTGTGTTAGTACTAGTTGGAGTGTAGGCAGTTGGAACACTGAAAGAAATGTCAGTTCCTAAAATACAAGACTGGAAGAGCACTGAAAAAATTGAAGAGAAAGAGAAAAGTCAGCTATCAAGGCATTTGAGGTCATTTTCTTGTACTAGCAGGCAGTGTGATGTACAGATAGGCTTCCTGGGATGATGAAGACCATGAGAACAGAGAGGTAAGAGAGCGCAGAGAAAACACATATCAACAGACAAACCCCCTGCCTTCACATCAGCGGGAGTTCTTCTCTCTGCTCGGCTCATTTTGAACACACATCCTATCTTACTGGAGACAGATAAACCCCTTTTAAACCTGTTTTCTCTCTCTGCCTTGGATTAAAGTCCTCTCATTCTTCTTTTCACACTTATCACACACATGCCGCGGCCGACATCCGTGAGTGTGTGGCCTGGGCAGCGACAGGCTCACCGTGAAGCGAAGGAAAAGATCATCATCAAAGCCTGGGAATGACTGTGATCCATAAAAAAAGCTGCCTATGATCAAGGAGGCTCCACTAGTCGTGCGTCCAGGAAGGCAAAAAGGTGATTCAGCATCTCTTCATTAGCACTCCTTGCTCATTGGCCCTGTGGCGAGGACTCAGAAGTCTGTGAGATGGGAGATAACTGTGGCATATAATTGGATACTTGCTAGTTCAAAGATAATAGGGATTTTATTTTACCAAGGACTACTCTAATTTGGCCGTCTAGTGCAAACTAGCACGCTCAGATGATAGCTAAGTCTGGAAAATCTGGTTGGAGTTGGAGGACGGTTTTGCATTTTGTCTGACTGTCTTTGACTGTGTTTTAGGGATGCTGGGAGCTGTCCTGGACCACACATATATTTATACACATTGCTATGCTTCACACTTCCACAAGGGGTCTCTGTGGTGCTACAAAGCAGGAGGGCTGGAGTGCAGAAGGAGCACATGAAACAACAAAAAAACAACATACACCATTTTGACAGGTGTAGGCAACAGTAAAAGGAAACACGGATCCTTTTGTGTGCCACCTTTGATGTCAAGAGGCTTCACCCATGGATCCAAACAGCATGTTGTGTTGTAGCATTGACAGCTCCACTGCTGTGCTGACAAAAGCCGCGGTGACACTCTCCAAGACTTATTTCATGGAGCTCTTCGTGCATACGGCTGCATGTTGTTCCCTAACGACGGCATGTTAATTTGTGCCGGCAGCTAAGCCTGCACGGGAAGAGGTTGTGTGCTCAGTTTGGGAAATGCACCAACAGCCACGCAGGGATTTAACTGCACATATTCTAACATTCAAATCCCAACCTCTGGTCTTGGTCAGGGAGTTAAAGTGAGTCTTAATGCGATTGTCTCCTCTCTCTAATCTCCCTTCCCTCTAGAGCATCTCTATCAGTGGCTGTGGCTGCAGGACGGAGACGTCAGCAAAGATTCCTGTGGCTGAGCAGTAGACAGACTGGATGCTATGAAACTATGAAACACCACAGAGACGAACAGAGATAGCTGACATGAATGCATTTCTGCATGCATGAGAGAAAGAGGGCATATGTGCATGTCAGTGTGGATGTGAGTGAAAAAAAATACAAGCTAGACAGAGGAATCACCCACATGGTAGAGCAAACCATTGTTCGAGGAGAATTGAAATACGTCCAACACAGAGTGAATAGACCATTGTATCGCCCTTGTGTGCTGAAGATGACAGATTACAGATCAATACATATGCATCCAGATTGAGCACCATCCACGTCAAGTTAATCTACCAGTGTTTCCCATTCAGATCCAAACAATCAAGCTCTTGAGTAGGGAAGCCTTTCTTTTTTTGTGTCCATTTAGAAACCTTGAAAAAAATAAAAATAAAACAACTTAAGAAAAAACTAAACCCTGTTGCTAGCAGCTTGTGGGTCGTAACAAAATAATAAATGTTCTCCTGAGCAGGAGTTTGGAGTTCTCTGCAAGTTGGCTTTTATACAATACTGATAAGAATGGAGGCAAACGGCCGCCTGGAAGATTGTGTAAAACAAACATACAAATCTAAAGACACTTTTCAAATGGATGAGATATGTCACATGATCTTAACCCAACTGTACATCGATTGGAGACTTTGGAGAGTTTTGTCAGACCGTGCTCTCCACCAATTAAATGAAAACCCCAAATAAAGTGCCTTAGTAAGGTGTTGGGCCACTATGAGCGTCTAGGTCAACTTCACTGCCTTACTAAGGTACTTTATTTGGGGTTTTCATTTAATTTGTCACCCATCTGTGTATACTTCTGAATTTATCAAGGTAGAATATAGAATGAAGGCTATTTCTTCAAAAATAAAAGGCCTTAGCCTTTTTGCTTTGGACAAGATAAACAGCATGTGCTTTTAAAGCACAACCAAAACATCTTCAAAATTACATTTCTGGAACTTCTGGCACTGGAGGAAAACTCTTTTCTCCCTTCATCCAGCCGGAATGATATTCCCTCTACTCTCTAATTAGTCCTTTCTTTAATGCAACAGTCTGGGCTCTACATAAAAGGACTTGAAGATTGGCCTGTAGCTTGTGATCAGCAGGATAGTGAGCGACTGATCTGGACTGAGAAGAAGCCCAGGAATTGAATCAGTAGATAATATGATTGTCGATGGTGAAGAGGGGGGTTTCCCAGATTTAGCGGGGCATCTGGGCAGCATGAAGCGATTCCTGAAGTTTTTTTTTTACAAGTTCTGAATGAGTGAACATTAGCTTTATCATCTGCTCCAGCACAACATCCAGGCAGTGAAGGGTTACAGCGATGGGGCCCTGTAATTGCGGTGGCTGGGTACCCACTCATATCGCCGTTGCCAGATGTGTCAGTTTAATTGTCTCTCTGTTCAGCATTCACTTTCTTTTGTTCATCACAGCCCCAACCTCTCTAGTCACGAATTTTAAGGCAGCTATTGACTGTGCTGTGTTCAGTATTCATTTAGCTCGCGTATGGTCAATCTCCTGTTATTCATACTTGGCATTGCACCTCATTATCGCTAAGTAGGCAAACTGCTGCCGCTGTTCCCCTTAATTAATGCAGGTAAAGCAGATATCAAGGGACACAATACAATGTATAAAAGTTTTTTTCTGAATGTTATAAGCATGTTAACATGTGGCAATCATAATAGGAAATGCTCAATGATGTGTTGTGAAATTACAATTTTCTCAGCTGCGTGTTACTTTTGCCGAGGACAAGCTGTGTCTGGAAATTAAATGAGGTAGAACTGTTGAATATTACAGGGTAGTGGGAAACAAACAGGATGGGGGTTTGGTGAATAACAAGTCCAATTTGAGCCGTGTGGAACAGAGCATGACATTTGCAAAGATCAACACCCACTCTTTGCATTGATGTTCTCATAATACAATGTTCTTTAGCACAAAAGCAGGGCCTAATATTGGCGCCCAATCCAGTGACAAATCATTACCAATGTTAAACCTTGTGTTGCTCATAATCTTTCATGGAGAAGTTCCAGTTGAATTCTCTTAATGAAAAGCTCATTAGACATTAATTAAATACTTAAAGGGGTACTTCACATAATAGAAATATGCCACGTTGAATGGAGGAAACAAGGTACTACCACAATTAGAAAAGCATCAAATGATGATGGCAATTGCCACGTCAACTTTGAAACAGATACTATTTTTAATAATGGTTTTGTGAGGCATTGTGAAATCTTTATTTACTGTGATTAAGTCAACCTTTACTCCACAAACTACACAGATGCTATTGGTGTCACATAGTGTGTATGTGATGAGAAAAATGGTGTTTATGCATTGCCAACAGAGGCCAGCGATGCTGGAGTGCGATGGCTTAATTGCACCCCGATTTAATCGTGGCAATTCCGTGCCTTATTGTGGCTTTATTGGTTGTTGCTGTTGTTCTGCATCAGTTATTTCTACTATTTCCTAAGCAGATTCATATGTCAGTCAGGTCATCCATCTTGTTACTGATTGACATACAGTACATGTCTTCAGACACATAAAAATGGGCCTGTCACTTACAATAATAGAGGAGAAAGAGTTAAGGAGAAACTTTCTTGGAATCCCAGTCTTTTAGCCCAAGTTGATTCTCAGTCTAAAATGCTGATGCTGCTATAAGCTGAGAATTAAAGAAGCTTTCCTTACAGTGAGAAGGCAGGAGATTGGATACCAACAGGACCTAAACGCTGACTGGGCTTTGGTGCAAGCTACACAGGCAGAGAGGGACTCCTGGTGGGCTTAGCACAGCACAACGACGAATGACTATAGACTCCCTAAATGGCACCATTTAGTTTAGCAACTGATGGAAAAAAGGTGGGGGAAATGTGATAGGGAGGGAAACGAAAGATATTGATACACAATAAGAGAAAGAAAGAGACTGATGGCAGTAAATAGCAGGTTCCATGAACAGTTCCGTTTCCTAGCTAAAGCTCCCTGTGGTTAGATGCTCAGCTTGGGCCCACTTTAGCAATGCTTTCAGTGGATTCTTTTCTTAACTGTTGTCCAGAGGATCTTAAGTATTCTTTACCTCCGCATGGCACAAGTCTTCATGTACTTTCTTTCAGTGTTCTACATGACTGCAAACTAAATCTACTCCTGTAGAACTAAGGTTTTTCTCCTCAAAAAGTCTCCATCCAGCCTTGCTCATGTGCACTCAAATTTGCTTGTTTATGATGAAATGTTATGAAGCAGTTGCCGAATCTATGAAAGCTATTTCTAGCCACAGTCTGGCTCATTTGTGACAAATAACAGCAGTGTAAAATTGTGTTACTCAAACTAACACATGCTAAAACAGGTCAATGCACTCCCCGTGAACATACATACATTAACCTGAAAATCTCATGTTACATTTAGAGACAAACATTCTGGATATGATGTCCTTATGTTGAGATTAGACCGCACACACACTTCTGGAAATGTCTTGATCCATGGTCATCAGGAACGAAAATTAGTCACAAAAATGACCACAATATGTTGGGTTATTCATCTGTCTGGCTTTAGGACGCGTTATCAGGCCCCAATGGAATGATTAGCATGTTTCATACTTATTTTTTTTTTTCCCTTTTGGGCATTTTATACATTTATTAGTGAGTCAACAGTAGAAAGGTGAGGGAGAAAGAGATGGAGAATGACATGCAACAAAAGGTCCCCAGATGGACTCAAAGGGATGTTGCGGTTCTTGGTTAGTGTTTTAACTCATAAGCCACAGGGGTTCCCCGCAAGTTTAACTTTGTCTATGATATGTTTCAACAGCACGTTTGTTTGACAGTTGTGATCCTGTCTCTGGACCCTCCTACCCACTCATCTTTGCAGGTCATGCAGGTCATGAAAGACCGCAAACTTGGAGTGTCTCCACTCCTCTGGGACGGATTTCCACAAGATTTTGGAACCTGGTGGCAGGGATTTATTCCCATTCAACCGTAAAAGCATTAGTGAGGTTGGGTAAGATGGCTTGTAGTCAGTATCCCCAAATGAATATCCCCAGCTGTATACAGGCCTGTAAAGTTCTTCCACACCAAACTTTGGAAAACATGACTTTGGGCAAGGGAGCATTGTCATGTTGAAACAGGAAAGGGTCTTCCCCAAACTTGGAAGAACACTATTGTCTGAAATGTAATTGTGCTAGAGCATTAAGATTTCCATTGAGTGGCTTAAACCATTAAAAATCGCACCAGACCAAAAGAACACAAAACATCCATTAACAACATATCACTCTGTCCATCCTCCCTTATGCTGTATGATTACAAGTCCAGGGATCACCAAAGCATTGATTGGATTGCAGAAGAGTGGCCCCCATCTCCTAAGCCAACGGTTACAAAAAATCTAGAACCTAAATGGTCCAGTGGAGCAAACTCACCAGCCAAGATCAAGACAGCATACTGTGCTCATTGAGTGAGAGAGAGAACGAGATAGAGAGAGAGACAGAGAAAGAGTGGGGAGCGAGGGAGTGCTGCTATATCAATTCCCTCTTGTGGGGAGTCCATGTAATGAAAAAAGGACATAGCAGAGTGGTTGGGACTGTAGGTTCTTTCCCCAGCATTTCAGGAGGCACAGTGTTGGATATCTGCAGTGCACGTGAGCCGAATGAACAAGGAAGCCTGGGCAGCAACTTAACTGAGGCAGCATGTGAAGTGAACGAGTGGAACAGGTTTGAAAAAGCAGGAGGAAAAGCTGCTGTAACTTATCACCTTAAATCTAGCTGCAGAAGGAGGAAGGAAAGGAGGGAGACGGTGTAAGTGGGTTTAGAAATCAGTGCATCACATTTCTCGAGGGGTAAGGTGGGAAAAGTAGAGAACTGGGTTTACTGGTGTGACTGTGGCACTCCAGTGGTAGGAATGCATGTACTGAGATGTTCTCTCAAAAATACATGTGGATATGAGACGTTGATACTTCATCACATTTTTCTTGAAATCATATTGCCTGTTCCAGACTGTGGGAAAGAATCTGGTTTTCCCTTCAAATCTGAATTTCCAGTAGGAAAGCTTGAGATCTATAAATTGTTTCATATATATTTTAGAGTATGTATAAGGTAATAATAGGTAGGTAATAATTTTAATTATTGTTTAAACGGCACTAATATTTCTTTAAAGACAAAATAAGCAACTAGTTGGTGAACAAAGCATAGCGAGCGAAAGACCAAAATATTTTTCTTCGGAGTTGGTGGAGACAAAAAGAGTGAATATTGGACATATATATATATATTTGTCAGGTGGCCATAAACCACCACAATGTTTCTTCATGTCTTGTTCGTTGCAACTTTATAAGGTAATATGTTGGATGTTGTGTTTTCAGCTTGCTGTGGAGTTCCTCTGCCCCGTAGTGGCAAAAATAAACAGTTATTGCAGCTTTTAACTATCTATATTTTTGATGATTAGTGGTTTTGTGTATACAAAGTGAAAACACACATTGCATGTTCGATGTTTGGTGAATAATCTATTAGAATTGTGAAACACTTTTCTGTCGATTGACTAAATATATATTGCTTGAATGACTTATCGTTCTAGCCATATTGGAAATGTAAAGTGTCATTTACATGTACAGGTGCTAATGCTAAGGCTGACTCAATAGTCAAACATCGATAACAGTATATCAGCTGTTGCATAACTGCTCCATATTTCTGTTCCTCTTTTGACTGTTTATCAGCTCCTTTTCTATCTCTACTCATCCTATTTATGCCCTCTTCTTTGTCTTCTACCTCACCTGTCATTCTTCTCTCTTATGCCTTGCAAGCATGTCTTGGGAGAGCTTTGTGCATAAACAGGTTTCTATAATGAGTGCCAAATCAGGACAGGGACAAACAATAGGACTGTGTGACAGAGGGGCCGGGAGGAAAGAGAGACTCTGCAGGAAGGGCGCTGAGGGAAAGGTTAAAGCTCTGGTGAGAGCAGGCATCATCTACACAGCATCCTGCTGCTTTCTCCCTGTCCGTCATGTTCACAGAAAAACACAGTGTGATCTCTGCCTTTGTGTGTGTGTGTGTGTGTGTGTGTGTGTGTGTGTGTGTGTTTGTGAGTGTGTGCGTATGTATATGTGTGTGTGTCTGAACGAGTTGCGCATGGCCAGGACAATTGGAGTGATTTGTATTACCTATGTTTCTGTCCTTCCAATTTACATGAACATATGGGGGTAAATAAATGTTCACATGTTCAAAAATGTTCGGATTTTGGGCCGCTTGGGTTGTCTGGCATGCTTCAACTCTGGCAAAAATGTAATGTGCATTTAATAAACATGTCATGATGAGAAAATCTTTTTAAAACCCCTCCATGTAGCCATCTGGATAAATTACAACAAGATTGACACGAGTGTCTGGGGATGGCAAAATGTCACCATGATAGGAAATATCTGCCATGAAAAAGGTGACAAGAATTCTCCTTGGGGGCGCTGACATGACTAGTTGAATTGTGCATTTGTGTTGTAAGGTCAGGAAGGTCATCAGGCTGTGATTGTTGAATGTCAGCTCGTCATCGGAATAAAATCACAGTCTTGAGGCCACAAGTCGTACAGAATAAACCCTCGGAGTCCATAGTTCACCCTCGGATTATTCAGACATACATCTCAGTTTGCACTGTGGATAATCGAATTGATTTTCTCGTTCCCACCCACGACTCCATGCTGCAGTATATTTTCCTTATTAAGCACTCTGGTGGTTGGACCATACTTTTGCAAGGTTTCTGCTGCAAGAAGTGGACGTAGAGGTCAGAGACAGGATGTGAGCTACATGCACAGATAGAGGAATTAAGCAATTATATTTTTACAATTTTCAGAACATGAAATTACCCTAAAATCTTGCAATCTTGTTTCACAAGACATTATGTGCGGAAATGGTTTGGTCTTTACTGAAGGAAGTAGAACTGCACTAAGCCTGCTGTGACTCCATTTAATTTAAAGTTCTTCTTTATCAGGGCAAGGATCTCTGTAATCCAAGGCTGCTTCCTCTCTGATCCTCTATGCCAGACTGAGAATGCACAAGCCAGACTGCTGGAGCCGTGAATCTGTGGTGTCCCGATGTCTGTGAAGTTTGTATTCACCACTACCCAGCCGTCGCTTTATTATCCCCTTTCTTTTCTTCTAAGGTGACATTTGTCTAACTGTTCAATGCCTCTAACACACACCGCAGCAGTTTGGGACCTATTCAGCTTTATAGTCCCGCTTTACAGTAGGTGTGCGCTGAATTTAGAATTCAGATAAGAAATGGCATGTCTTGGAGCTGCTGGGCACTTAAACCCCCGTGCCATCCATTTAATTAAAAACAATACAATAAATTACAAGCAATGCTATCAAGAGTTGGGAGGGAGGGAGAAGAGGAAGTAGCTGGAGGCAAGGTAAATTATGACCTTATGCCGGAAAACATATTGAAGTGGGGGATATCATGGTGTGTGCATAAATTTAAGAGTGCAAGTGCTGATCTGTCAATCATACTCTGTTCCCTGAAGGCAACAGTGGAGGACTGAGAATTTCATGCTGTAAATACCTCAAAAATGCAAATGTCTAAATGTATGATGAATGAACATTTCTTAACACATGTGGTCTACCACACTGTAATAATTCAGTCACTGATGTCTGTTACTTATGATTATTATTATTATTATTATATAATAAGATATGAGAAGCGGAATAAGTACAAAATAATGTTAAAGAGAAAGAGGAAAATCACTCCACCATAAAAACATTTATTGTTTGAATATTTTAACCAATGGCACAGAGATGTGATCCGCAATCATCACTAAAAACCCTTTATCACTGTTTGCAGCCACCGCATTTTCCCACCGAAACAGACAAACATCTGTTATGATCTGTAAACCAGCAGGCACATCAGGAGCTTTTGGGCTTATTCGCCTCATCCACTGTTAGACTAGTAGCTTCTTTACTGTAGAGACTTAAGCAGCACTCCCAAATCCACAGTGTGATCAGTGCTCAGTGATAATCCACAAAATATCATAAATACTGTATCAGCATGATTTCAAATAAAATCAGAAATAATACAAAGTATAAGATGCTCTGTTCAAGCCCACATAATAAGTTCACATGGGGCTTTGAGGGCAAAATGAAAAGAGTGAAAATGGGTGTATGAGTTTGACTGAAAGTGTATAAAGACTACATGTATTTGCTTGACTTAAAGGGGTTATATACCAATTCTACACATAAAGGGATTTTACAAGTCATAAAAAGTAGTGCTATAAACCTGATAATGTAATAGTGATGTCATTTGGGTTATCTAAGCTTGGGCATGGAATGTGAAATTCAGAAAGCCAGCATTACAAGTTTGAAAGACATGGGTGTTTACCAAACGGGGAGGGGGGGTCCTAATGCTGATTTGCCTTTGCATGGTAGGGCTCGTCTCGCTCTTTTTTGGTTTTCCATTAGAAAAGTTGCAGAAAGTACCTGGTACCTTGGTACCTTCTTGGTCAAGGTTCCAAGCGAGCTGAGCTATTAGATAGATAGATATGAGAAGGTTGTGTTAAAACACTGAAGAGCACTGATCAGAGAGAATATTCACTAGCACGTCACGGGACATCCTGCACAAACACGCCATTTCTAAATAGTCAAGGTGCCGTCAATAGCCACCAAAATGTTTTCATTCACCCGACAGATTTTAAAACATGGAAGCCCGCAAACATTACGCTGTATACTACACCATACAACTGACAAAATGAGGACGTTCCTCTGTGTGGTTACTGATGAAAGGATTCAGCGAGTGTTGCATTGAAGATGATGTCACAGCAGTTTCACGCGGCATTCAGCTGAGAATCCCTCCTTCACTGAGGGGGTACTATCTGCTGTGGAAAAAGAATGTCGATGTCAAGCAGAGCCATACCATACAGTGGAAACACGGCATAACAAAAGATATTCTCATGATGCATTATGGGAATAGTAGGATCCAGCATTTTTGGAGCTTGATCCATACTAGGGAATAAATGTCAGGATATTTCGGCCTCTGCGGAAGTAGGACTCAAGTATCACTGACATCGGTGCCAAAACAAGCTCCCAATTTCCAGTACCAATACAACACTTTTTGTTGGATACCTTGGTTTGTAGAACATAAACATGTTTTAACCTTTGTTTTTATAAAACCATATGCCAAAACTGCTAAATACATCAGTGTTAAATAAAGAACATTGCCAAAATTAAATACTGTCTAAAGTTAAACAAGTTTCCTGATTTCCTGAAGTACACAAACTTCATAATCCAACCAAGCATTTTATGCCACATTTTGCTACAGACACATTTAGCTCTGCACTAAGAATTATTGAGGTTCAATACTGACAAAAGTGTGTGTGTGTATGTGTGTATGTGTAAAATGCTGAATCTGTGGGACAAGGAGAGTGATGGAGTGTTTACATGATTATATTAGTCTGTTATTTGTCTATCCTGACTGCCATCCTTGTGCAACTTGTGTGTGTGCAGCACAGGAGGGTGGGGGCTGTACACGAGTAGCATACTGATGAGTTCCCAGCAAGCACCGATTAAATTACACTACCTACTCTCATTCTTTCCTTTCGCTTGTCTTTCAGTCAATCTTGCCTGTTGCTCCTCGTTTACCCTGCTTCTCTCTCTGCAGGTAAACAACTCCGCTGTTCCACAGAGTGATGCTTCTGACTGGCTGCTGCCACAGTATTTCAATTCCTGATGACCTGAGAGCTTTGCCATGTCTATAGCTATCAGGTGCACTTTCATGTAGTTCCTCACCCTACTCCATGCTTTATACTCCCGTTAGCCAGGAAAAGATATGGATCTGTAGCTCCATGTCATTTTATTTTCCACCTGGGGCTGACTTTGTGTGTCTGGAAGCTTCTGGATCACAACAAGTCTAATACTAAATGAAAACTTTGTTCATCTGAAATAATATTATGTTCAGCAGTCAATGAGCTAACAGTTAACTTCCAACTCTGACAGGAGGAAACACAGATGTTATTTTAGGAAACTTGGCAGGACATGCTCCTTTTATTTGTTTATCGTACCATTTCTAGGCACCCCTCTGCCATTTTATTTTCATTTTGGTCATCTCGGTGCTGATAGGTATAGCAACTTTCAATATTAATAATTACAAGACATGATGAAATAAATAGTTATTTGAATACTTACATAAACTACTTAATATGAGCATGAATTTGAGAAATAATCCGATACATTTTTAAAACGCAGCTTATTATTAGGAAATGTAATATTATGCTAACGTTATATTAGACTGTTTCTTGTCACAACAACAGAGTTTATTGCAGGTATATTTAATTAGGGGGAGTTAGTAGACTTAATTCTCTGGACACCATTTTAATGTCTGTACAAAATATCATGGCAATCAATCTATTAGTTTTTGGGATATTTTAGGTTGAATAAAAGTGATGGACTGACGGATCGATATTGCCATCCCTAAATCCAGTATGGATGGTAAAAAAGACTTTGCTCTCTGCCTCTAAAAGATAAGTGCAAGAAGGAGGGATAGAGCAAGAGAAAGAGAGTGATAGAGTTAGTGAGTGAGTTAAAAAAAAATAGATCAATAGGTATAGAGAGAGAGAGGGACAGCCTGAGTGAGAGAAGAAAGAGAATCCATAAAACACAGATTAGGCTTCCTAAACCAGTCTAATACAGAATCTTTAATATCAGTTGCTGTGTAGTAACACTGACAGGCAGAGTCCTGCTGAGTCTCTTCCCAAACTGCAACCTGGGATACTGAGAGCTTATTTGGAATCGGTGCTGGGCACCAACAGAAGAGACGTTGTGAATGGCGATTGGCTCGGTGCGGGGCTGGACACCAGGTCAAACGCTTTCAGATGTCAAGCGCAGCAGGGCCGTTTGACCCGAAGGTTGCTGGAGTGGAGTGGAGACAGATCAGGTGAAGTCAGAGCAAAGGAGGAAAGCACGTAGGTACCACTACTCTAGTGGCTGATAAAAAGAGAGCATGAGTCACCTTTTTGATAGTCTATATCCACGACCTTCCACTTCCGGGATTGCTCCGTTGCCGCCGGAAATTCCACCATATGTCCTTTTTGGCCGGATGTCCGTTTCCTTCCGCTTTCTTTGTGTTGGAATTTTTAATTCCGGTGGATTTATGAGGACTATGGTTAACTGCTCCTCAGATCTCTGCAGGGTAAATCTGCTGGCTAGACTATCTGTCCAATCTGAGTTTTCTGTTGCATGACTAAAACTTTTTGAATGTACACGTTCCACCAAAACAAGTTCCTTACCGGGGCTATTTTGCAGTGGCACTGGGGCTCCGTGCTGTGCGTAGCACCGTCCATGGCGATTTTTATTGGTTTAAAGACATGCCAATAAACCAGAGCACATATTGCTCCCATCCCGAAATGCTGTGTGGACTAGCCAGACCCTCCTCCGCAGCGCTGTGGAGGAAGGTCTGGCAAAGTGGGATTACCCCCTAATTGACTAACTGATTAATCCACAAATTGTTTCAGCAAGTGTGCATTTGTCTTTCCTAAAGCAACTGATTTTAAAGATTAAAAAACACCCTGATACTTATCATGTAGATATATATATATATATATATATATATATATATATATATATATATATATATATATATATATATAGTAGAATTATAATAATGATAATTATAAAAACAGACAAACCTGCCAACACCAAGTATGTTACAATACTGGTAATGGATTGTGACCATAAAATGCTTCTAGCTTTGAAGACATCAAACGGACAATGTACAAGCATTGAAATCAAGAGGCTAAACTAGCATGGTGAAGGCCTGAGCAGCATTGCTTTGAGCCTGGGGGTGGGGGTTAATCTGAGGCTGGGTAGCGAGGCAGTAATGCCAGAGCTCACGGGAATTACTGGGGAGATTTGGAGGATATCTGCTGGCAGCAATTTCCCCGTCGCTTTTATTAGCCTGGATGTGCAATTTGCTGCTGGCTTCTTTAATATGACAGGCAACGTCTTGCTTGTGTTTTTCTTACCCTGCTACATGAGCTGTGTGGTGATTCAAGTTCAGAGATACACAGGGAGGAAAGAAAATGTGTCACTGTTGTTATGTAAGACATGATACTGTATTCCCCCCCCCCCCCAAAGGGCAGTTCCTCATTTGCTTGTCCTCTTTGAAAGACTTTAAAGGTCAGATACAGGGATTAAGTTGTGTTAAGTTGTGTGGTCAAAACGTAGTATCCCTGCTTTGTTTCTAGGCCACACAACATAGCCTGTTTGTGTGTGTTCATATGCATGTGTGGTGACAAACTGTATCTGTACCAACCCAAATCCCCCCCTAGGATGCATGCACACATCAAAGCATCCCCCTGGCAACATGCTATACATGCACCTAAGCACATATTGTCTATTTTCCTCTCACAGTCACACACTGTCTCTGCTGTCTCTGTCCAGGCCCACAGGCTCTCTGCTGTTTAGTTTGTAATCATCTTGGTCAAAATGGAGGTTTAAAAAAAGATGCTGATAGGCAGCAGGGTAACCAGGTGTGAATGTTTCTCAAATAATATTCAGGACCTGCTGACTTGCTTGAACATTACTTTGTAAATCAATAGTTTCAGATTGAGATGCATGCTCGAGCTTAATTAGTAAGTAATGTATCTTGCTGAGCCCTTGAAGTGAAGTTTGTTTCATTCAAAGCAAACAAATCAAACACGTGCAAAGATGTGAAGGCATGTGAATAAGGGTACAGAGTACATGCGCGGCATCCTTCTTCTGATGGCTGTTTCCGACGCAGAAGATAAGCAGCCCATGCCTCCTTGTGTCTCATTAGACCAGGGGATAAACAACATTTCATTTTCTACAAAAAGCTAAAAAAACAACAACCTGCATTTGCTTGTTCTTACGAAGGAAAGCTATGCTGTGAGGAACAACTGCGAGGAAGCCAGGAGACTCAACAGAGCTGCAGGAATAATGTGCAGGAGCAGTGGGAGTGAAGGTGGGAGGAAGAGGAGCTGCAGCTTATAGAATCCCTCAGTTTCAATCAACAGTGGCTTTGGGTTCTGATCCTGAGTTGGAGTCAGTATAAGTAAGTGCAGACAGAAAGACTATACACGACAGTTTTAGGTGGATCATTTATATACAACATTTTTGCTGACTTCATTTATAACTCTTATGATATGGGGTTATATTGTTTGAATTTTGTCAGAATAATACAATGGTATCAGTACAACTCTATGGCTGTTTCCTGTTGGGTAAATTATATGAGCCACGCCAAGTCATGTCATGTCATAAATACATACATACAGTGCAGCAATCATAATTCTTTTTTACTTTGGGGGAATAAGTGTCATTACTGCGTTCCACCCATTTGTGCTCACTTTACTTCATAAATCTTGATTTAATGAAGCTCTGACCATGGTGGTGGATACTCTACCAACAAAACAACTGCTTTTGGACTATGCAGAAGCAACAGTGTGCATATCTGTGTGGCTGTGCGATAGAGTCAAACTGGCATGCCAACAGCATAACTGTCCAGCATCAGCCCCACACCGACAGCATTCAGGCCTCAGTCCAGCAGCTCTGGACTGACTTCATAAGGACCCCTTCAACATCTCAGATGTTGTGTGTTTGTGTGACTGCATTTACATTCACATGCATCTTTCCAAAAGAAGGGGTCTTTATGACTCTCTGCTACCCTGTAGGGTGCTGTTGGGTGCAATCTCGCATCTTTGGCACTCTCAACAAAACATTCAACAAGCAAAGTTGTCTCAATCAGAGGGAACCAATTATAAAGCAATGGGTGGCAAACACAATCAAAGGCAACATGTCAGCCATCGAAACCCATCTTCACGGCATAACTGGAAATATAAGCAATTGTTGAATATTTCAAATCTACTTTGCTGTGTTAATTTCTTTTGCAATAAATAGAAACAAATTTTGTAATCACACTGAAAGAAGTAACTGGATTTGAACAAGCAGCAGATGCTGAGGGGATGTTTCCTGCTGTGTGGAGTCTCTTATTTTTGTGTCAATTTCACAACCGGAGTGTGAATGTTTAAAGAGCCCTACGGGATCGTCCACGACGTCACACGGCACCTCCGATTAATATTTAGATTATTTAATGAAACTTTTATCGATCTTCTTACCGTTTTTTCCAGCTAGAAGCTAAGAAGCTAGCCATCACGGGGGTGTCTTTGTTGTCTTCGTAGCCTTAACAGAAGGTTTTCTATCCAGCCTGGAACTTGTGCCTCTTTTCAGAGTTGTTCAGCAATAAATCCAAACGCTTACATCCAAGATTTATCCACTCGATGTCCGTAATTTATCAATTTTCCGGTCTATGACCGTTCTACAGAGAAGAATGGCGTCACTGTTTAGATATTTGGGATACATTTGGGCCTTTTTTTGAAGAAATGTAAATAGTTTGTCATTTATATGAGTTATAATGTTCATTATGTTTATTTTTGCACTGGATGACTCCAAATATATAGGATAACTGTTTTAGACAACACAAATGCTTGCTGTGTGTGTGATATCAATACATTTGAACATTATTATTTTGATTATTGGCAAAAGCGTCTGGACATTTTTTTTGAAAAATTGTATATATTTTGTCAACTGTATAAGTTACAATACTTATTTCTTCACAGTTGGACACCCAAGACATATGGGAACTGATTTAGACAGGAGATTGGCTTAGCTTTTATTGTTCTGTGTGTGATATCAATAAATATCTGTGAGATTCATTTTCCGTTTTATTTATTTATTTGTTTTTAAGGTCATACAACCTTTTTCTACTTTCAATTGACCTCACTACAGCTCAAATATTCTAATAGCCCCGTTTTTCCTGAAAAAATTATGTACATTGATTGACTATAGACAACAGGGTTGATGTTTTACAAGCTTTTTTAGAAAATAAAACCAGACGGAAAAGGAATTGTAAAAATGGCATTAGGTTCCTGGACGTTAAGAGGTGACAAGTTGGATTACAGTAGATCAAAAATATACACTTTGTGTATGTGTGTGTGTGTGTGTGTGTGTTTCACACTTTTACTGAATGTCTGCACTGCACCTTTTCTCTATGGACAAGGCAAACTGAAAGATCATAATTGGGTTTTCAGGAGACACCAATTGTTCTTCATGTATTTATTATATTGAGAGATTAATACATAAATTATAGTTTTGTTGCAGACCTAGTTATTCACTCTCCCTTATGAATGGTATTTTCCTATTCAGAGGTAAAGCCCCTGAGGGACATTGCACAGGAAGTTAGAGGAAACAAAATACAAACACGGAAAGGTGCCATACCTTGAGGGACACAACTAATGAAGCAGGTAATGAATGAACCTGCTTCCAAAAACATCAGCTAGCACAGCTGGGGCATAATGGACTGCAAAAAAAGTCACTTATCAGCTAGGTTGTGTCTCGCACACTGATGTTGTTGGCGTAAATACCAGAAACTACTAATGTCCAACTCATTATAAAATAAATAACTTTATCTTTTGATAAATAGAAACAAAGAGACGGATGATTGTTAAACGGTTTAAAGACATCTTTTAGATGAAAATGGAAAATTTGTCATTTTTGCAATCATGTTCTCAGAAACACAGTTGTGAGTCAAACCTACATTGGTGTCCTGAATGTCTAAGTGCTGACACATCATGATCCCCCTGACCTGACCTGAACCTTGAATGAAGGTCTGACCCAGCTCGACTTTCACCTGAATGGGTTCTTGACCTGGGTTGCCACTGGAACCTGATCCGTTTTAATTGTCGTTACTAAAAACATTAGAGATGGGGGGCATTTCTTGGCAGTTTAAGGTTACTTCTTTAAACGGTAGAATTTAGGCTATAGAAGAAGTAGAACAGGCTTATGAGAGGCATATTTTCATAATCAAAGCAGCAGAGACCAAGATATTGTGACTTTTATTCCCTAGAATGGGTCCAAAAATTCCGGATTCTACACTTTGAATAATCCAACTCAAAAGTGGCTTTTGTTCGATCGTCCTTGCCTAGTAAAAGCCCACATCTTTGAAAATCGGCACCCCCAGTAGTCTCCAAGCCCGAGCTGGTTTTCAGAACACTTAACAAGATGAGCCCTTAATAATACAACATGCAATATATGTATCTGCATGCACTGTGTGCGAGGGGCAATTTAACTCTCCTAGCAGCTGTCACAATGAAGCCTTAAGTTTCCAATGGAAACGAGGCAAAGAGAAAAGAAACCAGGTTGATTCATCACAAGTGAAATGGAGTGGCAGGTGGCCTCCCTACTGGCCCAGTCCCATTGTCCTCTGGTGTCCTGCTGCCCCCCTCCCGGCCAGATCTGGCTCACCCGTCTGCTCCCCGTATGGCCTCTGTTACGCCCCATCAATCCGGGCAGACACAGCCATGAGCCCGGACCTCAAACACCCCTGCCTGAAGGATATGTGTGCGCGTGTGTGTGTGTGTGTGTGTAACTGTGGACCTTGAGGGCGTTTCCGCCCCCATCAACACAGCCCCTGCTGAGGGTGACACCTGCGGATAACAGTTTAATAGCTGAGTAATGTCTCTGGCCTCCTCCCCAGCTGTGCCGGGGCAGCCTTGTGGGGCATGAGGCAATTGAAAAGCTTTTTCTTTCTTTCGTGTGTGCACATGGACGTGTCCATACACACACGTGTACTTCCACTGTATTTTTGTACACATGAACACTGATGTGAGCTGATAAAACAGTAAAACGGGGGCAGGAGTGCCTGCAGCCGGCCAATGAATGGGCTTATACATTATGGGCCCTATCTTGCACTCAGCGCAATTGCCTTTGTACACCGACGCATGTATCATTCCTATTTTGCACCCGACGCACAGCGGACTTTTCCCTCCACAGACACACGTCGGTAAATTAGGGAATGAATTTGCGCTCCCGGGGGGGTGGTTCAGCGAAAAGAGGAGGCGTGTTCAGGCGCAAATGTTCCCTGGTGCTATTTTGCAGTTTCAGAAAACAATTCCTCCACAGACCAGGAAAAACCTGGTCTAAAGTCAGTGGCGCAAGTCTAAAGTCAGTAGCGCGTTATTCAGATGCTATTTTAGGGGCGCATGCTTGGCCATAATGTAGCGTGTACACAACGCGCATACACTTTACTTCTCTCATCTACACGGACGCAGCAGTTCCCATTTTGAAAAAAAAGGTTTGTGGCTCAAGTGGAAGCCATGCAAAGTCTGATAAATTGCCTCAAGTGATGTCACTTGTTGGTGCCAAAGACAAGTTTGAAAATGAAAAAACAAAAACAAAACTGGGGGTGCAGAGTTAGAAAGAAGTGAGCTTGGGTAATGTATGCACAGTGTTGGGAAGGATACTTTCAAAACGTATTTCGTTACAGAATACAGAATACATGCCCACAAATGTAATTTGTAACGTATTCCGTTACGTTACTCAATCTGTGTAACGTATTCTGAATACTTGGATTACTTCAGGATTACTTCCACATTGAATTAGGTTTTATAAGTGTAGGAATGCAGCTATCACATCCAGCTTACTAAACAGGCCTATAATGGTGTGTTCTTTTTATTCCAACTAGCTGAATGTGTACCTGAACAAGCAGATAGATTATTGTATCGGTAGTCCCGAACTGCATACTACAAAAATCTAACCGCAGTCTTGATACCACAAGCTAATTTTAGCTAACGTTAGCTAGCATGTAAAACGGGGCTAGTCAGTCTTTAAACGGCTCTGGAGCTAGTAAATCAGCACGTAGGAGAATGTAAAGTCGCACGTCAACGTTAAAATAGCAAGGTGATCAGTAAAACTACAGCAGACGACTACACCTGGCTAATTAAAAAAATAGCTTACTTTAAGATGCTTCTTCAGGTTGGAGGTGGAGTAATTTGGACGCTGAAAGCAGGTTGGTTGCTGGCAAGCAGAGGTTGCACTGCACAGTTATATTTCATTCTCCCTGTTCGTTCTTTAATGTGAAATGCTGTTTGAATTTCCAAGATAGAAACGTATTCCTGTCCTGGCTCTGTCGTGCCGGTTCCGACTCCATTGTGACTGATCACGCAAATAGCTATTTTTTTCGATTTCATATCGGGGCTTCTGGAAAATGCATAGAGTTGCCTTAATTTAGTCAGAGTGAATAAACTCGTGAAACAGAGAAGTATCGTCATGTAATCCATTGATTTCAACAATGTAACTGTATTCTAAATACCAACGATTTAAATTGTAACTGTAACGGAATACAGTTACTCATAATTTGTATTCTAAATACGTAACGCCGTTACATGTATTCCGTTACTCCCCAACACTGTGTATGCACCAGGTTTTGACGCGGAAAATTAATGCATGGAATAAAGAAGATGAAATCTCTGTTTCTGCTGCATCGATTTTCAAACGATCCATCGTGAGTCTAACAAAGTTACAGGACTGCAATGCTGAACTTATGGAGCACTTCTGTAAGGCTGGTGTGAAAGCTGCCATTTAAACTCTGTTCAAAAAACAACCACATTGCTTGAAAAGGTGGGTTTCTAACATACTCCGGATATGAAGTTGTGGATGAATAGGGTCCAATTACAATCTTTACTAATAATGCTTCTAATATCCTTTTTCTTATCCTATTCTAGAGGTCACTGTAATTAACGTTTTAATTTCCCTCATCGGGTCTATAGCCGTAACGATGTAAGATTACAGTCATTAAAACTGTCAAATAAATGAGTTAGCTGTCAGTCCATAAGACTTTGATTACTCTACTGCCGCTACTGATTTTTCTTTGGTCCTGACCAAGTAAACTGGCCTACAGGTGGGAAAGTGACAAAGTGTACATCTAATAAGGCTTACTAAACTCAACTTTGACTGACCATAGCAGGGTTACAACATTTTTTTAAATAGTCAGCGGGATTTGAGGAATGACATGTTGCACTGACTGACCTATTAGTGCCTTTCTCCTTGGCGACTCCCCTCCCTGCCTCACATGTTGATCTAAGGGGATTTATCCCTGAAGTCCAGCCTTGTGATGAGGATTCACTTTAACTGATGATAATGACAATGTGACTCATCTTACTGTATGTGGGATAATGGGCTCCCTTGCATTTGCCTGAATAATTTGTGCTTTCTCAAGCAGTCAAACAGACATCAGCACATAGACTAAAGAGACAAAATGCTGGGTTCACCCGTCTTTTGCTTTGCACAGAACGAATATCCATCTAGCATCCTAATTATTACTGACAGATGGATGGCAGGGCCACAGCAGATGCACCCACTTAGTACTAAAACCACCACTGCACCACTTGATCTTTAAGTTCTTGTAATGTTAAAACCTTATAGGACTGAAATAAGAATGGCAGCAGTGAATAATGGGGGTGAAGGCACAGTAGAGGAGACACAGTAACGTTCTGACCGAGCAGGCTGATTAGCATGGAGAGAATGAGTAAACCGGAAACTAAGATTAGGAAGGAAATGGGTTTGTTAGCTAATCACAAAATCTTATGATTTCCAGTGAGTGATAATTATCCTCTGTAATTTCTCCATGCTACATGTTCCTTCTAAACATCGTGGAGAAAAATAGTGAAGCAGAAAGACCGACAGAGAAGCAGTGAGAGCACTTCTTTACATCTGTGGCTGTCAGCCGTGGGAGCTGAGTGGCATTTATCCTCCTCTCTGCTTCCACCGGCCTGGTCAGTAAATCACAGTCTCTCTTTTTTTGCCTTTCTTGCCTTCTGCTGAGGTCAGCTCTGATCGGTCCAGACGTAAGGGGTAGGCATCCATCACCTTTTTATACGTCCAAAGCCTCAGCCGCTTAATGCAGCCTGAGATGGAGCAAAAGACAATCCAATCAGCCAGCTGAGATTTAATCCTGCCATATTCCTGTGATTCCGCTATTTTCGGATGGAAAAATGCAGAGAGTTGCAGAAAGGGGATTTCAGAAAAAAACGATGCAGAGACAAAAACAGTGGCTGGATACTGCCTGAGTTGATACATTTGGGATAGACGCAGGTAAAAGTATGGGCAAGTGAAACACAATGTTTGTTGAAAGGGAAATGATTTCCCAGGAGGCCATTATTTAAAGAGACTGTGATTCAACATAAACACAAAATTGATGAGCGTTCTCATCATGTCATGGGAAAGAATTCCCCTCACATCAGGCTGGAACTGGAACAAGATAAATTTGGAGCCATTTTCTGGAAACGGCCTCTCGAGACTAATAAGACATTCTCAGAAAGAGAATTAATGTCCACTGCATTGTCCCCCTCATTCTTCATCCCCTTCAGATGTGTGTGCATTGTCAGAACAGGGGACGAGAGAAACAATGTAAACAGATAATAACAGACAACAGCCAACATTACAGTACGCCCCAGTGCTGAAAAGAGGCTATCAACCTCAGTTTGGATGCCAGGAAAACAAGAGATCATCTTCTGCCCTGCCAATTTTAAACCCTCAAATCCTCACACTGGCTACCTAATCTCCGTTTGGTTGTCCAAAACCGGGTTGGGGGTAGCAGCTCCAGGCTGATCCCAGACATAAGGACAAGATTTGGGAGGATAAACTGGTCCAGGATCTGCTGTTAGAAGGCACCCCTCCTCTAAACGCTTTCTGTATAACCTGGCCATAAAGTTGTTGCCAAGGTATTACACCCAGGCTATAAAGGTTGTTGCCAAGACAACCTTACACAGGTTGAATAATGCCAGTGGTGCAGGACTCCAGGAAGTCTTCCCATGGCTGTCAAACAAATCAAGTCCTCAGTTTCAATGCAAATGGCCATTTCTTTCTGCAAATGCACAACACAAATCTATAAATTATAGCGTGTGTGTGTGTGTGTGTGTGTGTGTGTGTGTGTGTATGTGTCTGTGTGTGTGTGTGTGTGAGACACAAATAACAAAATTGACGAGACACAAAAATGAAGGCAAACAACAACTTGATTGGACTATGGGTAATGAGAAAGGAACATTAGAGCAACATAGACTGTATAAATCTTTATATATGGGAATGAATGAGGCAAATTGGGGCTTGGTAAAAGTGTAAGAGACTGAATGAAAGCAAAAATTGCCATTGGAAATGTCTGCTGATTATCAGGTCTTCATCTTGTGTAACTAGAAACAAAACATGTAAAAGAAAAACACTGCTTAAATCGTAAAGAAAAGCTATCAAAATGACTGCAAAAACACATTTCATAGGAGAGAAGTAGCAGAAAGCAATAAGAGGCTGAATAACCTTTTCTGAATAACTTATGATGAATGACACATCACTTTATTATTTAAAAAAAACAATCAGTTTTACTGTTGCAGTGGGTATTGCTCTAGATAAATCCATAGCTTGGTTATTGTCTGGTGAAAATGACAGACAGCGGATGGACAGAGCCCTAGGTATCTCCCATTACACTTTGAAACACAAGATTACACATGATTTTTTTAATCAACTGGTATGTTCTGAGCTGGGACCACTGGGTATTTAGTAACTTACTGGTTTAAAACTATGTAGGCCACAAATGCAGGTCTGGAGTTTAATCTTAAAGGATCATTTCAGTTTTTTCCCCCAAGCATTTGTGTCTAATAGACTGATGTGAACAAGAATCTTTCAAATTGGTCCAGTATTGAGCGAGAATGCAGTGAGCGGCCCTCGCGAACGGGGCTGCAACGTCACCCTTGATTTTTGTCCACTACAAGTTTAAACGTGTCTAAAAGGGACTTCTTTTCCGAAGACAGCGGTGTGGAGAGTGGAACGCGAGTCAGGAGAAAGGCGTTCCGGGAGTCTGTTGTTTTGGAAGAGGCTGCAGAAATTATAGACACACCATGGAAATCTAAGATCAAACTTCACCGTAGCTTCATTCACTGAATCACCATCCGTTTCTCAACTCTGACTTTCAGAGAGTAGGAGTCGAGGTGGGGAGAGTTTGGGGGCTGACTCTATATCCATGACGAAAGGTTTCGAAAACAAACCAACACATGGAACAAAAACGATAATCAAACATCATGTTCGAAGACATTTTTTTCTTCTTTCTTTCGTCTTGAAAATGGAGTATGTGTGCACACACTGGAAGAGAGCTTGCCTGCATGCACTTGTTTGTATTCTGCCGCAAGGACATATTAAGATTCAAGCCATGTCCGCCTCCCATCTTGATAAATGGAAAGAGTCTGCAAAAACTTCCCTAAATGGCCCTCTGGCATGACTGGGGAATAAATTGAGCTAATCAAGGGTGGCCTCACAATCACTGCATCCACAAAGTAATCAAAGAGTTGAAAAGGAAACACACTCTGCATGTAGATGTAGGAGTGTGAGTGGATGTGTGTCGGAGTCAGTTTCAAGATATCGCCTCGTCTAGGCACTAAAAGCCACTTTGGAGTGTTGTGGCCATAATTGGCGCTTTCCCTCCATTCATTGTACATGTGCGATGTCACGGCGCACGTAAAAGCCTTTCTGTCACAGCTGTATGGACGCAGCAAGCACACAGGCAGATATCTACATTAATAACCGCCTCATTCCGTTGACAGGCTGCTCGGGGCGACCCCGGAGAAATGTAGATGAAGGCAGCCACGGCGAAGATGCATGGTAAACTAAATGTTGACACTCAATAAAAATGAGCTCTTCTGCTCAAATGGCTTCTTTATGTCAGGATCCAAACCTCGGTGGACGCAAACAAATGACACGAGAGGGGGATGACTTTGCAAAGTCCCAGTTAGCTTAACCCTCCTTCCCCATACGGTTTCACTCTGTTCAAAATGAAACACGGCCAAATAACAATCTATTCCTCCAGGCCTGATGACCGTGGAATAAATCCTGGGGTTTGGGCAAAACAGTGCACCTGCTTTCCTTGCTAATGGGCACGCTTGCACTCCCTCCAAAAAGTGTTTCCTGCAGCCAATTTAGTCACTGGCAAAGATATTCTCAGAGGTGGCAATCGTAGCAAACAAATAGTGAGCGTGTGTGTGTGTTTCTTTGACCAGTTTCCCCTGTGGAGATAGACTGAAGCGTGATGGATAACCACTCGGCCGAGCTGCTGTTCTTTTCTACGAGCCTGGGTCCAGTCCCAGGGGTGTCGCTACAAAAAACTAGGTGGGAAAGGCAAATTCTACACACATTCAACTTGATCATCTCACACATTTTGAGCTCACAGCCCTGAGTGGCACTTTATCTCTGAAGACTGTTGACTTTATCTGCAGGCACAGACTCATTTTTAACTTTGTGACAGCTAATCATGATGTTTAAATGCCACATACTAACCTTGTGTTGTTGTCTATGTAAAATCTTTGTTACTTATGCTCATTTCCTCCAAATAATGCCTTTTCCTAACAAGCACAAAGAGCAGCAGCCTAAAGCTAAACGACTCTGCAAAGCTGAATCAGGTCTAAATGCACATGATAAATATATCAAAAATGCACGCAGACCTTTTACACATAACCAGAGGCAAGATTGTCCATGATCATTCAAAGGTTAGGGTGCCAGCTTGTGCCGGCATTACACTTATGCGCACTCACTCCAACACATTTCAATGTCCTCACTTACTACCAATGTTAAGCATCAACCAAATATGTAAGTCACCTTCTCAACTGTCATCAAAAAACAATCAGTTCCACTATACCAACAGGCAGTGTTCCGCTGCAGCATAATGAAAACGTGACATTGAAGTCCGATGTGGGAAAAGTCACCAAATCACACTGTCTAAAGGAAGGACAAATGCAAATCTCTCATTTGAAATGGAAAGTATTTTTCACCTACAACCTCCACTGACTCCAAGTTTCACTCGTCGAACAAAGGCAAATGTTTAACAGCTTCCTCTTAACCATTCTTTGACAAATATTTTTAACAACCCAGCAGGATACCCTGTGACTTGCGATTTTGTGCTACCAAAAGATAGAAGATGTCAAGTTTATATCCTGTGAAACACAAGGACACAAGTCTCTGTAGGTAGCGCAATAAACCTGCCTTTCTTCTTTCCCATGCTACCCGGAGTGGCCGTATTGCTCAGTAAGTCTGTTGAAACAAGCGCTGGTGAGCAGAATGTTGGTGTAATAGCTCGATGATGGGAACATTACTAAGCGGACATAGAGAGGCTTTTTCAAAAGGCAATGGTCCATAATCCCTCTGTTTGTGACAACAAGAGGGCATATCAAGACTATGTCGGACCTGAAACAACTCTCCCGTGCCCTTCCTCTCTCTGTGAAGTGCTCTTGTAAGAGGCCTGCTGAATGAAGGGAACTGAAGCGAGGGAAATTGACTTGCATGTGGAAAGAAATTACACAGATATCCTTCTGAATATCCACTGTTCAGATGGCAACTAAATCTATGTTGGGATTAAACGCGATGTACCTTCACAAATCTCTTTCGAATGTGCCAGGGCCCCAGATATATTTAATTTTTTATCAAGTGCAGTTGGATAATCGGAGTGTGGCATGTTCAGTACAATATATATTGTTTCAATAGGCAAGGCAAGGCAATACAGTACCTGAGTGTAATCATAGAGGGCCAGTGTCTGTTTGCATTACTCTTGCAGGAAAAATGTATGTGATGTATTTGATTTACATTGAAAAGAGAAGACAATGATCGGCATTGCGCACACACAGAAGTGCACACACACACCCACACCCACCCACACACACACACACACACACACGTCTGCGACTCACTGACCATGTTGATTGTTCCTACTCTTCGCCTCTGCTCCCTTCCTCTGCTTCATCCCCGCTTCACCACGTGTATCTTATCTCTGCCGACCCATGCCTCCCTCCCTCACACACCGCTGCCTCTCCTGTTAAGAGGTGGGACGCTGCAAGTGAACAGGACCTTCCTCTGCGCAGCACTGATAGAGCCTTAATCTGAAGACTGATGCTCAGGAAGAGGCTGATTAAAGGAGGCCGATGAGAAAGAGGCTGGGTCTTATCACGGCGAGTGAAAGCATCTCAACTCTCCGGGCTAATTGGCCGGGGAGCGAGCAGCCAGCTGCTGGGCAGAGATTGGGTCACCTGATGGCTCTCCTTTCACACTGTCGCTGGCTGTACTTTTACGCACTCTCTCCCTTGAATTTGCTCCCATTTAATGAACTTGGCCTTGTGATCCTCAGAGCTCTGAGAGCTGGGCCTGAATGTGCTCCAGTGAACTCCTCTGCCCCACACAGGGAAAACCCTAAATGTAATTCTTGAAAACCTGACTCAAAGGGGGGTAAAAGGATTAATTTAGCTGAACAATAAGGGCCGATGAATCACTCTCGGTATCTCTGATACAAATGCCTTGTTTACAGAGGAACGTGTCCTCATGACACCGCCTTGATATTTGCACATAGTTGCTGAGATAATTTACCCACTACAGTACAACATGTCCAAACCTTCAGGCCTCATGCAATTGTGGGTTTGAACAACAACTAGGGCAAGGAAGTAATTACTTTTTTTTTTGGTTTTCTCCAAGCTGGTCTCTGTCTGGCATCTGAGAAGCAAGACCTTGCAGCAGCAAAAATAGCACAGAGGAATAATGAATCACAAGATGTCACTACGATACATTATGAATTGGATAAGAATGCAAGAGTGCTTCTTCTTCGTTTTTATATATATATATATATATTGTCAACAATACCTATATGTAATCAATTTCATGTTCTTTGTTGTTCGGGGGAAGGTTAGATATACTCAAAAGTCTTGTTTAAATAAAATGTCACTTGACTAATAGGTTAAAGTAAATGGTATTTATGGTAATTGGACGCTATTCTTTAATCTATGTAAATTCCACTGAGATATGGGGAAAGAACAGGGAGTACATTCCTTACAATCTCTGCAACCCTTGTACTTTACATTGTTACTTTCTGGCAGCTCATGTATAATTAGGCCTTAAGAGGAGCGTTTTGGACATAAAATGAAACAGCTTAAACCTCAAATGAGGCAAGGAGCTCTGTTCTACATGCTACCAGTACAAGATGTCTGCTGGATGAATCTCAGCCCCTTGTCATCGCCTCTCGCTGCCCCCCCCCCATCTCCCAAACTGCTTGTATTAGCATAAAACTCTTGTCAGACAGCATGCAGGATTCAGCACCAAGTACAATTGGAGAAAGACAGGGCTTTTCAAAAAAAAAAAAAATAGTGAAAAAGGAAGAGTGCTTGACTGGCATTGGGTCTGGGGGAAAAACTAATTTCCCCAACCCAGATCTGCACCACAAGCAGAACGGATGTGAAGCCCCTTAAAAGTGCCAAGTTCAAGCCCATTTCAATATTCACTCTTCAGCACATTTAATACCTGTGACATTAAAATAAAGCTGCTTTCACCCGATTTGTGCTCTAGCTTCCCTGATAAGATCAACAGGGCAAGGCAACACTTGAATACTGAAAAAGAAAAATTGGCAGCGAGTGCACTTCAAATCCACATGAAAGCGAGACCAGACACTCAGCCCCCCTGTACACGCAATTTTGAGCATAAAATCATTGTAAAAGTCTTGAACAGTAAAGTGATTACTAAGATTTTGTGTTATTAGAGGTGAACTAAAAGCACTTGTCAGCTGTTCCACAAAACAGTGAGATATAGGTATATGATATATGTATGAGACGACAATCTCAGGGATCATGACTGACATATGACAATCTCCAAGGTACAAAACCACATGCACTTTGTGTTACAAAGCCTGACAGTATGTGATGGGTGGTGTCATGCTCAGTAATGTTAAAAAAAAATACTTTTAATAATCCATGAGATTTTATTTTAATGTTTTTCATTATAACTGCTGAGGTGAAGTATTTTCCTGAGTTATTCTTAAGATATATTTTAAGACGATCCCCAACAATTCCCTGGTCGAAGATGAAAAGTGCAAATCAGCAGGAAAATGCAGACGAAGATATCAAAGATGAAACTGTCATATTTCTCTGATTCAACTAGCACACTGCTGCATGTAGCTTCTCACTAAACCTAAGTGATAGCTGGAGAATAAAAATAATGAAAGACACGGTGGGATCCACAGAGGTTCCTATGTCCGTTCTGTATGCACCGAGGCACTCAGTGTTCCACATCACACTTAGATGGAACAGTGTATTTTTACTCAAGGTGCCAGCCTGCAGAGCTTCTTTTATGGTGGAGATAATTGAGTCTATAAAGAGAAACACATCACCTGAAAAGCAGTGCAGCAATTCACTAGCCACCATGTACTTTTCCATAAATCCACACAAATGTTTGTTATTTACCCAAGAGTCTGTTGGTGAATTGTCAATACTGAAACACTTTGCCAGGTTTTGATTATGACCTTTGGCTTTCTCTCTGTATAACAGTTAGTGTTACAAACCTTAATTATATCTAGTGAAGATTTTCAAAAATAACACTGGTATAATTAGAGAGAACCAAAAGTATTGGATCCTTTAAAGCCCTGGGGCTGTGGTGTCGGGGTGACTGAGAGACTCTGTCATGTCTCTGTGAACTTGAGTGTTCAAAGTTTGCAGGCAGACGTAATCACTACACCTGGAGGGTCACAAGGTTGCTGTTGGATTCAACGTTTTTATCTTTAAAATGTCAACTTTCTCAGGATTTATGAAATGATAAAAAAGAAAACAGTAACACTGACACTAAAGTAAATGTGGAATGACATTATTTGCTATCCATAGTTCCATTTGGGACCGCAGGTCGCAACATACCCTTAGGGTAAAAAAGGAATATTTAAACTCTCAGTTAAAGAGATGCTACAGTAACAGATATGTATTGACATTTCTGTAGCTGTATTTACAACAAAGCTAAAACTGAACTACAACTGTTTTATGAGAGCGGACAGAGAGCACCACACATTAACGTAATAATTCAGGGATTTTTCTGCTGCATGTATTTAGTGTTTTATTTAAGGACACTTCAACTATGTGTCCT
Organism: Perca fluviatilis; assembly: GCF_010015445.1. NCBI lineage: Eukaryota > Metazoa > Chordata > Actinopteri > Perciformes > Percidae > Perca > Perca fluviatilis. The sequence continues at coordinate 8,553,207 of NC_053135.1, read as the reverse complement.
ACTGTGTACAGCACTGATTACCACAGATGACCAGCCTGGAACTATAAGCCAGTAACTGCTATTTTGAAATTAATTTGTGCTTGTTTTCCGGTTACTATCCAAGTTTGATTCTGCAACAACATAACCAAGGTATACAAAGCTTGAGATTCCTAGCAGTAAATGAATGCAAAACCTCAAAACAATAATGTAACAGGAACAAATAATTCACTATAATAGATTACCAACCAAGTTTCTGTACAGTACGCTATGAAAAATTTGTTATGTAACATATCTTTGCTATTTTGGTTGTAACAAAATGCATACATGATTTGCACCTACAGTAAGTGAGGTTCCATCGTGTGTATGTGTCAGGTCCGCAGCCTCTGTGTAGCATTGCTCTGTTCTTGCTCTCTCTCTCTGGGCCTCTCTCATTTACCAAATTTGTACCTCCTCGACTGCTCAATCCTCCAGCTTGTGACCCAGAAATCATTCTCAGCGCGCCATGTTGAAGGATGTCCCAATTCCTAAAATTCACATCGAGGAGCGAGGATCGAGCATCGAGGAGGATCCACGGAGGAGTTATAATCGAGGATACACCGATGTAGCCTCTGCGGAAGACTTTTCACCCGTGGCATGTAAACAAAGAGAGGTGCCAGAGCCAGAGGAGGAGAGAGAGAGAGAAATGGGTAGAGAGAGAGAGAGAGAGCGATAATCTAACGTTACGGATCGGGCTTGTGGAATCGTACAAATTAACATTCTGATTAATAGCGGGTGGGTGAAATAATACACAATTGACGACGAGAAAAATATTATTAACGTTCTCTAAAATGTGAACATATTAGAGCTTCTGTTGGACAGACAGCTTAATTTGAAAGTGCGTCTGAAAGACGCTCGAGAAACAGCAGAAACTTCATTAGGATTATTTCAGAAGTAAAAGGTTTAGTTCGGTTTCTTCTGTCAAGTTTATAACTACAGTTAGTTTTTCTGCTTAAATGTCTGACAATATCAGCTGTAGTGATATTACTGCGCATATGGAAACGTTTACAAGCAGTTTCTCATCATTAAAGTAAATTGTAATAGAAAACACTCATACATTAATACAATACATCATTTCAAAAGTAAGCCAGTGATAAAAGGGACAGTGAAATGTCCATGCAGGTCTCTAAATCGGAGAAAATAATTAATTTAATTCAATCCATGCATTAATAATAGATAGTGCGTTTGTGTGTATATAATACAGGCCTACTGTAGCCTTTATATTTGTATAGTTCTTTTCATATAAACATTAATAGTGTTTTACACTAAAATAGCCTATAAAGGCTATAGCCATATACTGTGTAAAAAATGTGTGTGTGTGTGTGTGTGTGTGTGTGTGTGTGTGTGTGTGTGTGTGTGTGTGTGTGTCTGTTAAATACAAACAATAAAAATGTACGACCCCTGTACATTCTTTTCACATTTAAGGACTGCTCCGAGGCAGAGATGTGTCATGTTTGTTAAACGCCTGTTGCCTCGACTCCTCTCTCCTCGAGGCTCATCCTCGACTTCTCTGATCAGATCTCCTGTGGGTGAGACTAAGACGCGGGGAGAGAAATCAAGGAGAGGAATCGGGGATGCACAAACTGGGAATTGGGAAAGGGCTTCTGAGCCCTATCTTGCAGTGTGACGCAAAGCCCGATGCAAGTGTCTTTGCTAGTTTAACACCGATGCAGTTGTCAGTTTCCCGTCCAGCGCCCATGTCGTTTAAATAACAAACGCACCTGTGCCCATCTTTGTGCCCATGGGTCTTACAGGGAGGTGTGTACAGGTGCATTCTGGGCGTATTGCTATCTTGAGGCAGCGGGAAGTGATCGCGCCATTGACCAACAAAAACCTGGTCTAAAGTCAATACTGCAGCATTTCATTGTTATTTTAACAGCGAATTAGTAAAATGCGCCTAGGCTCATGCACAGCGTGCGCGCACACTATGTTTGTTACACACACACACACAGGGAAGCGCAGCAGCACACAAACATGCAAAAGATTATAAATAAAAATATTATGGTCCAAATCCTCCATCATAATAGCAATGCGCCAAGGTACAAACACACCTGGCTTTTAAAGGGAATGGGAGATGACACTCTGATTGGTTTATTGCATGTTACGCCCAAAACACACCTATGAATTAATTAAGACTCTATGTACAACCCTTTTGAACCATGTGTCCTAATTGCAGGGGTGGAGCCAGGTGTGTGGGAGTAAGGTGTCCAGCTTCTCATCAGTCACAATCAACCTATGCTTTACAAACCCTGTTCTTCCTTAACTCAGCGTCAGATGGTAGACAAAACTTTCACAGTTAGTCATGGTCCAGTGAACTGTGCTCATTTGTTCCACTTGTATGTTTTCAACCTCTAATCCCAGAGGGATGGATTCCCTCAAGACCAGAAATCTCATTCACTGGATCCCGCCAAAAGCCTGCTCATCTGCCCCCTATGCACTGCCCCGCTCCTACTCGGATTACTTACGAACCTACCTGCCCCCCGCGCCTTGAAAACCTGGACTTTGGCCCACATTCACATAAACCTTGTCATCATTTACACTCCTGGCTCTGAGTACTGTCTGCATTTGGGATCTAATTATCATTCCAACCTAACATATGTGTGTGACTTGTAGGTTGAATATCGTGATACAAGATTAGATATCGTCTTAGATTTTGGATATTGTAGTATGGCATAAGTGGTGTTTTGATCCTGGTTTTACAGGCTGCATTACAGTCAAGTGATGTCATTTTCTGAATTTACCAGACTTTTCTAAATGTTCTATTATTTGCCTTTAGCCACTTAGCAATTATATCACTGGTACGGATAATTATTTATCAAAAAACCTCATTGTGTAAATATTTTGTGAAAGCACCAATGGTCAACCCTATGATATCGTTGTGATATTGATATCGAGGTATTTGGTCAAATAATACCTGATATGTGATATTTGATTTGCTCCATATCGCCCAGCCCTCTTTGAAGGTAGCTTGCTTACACAATCCACAAATGTTTCTTCATCCTATAAAGGGAATAACTTTCTTTCTACACAAGCCTCTGACATCCTGCAGGATACCGCTGGCTCACACTATTCAGGTGCTTTCCTGAAGTGAAAAGCAAGAGGACATACCAGAGCCTGACAACATAACCAATGGCTGACTCTTAAGAACTGACATTTTGACTCCTTGGTGAGTTTACCTCAGCATGCCGATCCACCAGGACATTAAATGATGTCTTATACAACAGAGAGCGAAGAACTGGCCCTGGTCAAACGCATGTGTTATGCAAGACGAGCAGAGACAAGCAGCAAGAATTACAAGGGCAGAGACACTGAAAGAGACATACATTAAGAATTAGAGGTACACAGAAGGACTGAGCGAGACAGAGAAGAGAAAGAAGAGAAGAGAAAAAAAAAAAAAAGAAAAAAAAAAAACTTTGAAAAGAGAGAGAGAGAGAGAGAGACTTTGTATGGTGTAAATCACTGGGCCTGAAGCATGGTGCCAGGCCTGCCAAGCAGCTGTTTGGTATGCAGTGTGTAAAGCCTGTTCTCTATCGGAGCTGACATCCTGGGCAGAGGAATTATGATGAGAGATGATTGTATCATGACTGTAATTGTAAATGTAAATCCTGCAGCGCGTCTACCCTCTTTTTGTGCATAACGATGAGTTGCCCAAACAAAATTTACATTCCACTTCATATCGTGCAGCGACTGCATTACTTTGACAAACAATAACCATTGACAAATGAATAACATAAAAGGAGATGATTAACTCCAGAAAAGCAATCTGGGCAGATAATTTACGCTGTTCTCACGTGCTGAAGCTTCCCCAGGCGGCACTTGTTTTTTCTGTGTATGTGGGAGTATGGCTATGGCAGCAGAGATTTATATTGTGCATAGTTAGCGTGCATGAAGACCCACACATTGACTTGTCTTTGTCATTAGAGCACTTAGTGTTTCAGCCTCATATTAAAAAAAATTGTTGGAAAAAACTTCTAATATCCAAGTTTTAGTCTAGTTAAAATGAAATGCCACATTTGTGATAAAACAGCTGATGATTCCTCTCATTATCCAAAAAAAACCCAAATATGTGCCACAGTAATTAGAGCAGTGTAATCACTGGTCTATGGTGATTACACACATACACAGACAGAATAGAAGGTATGGTCTATCTCCTTCTGTGTAGGACTCCAGAGGCATCCATCTCATGCAGGTAGAGCAAGGAGACTCAATGCTGCATTGATACAACAACAACAATTAGCATACACAAATAGCTGTGTGCGGCTGCTCATTTTTCATCAACCAAAGAGGTAAATGACGAGCTAACAAAGTTGGCTCAAATTAGCCTAATTAAAGAAGCTAATTGATCCTTCTCTCTCCATATTGCTCGTCCTGTCTGTGGAGAATTGCATGCACTGTAAGGGTGCTTCAGTTCACCTACATCAGAAAAATATATATCTATCCTTGAGATATCTGCCTGACAACTTTTGACAACAACGCCAATACATTATAGGTAAATATGATTTTCATTTATGCTACGCAGAGCATTGAAACATGACATTTGAAAATTAGAAATTCTTTCTTTTGTTTAGCCTCTGGGGGCAACAAAACATCAACAAAACTTTTTGTAGGTATTTTTGGTCCAGATGACAATTTGGCTAATTTCTATAAACTGATATCTACGAATGCAGATACATAAATAAAAGCTAATAATAAGCTAAGCAAGATTGCATTTCGGCAAATGCAATCTGCCTCTTTTGCTCTCACGGACTGTTTACTTGCATGCAACCAAAGCCAGCTCAAACGTGATTGGTCAATACTGATCGGACTACAAAAGGACTATAAACGGAAACCAGAACACTTCCGTTACCAAAATCTTATCCTGTTGCCTACAGATTCTGCATTCATATGTAGATATCTGTTAATAGAGATTAACTTCAATGTAATGAACTCTGATGAAAGTTTTGCAAATAGGTACAAAACAGCGCAAGTATCTGCAAATTGCTATTTACCAATGTGAATACGGCTTGAGGCTTTAGTGTGCTCAGTTAACTGAAACACACACATTTATTTTCTTGGCTTTAAGTAATTAAATAGCCAATAGGATAATCGGTCATGGTACTATCTACTGCAAGTGTCATTGGGAAAATGATCAAATGCTGTGATTTTTAGTTTGGGTTCGACAACCAAGTTACACATTTGCGAAGAAATAAAACAAAAAACAGCTATTCTCAGCTCACTGTTAACAGTTGAAAATCTCCAGTCTGGTCTATGTCACTTGAAAGCATGCTCCCTATCAGACACCGCAGTCCAGGCAAAAAGAGAGCCCTTCCATTTCTCCACTTTACTTTCTGTCCATATCCCCTCCCAATTAAGTGATTGGCAGCTCTGGTTAAATCTGTGACCCAGAGTCCAATTACATGGGAGGGGTGTGAAGTATATGGGTCTGATTACGGGCCCATCTTCCCAGAAATAAGGACTCTGTCACCGGGGAGCTCCGGACCTTACAGAACCAGTCAAGCCCAGCCACAAACGAGAGAGGTATTTTCTCTTGTGTCACTTCTCATTGTTGTGAAGCGGCTGCTCCGCATGCAAGCAAAGTAACCTGCAAACAGGCAGCATAGCAGAAAATGCAAAGACATAGTCTGGTATTTCCATTCATCAAACACATGAGCACAAGCATGCACACACACATCGATATGCACAAACAAACACAAAACCACTGTTTTCCTCTCTCTTTCTCAAGTGACATGCATGACTGCACAATCATGCCGATTTGGACATTAGGTGGCCTATTTTTAAACGTTAATAAACTGAATTCCAGAGGAGCTGGGTCTCACATCCCCAAACGCAACATCTAGTCAACACTAACATTAATAATGCAGATCCCATCACAGTAGTTAGTCGTATCTACTTATAGAAAATGAGGCCCATAGCATACTGCACCAAGAATACTAAAAAGCAATTATTGCTTTCAGCTGTGGTGAGCCCCAAATTAATGAGGGAGAGTGAGACAGTGGAGGTTTGGGCAAACAATCTGCAGGATAATTTGTTTAGAGCAGTAGGAAGAAAAAAAAAGTGTTCTCCATAGAGTCTAGTTAATTGTATTATTCTGGTAAAGTTGGGAAAGTGCAAAGGTTAGAGTGCCCCTGGTAGAAAGAGACCCAAATCTATATGTATATGGCCACAGAAACATCTATTCTCCGTATAATTTGCATGCTAATTATACTGTTGCAGTCACAAGCAAGTTTTTGTGTTAGAGATGCCAGATGAAGCAGCAAAATGTGTCTTCATTTGAATGATTACAAGGAGAAGAAATATATGTCCCTGGACTGAACATGACAACAAAAGGAAGTTGGCGGTGTTCGAGAACATTTTCTTGTCCTCTGGACGACAAGATAACGATTGCTCTTCCCTTCTTACTGACACAGGAGTCAACCTCTCAACAGTGAGAGTATCTCCCATACTGGTACCAATGGGGCCAGAGGAGGCTTTCAAGTGGGGGCATCATGTCAGGGCTAAAACCTTCTCTGGGTCCCCTGGCTCTGAAGCTTAGGCTGCACACACATATCTGCACATGAGTGAGTGAGTGTTTATGTGGGAGGGATGTGCATTGAAAGGTCAACAAAATCAACCCACGTCCTCCCTCAGAAGGAGGAGAGGAGAACAGAGGAGAGCTGGGTGCTGGGTGTGGGTGGGCAACTGTATAAATCCAGTTAACAGCACAGTATGCCTAGCCCTTTTCTCAGACTTATTTATTTGCATTAAACATAAATATAATGTCAGTGCATGTGATTGATGGAAGGAAACTGACATTTGAAATTGTTTACTAAGGACAATAAGAAAACCTGTGTCTACCCACCATTTAGAATGAATACAAAAGAGATTGTATTTTAATGAGTGCCATAAGGTTTCAATAATAGACACATGGAAGTCAATTATTATGCTCATTAGTGATGCAGTAATAACGCATCTAATAATAAAAAAAACACACCTTAACTCAAGGCCCACTGCACTAGCCTTTCTAGAGCTTCCAACTGCATCTCACACTCTTTATCAGCTCCATGACAACAACTCCATTCATTAATGAAGACCATAAGATGACACTTGTCTCTAGGGATGCACCGAATATTCGGCCACCGAAAATATTCGGCCGAAATACTTTTATCACCGAAACAATACGGCCGAAAATGTTGTGATGACGCAAACGGAAACCGCGACCTGCACGTGTGTCAGTACCCGTTCCACCTGCAAAGCGTCTCCTAAGCAAAGAGGTTGAGACGGACCACGGAGTGAAAACAATGAAAAGTACGCTCTTAGAGTCTGTCAGCACACGTTTCAGTGAGATCTATTCGGATCCTCTGCACTTCATCGCGACTGTACTTGATCCGCGTTATAAAGACCATTACTTGGATGCGGAAATAAAGCAGGGCGCACGAGAAATGATCCAGGCCGCGATGGATGCAGAGAACCCGCGTGGAGACGGAGACGGAGCAGCGCCCAGCGCAGGAGGAGATCAGAGCGCAGAAAAAAAGACTCTCTGCACCAGATGAGGGGCATGCGCCCTCGTTGTCTGATATGTTAAGTGAAATCCTGCAAGAAAATGCCTCAAATAATAATAATAATAACAATAGGTAAGCTATTCTGTTCTTAGGCTACTATATACTGTATGTGACTATCAGATTGTAGCCATATTTCTGCTAGATATTTTTTTAATTAAACTTTATTATTAATTTATACAATTGCAATGCCTTGATTTTAGTAAAGTTAGTACACAGTCATAGCCATAAATGCAATGGTACTAATAATTGGCATAATTTCTTTCGGTGTTTCGGTTTTCGGTCTTGGTTTCCTCTTTTTCGGTTTTCGGTTTCGGCCAAGAATTTTCATTTTGGTGCATCCCTACTTGTCTCCCATGTCAGGAATTATCTTTCCTATTTAACACATTGAATAAGCTTACAGACAGCCACAAAAATCATTGTACCAATGTTATATAGTAGTTTTGATTTTATGTGCGACATTTCTGCTTTCATCCCAATATAATGGAGGTGGACGTAAAGTAATCTGTGGTGTATCAAACATTGGAATTATCTGAACTAACACAATGTTGCTGACAATGTTTCTGCATTTACATTTTATTTTTCAATGCTATGAGCCCCATAAATAAAATTCAAATAATCAATGATGGTGATGGTAGTTGTCTCAGTGAAGGATATCTTAAAACCTTGAGGGATCTATCTGCATTGCTACTAAACACTAAAGGCACAATGCTAAATATGTTTTTGTGATTTAGCGACCCTATAAAAAAAAAAAAAGAGCACATTTTCCCCTTTCAGATAGGGCACCTTCCATCTCAAAGTAAACTGCTCTGCAGACATGCTGTGCTGCTTTGCCTTACATCTCAAGGCACGTGTTGCCGTTAGAATAATGTACTTTCTTATGAGCAACTTTGTTTTCTCGATTGCACTGTAATCTCTGCAAACCAGACTCCTATATCAATGCCACCCTGCATTACCCCGGACAGTCAACAGCGCTCTGGTAAAACATGAAATATAGTCTCATAAAGGTCTTATCAGCCAGACAAGTGGACCTAAGAGTTCCAGACGAGTGTGATTAGAAGGCTCATGGTGAGTTTAAAGGATTTAATGATGTCTGGCCTTAGAATCATTTTCGCTGAACTCATACTATAAGTCTCTTTGGTAAGCAATTAAACATTTGGGCTTGCCCAACCGTCCAATTGCCAGGTACGTTTTATGAATAAATGTGACACAGATTCAAAAAATATGTCACCAGAATTTCAAAGTGCTTCTATATATTTGCTGGATGGGATCATCGGTTTAATATGAAGCCAGATAAAGCCTCTTTTACACCATCGTGGTTAAAATCAAACAATAAGCAGCTGTCAGAATCTCGAGAATATGCCTTGACAGAAAAGTTAATAGCTTATTTTTTTAACTCATCTATTTAAGTCCACGCTGTAATGATCAAAAGCCTCAGTTGCCATCTCACTTAGCACACGAGACAGCTTTCAGTAACAGAATTCAGTCTGATTAAGCAATGGACACAAACTCAGCTCCTGCTGTCCAACCTGTCCTCTCAATTAGCTTTTATTGATGTGGATTCTTCAAATAATCACTGTTTGTTTATACTTTGCCTTACCTCCCACGTTTCCACTCAACAGACACTATTCAATCAATTCACCATGAGGCAAATTGAAGAAAATGAACACAATTAGTACTCACCAGGGTGATAATTTTCTTTTTCTTATGCCAAATATCTGCACCATTTTTACTTAGCACCACTAGGGCTGCTCCCTCTTAGTCGATTAGTCGACTAATCGGTCGTTTTGGTCTTAGTCAACTTAGATTTCTTTAGTCGTTTAGTTTTATGCTTTTTTCATGCTAAATGACTTATTTCCAAGAAACGTACGAGCACATCTCTGGTAAAGAAGAATTAAAGTGGTGCTTTTGCATGACTCTTTGCGGAGAAACTCAGATCTGTCGATTAAATCAACTAATCGATTAGTCGATACAATTGAATGAGTGTTAGTCGACTAAGAATTTCTTCAATTGAGCACAGCCCTAAGCACCACACAGCCCAAAATACCATAGCCAGAGCAATGACATTAAAGTTGATGCTGCAAGGTGAATGACATAACAAAAGCAGCATTTAAATCATATCCTGTATTGTATAATTAAGGCAGACACACCAGTCTTTGTATTCTCTTTTCTAAAGAGAAAACAAGATATATTCTAGCACTAGCCTTAGGCTGCCAACATCAACAGTGTGACAGAGGAATTCATGCAGATCGAGAATCCTTGGTACTACAAAGCATGATTAACTGAGACCTTGATCAGTTTTTAACGCTTCTGGAACACAGTCACATACAAGGTGTTTTTATATAACAAAACTATGAGCCAGATAGAGGTGAAGAGGCAAAGTTTGCTCCACTATCACTCCATTTCCCAAGACTCTCTTGAGTCTGTTCCTTTAAATACACAATTTATTAGATGGCTGGACGAGCCGGGACCACAAGCAGGAAAGAAGAAGCATGTTTTTGGATGAGGTACGGTGTGTTTACTTCTTGTTTTAATTCTTTTGATAATCATTAAAATGTTCAGCTGTGACATGCTTAAATGTCGTGTAACAATAGCACAAATAGATAAGAGTCAGTTAATTAAATCAGCAATGTCGGTCATACATTCACATACACAATATTCATCTCAAGTTGGCTAACATTAGGTTATACCAGGAGCAGCAAGGACTGTAGAGACAAAACCCCTGAGTGTACCTAATTGGTCAAGTGTGAATTAAACAAACACCTGCCATAAGACAAATATTTCCCCTGTCCATACAGAATTATTCCTCTTGTGCATTAAATATCATTGTATATTTGCACTCCCACTATAATATGTATGAAACTACTGCAAAGTTCACATCCAGTTCAGCTAAAAGTTTACAGTAGTCCGTCATTCTTTGGTTTCAACTGAAATGACACAGGGCCCTATCTTGCACTCAGCGCAATTGCCTTTGTACACCAATGCATGTATCATTCCTATTTTGCACCCCACGCACAGCGGACTTTTCCCTCCACAGACGCACGTCGGTAAATTAGGGAATGTATTTGCGCTCCCGGGGGCGGTTCAGCGAAAAGAAGAGGCGTGTCCCGGCGCAAACGATACCTGGTGCTATTTTGCAGTTTCAGAAAACAATTCCGCCACTGACCAGGAAAAACCTGGTCTAAAGTCAGTAGTGCGTTATTCAGATGCTATTTTAGGGGCGCATGCTTGGCCATAATGTAGCGTGTACACAACGCGCATATACTTCTCTCATCTACAGCAGTTCACATTTTTGAAAACCATACATAATTACAAAGAAAAATATTACTGGAAATGCGCCAAATGTGTTTGGATAGATCAGGAGGCACTTTACAGTACAATCCTCAAAAAGTCGCAGCATTCTTTGTGGCTTGTTGTGTTTTACACATTTCCATGAATCATGGATGTGTTGATGACATAAATGAGGAAATATTAGAGGACTTAAGGAGACGTGATGTTGAACTACGGTGGGATTGGACACTCCGGCGGAATCTGGTCCGGGAGTGGCAATGCGCGATGCGCTCCTGGTGGAGCGGGTGGACGGAGATGGAGTGGGGGGAGGAGGAAGGGGCACAACAGGTGCAGGTGGTGCGTTTGGAGGCCCAAGCTCCATGGCTGCAGCAATCCTCTCCAGACTTGAGGAGACGTGCCCGAGAGGCCGCAGCAACATCACCACCCGGACAAGACGGGCATTTATTACTTTGCCGCATCCCGGACAGCTCCCGCTGGCGTGCGCCAGGCAAATCCGCCGTCATAATAGCAATCCGCCACGGAACAAGTGCGCCTGCTCTTAAAGGGAATGTGAGATGACGCTCTGATTGGTTATTTTCATGTTACGCCCAAACCACACCTAGCTACTTCAGACCAACCCATTTCAGATTTGCGTCGGGCGCAAGAGTCATTTATCCCGCCGGTAAAATAGCAACAGCACCCGAGATCCGCCCACAAAGCTACTTGCGTTTTGCGTTTCACACTTGCGTTTCAGATCGTTAAAATAGGGCCCACAGTGTACAAAGTCCTAACAATCTCATCAGCTCTGAAAACTGCTTTGAGCCACAACCAATTCAAATTCCAAACAAAATCCTGTCTGCACACATGCTGTCTCCAGACTACAGTTGCAGTAACACCTATTTTCTGTTAATTGCAAATTTGCTCACTATCTCCAAAGAAGGTAATTACAACAAATGCAGGCTGAATAACTGGACTGGTCAAACCCGGCGAACCCTTTGCACACCTTATTGTTTGACAAACCACTGTGTAATCAGCTGCTTTGAATAATTATTTATTTGCATTGCATTTGTGCTCCATAATAAGAACTATGGTCAAATTTCACTATGCTGAGTGTTTATGAAGAACTCAAACAGGGCTATCTGAAAAACTGGGTCACTTTGAAGTTCCACATTTCCAAAGCACAATCTGCTTAGACCATAACTTCCAAACTATTTTTTCCCCCTCAAGTACACTGGTGGACAGTAAAGTTTCTCATTTGCTGAAAGCAACCAGTGTTGACAAAATGCATGCGCATCAATATGTATTTCCTTCAAACACCTCAGGTGTTAAAAAGGGAAATGATGGAGGAAGCCAAACATGTACAAACGGGGACATCTGACCAGGAGAGGAAGCCGAAAACTCAGCGTGCTTTTTAATATAATAGTCAACAAAGGCACTAGAGAAAGCCAGGGAGACTTCACAGTATTGATTTAATAAATAACACTGATAGAAGTGCTTACTGCATTAAATGTAGAATACACTGCCGTCAAGCCATACAATAAGGGAAACGGTCTCCCAGCCCACACCAACTATTACACAGGACCCTTGAACCGTGCCGTATGTCTCTCAATGCTGGAGTGGAGCTGCTAAAGGACAAACAATGTAGAAGACTTGAAATAGTTTCCAGGTGAGTTGCAAGTTGGCCTGAAGAATCAATGACACGCTTTTAACTTTGCTATTCAATAGAATACACAATAATATGAGCCTGAGGAAAACCTTTCAAACAGAAAGTGTTGCTTTGTTCCTGCTGGTGTGACAAGGTAACAGATTTGTCCAATCCGAAGCAACAAAAGACATATTTTGCAATAATTACAGAGTGTTGATGATATTTGGTCAAATTTGGACATTCCAGCAAATTTTACTTGCAGTTATTTGGTGGAGTACATATCATAACCCACTGTACCCACATTGACACATTAGACAATATATTTCTGAGTGATTCATAACAACAATCCCAAGTATCAGATCAAATTACACATGCTTCCTATAGTTGGCAGACCATCCTCGGGCACTACTGCACCCTTATCACTATGAATTACTGTGTTGTTATACTGTAATGCAACTGTTGAGTGTGGACTGCATTAGAAGGGAAAGCCATGAATGAGCCAATCCCCCTTGGGCTGAAAGATTATAACCCTGCTGCTAAAACCCAGGGATAATCAGAACTTCCTGCCCTTGGGTGTACTCTGCTCGATAGAAAAGTCCTTCAAATTCTGTCAATCTCTACCTGTGGCTATAGATGATTCAGCAGAGTTGTCACAGCTCACCACAATTGCTGCCGTTGAACTACACAGAGGCATCTGTGTTTCTGATGTTGAAGGTTTGGCAGGGAAGAAGAAACTTGATTTTCTCAAAACATGATTTTTCTGCTATTGTTCCTTTAAAACAATCTTTTGCTCTCTCTTGATTTTATAATGGAATTTGTAGACTTCTTTTATATCTATTCTCATCGTCTATGCTCTTTTTTTTCGCTGTAAAATGCTATATAAATAATGTTAGCTTGCAATAATAGTACAGGCGTTGCGATTGTAAGAAAATAACTTTTTCCAGTCTTCTTGTTGACGGCCCTGCTTACATTTTTGTATTTTGTATATTATGGTCAGTGAGTTATGACCTTGACCCCATAGCTGGTAAAGTGTGAATTGAGCTCCATCTCCCTTTGCCTCCCAGGGGGAGGACGCTCGGAGTGTGCAACTGACCTGGATGCTAAACGGGGCGCTAAATCTGAAATGATGTGCATTAAACAACGTGACGTATCACAAGGCACACCGACACGCACTGAATGAGAGGGAGAGTGAGACGACTCCAAAATAGGAGAGAAAGCAATGAAGATGGGAATGCTTCTGCATGATGACATGAAAACAGACATGAGGAAAAGTCTTTCTTCTCAGTTGAATGTTAGAGCTATTTACCCCAGGTTGGTGGTTGATTTACCTGGTACGCCCATGAGTGACGGCTGGAAACTTCGTCTTACAAGGTGAAACAGATTGCATGTACAGTATGTCCCAGGAGGTTCCAGTGAGTATCATTACAACACTGATGACCAGATCAATCTCAATCGATACCCATAACGAGCCTCCTTAAGGTCCTCTCATTTAATCGTTGCCTATATTCATCTTCAACGTGAAGCCATAACCCTTAGTTATCTGTTCCACCGCTTGATTAATGCTTAACTTTTTTCTCCATCTCTCTCTAAATCGGTTGCTATTGTGTCCTGTGACACACGCACCCATCGCAAAACACCTTGAATCGATAACCTTGGCAGTGTTTTAGCTAAAGTCACGGAGGCTGTAATTATGCTTAACAGCCCATTAAGGTGATGGAGACCTCCAGTATGGCGTGAGTGACATGTCAGGGTCGAGCCGTGGCTTGGAACACCTGAAGGATGTCATGTTCACAGATGCACAATGTACTTTACATGGTAGGTGCATTTGTAATTTCAAGGGAGTTACTTCTTATCTCCTTCATTTACACTTTGTTTTCCAATTATCAGGCATTTAGGGAAGTTAAATCTTTAAAGAATTGAAAAGGACAAAAGATGGAATTTTCTTTCTTTAGGGTTATTATGTTTAATGCCAGGGAGCATACACAAGGTGGTAAAAATTACAATTCAAAAAGCTATCTGTGCTTTGCTAGCTGCAGTACCAAACAACTCTTGGCAAAGTTTCCTTTATCGTCGCCCCATTGTTTCATGACCTCAGTTGTATAAGAAGCTTGCTCTCCATTGTTTGATTCTGCGGTGAAATTGATTACTATTGGGCTATAATTGCAGCAAGGATTTTGGGGACAAACACTGGGTACCATTATCTTTCAAACTGTGCGACAAAATGGAGCCATAATTACTATCAACCCTTTTAGAAAACACCACGTCCAAATTCAGTGGAAGTGCAGTCCATTACACAGTCCGGTACACGCATTTGCACTTGCATGTGTAATTGATGATTACCCCCTGCTGATCAAAAGAGACTTAAATGTTGCTGCAGATGGCACAGAGGAGGAGGTGGGAGAGTGTGTTCACGAGGCTGCATAAAAGCCAGAGAAAGAGAACGAGAGAGCAAATGAAAGGTTAAGTGCAGGCAAAGTCCAAGTGAATATTCATATAGAAAAAAATTATACGTTTTGATACCTCGGTGCTTATAAAAAGATACAAGTCTCTCAACACTGACATTCTGTTTTGTCCATATGCTTTAGCAAGTATTCACAAGAGGCAACTTCAACTTTACACGTTTGCATTGTGTGATGAATGGGTCTGAGTGCTGCAACAATAATTTGCTCTGCTTTAACAAAATCGCCTCAATTTTGGGTTACACTGCACACAACACTGCACACACACACACACACACACACACGCACGTACATATGTAAATTAATATGCACAACCCACACACTTTTATAAGATTACACAACATGACGCTCAACTAATCCCACATGACACAAATACATCTGGCCGACAGGCAGATTTCACAGCCTTCAAAAGCCTCTCAGACAGGAGAAAAACTACTGCACACAGACCTTGGATGTTCCTTTGAGTTTTACAGCCAAGTAACACATAAATAGCACCCATTTATTTCCAGTCAACACACTATGCGGGTCAAGACTCTGCATAGCATAAATCAGACACTACACAACTGGGTGTGAACTTTCAGCCAGCAGAGGTGAGGGGGGGGTGGAGCCATAAAAGTGCACATGCATTTCTGCACACAGACACACACGTGTATACAAAAACAACAAAGTTCAAGCAGTCCACTGTGCCGCTATTTGCCTTTATGCAGGTTGACATCTTCTTTTCGCTGCTTCAGGCGCTGACCGCATTTCACTACTGGGAAAAAAGGATCTCCATGGCAACAGTACAATTTTGTAGGTTGTAACATGTGATGACATCATGCAGACATCATCCAACAACATGGATCAGAGATACTTGCTGATGCGTGTCCTCGCCCTCGTCAAAACCTCAAGTGCCCTCGGACGAAAAAGACGAGGAAATCAAAACGCCAACAGTGATATCAGCCTTCTGAAACAATATTCAACACCTGTACAATATGATTGATACACTAAGGCATTTAGTGTGTCAGATATTGAAAGATCAAAAGAGACATTTAATGAATGTCATTCACTGTCAACTCTCTTTGGCATAGAATGATGCCAATGGTTGGCACTGTGTTTTTAAAGGAAAATGCTTATTTCAAGTCCTCAAAAATTCATGGTCATAGCAACAGACTGTATGCTCCTTAAAGCTCAACTGAGGTATTTCTGACCATTACTGGGCAGAAAGACTCCAAAACAAACTCTATTGTTTAAAAATCTCTATATACTCTGCAGACACATAAAAGCATGGGTGAACCATACTTGTAATTGGTGAACCCCATTAACAAAGTCCAATTCTCTCTTCTTGTAGCTCTGTTTCGTTCCTACAGTATGTGGTTTAAATGTAATGTAATCTCCACCTAGGCCTGAGGGAAATATCTGCCCAGTTAGCTGCTAAATGCTCCACTATATTTACCAGATAGTTGCTAACTTTGTCTGTATGTTCTTTCAGTGCTGGTCAGGTAGCCTACAGTAAATATTTTAGAGCTTTTACGCTGAAAACAGCTGCCTGCTGCATCTGGAAACTAGGCTGATGAGAGCAGTGAGAGTGAACCAAAAGAGTTGGCTGGATAACCAAAACATGATGAAAAATGCTGAGATGATTTCCTGTGAATTACTCTTAAATTAAAGAGAGATACAAGAAATGTCCAAGGGTAGGAAACACTGTACCCTTTATGGTACAATCACTTCTTCACAGCAGTGACACTGAGAGAAATCACATTACAGGTACACATGGAGAGCCACCAGAGAGAGTTAAAGAGAAACTATGAATGCCTGTAAGAAAGGAGCAACAGAGGTTGTTAAGATGTGATACAAACATGAGAAATGCCGCAAAAGGAAAGCTACAAGAGGGAGCAAGGCTAAAATGTTGGGAGAGTTAAGAGGAGAAGAGTGAAATATGGCAGGGAGGGAAGACAGATAGAGAGATGCCACAAGCATGAACAGATGGCTGTGAAGGGAGTCTGAAAGGGCGAGAGAGAGAGAGAGAGAGAGAAGAGAGAGAGAGAGAGAGAGAGAGAGAGAGAGAGAGAGAGAGAGGAAAATCTGGATCAGGCTGAAAAAGGCCTCAAGTTCACTTTGGGGAATGCAGTAAGTAGGACAGGCAAAACTTAAATAAAAAAAAATAAAAAAATCAGACCCAAAAATAACCCAAAGGAGAACAAACCACAGAAGCCTGGGAGCTATGCGAGATGGTCAGTCAAAACAGAGCTGGCTCTCCCGCTTTGAAGAATTGTCCTCTCTTTTGGATTCATAATCTACCTGAGGATGACACAAAAGGGGGCTGAAATCTTAATGGTAATCTATGCAAATTCAGCTGTGAGGGGATAAATGATAAATAGGGACAGTCCTGATGCAAATTAAGTCTAAGTAAGGCATATTCATCCATATGTATGTAAAGGTAGAGCTATATCACTATACTGTATATAACGCAAGATTGGAGAAAGTAAGCACATCTTCTTTAGAGTTAGACTTGGACCCCTTGCTGCACTGGGACACCTTTCATGCCTGTGCATCACCCTGTCTACCCTGCACCCTGTCTGTCGTTTGCATTCAGCCAGTAAAGGAACAGTTCATATTCTTTCCCTCATGCTTAAGGCTATGGCAATATACAGTAAGAGCAAGTCATTAACTGAACAATTCCTTTATATCATTTAATTCCCATTTGAACATAAGAAATCATGTGACTCATTAAATGGGTTGAACCAATACCATTATATTGTAATATGAAACCAACCCCCATGGCCGATATAAAGCAGGCCTGTGGCTGTCGTCTACCCTTCTCCACTAAACTCTGCTTTTCATAGCTCGTCTGTGTGAGTGCTCAACACTGCTCCACTAGACAACCTCTAACCCAGTGATTTTACACACACATTTACACACAAAGCACCCCAGGAGGTAACATGTATTCTCCACCAACGTGGGATGAGTGTAGAGCGGCTGGCAGATTGACAGCTGTTGGATGAGCGTAGATACGCTTCATTATACCCCCTGACAAATATGACACGGAGATATAGAGATGCAACGCTGTTGTATACGCATGCAGCCGTCTCAATTACAGCGGAAACCCTGCAGAACCCATGAACACGTACGCACATGAACGGCACGATCCAATTTGATTCAGTGTTTGCCGATCGTGCCTTCGGGGGTGCGTTGGTTCTGCTTTTTTACTTGAGTCATCCACTTCTGTGGATAAAAAATTTAAAAATGACGTAGTGTTTGAGCGTGCTATGATGCATGCCCTTGATTTGTAGGCCCTCCAGAGAAGATATGCTTGTTTAAAGATGGGTTTCTTTGAGGGGAGCTCAGTGTGCAGTAAGTGAAGGCTTCTCTTGGTCAGTTTGCTTCTTGGTTGGGCTTTTATTTCAAACAAAAGTCTGATCACTATTGGTGCATGTTGTTAATAAAGTGACTTCCATTATAATGTTTGCCCAAAGTCCAACTTAAAACGGAATTAATTCAGACAGTAGTTATAAAAGGAAATAACTTTTACCCAAGGCCAAACACTGAAGATTCAATCCTCTAGCCTTTATCAAATATACTGTACCTGTAAGCTGACTCACTGCTATTGAAATGCTGTCGAGATAACCTTTTAACTATAAATTTGAATACACTTGTAGTCAGTTCTGATCACAGGTCTATGCTTATTACTGTAACACTGCCTAACCATGAGTGCATATTAATGTATTAAGTCCAATACAAAGGAAGTGTTTGGACTGAGCTACCGGCAGTCATGCCTTCACCCTGGCAAACTCTCTAGTTCTTACTTCAACCTTTTTTTTCCTGCATGACTGAAGTTTAGCTGACATTATTACCCACCTTTACAAAATCAGCACTAACATTAGCTGGTAAAGGCCAACTACAAATGGTAACAATCATGACAACCCGTCAGAATGTGTCTACTGGACATCCTGTCTAACAGAGAAAAATCAATACTGCAAAAGCCATAACTTATTGTCAAATTCTGTGAAACGTGGCCTTCTACTCTCTCTCTGTGTGTGTGTGTGTGTGTGTGTGTGTGTGTGTGTGTGTGTGTGTGTGTGTGTGTGTGTGTGTGTGTGTGTGTGTGATATTTGGCTTTTTCTGCTGTCAGACATGCTGCCTTCAAACCATGTTCAAACACCCAACAAAATAGTGAACACTATAACATACCTTATTCAACAACAACGCACGCATACTGTACAACACACAAAGTTAAACCACTGTCTGTTAGGGCCTTTTACTAACCTACTAAGCCTAGAATAAGCAACTATTATACAGGCCAAATTAAAATGATTTTTAGATAGCTTGCAAATTGGGACAAAGACAGAAAAAGCACATTTTCTATTTAAAGTCAAACATGAAAAATATGTGCCCATTCTCTAGTTTTAGTTTAATCCATAGCTGAAACATTCCCAAACCAATGCAACATTTATTCCTATTTGAGTAATATTTTCTAAAAGCCACAGTGCCCAGCTGTTTTAGGAACTGATGAGTTTAGTTTAGGAACTTTTTTTTTAATTACACTATTTAATTGTGATCTGATACCAATGGACTTGGAGTGCTACAGATAAGGTGTCATAAAGAAAAGTATTAAATGATGCCTTATCTTTTAACCATAACTGTATAGGGTACTATACAAAATGTTAGAGGAAACCAGACAAGACATCCTGTGGTTCATGTTATTGTTAGGTTATTTTGTTAAATTTCTTTTAATGTCAGCTAACTGTACCTTCAGTATGCATTGTGCAGCTGTATCATTGAAGGAAAAAATACATACAAAAGTAGATCAGACTTGGCGCCCTTGGGTCCCGGTGCCTGTGCCCAGTAATCCTTGTTTAATAATCCTTTCAATGTGTATGCATGGCATTTTATTTTCTTTCTGCACAGGCCATCAATTCGGATTGGCACAAGCATCACACGCCATTGCTGTGTACTGATTTAAATTGTGTGGAACCTGGCACACACTGGCACTGTACCAACAAACTCCAACCAATAAAGCCATCCATTTTTTTTATTTTTATTTCCTACCCTTCTGATCCATCATATCAAAGGGCCTCTCTACTAATATTCTAATAATTAGGCTCAGGCACTTTAGATTGATGCCTCACAGTGCACATACTGTACATATATTAAGGAAGTTAAGATACTACTTAATGGTCTTCTCATTGTGTCAACAACTGACGCAGAAAGTGATGCATTATGTTATTGTTTAGCAATGGGTAACCAGCTACAAGTAGCATTGCACTATCATTCAGCATTCTATGCTGGACCTAGTCCAGCGTGCAGCAATTGGACTCCATTATATTTAATGGAGTTTTCTGAACAACACTGATAATAATGTAAACTGTATTTAATGGTGACTAATGAACTATAAGCATCAACTGAACAAACACTGAGAGCAGAAATTAACATAAATGATTGTCTCTATTAGTCCTGTAGCAGCCATGTATGTAGCATCAACACAAAAACATAAAATGTTATGAGCATGAACATCAGTTGGCAAATCCACAGCTGCTCATAACACTGCAACTACTGTACTGCACTTTGACATTTTTTTTGTCAGGAAAAACCGAAAGCGTGAGGGCACACTCAAAATTTACAGTTGACAAGGGAAATTAGAAGTGGACATTGTTTGATTATTGTTTGCTGCATCGACTAACTGTATGTGTTCAGCTGTACCAGGTAAAGTAGTGAAAGCACTAACACAACTGCCCCCATGGTTCACTTTTGCTGTGCTTCTTTTACCCTTTTACACACTAAAATAAGGGAACTAAAATATGAGTAAACACACACATCTACAAAAAGCATAGAAACATACTGGCAAAGATGTAGGAATCTCTCACACACACACACACACACACACACACACACACACACACACACACACACACACACACACACACACACACACACACACACACACACACACACACACACACACACACACACACACACACACACACACACACACACACACACTTCGCCTCCTGCTTTATTAGTTGATGAGTCATAGCTCTGGGTCTTCTAAACTGGGACAATGCACACTCCACACACACTCAAACACACACAACTTATACAACAGAGCACCACGCACGGACGGACGGACGCGCGCGCGCGCACACACACACACACACACACACACACACACACACACACACACACACACACACACACACACACACACACACACACACACACACACACACACACACACACACACACACACAGGGGTGACTTGGCAGCAATCAACTTCACAGCCTAGAGACTCTGAAGCTGCCTGGTGTTGATAGGTTAGTGCTGTTTTCTTTGACACATCCAAAAAAAACAAGTGTGTTAAATATCAATGCCACCTGCTTCTTCCATGAAATGGGCTAATTAAGTTTATCCAGAGAAAACCTTATTTATCTACTCGACTGAGCATTGAGTGGAGACAGGTTATTGATTGTGCAAATCGACTACACTAAATATTAGGAGGTGGACCTAATATTTAGGCGTAAATGTCATGCAGAAATACATTTCCCCAGTGGCATCAATCCAATCGGAATTTTGCTTGGTGATGCTTTTCCTCAGGGATTGATTTATTTATGATACTTTGATGCCACTTTCAATTTATAATATGTCCGTCTGTAAAATAAAGAAATCAAGATCACAGAAAGACAGCTCAGCCAAGTTCTACTTCTGCTTGTCAAGTAAACAAAACTCAAGATGTTTGTTGGTGTAACTTTGGAGTGGTTAAGGCTGCCTGCGCTGGGCACTTTTGCACTTTGACGGCCCTAAGTGGCAATGGGAGATAACTGTTTGAAGTTTTGAAAGTAGCTAGGACTTCATTACCAAGTATGCATGTGGTGTCAGGAAGACACACACTGTAAATCTTTAGGTTTATTCTTCTTCTTGGCTGCCAGGGAAGGAGATGGTGAAGAAGAAAAAGCACATTGAGCCATCGTTGAGTTTGATTTCCTCTTTGACTGCTGGTTGGGGGAAAGTTTTGTATTTCGTAACTAAGTTTTGATCTGTGTGTGTGAAATGTGACAGCGTCCATACTTAACAGCCATGTCTGAATCCAAATAGATAGATAAAGCAAATTTACTGCATCTCAGTTCCCACTAAAGTAGTGACTAATATATACATAAACATTTTACATCAAGAATAATACTTGCACTTACAACAAGAGCACGGACCCACTCAGGCAATCGGAGGAACTCAGCATGAGTGACAGCATTGGATCTGGATGATAATGGCTGCATAGGGAACTGTATATATATACATTATTTGTCTGAATATTATGAGTGTCAGAGAAGGGGGGAGGGAAAAAAAGAAGAGACCGTGAAAGTGTTAGACAAGTGAAGAAGTAGGGGAGATACAGAATGAGCTCTTCCTGTCTGTTTTTATGTATCTGTGTTGCTAGTCTGTGTGCAAGGATGTAAATCTTCCTCAGTCATAAAAAAAAAAATAACTAAATCAAATCGCCAAAGTGTGCCAGACAGAGTGCACAAAATGTTAAGTAATAGTTGGTGACTGAAAACTGGCAGCTTCAGCCCCAAGTCTTAGAGGGGGGAGCAAATACTTGGACAAACCTAATGGAACCATCTGGATGTCACCATGACGATGATCTTTTGCTGACCTTAACCAAGTGGTTTTATTTGCCTATACTTACTTAAGACTTACTTACTGCGGAAAGTGGTTTAACGACTTCATCCAAGACCTTCTGTCTTTTGTATGATTTAACATTTTGCAGTAGATCTGTCAGGGGCATTAAAAACCTTAAAACACTGCATGTGATGGAACATAGAAAAAAAGGACAAATCCAGTCCTGTTAGGGACAATTATATTTAAAAAAAGAAAGAAAATTCTGAAAAATCTGTTGTTGATGCCTTTACAGCAACAAGGATCCACACGTGCACAAACCCTTTGAAAAACACTTTGTCTAAGTACGTTTGCTGTCATAATTGAAATCAATATTAATACTGCGTCACTGCATGGAAGGATGCTCAATATGTTCTATCTGCCCTATGGCTGGCAGAGAGATGGAATAGCCTGCCTGGTCTGGTGTGGGTTTGAGAGAGGGAGGCTTCCATGTTACAGTTAGCAAGAGTCTTAGAGATTAAACCTGAATGCTGCCAAGACAGCTGGCAGTGGTTATGGCTGTGGGTTCTCTCACTAGGAACTAAGGGGGGGAATGAAATCTTTACAACAAATGATTTTCTGGGCACTTTGGTTTAATTGTTGAGGACATTTTTTTTTAATCCAATGTGTTGAACTGTGAAGTAACTATTTAGAATTTCATACATCTTACATCTTGTGACTATCACCCAACGCTCGGTGAGGAACTGCCTACTCATAAGCATTGTCCCAACTGCACTCTACTGTGATTACAGTGGAAACCTGAGTATACCTACATACAACTCCAGCTACCATGCAGAGTAAAACCATCCATCTTTGAGTGAGGGAGTTTGATGGAATCTTTTCTCCCACAATGCAACTTGCAAGAAAATGCAACATAAAAGGGCACTAATCTATGTATTCTAAAAAGTAATCTATACTATAAACAAACAGTGCTATAATAGAAAGTATGGCATTAGGGATACAGTGGTTATATAGTAGTGATCATGTTTTGCATATAAAAGAATGCATTTGTTAACCCGCAGGGGACAATAAAAATATTCAGATGTATGTATGTAACTACTTTATTGTATTTGCTCCATGATGGAGGTGGCTTAGATTTTGCAAATGTATATTGGTACAATTGTACAGCACAATTAACACCCTGCTCTATGCCCACTTTAAACCTGGCCCTTCTGACCCTGGATTTAAAAAATGTCTCTCTGCAGTTGAAAAATTAAAGAAGTGAACCTAAATTAAAGTAAAATTCCTGATACCCACTTTTTAAAAATATCTACAAATGCATAATTTGATGGCTAAAATACAGCATAACTGTTTAGTTAACCCATCTCTTTTCCCTTTAGAAAAAACTATGAAATAGCTAAAACTATAAAATAGCTTTGAATACTGATATTGGAGTGAAAATAATTAAAAGGTAGAGTGACAACATGTTTGCTTACAGTCACAAGTTGTAACTGTTAACCCAAGGTTCACATCTTAACAATACTCCATGTTTCTCCTCTTTTTTTAAACACATTTTTCGATACAAAACATAATTAATTAATTGGTTAAAAAATAATGTAAATAAGGTAAAATATAAGTAAAGGCACTCTTAATTCATGACAGTGTTAAGAGCAAGGACACACTGGGCCCTATCTTGCACTCAGCACAATTGCCTTTGTACACCGACGCATGTATCATTCCTATTTTGCACCCGACGCATAGCGGACTTTTCCCTCCACAGACCCACGTCGGTAAATTAGGGAATGTATTTGCGCTCCCGGGGGCGGTTCAGCGAAAAGAGGAGGCGTGTTCAGGCGCAAACGTTACGTAGTCCTATTTTGCAGTTTCAGAAAACAATTCCGCCACTGACCAGGAAAAACCTGGTCTAAAGTCAGTAGTGCGTTATTCAGATGCTATTTTAGGGGCGCATGCTTGGCCATAATGTAGTGTGTGCACAACGCGCATACACTTCTCTCATCTACAGCAGTTCCCATTTTTGAAAACCATACAAAGAAAAATATTACTGAAAATGCGCTTCAGGTGTTTGGATAGGTCAGGAGGCACTTTACAGTACAGTCCTCAAAAAGTCGCAGCAGTCTTTGTGGCTTTGTTGTTTTTACTACATTTCCATGAATCATGGATGTGTTGATGACATAAATGAGGAAATATTAGAGGACTTAAGGAGGGGGGATGTTGAACTACGGTGGGATTGGACACTCCGCCGGGAATCTGGTGAATCTGGAGTAATGCGCGATCGCTCCTGGTGGAGTGGGTGGACGGAGATGGAGTGGGGAAGGAGGAAGGGGCACAACAGGTGCGGTGGTGCGTTTGAGAGGCCAACGCTCCATGGCTGCAGCAATCCTCTCCAAACTTGAGATGCGCCCGAGAGGCCGCGCGCAACATCGTCACCCGCGAAAGACGGGCATTTGTTACTTTGCCGCATCCCGGAAGGCTCCGGCGTGCGCCAGGCAAATCCGCCGTCATAATAGCAATCCGCCACGGAACAATACGCCTGCTCTTAAAGGGAATGTGAGATGACGCTCTGATTGGTTATTTTCACGTTACGCCCAAACCACACCTAGCTACTTCAGACCAACCCATTTAAGATTTGCGTCGGGCGCAAGAGTCATTTATCCCGCCGGTATCATAGCAACAGCGCCAGAGATCCGCCCACAAAGCTACTTGCGTTTGGCGTTTCACACTTGCGTTTCAGATCGTTAAAATAGGGCCCACTAACTACTAACAACACTTACCAGTGCAATAAATGTCGTCATAATGCATAACAAGAAGCTGTAGAGATAACATGGTACTGTATGAGGACAACACTCTATGTTCTATTATATCTGTTCTATTTTATTCTATTCTGGACTGGAGAGAGGTTAGGGCCTTTCTGAGCATGTCATAATCCCTCCCACTGCCTAGGAAGAAAATATTGTTTTTTTACCCAAGGTATAGAAACAATGTGCTGCCTGACTCATAGCAGTTATGAGACAAATATCCACCACATTTCATCTGACACAGTATTATTCTCTGTAGCATTACCGCCCACCGAGCAAATAGAAGACCACATCTGTAGATACAATGGACCAACATAAAGCAGACAAAAACTGTATATGTTAGGAGAAAGACAATCTGACCATATCAGATTGCTTTAGCCTGAGGTGAGTGTGAAGTGGTAAAAGCTGCATAATACTTTGTGTGTGTGTTAGTGTGAATATGTGACGAACGCTGAACATTAGCTTGTGTTTCTGCCTGTATGTGCACATACATTTGGTGTATGTGTGTTTTTGCATCAGCTGTATCATGACATCATAGATCTGTGCTCTCAATGTGTTCTTATGTGTCACTTGCTAAAGTTTGCTGCCACTGTCATCCCCCTCCCCTCCTGACCATGATCCTGGCCCCTTTTTCTGGCTAGACATCAGAGGCCGCTCTATCTCTCTCTGTCTGAAACACACACAATAACCTGTACACAATCAGAAGTTGGCCCAAAAAAGACCAATGTGAGACCAAAGGCAGTGCAGAGGGAGCATCGCCCAACCAAGGTCACGCTCCGGGCGGAGAGAAGACGCTGTCATCTCTGTCCAACCTGGAAGCACAGTCACATAAACGGAGCCAGAAGGAAAACCAATATGGCCACCTGTTTGGCTGGAACTACAGCGAGGGCAATTAGTTCAACCAGGCAACACACATGCATCGTCAAGGGAATGATGCTGAGGGAAAAGTTTGCAGGGTTTGCATTTTGGCTGTGGGTTTCGCTGTGGAACTTGGCTTTACAGGAGAGGCTGATGAATAAAATAAAAATGCAAGCTGCTCTGTTTCTCTCTGAATTCAGAGGTTAAATAGCTCAACATAATCCAGGGATAAAATAAAAAAGGCATCAGACAACCTAAGAAATTAGAATGAAAAGATTATCTTCGAGTCACCAGAGCAAATTAATGTCCCCTCTGCCTGCTAGCAGTTGAAGCTTTTGAATAGTGGCTCACAAAAGAGCAAGGTGACATCGCTGTGTTGATGTTAAACTGAGGGCTAATTTAATGGCTATAAAAATCACTGTGCTTAACTGCCACACTAAAAGGTGCATTTCATTTTAAAGCAGGTGGCTCTTGGGTGCCAAGCTGTCCCACAGGGTTGAATGAGTAACTGAGTGAGTCTTCCTGCTGTTGGTAATCCATATGCCAGCGTTTGAAGGAAGTTGACGATCAGACGGGGTCTATAGCTGCTATAGTGCAGAAGCTACGGATACATGATGGTACTGGAATGAGCATAAGGAAATGGAAACAAGGTAGTTTGAGTGTGGAGGAGGAGGGTTTACAATCTAAAATTCTAGCTCAGATTCTAGATTCAACAGCTGGATGGGAACTGCACAGACTTCACTCTGTTACTACAGTACATGTGCTTGGGAAGCACTGAAGACATGAGTCAGAGAAAGGCTAGATGTAGCAAAAATCCAACGAGAACCCCCCAAAATGTGCGGCTTTAAAGTAACACTGTGCTGAAACAAACCTAAAAGCACCAGAGTGACAATCGCAGAGGAAGCGCCTGAAGGGCTTGTTGTACTGAAACATAAGGTCCTACACACATCGCTACTGCAGCTTTGTCAGCCTGAATAGCACAGCTGTTAAATCTTA
Source organism: Perca fluviatilis (assembly GCF_010015445.1). NCBI lineage: Eukaryota > Metazoa > Chordata > Actinopteri > Perciformes > Percidae > Perca > Perca fluviatilis. The sequence continues at coordinate 8,526,050 of NC_053135.1, read as the reverse complement.
AACTGTGGTGAACTGCAACTTAGTGTGAACCAAAGAAGCAGGCAGGAGTGCAGTGGCATCTCTCGTCTAAACGCTGTAGTGTAGCTACAAAGGTTTTTATCCTTTTCATTTAACTTCTTTGCAGCTTTTGACAGAAAATATCTCCAGATTATCTTGTAGAACCTGCTGCATGTTGTGACTTTATTGTTGAAACAACAATATACTGTAGCAACAAAGCGTAGAAGGCTAAAAACATGAACTTTCCAACCATGTTTATTGGATTTTTATTGGACACCTAGATGTCTTTTCACCTGCAAATCACCAAGAGCATGCTGGGCTTTGCTTTATCGGCTGCTCTAACAACAACTTTGGGCTGTCCAAATGAAATACGTTCATATTGGACGACTCTGCAGCGCACAATTTAGGCCCAGTGCCAATGTTCAGTGTGTGTACGCGGTGCAAAAGACTTTCTTGTGTCCTGTCCAATAACTAATTGATTTTCTTTTAACCATAACCACAATCTTTCCTTAACCTTCAGCACACTGTAGTTGTTATTCAAAATTATTGCAGAAGGAAATCATTTTAGAACTACTACCTTATATTGGCACTGAACATTTAAAAATGTAATTGAAACTAATCCAGTGGTTTGCAGAATTTTCCAAATCAAGGTTTATTCTGGAGATACGCTTTCTTTTTGAAAAAGTCACACTTAAGATGTTTCATGAACAGTCTGTTCTTGTGTCAGTGGGTTTGTAGCTCTCCTCAAACAGCTTTATAATCTATCGATCTGCAAAAATATACGAGTCTGACAAAGTTGTGTGACATTACGGATTGCCTACATGCAGGTGCAATGCAGGAACACTTCAGTCCTTAAACATAAAAATAGAAAACGACAAACCAGACTTTCTCTAAACTACATGCCAAAGCCCAATTTATGATTAATAGATCTACCCAGAGACGGGAAGTATGGCTGGCACAGACAAGAGGCAGTATATCTTTATACTCAAGTGCCTTGGCCAGTTCTTGATGCTATTTTCTGCTAAGGAGAGCAAATGCCTTCAGCCATTTTTCCTCTCAGTTCACAGAGACAGGTACAAGGCTGCAGGTGGGAGCCGTTGACGGGAAGCAGAGCGAGGGAACAGTCAATGTGGGACGATAGCTTGACTTTTAAGTTCAATCACTATCCAAAATGTGAGCATGATATCAGCCATGCAGTCGTGCTCTGGTGAATTTCCTCCAAGTGTTGAGTAAACTTAGCCTTCTTCGGTCCATTGGGCTGATCAGGTCTCCTGAAGCGCTTGCACAGACTGTCCCCCTCATTACCGTACTTATGTAAAACACTAATGGGAGCATTCTTTTGCCAAGAATCCCTTCCGATCACCACCAGCAACTCCCCCTATAATATGACAGTCACGATTTATGCTTCCATGCTGCAGGGCATATTAACCATTTGGGACAGTGTGCTGTCTTGTATCCACTTTCATCTGTAATAACTCTAGGTAAGACACCACCATATTTCATCCCCTCTGTGAACGTGAAATGATCTCGCTCACTTTTTCTCCCTTGCTGCAAGTCTTTGCCCAAACTCCCCCTACCTTCATTTCTCTCTCATTCTGTTTCCTCCCCTCTCTTCATCTTTATCTCACTCCGTCTTCCCCTCCCCGCAGGGCCTCGACTCATCTGGAGGCTTGCCAGGAATACAGATAGGATCACTCGCAGATGTACAATAACTTGAGGGGAATAAATATGCCCTAATTGAGAGAAATGATGTAATATTGATCCTGGGGCCTCTGAACCTTTGGCATCGATGGAGCGTTCTGCAGAGTCTGTGACATTTAGAGGGATGACTGGCTGGTGTGTATGTGAAGCAGAGAGTGTGTGATAACGGGGATAGGTGTTACTGAGGCTGTGCTGTGTGAGACTTTCTTTTTCTTTGTGAAGCTAAAATGTGTATCATGGTTTCGATGAGAACTTCCAAGCTTAAAGCACGAGACTACCCAAGTGCGAGCTAGAGGAAGATGTTTGCCTGCCTGCAGAATGTATCCAATATTATACAGAGTTGCAGCATTGTATCGAGAGAGGCTTTCAATATGTGCTTGTCTGCACCTGTGCTATAAAGGCTGATGAGTAGTTTTAACACTCAGGTTCCAGGCTGCCTTGGGGTTAAAGTGAAAATAAATACAAGCAGCTTCATCTATGAAAAAAAGTGTCAATTCTGCACACATCCAAGCCAAGTTGAGCGTGTTTTAGGTTGAAATGTTTGATTGTAGCATTTTTTAAATTAGGCCCAATATTTCTAATTATTGTGGCCAGTTTGCTCAGTTGGTAGAGCAGGCACACATAGATATAGAGGTTTATTCCTCTACGCAGAAGGTCCAGGGTTCGAGTACGACCTGTGACTGTTTCCTGCATGTCTTTCCCCTCTCTCTCCCCTTTCATGTCTGAGCTGTCCTATCGGAAATGCCCATAAAATTATCTTTAAAAAAATACAAAATAAAAATATGTATTTCTAATTCTTGTGCTGAGCTATGGAAATAAACTTGACTCTGCTTTCACACCTCTGCTGTCTGGCGCGGGTGTTACAGGGTTAAACATATTGTATGTAATGCATTATGTAAAGCACTTTAAATTGCCTGTTTGAAAAGCACTATGTAAATAAACTCGCCTTCCCTAATAAAAATTTAAAAAAGGTCAAGAGTTGAGTCTTTATGTAAGTGAGAAAAACACCTAAATCAATAAAAACCTCAAGTAATAATCATGTCTTCCTGACCCTTCAACCTTTACATTCTTTCTCCAGCACTCATGGTATTTACCTTGAACATGATCTATCACACAAGTCTATCTCGCTGTGGCATGGCGTGCCTTCATCCCACAGCAGGACAACAACATAAATCATTAAATATTGAAAATTAAAAATGGCGCCTAAATCAATGTGACAAGATCCCAAACATTACACTGATAGATCAAATCCATACAGCTACAGTAATGAATGTGCTCCAGGATAATGGGATGATCGACATTCATAGATTGATAAAGTCAAATAAAGGTTATACATTTCAAGACCATCTGTTGGCCTGAGTTTCACCCACATTCTCACAGTGTGCTGAAAGTTGACATTTTGTCTGCTGTCTAAGTGCAGTTCATTATTTCTTCCTAATGGTGCTCTGTTTCTGCAGAGAATGTAAAAACACACACACACACACACACACGTAGAAATTTACAGAAGGATCTGGATTCGTGAAGTCTTAATTTGAAGGTTTCAATGTCAGTTAAGAAGAAAAGGGGGATCTCATAGCAACCTGACCTGCCTAAGAATAACAGTACATTGATGTGCTAACCTTATCATTACCAAAGGACTGCAAATTCTAATTTCATGTGGCTGCCGACTTCAAGTCAATTCAGGATAATGATGGTTTTGTTTTGAGGTATCCTCTGTTCATATGGTATCATTAAACAATGTAACTCCTTCCGATGAGTGACTGAAGACCAATTTCCAGTTTACTCTGTTATTATTCATCAACCAACAAATGAAGAAGCTCAAGAGAAAAGGTTGTTTGTTAGAGAAAAGGCTGCATGGAACAAAGGGATTTCCATGATGAGACTTTCTGACAGGAAGTGATACGGATTTTCAAACTATGTAATTAAAAGGACGCCTTTTGTATTACTTGGTGGCGGTTCGAAACTAATATGTTGGATCTTCTACTACTACTAAGATGACGTACAAAGTCATTACTAATTTACTTGTAATAATACCCCTGATTCTGTTCTCATAGTCCTAAAGTAGATTGATGCTACACTACATGGCCAAAAGTATATGGACATTTTCAAATCATATGCAATAATATGCTACTTTAACTGCCCCCACTCTTCTGGGAAGGCTTTCCACAAGAGTGGAAAACAGCCGAGGACTACACCAAAAATATATGAATAAGGGTGTCCCATTTCTGGCACTCATTTTGTTATTTTGTTATTTGTATTCATACGACACACTCATGGATAAGTGGAGAAAATTGACTTTTACAAATACTTTTAGTAGTACAAGTATAAATTATACATATTTATATATATAATAATTATATAGTCTAAAAGCAAACAACGGTACATATCTAGCTTTGGTGTCATCAAAGTCATTGTTGACTGTTTATGACAAACTACAGTCATACAGGGAAACACGTATCTGTCAAGATACTGGACAGCAGCCTAAATGGAGTTTGTGCTTTGAGGTAGGGGTTGTATCTGTGACCATCGACCCTTTCATGTGTTCACAATTAGTTGCTGCGTAACTGCCCAGCCTTAACTGAAAACAACAAATCCACTCCGATCCCCTAAAGGGTCCCAAAAGGCATTGTGGGAAACAAAGCAAATCAATAACAACGCACAAGAGGACAAGAAAACAAGGCAGTTTTGGGGGAAGGGAATACACAAAAATAATCAATTCAATTACTCTAACATAATACAACTCTCGGGATGCACTGAATATTACAGATCAATAATGCGTAACAGTATGACAAAATGGTGGTTTCTTAAAACATTCATGTGAGAGCTAAAAAGTGTATTTTGGAGGAATTTTGCAAAGAGCCTCAGACACCATCCCCTTGTTTTCTCTCTGCTGCAATTTAAAAAAACTCGCTGCGGTGTCGTAATGTCAAGTGTCAGGGGATGAAGTGTGATTTCTTGAGGACGGAGGCAGTTGAAAGGGCTTGAAGTTTTCAGCCAACCAGGATCACAGGGGAACTTGTTGGATATTCCCAGAATGAACATCACAAACACAAGTGCCACAATGGCCGTGAATTCAATCTAACCCTGAAATAAAATGTCAGGATAGGTAGGCAAGTAAGGCCGCAAGTGACACGTCGGCCCTGCATAAAAAAACAGCATTATAACAAATCAAACCTGGCAGCAAAATAAAGGCTAAAGAAGCAGGTTTATGACTGGAGCTGTGATCCCTGGTTGTGTTGTCTTCAAGAACATAGAAGTGGCACAAACATGTTCAAGCATTAAGGAAATAAATCACACCGTTGTCAAAGTGTTTAGGGTTTAGAAATCGTACATATTAGCACTCTACGAGAAACAGACATGCACTGCAGTTAGTCTGCTTGGCTTGACTGCAGACAATTATTCTACCAGTGCACAAGAGTGAAAGCAGCGCACATTGATCTGTCAGACTGTATTACAGACCCAAACTGCAACAGATCTGTCCCACAGAGAAACCAGTGGAAAGACATGCTCACCGAGGGCTGAGAAGAGCATTTATACAACATGTTTTACATTTAATCAATTATAACTGAGGAACCTCATCCATTAGGAGACAAAACAGGGAGTGGGCCACGGATGATGAGTGCTGATTAATTGGGGCCCCCCCATTTACAGATTGCTCTGTTCATCCCTTGAGTTACATAACAAGAGCCTGAAAAGTGTCTCTCCACATTCGCCTTTCCCCCCTCTCCTCTCGCTTTCTTCCTCTCACCTGCCTAATTAAGTGTCTGCTGCAGCCATTTATGCTTCTATATTTCACGGGAGAATGAATATTAAAAATCCGCCAAACCAGGCACAACCCTGAAAGGATGCGCTGCGTTTGACTGGGCTCTCTGTGGATGACATGAAGCGCATGCTAGCCTAACACTGAGAGGAAGTGATAGAGGCTTGTACAGACAGAGAATCAAGTAGGTGTTCATATATTATGTACACAGAGGTGCTGACTCTGTGTAGAATATCAAAGGGTGCAGAGGTGAAGGAGGAGCATAAAACAGTTTCTACTAATCCACATCCACTTCCAAATCTAAATCAAGAGGAAAATTCAATCTGATACAGTTAGGGGATGAAGGTCTGGAAAGCTAAAATAAATCATAGTAAAAAATAAAGTTACAAAAATATATATTTACCCCAAAACAAGAAAAGCAGCACATTTCTTTTCTTTGGACCATTATTTCCTGTTCTCTAAGCTATCAGGTAATGGATTTTGAAAATCGCCATCATCCACTATCAAACACTTAATCAGATGAAAAAAGCCAGAGAGGCTTTTATCCATCATCAATTTAAAGCTACGATGATTTGCGCCTATTTTCTGATTGCCACCGTTTACCTCTACAAGCCAGTTGTGTTCATCAGCCCATGACGAATTCACTTCAAAGGAAGCCTCCATCATGACCCATTTTCCCTTCCACCAACAGCTGAGCTATCGCCCAATAAGGCACAAAGCGGGAATTTTCCCATGAGCCCCTGTGCATCAAAAGCTGGTAAGGCAAACGGAAGACTACCATTCTGAGGCAGCCACATGAGGCAGAATTTGAGGCAATCATTTAAAGTAATGCTAAAAATCATACATTTTTGGTAACGCAAAAGGAGATTGTGTATAGTTTGAAGTACCACTTTGATTCATTACGGACTCATTACAGCTGAACAAGCAGCATCCATGTTGCACAAGACAACAACGTTAGATGTGATCAGAATACAATGACAAGGCACTCTATAGGATAGGAGGAGAAAAAGCAGCGGACATGGTTTTCAAACCCACTGAGTTACTTTTTCATGCGCAAATGTGTTGAATGAGTCATCCTGTTTTTCTTCTATCTAGATTAAAACTCAAGGTCCATTCATAAAAGGGCATAGTCAGAGAACAGACCTAATTGAAAATCCGGTACTGAACACTTTGGTTACTTCAAGTCAGATCTGTGCAGATCCAAAACAAATTAAACTTATAGGGAAGTATTTGAGATCAACAAAGGTCAATAAACACAAAACATTCCAATGCTAGCAACTAGTGTCAATGTTTTTGTCTTATTGAATTTGACTGAATTTGCACTTTTGGGGTTGAAATTACTATAACTCACATGGTGAATTCAGCATAATTTACTGTATATATCCACGGCAATAATTCCATTACTACAACAACAGAGAGTTTTGTTCGGCTTTCAGCTACTTTCAGTGGAACTTAATGCTTCCTGCAGATGTTTTTCACTTCAAACACCTGCTCGGAAAGAGGCTTTATTCAACTCGACCTGTTGGAAGTGTTAAGTAGCTTAACAGCGACAGAAAAAACGTAGAAGCAATTTTAATCAGTTAGTGCTTCAAAACAGTATTTCTTTCAAAAAGACAAAGTAGGAGCAACAGAGAGGTGAGTATGACGTGACTGTGTTTTATTTCAGGATAATCAGCACTAATTCTATTAGCACAACAGGTAAACCCGGAGGATATGTTGAGTTTGCATTAAAGGAACACGCCGACTTATTGGGAATTTAGCTTATTCACCGTAACCCCCAGAGTTAGACAAGTCGATACATACCCTTCTCATGTCTTGCGTGCTGTAAAGCTGTCTGACGTCTCCAGTGGCATCAGCCCATCACAGAACAGGCAGGTGAATGGTTCCAGTAATCCTACTGCTCCGAATAAGTGACAAAATAACGCCAACATGTTCCTATTTACATGATGTGATTTGTAGAGTCACAGCGTGTACAAAAAACAACGTAACATGAGACACAGCCATCTTCTAACCGTAAACAAACCGGGAACTATATTCTCAGGCGGAAGAATATAGTACTTGGGCGGAGTGATATGCTCGCAGCAAGCCTGTCTGAGAATATAGTTCCCGGTTTGTTTACGGTTTAACATGTTTTTTTGTCACTTTTCTCACAATTGGGAGCAGTAGGCTAGTTGGAACCAGTTACCTGCAGGATCTGTGCTGGGCTAAGCTAATGCTGGAGCCGTCAGACAGCGTTACAGCACGCACGGAGATGAGAAGGGTACGTATCGACTTGTCTTACCTCTGGGGTTACGGTGAATAAGCTAAATTCCCAATAAGTCGGCTTGTTCCTTTAACAACAAACAGATAAAACAACAAATAAAAAACAAAAAACGATAAAGTACTGTATAGCTATGTATAAAAACAGTGGAAATTAGAATGGAGGCCTGCCATTTTGACCCCAATATTTCCACTGTATATGCACAGCAAAGTAGGATTGAACATATTGGTCAAAACAAAGCCACGGTTAAATAGAACGGGACCTACTTTGAGGGAATTTGCTTTCATCGTAAGTAATCTAGAAATTTGAAGCAATGCCATTGTGAGGATCATATGCCACAAGCATGACACCACACGTTCCATCGACAGAAAACAAGCTATCAGTGTGGGGAATGAAATGTGTCTCCTTACCTATTGCCATCTCTATGACGCTCATTTGGCTCTCCGAGGGGTAAAGGATTTTTGGCGGCTTGTCTGTCAGGGGAGCTGCGAGAAGACAAACAGAGAGAAAAGGAAGAGCACATTAAATTCCACATCTTTCTCCCTCATGGACAGTGGGAGTATGATTTATTCATTAAAGACCACAATAAAGGCTGCATTAAGATGGGAACAAATACATGGAAATACAACATTTAAAGAGTGGAAAGAGAAGAAAATGGATAAATTACTGTGACTCAGAATTACCCATTCAAAGCTTTGAACATCAATGCACATGCTTTCAAAGAAGCAGCTGCTTCAATGCTAATGCTATTCGTTCCTCGTCAGAACGAGTGTGTAAGTGATGATATGGCTTTGACATGGACTGCATACAAACTGTGCTGTATATACAGCAGCTGTGTAACTAGTCAACCATTCCTGAATATACAGTATACCCGAAGGTCAAAATCCTTTACAGTTGCAGTGGGCATGGGAAGGTTAAGTTAAGAACTGCAGCAGGAGATGCAGTATTTTCAGCTTTGTACAGCTAATATGATTGAAAAATGAGAGTTTCTTGAAATATCATAAATGCTTATGGTATCTATTAGAATAACATGAATAATTATTTGCTTCTAAATTAAAAGAAAACGTTCTGCACAAGCAACGTGGTATACATTGTGAAAGCGGTTTGCTGATTTAAAAAAAGTGTATCACAGTTCCATTAGAACAGCCTTCGTCCCAACGCCCTTCAAAAATACACCAACTCCAATTAGACAGCTGCTGAGTAACAAAAAGACTTGCACTCATTATAATGATTCCCTAATTGGTTCTAGTCTTCAAAGTGGTATCAGAGAGGTTTTCTATCTGTGCACGCTTGGAAATACTCAGAGGGACGAGGCTTGTTTCAGAACAAATGACTTGTGGTTTGACTGGAGCAGTGATCGCTGAGGTGAACCTGGAGAAAAGGAGCCGAGTTTCAGCGACAGAATGGAGGCAGGTTTTCAAAGTTCACATTGAAAAACCCGGTTCCTCCATACTCCAGTTATCTGGTGATAACTTATCAAAGCATATATAAAGCCTTTTGGGGAGTTATCATCCCAACAACTGCAGATTAACAGAGCAGACTTCAGATTTTTTCTTTTCTGAGTTGTAGTATTTTTTTCCAATGCGCATTTCAAGCACCATTTGGCCTTAATGTTGGTGCAATACATGGCAGCTGAGAGTTTTATGATGCAACTGCAACACCTTTGAAATCCACTTTTACACTACTAAGTGTGATTCTGTGGGCGAGATTCTGCCTTGACAAGGCTAGTTAAATAAATTCAAAAAGTCAGCAATTTAATTTGAACTATTTTGGCTTTAATTGCGTTTTTTCAAGGACAGCTAAATGTTACACCATCCCTTAATTGTGTACATAAAGGCTCCTAATTGATATCTCAATCTTTGTAGAGACTACATGCAGATTTACATTTGACCATTTTTCTGTTCTGCCACATTCTAAGGGTCAAAGTTTGAGCAACCTGGTTACTGTCTGGGAAAAAGAAACCACCATTATGTTACTTCTGCCTTTGCTCCTGACAATAACTTGCATAATTTGCACTGCTGCTAAAGGCTACTGTCAGGTAAACCTAAACATTGGCCATTTCAGGCATTTCAACAAAACATTTTGAACCTCTAATTGCAATGAAGAAAATATAAATTACTTGATTGGCTTGAAATTTTTAGATACAATGAAATAGTAGCGGAAGATGTTGAGACTTGTAGCTCTGCAGAACAACAAACCATTTTAAAAGCATTTTCTTCAAGAAACACTGCAATAAATGTAAGAAGTCTGCAGACATTTTGAGCCAACATGTCTGATGAGCCAATGAACTCAAAATGTCAAACGCTATTTGTGACATATTAAAAAACACAAGGGACCACATACAGTGTGTGGATATATCCTCTGTTGGTACCAGCTCTTGATTGGTTTGGATGCACTTATTTCAAAAGGCACTCAATATTTTTAGCCAAAGAACTCTGCTTCGGTCATGTCCACTCACCAATAAAGGAACCCTTCCATTGTTCTGATGTCCAATCAATTGACCATACTGTTGTTTTAAATAAAGTCTCATGCAATTTCTTAAGAGGAGTGGGCTGAAAGCATGGGGCAAATGCCAATATTGGCTGATTAATTACAAATTCAAAAAAGAACCATAGAAAACAATGCTTTCCCCTGTGCCTGGTGCAGTTTAATGCCGTGTAAAGAAATCTCATTCTCATAATTCCCTTTTTCTTGGTGAAATACGCGTAGACTATTTTGTTTCGTTATGACTTTTTCAACTCTGATGGTTTGTCTTACACAAAACAGTGCTGAATTTGAAGAGAGAAAATGGTGCACGGGCAGGGATGTGGCTGCATGTATTTATAGTAACATGAAAAGAGAGCTCAGCTGGGGAGACAAACATCAAACATGGAGCCACAACTCGTTGCCTATACTGTTAAAATGAGTTTCAAAGTTTTACATTATATATTTGCGTTAATGATTTCCTTCTTTTTGCTTTTGTTTTCCTGTGTGTGTTCTGTTAAAGTGCCCATATTATGAAAAAATCACTTTTTCTGGGATTTGGGGTGTTCTTTTGTGTCTCTGGTGCTTCCACACACATACAAACTTTGAAAAAAATCCATCCATGCTGTTCTGAGTGAGATACGGTTTCTGAATGTGTCCTGCTTTCAGTCTCCTAGTGAGCTGTTCAAAATCGGCTCGGACTGTGACGTCACAGTCCGAAATGAGCTGGCTAACCACAACCGTTAGCTTGTTAGCATGCTAACGCTAATGCTAACGCTAGCATGCTACGTCGTTCTCAATAGCAAAGCATTGCTACAACACACACAAGTTCACCATAATCTACAAAAGAACTACTTACATGTGCGCCCTCATTTAGAAGTCTCCCAGCTAATCCTGCCTTGTAACTGACTGAAGTTGGAGAAACAGGCTTTCTTTTACTGTCTCTAGAGTTAGCTAGCTGACATGCTCTACATCTGAGCTACTGAGCATGTGCGAGTGCAATCAAAGATAGTACAGAAGAAGAAGATGAAAAGAGGTCTCACTCTGTAGCTAAAACAGAAACCAGGTGAAAAGAGGATCTGCAGCAGTGAGAGAGAGCTGTGCAGTACAACAAAAATATGGTGTTTTTTGAAAATTAAACCATGTAAACCTATTCTGGTACAACCTTAAAATACAGTTATGAACCTGAAAATGAGCATAATATGGGCGCTTTAAGCACTTTGGATAAACGATGTTGTGTTTGAAGTGCTATATAAATAAAGGTAATTAAATTTGGATTTGATAAAACAAAAACACAGAAAATGCAATCGAATAAATGTGATTATTACCCAAATCCAACTAGGATCCAAATATATGTGCAACTGCAGAACTGTCAAATGTATGTCAAATGGACATATTAAATCACTTATTCTCTAATTGTTGGAGATTTTGTTCGCCAAGTGTTATGCATTATAGTAGAGCACTGCTGGCAAATGCCTCCAGTCGTACCTGGAGGTACTGTAGTGCGATAGTGTTTGAAGTTACATAATCAACTGCTAGGATGTTAAAAACAGGAAAATGGAAACAGTGGCACAGGTTGAAATAAACTTTGAAGTTTAACACTGCTCCTTGTGACTATACCTAGATATTTAGTTATGTGCTATAAATACAACATGACTGCACACAGCACATTTTTGTTCTCAAAACTAACTGGTCTCTGATACTTTATATGCAAATGGACAGAAAAATCTGAGGCATGAAAGAGATTTAAAATTATTTTTAAAAGGTGGAGCTATCACCCAAACACAAACACATCATATTTACCTACTGGACAAAGATCTAAGGAAACATTTTGTCCATTATATTATAGTCTGGAGGGGATATTTAACTGTTTTATTGTAACTTCTAAAGTTAAAATATTTTAAAAATATTCCTACAGCAATTTGATAGTTCTCTGTCATCTGCACTTCATCCAATTGTATCAATTTTTGGGGCTTTTTCAAATTTAATTTTTACATTTATTGGACAGTTCATAGTATAGAGGCGGACAGGAAATTAGTGGATGGATAGATGGGTATAAAATGCAACCAAGGTCCCCGGCCTGAATCATATGGTGCTACGTATACGGTATGTGCCTTGACTGTTTGGCTACCGGGGCACCCCCAATTTTATCTTTAAATGTGGACCTGCACAAACCGGAGCTTCTGCTAAGACCAGAGGGAACACACACTACTGCTGCCTTTTTACCACCTTGAAACTGAGTCTCCTATGTCCTTTGACAACTCCCAACTCCAGAATTCCATCTGAGCGAACAGGATTAATCTATTGTGTCTCAATTAAAAGGGCATGGCATTCTGCTCACTGTGGTAGCCTCACTTTGCAATTTAAGCGGACAATCAGGAATATAGAGGCTCCCTCTCATTTGAAATGTTTGATATGCAGGTTGCAATGAGTCAGTTGAAGGTGAAATCCCAATCCTGGCAGGTAATCAACATTCAGGCAGATTTTTTAATAAGCTCAGTTTAAAGCTAAAGGTAACAAAGTAGGAGAAGGCTGTTTAACTCTAGCATGAATTCTGCCTTTATATCCAAATCAAGGGCATGCTGCTGATATGCTGTTTGTCAGTGGGATTCTGCCATGCTGGAAGGCACGCTAACTCACACAGACACACACAGATTTGAGATGCATTAGTGAAACTGGCTGGTCTTCATCTACAAAACCACAACTCTGTGGTGGGTTATCATGAGTGGGCGTGGGCAGGCTTTTCGCTGAGGGGTGAGAAACACATCCAGGCTGACCTGCTTCCCTAAACACAGACACACAAACAGACACACACACATTCCTGCACACATAAACATTGAAATGCCTGACGTCAGTATCAGCTGGGGAGAAAATCTTTAAAGTGTCCCTCACAGGCCCTTTGATCTGCTCTTGCTGTGATCACATGATGATGGATGGGGGGATGGAGTAATGAAAAAAGACCTTGTTCTCTCCCATTAACTCTCACATCGCCTTCTCTCCCTCTCCTATCTGTCTGTCGCTCGCTGTATGTCTTTGTCACTCTGTCGGTCTGTTTCTGTCGCTCTCAGGGGTGAGAGAGAGAGGAAAGATGAAAAAGGAGGGAGAGAGAGAGAGAGGGTTGTGGTCCGCTGTTCACACCTCATTAAAGACCACTTCAGCAGACATAGATTAAGAGACGTGGTGTGTGTGTGTGTGTGTGTGTGTGTGTGTGTGTGTGTGTGTGTGCGCGCGTGTGTGAGTTTAAGATCGTTAAAGGAAAGAAGCAGTGTGAGTTCCACAGAAGAAAATAAATGAAAGCAGTTTTAGAGCAACTTGAAAGGCAAACCTTCTTAGTCATACACACTCAAAAAAAAAAAAAAAAAATAAAATATATATATATATATATATTTTTTTTTTTAACATCTTGCTAGGAACAAAATTCAACTGTTGTGTTTCTGATTCAGTTTCTTCAGATAAGAAATCACAATCAGATTGACGTAAAAATCCTTTGGCTGAAGATATTCTTTCTTGAATGTCAATCATAAACAGTGTCTTGAAAAGATCTAAGACTTATTAAGTACTAATGTGTATATAAAATATTTTAGCATTTCATAGGAACATTGTGAAATTTGCTCATAGGAAACCAGTGATGATAAGCACTAAATAATAAACAGAAATGAAAACAGCATTATATTGATGCCATTTCCACCAGGACAAAAGCTTCCATAAGAGTATAGAAGGCTTGATTCAGATAATAGTGTCTGAAAAATGTCAGCTGGATAAATAGGAAATTGTCCAAACCTTTATTTTGAAGAAATAATTTGAAATCAACTATCAAATCAAAAAGAGGGGCTTTCAAAAATGCCTATATTAATGAGCTTTAATGATTTAATTAAGTTGTAAACTCATCACTGAATTCAAAAGAAGGCAACAGCTGGCCTAACTTCGAACTAAGTATGTAGTATTAAATTGGTCGGTTTCATAATTCATACATTTTTCACTTCAGAATAAGTGTTTAAAACACCCCAGCTGATACCAAATATATTAGAAGGTATTTAAGTGAATCTGTAAGACAATGCGAGACTTGAGGACTTTAATGTGTTGGATAAGTTGGCAAGAATGTCAAACTGGACTTTAGCCGAAGGGAACTCGTGAGAACTGGGAAGGAGAAGAAATTTGTCAGCAGCTGTCAGGGACTGTTACAGTTATGAAAAAGTAACTGGCTTCCTCAGGGCAGAAGGGATAAATGGTCCCAATTCCATATAACCAGCAAACCGAACTCAATAAGTCACTTTGTCAAATATAGTTTCTGCTGGTAAATAATGATGATCAAAAGGAGGTTAAATGACTATGAACTAAAAGGGAACAATGCTTTGGGTCAATTGCTGGAATTAAATACTAGTAGTTATTGCACATTGGGTACTTACTGTGCTGTTTTTGGAAGTATATTGTATTTTTGAAAGGCTGTCATCAAGTACTTACATTGTTTTATTGTGTACTTTTCTTTTTAATGGCTAAATATACAGGTGAATAGACTGGAAAAATGCCATTGTAAATTCTTAATGTGACCCCACCTGAAGGAAAAATTGCTTTTTTTAATTACCGCACAAAAGAACCGGTGCAATTTGCCTTCAGCAGACATAATTCACAAAATGTGCAGACCAGTCAGATATACAGGACAGTTCCATGTTAATGAAAACAGTGATGCTGCTGTTGCCTGTGATGGTGCTGTGTGGGAGTTAACATTTATAGTCGTGGCAAAATTTGGTTTCAGTTATTTTAGTGGAAGGACCTTGCGGCCCTGAAACATCTGCCTGAGGCAAGCGGGTGAAATGGAGCAGAGTCAGGATGAGTGCAGTCTCTGATGATCTCGCTGATGAAGGAGATGGTGTTTAACTACAAGAGGTAAATGGGGAGCTATAAAGGACATACTGTATTAGAGACCTGGATTTTTAATTTCTTCAGAAGCTCTATTATTTAGCAATTTCAGGATTCTTATGAGGAAATCATTTCTATTGTTTCCCCTCTCCAATTGATGTGATAGCAGCACCGCAGGTGGGACAACAGTGTTGTTCAGTACTGTACAGTAACCCTAAAAACATTTAATCATTTTATGAGATTACAAATAATTAAAGTAGTTGCATGTTGTTCACTTGTTTGTAAGCTTTTGTTACTACCATTCTGAGGCTGTGCATTGAGGGTACTGTGATGACCCAACCTCTCAGAAATAGACAGGCTGGTACAGACGTGTCACAAAATGCTTTGGAACAAAAAGTTACTGGATTTATTGCTTGTCAGCTGCTATTCCACCTCATCCTCAAACCCACTGGTCCACCTCCTGCCAAAAGCTCTGCTGGCTTTAGATCTGTAGATTGTGCACTGCTGTTGGAGTAAATGGAATCCACTGTGTTTGTGTCATGTTCCTGGAGCCATCCTGAGATGATGAATGCTTTGTGACAATGCAGGTTATACTGCTGGTAGTATCTATGGCCACAAACGCGGTCAGCAACATTACGAGTCAATTGTAGCTTTCAAATAATGCTCCATTGTCTTTGAGGGCACTATCGTGGGCCCAGTAAAGTCTCTCCACACTATTGCATTCCCAACACAAGGCTGTCAACAAGGCAGGATGCCTCCATGGATTCATGCTTTTTACGCCAGCCTACTACCAAAAGTCCAGTTGACGTTGAACTGGTTCCTATCTACCTGCTGCGATGTCCTTCTACACACCACTGCTGTGCTGTGTTTTCATTTGCACTTTTAAATATCTTCTTCTCTGACCTTGCTTCCCAATTTCACCTATAGGATTGCTCCAAACTGCTTCTACAGTATACACTCAGGTGACTTGAAAACACCAGGCATTTCAGAGATGCTGCAAAACGCCATGTCTGGCACTAACAGTCATACCATGTACTGTAGATCAAAGTCTGTCTCGCCCATTCTAATATGTAGTCGAAATGTAACTGAGCCTTTGTGTGCCTTGTTGTGTTGCAGCCACTTGTTGGGGTGGATATTTCTGAGGTGCAAAAGACAAATCTTTTATCCGAAAGAGGATGCTGCTTGGATGCTGAGAGACTCCGAGCTGAAATGGTGATCTTTGAAAAATATACTACTGGAAAAAAAAAGAACCCTAAAGAAATGACTCCTCTCTGAGGACACTTGTTGGAAAATCCCAATATAGCAACCCTGAACAGAACATAATACGATATATTTCCTTATATAAAAAATGTGTTGTTTTAGAAGATCCATCAAAACAATTGAATATAAGAGGGCTAAAGGATGGGACAATACATTCAGGGGAAATCACATAAATCACATAACTGCAGGCATTGGGAATAGCTGGAGCGACTTCACTCTCCAGTGAACTCTTTTGAAAAAGAAAGGCACTCCGCATAATTACTCACCATGCTCATATATAGTACATATATATATAGTCGATTTTTGCTGTAATAAGATGTCTTTCTGAATCTGATGCACACTTTTTGAACCCTGTACCACTGTAAACATTTGCACTGCCGGAGAAAAACTGTCCACACATGGATCATGTGCGACTAATCATGCATGGCTAAGAAAGAGTTGCTTGTTAATTAGAGAGGCCTGTACTCATTACTCACCTGTTTCTCAGCGGGGGCCACCCGCCTCAGAAACGTGTTATTCACTCGAAGATAAGGAGGGTGGGAGGGATGGTGATATGTTTCAAGCGGCCTGGCCTAAAATATCCCTGAGGGGAGGAGTTGAGAATGAGTCAGAGAGGAAGGAGATGGTGGTGAAAAAGAAGTGGAGCTGAAAGAAAGCTTGGGGTGCAATGTGAGGCGGATAGAGTGGGAGAGGGAGCTGAGAAGAGACAAATGTAGATGAGAAACGTGAAGATGCCAGTTTCTACTTCACAGGAAAGTGTGTGTGTGTTTGGGTTATTGCTTAGGTGAGAAAATGCTTAGTGATGGAGGTTGAATTAGGAAAGCGAGCTGGGTTAACACGTTGCTGATTGTCGTCCCCAATAGCCTCGTCTCTCAAGCAACCCTTTTAAAGTAGGGTGAGTAAAAGTTTTAAACACTTTTTTGATTCCATAGAGGTGAAATCAGTTATTTTTTTGCACAAGGTTGCACATGACTTGTTGCATAGCAACAGATGCATGTGATTGTGTGGAGGACATGTGTTATGTGTCACTCCTGTACTTTGAAAAATAGATGCTAGTTTGACACAGGTCATGGGTCATAAATCACATACAGTATGATGTTGAGTGCTTTCCTTTACACATCAGACTTTTGACTGAGGCTTAAAGGCCAGCTGGCCTTCATTAATGATGACAAGGCAGCAGGTGTGATGTTGAACTCTACATGCAGGTTATCAAACATCCTGGATGATTTATGGTCTTTAGATGAAATCCAACATTTCCACATGAAATATATAGGTTTACACACACGATAACTAAATATTTTTTTACCTTAAAGCTGAGATGAACTACAGATCCATTAGCAACAGCAGTGATAGTGGTTGTGACGGCACTGACACACACACACACACACACACACACACACACACACACACACACACACACACACACACACACACACACACAGACTCTCAAAGCTGTCACGGCTGGTAACATGGTCACAATCAAGGGAAACTTTTCCGATTTTGACCAGCTCTGTGTCAGTGCAACACAGGCACACTACATGCTACATCCACCTGGATGGTGGCGCTACTGGATGACATTCATCTGTGCTACAGTGAAAGAGCCGGATGAAAATCAGCAGTTTCCCTATCATCTTTCATCCTCCTTCTGATCTAACAGCAACAACAGGTGAGGGAAATATGTGTGGAGCCATTGCCAACAGTCCTCAGTGGCTCCCTATGGTAGCTCCGTACTTCGCTTAACTCATAGCCTGCCTCTTTTTAGCAGTCTAATCAAATGCGAAGGATTTAGGGCTCAATTATTATTTTCACTGGGAAATACGTCACAGTGCAGAAGCTAAAGATTCTCAAGCTTCCGTATCACTGGGACTTCAAAGTGACAAAGCGACAAACGTGATTATGACCATGTTAGCATGGTTTCCCTTCTCTAAAATCTTTTTTGAAACTACTCCTTTTCCTGATTCCCAAGTCGACACTATCTTACCGTTTAAACACCCTAATAGCTCGTCTTTAGAGTGCCTCTGGTGTGAAAATAGACTCATGAGATGGTCGTCCCAGGCTCAGAAGCATTAAACTGTGTTAACATGCAGTATTCTGCTTTTAAACTGCCTACAAAACACATTAACATTCTGGGAGGCTTTCTCCACTGCAGGGGAATTGTATTCCTGCAGCATGAAAACAACAGAAAACCTAGTGAATTCCAAAAAAGACAGAATGGAAATGATGTAACAGAAAATTCATGAAGGGGATGGTGTAAAGAATAGTCAGCTTGACAGTTTATAGAACGAGTTTATACAAGGCAAAGAAAGAAATAATGGAGTTAAACCACACACAGAAAGCAGATCTCTCTCCAATTTCCATTGAGCATGAATATGCTGGAGAACTTAATACAGACCCCGGCAATTTCTATGAGGCAGAGTCGAGGAAAAATGTACTATTGATTCATACACTTTCTTCCATATAGTGCGTTCTCAGCAAACATTGCTTGCCATTTGTCTTAGCTTTAAATTTAACTACTCGACAGGCAATACCTATGTACTTCCCTGTAATTAAAAAGTGAATTAATCTTGAGTACTAGCTGTCATAAATTCCGCCATTTTTCCCCCAGCATCCTTTCCGGTTCCCCTCAATAAATTTATTCAGAGCAATCAATAGGGGTATTACTATGTATATATCGCTGTGGGAATCAGCTTGGCAGGTTGCCTTTGGCAGTGCTACACTTCCTGCATGGCCCATGTTATCCTCCAAAAAGGCCGGCACCAGTTCTATATGTGGACTTGGCTGCTGTTGAGAGGACGGTGGGAGTAACATGTGTGGGAGTGTTTGAGCAAAGGGCTGTTTAGCTGGAATTTGTTTGAAAAATGTTCTGAGAAAAGTTAAAGAAACAAAATGGGAAAAGAAATTGACTTGGGCAGGAACACACTGGAGAAGAAACTGCTAATGTGACAAGTTCTGCTTACTTAAACATTTGAAATAAAGCGAAAGAAAGTCGCAATTAGGCAGATGTGTAAACCAAGGCTGTGTGCTATAATTAATCATGATTGCGTTAATTACACTTTGTTTTTTTTTGCCATAATGAGGACTAAAAAGAGACAAACAGAGGAAAATATAGAAAATGAAGTATCTTATGCCAATGATACTGCATCCCTCAGTTTCTATATTGAGATTTCATTGCTGTGGATATTAAAAATGCCAATTCTCTCCCTGCGGCAAATAAGTCCTCTCTCATTGCAGCTACTCCAGCACAGTGAATTATTTCTCTGCTCCGTCTGTAAAAACTTGTCTTTTAAGTCCATTATTTCCCTATTTTTCATAAGCAACGCCATGTCTGATACAATCTTTTAATTAAGATTTTACAAGTTGCTTCCTTCAGCTCAAAAAATGTTTTTTTAGTGCTACAGCATGTTTCCCTAGGACAAATTATAATATTATTGTTTAACTTGGCAGATCACACATCTTGCAGATCTCATCTGACGTGAAGACTATTTGTTTATTTACCCTGCGCTGCAGGAAGTTCACATTTCACAGCCAATATAATGAGGATCCTATAACCCTCTAATAGAGATTGGTTATAGGGACGATGCTTCAGTGAAGTTGTTATCGGTATAATCACACATTCAAACTTTGATTACAGATACAAGCTTGGCAGAACTCGATTTTTAAACTCACTGTCTGTGTTACGACCAGTTTAAAACACAATAAGCTAGATTCCAAATATCTAAATGATCAATAACGTTCACCTCAATTCACAGTCCAATCAAAGCAATGGTGGCTGAGGATGGTTAATTGTGCTGTTAGAAATCACACCAGAATAAGTCACAGAATATTTTTTGTGACTTTATAACAAGATCTGTACAAAATACTTGCTCTACTTGATACTTTGATGCTGGTGCCGTGGTATTACGTCAATATCTTGTGTAATTATGGTTAATAACGTTGAAATATTGATGTAATGCGCAATGAGCATTGAATGAATATTATTTGCTTGAGGTTGTGTGCAATATTGGTAACAATTATTAGGTCAAAAAAGAAGTAGAATACTATACTAATACTATACCATAACTTGGTGTTTTTTATGATCAAGAGAAACATAAGACACAGTCAATACTGTATCATAAAACAGCTGAGAGAATAATGAATTGGTAACAAGAATGTATCCATTTATACACATGTAAAATGAGTTATGGTACACAGAGTACATGCTATTGTTATACTAACCACAAATTACTTTTAACCAGCAAGGTGATTCATCAAAGACTACTGTGCTAGATGTTATCATTAAGCCTGGCTTATCTGTTGCTATGCTACATCTTTTCCCTCTTTACAATGCAGTACATGCACTGCCTGTATGTATAGTAGGGATGTAACGATTACCGGTGTAACGGTAAACCACGGTAAAAATGTTGATGATGACAATTACAATTTTCCTTTAAAAAATCATTATCACGGTGGATTACCACGGTGTGGAAAACGCGTGTTCCCAGCTTCACCCGAGTTTCCTGAAGTCGCAGGGCGGGCGCACTGCGTAGCCTACAGTGCGTTTCTTGAAGTTGGAAACCGGGGCGGAAAGAGGAGATGACAGCGCTCAGGACATTTATCAGCCTTGGAAAAAAGGCCGTAGTATCACCTGCTCTCTCTGATGATTGACCAATCAGCGATGAGAGTAATCGCTTTGATCTCCTGCCAATCGCTCGCGCTCAGACTGGAGAAGGGGACAGAACAGCAGCTGTAAACTGACTTTTTTCTTTATCATTCCTTTCCCGTTTTCGGACTTGTTGAAGTGATGTGTGTGTAGCCCAGAACGTCAGTTAAAACTATTCTGTAGCTTGCTAAACTGTCATGGGTTTTACTGCCTCGTTATCTGTGTAAACATTTAAGCTACGTTTATTCATATTTCAATAAGTGTTCTTCTACGCTGTGCATATTAAAGTTTAGCCCGTGTTACGACATGACATTTATTTGGAGAGAGAGAGAGAGGAGAGAGATATATATTATCGCCTTGATAATATTGCTGTTGCTGTGTTTCTTATTGCATAGCTGATGGATGTGCAGATTGTTTAATATTACTTGTGCAGCCACGTGTTGATATTCAGGTTGTGTTAGGGCAATTTGCTAGCAACGTGCAATCGCCAGTAAACAGACTTGTGCTGTGGAGCCACGTGCTTAGCTATTAAAGGTGTATTACACTGTTTGCTCCGTTATGGATATGTGTGCTGTAATAGATGTGGCTTATTATCAGTTTGTGTTACTGAGCAATATGTTACATTTATGTTAATTATTACAGAGAAATTAATGTAATTCGTAGTATTGTTTCTTGTTATATGCTGGTGGCTATAACATTTAGTTTTGGTAAATAATGTTCATAGTAAGTCAGATGCTTATTAATGTGCATTATTATTTGCTTATATTTCAGAACCACATCCAACTTCACATGTAACGTCAAATACAA
The DNA here is from genome assembly GCF_010015445.1 of Perca fluviatilis. Classification (NCBI taxonomy): domain Eukaryota; kingdom Metazoa; phylum Chordata; class Actinopteri; order Perciformes; family Percidae; genus Perca; species Perca fluviatilis. The sequence goes on along the minus strand of NC_053135.1, from coordinate 8,504,306 downwards.
CTTCATAGTTAACTTCATGTTTGAGTTGTAAATACATTTTCCTGGATCTCAAAGTCAGACATCTCTGGTTCAAGTTCTTACCGGACACCCTACAGCGGGCCAATCATGATAATTTTGGTCACTATAACCGTCAGGTTAAATTTTCATACCGTCACATCCCTAATGTATAGTTTGTATATTTCATACTGTGCATATACAAGATGGTTGGTAAATACACATCATATAAAAAAATACTGTCAGCGCTTACACAAGCCACTTATATCAACCTGACTGCCAATTATCAGTATGTGTCAGCTTGTCTGGCACACACCACTGTTATGAGCTTAAAAAACTAAAAAATGAGGAAAATAATTTCATGTTGCATAGGGAGAAGTCTTCAAACACATTGCAATAAACACTGTCAGCCTCTGCAGGAAAAGACCCCTCTAATGGTTGCTAGAAAACTCTGATTATTGGAACCACTGGACCATTGGAACGTAAAATAAAAAAGTTAAGGTATAATTCTGGAAATTGTAACTTTGGTCTTATTTGCTTGGTTTTGGCAATCATTTGCATCAGTAATAACAGTACCAAATATTGCAGAGGTCTGGGACAAGCAAAATCCTTAAGTCAAAGTACAACTTTATTTGGAGGAAAAACCAAAAGCGAGCACACACTTGATGAATGCAATGTTATTATTAGCAATAATAACATAAATACCCAATTTTTAATAAACCCGAATTATTGTTAAAAAAGGATTCATCATCAGTTTGAGTCCCCGTTGTTAATCTTAATTCTTCTTGGGGGTAATATAAAAACATTGTAGATCATTAAGGAGATATTAGGATTGGAGAGGTATTGTCCCCCACTGGAATATGAATGTCCAACCCTGGTGACCCCGCACCAGATTCATATTATGATACGTAATTGGCTTGTCATCATTAATGGATGAAAAACATGTTGCCCAATGAGAAAGTTCAAAGTTGGCTGTCAGCCTTCAACAAAACCAATTATTGTTCAACATTTACAGGATACTGTGCAATGCAAAAAGCAAAACAGATCCCAATCCTATTCAACCCTTTGAAAAATGGTTTCCGTGGACCAATATCACTCTCTGCACAGTTTAGATTTTGATTGCAGCAATCTACCAAGCCCTTGTGTGTTAGTTACCACTACATTAAATCCAAACTATGCATGCTCAACTGTGATGGTGATGCAGTATCTTCTACGTGCAGATTATTATTATGATTATTATTGCTATAATAGTCTGAACCTCTGTAATACAATACAGTCTTTAGCAGTCTTTCTACAGTCCACTCTGAGCAAATACAACCAAACTGGATTTGAACTAACATATTTCCCTCCCAACGTTCCAGTCACACAAACTGGGTTGGTCAAATATTGGCATTTGACTTTAAGCACTGCGAGGTCCGATAGCTGGTGCCTGAAATGATTTTAGCCAATGTTTTTTGGTGCTCGGCACAGCGCTCAAACATCCTTTGGAATGTGCATTGAGTATAGCACAAACCCTTTTGCATTATTAATCAAAGCTGCCTTCAACATACCTCTGGAAAGAAATATGATTCAACCAGTGAGCTTAAGCACTTCCATAAACAAGGATATGATCGTCTTTAATAATAAAAAAGCTCTCAAATGGATGTTACATAAGCAAAATAGAAATCCTTGGCCAAGTGAACGGTTAGGAGGCTTGCATCTCAGAGGTGGCATGACATCATCGACTGAAAGGCAACCAAAACCTGCAGCTCCCTCAGCAGATGACTACAGTATTACTTCATTATTCAATTTCTAAAAAGGATGCAAATAACCGTGAAGCTGCATTTAACCTCAAATGCTGCACACTGACCCTTCTATATGATAATATTCTAACATCCTTCTGCAGAATGACTAATAAACTTGAATCACTTTGATCTGTGCAGTGATAGTTGAGCACATAGCACCTCTCTCGCTCTGTTTCATCGGTCTCTTAGCCATGCACCTTCGCACTAGCTCAACCTTTCTTATCACGAACGCACACATCTGACCTTCCATATAGCCCTCCGGCTGAGGACCAACATGTGAACCTGGGCTGCCATTGACGTCCTCTTGCATCATCAACGCGAGCTTGAAATGACATTGAGGCCCAGCAGGCACATGATTGTGATCAAGTGACATCACGCTATGACCCTCAGATAACAGCTTACCTACTACAGTCTGTCACTGCCAGTGCTGCAGTGTAGAGGTCTTCATGGGTCCACTTGGTTCTTAGTGACCATGATCGGAGTCAGGCTGGGTAAAAAATACATTCAGTCTTGAAAAAATTGCTTGTGTTGTTTTTTTTGTTTTCTTTTTACAGTGACTGCTTGTTAATTGGTAGTGCATAATGCTGCCAGTGTTGGTGTTTTCTCTCTGTTTGGGTCAGATCAAACACAGTTTGGATCGGGTTTAATTAACTGTCCTTGGGTCCCTTTCTTTGAAGAACATCTGCACGTCACTGTTGGATAGGAATACCATGGGCCTGTTTTGGATCTGGGTCCAACAGCATAGTTATTGTAACTCCAGCCGACATGTCCCTCTCAGCCTCCTGCCAGCGACTGCTTAGTTTTGGTTAAACCCCTGCTGCAAGCTGCGAGGTGCTCCCCTGTGTGAGTCAGTAACCTCCCATGCCCGAAAACACAGCCTAAACCCTTCCAAAACACACAGGCTCTTTTTTTCTTCATGACAAACAAGACAGTTGGCACAGAGGCTTCTCAACAATCTATTTATTATTTGTCTTGGTCACCCATTCATTGCACTCGCAAACCAAAGTGACCCCCCAAACTGGCCAGCCCCCTATTACAAACTGTGTCTATTTTACTTGAACTCTATTCCAACCTCCACCTACTCAGCTTGCCAGCGGCCTGTTTAATTCCTGCTTTGTGCCATTTCTGCACAGTGGCCCCCTATTGCCGAGCTATGAATCCCAGCTCCGCCACCGTGCCTCCCATCCCCCTTCCTTCTCCCCTCCCCCACCCCACCCCCTCTTCCTTCCTCTCGACCCCTTTGCCAGTGGCCCTGCAAATCTCCGGAGGCAGGCAGTGCCAAACGTTCCAGCTGTTTAAACAGGTCAGTGGTTGGTGCCTAGTGCCAGCCAGGGTAGCATTGCCACTGTGGTGCCCTACATCGCTGGTTTGTGCTTACCCCCCCTGAATCTGTTGTGCCAAGGGAGCTGCAGGGACCTAACTGTACTGGTGCTTAGCTAGATTTACATGCACTGTATTGCCTCAACACGCTTTTCTGTGTTTCCGACTTTTGCATTGTTGAAAAGAAAAGGGTTTCAAGGCTTGATGAAAACAATCAGAGCTGTATCACAAAGGCATGAAAATACACTAATTTAGGCCGGCAGTGTAATACCACTGAGTGGGCAATGTGTTAGAACAGCCTGCTCTTCCCATGAACTAGAATGATCCAGGTGAAAGCTGTGAACATTTACTGATTTCACCTTTTAAATCCACTACATTCATTTAGGGGAGATGTGCTATACATAGATGAAGGGAAAAGGGAGAGACATTTATGCAAGATTTAAGCCTCTGGAAAACTGACACATGAGTTCTGCAAAAATAGAGTGCAACTCATTACAAGCAAGGCATTTCTGATATCAGTTACTCGCAATGCCACATTGTTTATCTACCAAGACATGCAGTCAGAACAGTGTAAGATTGGAGAATTCCTGAATTTATTCCACATTCTGCTCCATTTAGTATCTAAATTTTAAAAGTTTGAGGTGGAGTTGACAAAAAAGGGTTACACACTGTCCTTCACACTTGATACTACATTCTAAAATAATGTTTCACTCCATAAAATGCCTGTTAGTTCATGATAATCTGACACATCATTTTATGCTAATATTGAAGAAGGATAATGTAATTTTTTTTCTTTAAGTTTTTGATAAAAGAATTCTTTGATGGCTCCATGGAACTTACAGACTTGACAAAATCAGACACTAAAATATAAAATGAATGTTTCACCTCGTAAAGGTCAAAGTAAAGGTCGCTCTTTATGTTTGAATTAAAAAGTCTTGGCAGAGAGTATTTAAAGAAAAAAGGAACAGAGGAGGTGATGTACTGTCAGGATATGCAATAAAAGGCTTTTATCATGAGAACAGTATCAGAGTCTAGTCTGTCAGTCTGATCAGAGTAGTTCCACATGCAGGTTGACTCTGCAAATGTATTGTAGGTGGACGGCTGACGAATGTTAACTAAAGCAGAATCTTGTTATGTAGGTATGTAACATCAGTCTATTGAGATGCTATTGGCCCAATCTTTACATTGTAGAACAGTCGCTGATTAAAAAAAGACCTCATGGCCCTGGGGCTTCCAATTGGGTTTTATTTCGAACACAGTCGTCAAAACAAACTGTTGCACTGAAGCAGATTTTTAAAATAAAGGAATTAATGCCACATAGTAGTTAAAAGATGAATAAAAATATATATGTCTGGAGCACTTGGAGGATGGTAAGCATATACATAGATTTGTTTTTCCCTGCTCATACATCACATGGCGTCTAAGGCAAATGCATACAGGGACTGTACAGCAATGTTTTCCTGTAGAATTATGCAGCAACCCCTGCAGGCCAATTAGGGCCGAGAACTACTGCATTCATGTTGGGGGACAAAGGAAAATCGGCTTTTATTCATACTAAGATCTTTCCTTTTCATTGTGTTTATGTCTTTCCTATTTTGAAAAGAACAATAACTTTGTTATATCAAGATTCTTTGCCATAATAACCATCTAAAGAAAACTTTTGTCATTGTAAGATAGTCTCACGTCCTACTTGTTTTATCATTAAGGGATGTTTTGTTTTTATTATTATGAGATCGTCTTAACTTATATACAGCTATTTTTGTTATTGACATTAACCAAATATCCATTGTCTTTCCCCTATATTCATTCTGCAGTGACGCACCGCCGTGAGCCCATGAATGAGTTAGTTCTGTTGATGTGAAGAGTGGTTCATGTGGATTTCGAAAAGATAAATATTTATTTATAGATTGAGAACAAAATTTGGTGTGGTGGTAGTGCAAACTTCGACTGTCTGTTAGGCAGGTAGCGGGGGGGGGGGGGTTAATTAGAACTTTTTTCAATGAAAACAGCTGCCTGCTGCTGGGAACAAAGTTGATAAATGGGCCATAAAACCTAAACAATGAGCTAGAAGAGGCTAAAACATTCCTTAGAGCTGATAGTTGGGTGATAATTATCAGTGTGTTTGTCACTAAGAGGGACCACCTAACGTTAACAGATATGCATTAGATAAATTATTAACATTGAAAATATTGAAAAGTGCCACTTTAACTATATAAATGGCAGATACGATAAAGCTCATGTAAGTAGTTTTTGTTAGACAGTGACAATGTGTCATTTAGGTATGAGACAACACAAGAGGGAGAAAAGCCAAAATCACTTTGTAATGCCACAGAGGGGGGCACTTGGTGCTAATGATAGGTCTGCCCCTGCACATATTGCAAGAGATAGTTCATTGAAAATACAATAGAATTTAGACATGCTCCAGATCTGTCACAGAGAGAGCTGAGATGTATTAAATCTAGCTCTATAAGCCCAAAACTCCATGTGAGTTGAATATGAATTAAGCATATTTGAAGGAGACGAGTGACTCCTCATTGAGTATGTGGGGGTGGCTTCTCTCTCTATCTCTCCCTCACACACTCCTCATATCTCTGCATGTGGTAAACACATTTCGCCCACAGACGCAGCTGACCAGCCACCTCTTACCCCCTTGTGGACCTGAGCCGCTCGCCCACAGACATTCCACATCAAAGTTAATTTCCGGACTTGTTCAGATGATCACGCAGTATGCAAGTGAGGTCTTGGCTCTGCTGACCCGTGTTATGAGGCTTACTGCTGTGCACAGTGACACCGTGCGTGTGCACGTGTGTGTTTGCGACTTTGCCCAAAACCTGACTTGATACTTTCATCACTGTTAAACATGACAGCCTCACTCCTTCGGGCCAAGGCGCAAGATCAGTTTTCACCATCGCAATCAATAAGCCGCCTACGGATTCCGTCCAACCCACATATGCGGTAATGATCACTCATAGTGGGCGGTGATGGCGGTTTCAGCCTGGGCACAGGATTTTAATTGGCTGCTTTAGCTGTCAAGAAGTGCAGGGACCTTTTGATTCGGCCAGATAGTCGCACAGTGAGCCTTAATTGGCCTGCGGACAAAACATGAGGGAAACACATTACTCGAAGTGCTCATGCATGAGCCGTCGTAAATTATTACAGAGACATCGCAATCTGAAATGCCATTAAACTTTAAAATAAACCGGGAACTGATTCTGTTAGGAGGCTCTTAAGTACTCATCACCAAGTCTTGTATGTCTTTTACGTATAATATAAATCATTTTGTTTATTATATAGCAACTAAACAGAGTGGGAAGAAAAAGAAACTGTTGGGGAAAAACAGAGGAGGAAACAGCATGGCAGACTGAGTAAACGGCTTCTGCAGAAGTTTGCCCATGGCAAAGAACAGCCAAGTCTCCTCCAATAATGCCAATGCACACGGCAACAAGCCACAGACGACCTCTGCTAGGAGATACCTGAATGCAACTTGTTGACAGGAAATGACCTCACCTGTGGAACACACAATGAAGAAATGGCAGAAGGCTAAATCCTCTGTCTTTATTTAGGTTAGTTTTTTCTAAGTCTACATAAAGAAGGAAAGAATACCTGGAGGCACACAGAGAACCTGGTAAGTTCCGTCTGTCACAGCTATTATGTTGCAACCATTAACTGTGTGAGGCCAATAAACAACAGATTTCATCTTGGCTGAAAATGTCCTTCCTCCCTGCTTGGCAGGTTACTGCTGGGATAAATGGGCATATACAGTACATAGCTTGTGTGTACTATACTGTAGCCCAATAGAGCTGACACCTAAATGTACCCTGCACAGCACAAATCATTCTTTAATTATAACTTTTGTGGCTAAATTCAACCACTGCATCCATATCTGAGGCGGTAACTCTCGAGCTGGCAGGAAAATGGCTCTGAACTGTCACCCCCATCACCCACCCACCCCCATCATTTTCTTCTCAATCTCTCATGTAAACTCGCCATCTTTATTTCTTTTTTCTTGAGAAACATTGTGCTATCTCATAAATAAATAAAAAGCCTCGCAATGCTGTAAATACGCCCCAAGTCACTGCACCGCCTCCCTCCTTTAAACTTCAACATAAGCCCGCTTTAGTGCCATTAAAATAACTTGTCATGACAGTGTAGCCTGGGAGCAGTGCAATCAATTTCCATTACATCAAGGCCCAACTGGGCATCGCCACTGAACTAAGCGCTGGTAAGCAATCTCCCCTGACCGAGGGTGGTTTGTGTGGTGGCGTGTGTGTGTGTGTGTGTGTGTGTGTGTGTGTGTGTGTGTGTGTGTGTGTGTGTGTGTGTGTGTGTATGTGTGCGTTTCTTGACTTCACTAGCACAAGCCTCCATTCCATTTTCCTGCATAAGTTCCCTACTTTACCAGTAGAGGGACTGAAAATAATAATTATCTTTTTTTCTCTCCATTCTATTCATAGGGACCATTTCGTCTTCTTAAAACATTTTGGTCACATTCCAAATAAGGAAACAAGCCTAATTTTCCATCATAACATCATGTGAAATTAACACCAGCTGAACAATTCAGTCCCGTCTCGGTGCAGCGAGTCTCTCCCTGAAGTGATTTAGAATGCACCTTTTGTAAAAGACCAATCTGCAACTAATTAACATCAGAGTAATTTATGCCACAAAATTGATTTTTGCTCACTATAAATTATGCAAGAGTCCCATCCGCCGTCCCTTCCCACCTTCTTATCTCTCTGGCGGAATCAGTGGATTGACATGTGGCTGAAGTGTCCTTGATGGGGCATTTCTACAAACTGTCAGAGATAGGGGTGGCAGGAAAAAAGGGAGAGAATATCTTCAAAGCTAGAGATGCATGGCCTTGTAAGGACCCATACATCTTAAGTCACTAAAAAACAACCTAACAGCAGAAGTACAGACAATTTAACACAGCATCAAAGTAAAAGAAATACAAAAATAATATGTATAAGTATGTGTTTAAAGATTCTGGTTTTCAGAAAATCTCAAAGCGATAAGGAATTTTGGTCTTCCACATCTCTTACTTTGATCACGTGTTCTACACCACTGTGGTGTGGAATTACATTACCACAAGTTTAGCACTGATTTTCACATCTCCAAAGCTAAGGCACTAAGTGAGCGCTAATTAGCAGAGTGAAGGCATTAATTATGTAACACGTCATCTTAATTAGCAATCCCAGATGTACGGCGTGTCAGAGGAGCATTTGTAAGCACAGTTTGCTAATTGATAGATATTTAACAAGATGTATGACATCAGCCCGCTGCAAAGGTGACAGTCGTTTTAGGGATCCTAAATCAGCTGGAATAACACAGAACTTCTTTGTGTGTTGTGTGTGAATCATTTAAAGTAGGAATAAGTTGAAACTCTCTACAGTATTATCCATCTGCATGTACATTTTTACTAATATTGTAAAAAAAAAATAAAGTAGAATAGATAGGTCCAGAAAAGACATGGTGCAGGACTGAGGTGGAAGAAATGACTTTTCCGTAGTTAAGTTTCAGCGGTCTAAGAAAGTAATATTCATCAAAAGCATAATACCTGTCAAATAAAATATGTCAAATAGCTGCCCACTGTTAGTAATTAGGGCCTGTAAGCTCTTGATCCTGCTTTCATACAGGGGGATTATTGTCAGGGATTCTGTCTTCCTTAAAAAGCCTAATCAATGTGCAGTGCAGGCACCAGACCACCTGACTTTTTTTTTTTTTTGCATTTTTGCACCATCTGTCCTAACCCGCATCACATCTGTTGCTTGGCTTCACCTGCTTCATGAAGACCTTTTCTCTTAGGCAAAGAGGTTTCCGTAAATATTCCCTCCAAACTGTTCTGGGTTTCAGATTTCTAAAAACACACTGATTTACAGTAATCACACGTTCACAAAGACCAGCAAAAGTGAATGTGTCATGATGACACAAACAATGAGCGCACCTGCCATTTTTGTTGCCAATGTGAAGTATAAATAGATTAGTGGGTGTGATGATGAATCTTTCTCAGCCAGTCAAATTATTTGTCCTATCCCTTTTGAATAGCTGTGCTAATCACACAATCTCACTCAATAAATGAAGTAGAGAAACCAGACTGTTCAAGTAGTTTGGTTGGTGGCCAAAGTAAACATTCTTCAACAATGCAACCCACAGACAACAGACAGAACATTGGACAATTCTGCTAAGTCCCAGACTACCTTTGATGCCAATTATGTGTTCGTTGCCAAGGTTTGTTTTATTTCAGGGCATGGTAACTACAGTATGGTTAAAGTATGGCTAGGTTCGGGAACTAAAACACTTGGTGAAGGTTATGGAAAGATCAAAGTTATACAAAAAGAAAACATTAATTGCTATCTCTGAAGATTTCTTGCATGAAAAATGAATGCACCCAACCTCCACTACTTTAAAGGCAAGAAACACAGGTGGCATATATCTTAAGAAGCCTGCACCCATTGTTTCCTACTGTAGGCCTCACACAGGTGGCGTCTTAATGCGACTCTGCTCATTAGGCCACCCCGCAGTTCTACTTACTCTATAAAAGCAGTCATTTTAAAACCCCATTCATTCCCCATCTACTGTACCCTGACTACTACTTGTTTCTGTATGGCATGACACGCTCAGTATGCGCTGCACTTTACTTTCTGCTTCATCACATAAGGGCACACTACTTCCTACATTGCAAGTGAACACTGCCATTGGATGTTAATCATACAAAGCACTGATGCCACTACAGCCCAAACTGTGAGTGAAGCAAAAAAAATAGAAAAGAACAAAGTGGTCCACTGTGAACAGAATTTTTAGGTATACTGGGTGGCATAATGTGTCATGTATTCAAGTGATAGCTTGGGCTGTTGCTTCTAGTATACGCAACAATGATGCCACTATTGCCAAAACTGACTAACAAAAGAGTGAAGCAAAAAAAAGAGAACAAAGTGGAACACACATGCAACATCCATGTCTATGGCAGAAAACACTGGCATGTGCATGGGACAGTCTCTGCAATAACAATACTATTTTTTCCCCATATCTCATCATGATTTGTACATCCATACCACCACTCCAGATACTTAGCACTAAAAATGCATTAATTCCTCTAGTCCACTCTTGCTAGCGTCCTAAATCTTGTGACAAAACACCAAGGGAGATGGTCCTTTGTTTGCTTAAAACAGCATTTATGCCCAGAAAGTGCCACCTCATCAAACAGGGGGACACTGATCAAAGTCATCTCACCTTGCGGAAAGCCAGCCAAGTCAAACTAATTCCTGGAGCTCGTCCTCGGCAGTTTGTTCATGGGACTCAGAATCTGCCGGGCCGAGCCAAAAAAAAAAAAAACAGGCTTCCAGAGAAACGCGGCCAATTACATGTCACTGTTTCACGGGAGAAAACAATACCACACAAACCGATAGATGACCTTAGAATATGCAGGGATACAGATGCAGGGACATAGCTATACCAAAGGACTATCTATGAATTTTTTATCTTAGGGATTCACAACCACATCATAACGTTGATACCTCCTTTTCATGCAAGTCAAAACAAATGTTTAACAGCTATACACACATTTGAGTAAAATAACAGCCTGTGCTGATATAAAGTAACCAAGTAGCCACTCTAGTCTGAGAACACTGTGCTCTGCACATGCTCCATGAACAGATACTCTCTCTCCTCTTTCGCCCACTTCACTCCCTGCTATAAGCTCTGCAATCACATCTCCTGTGTGCTGCTCCTTTGATGGCGCCAGCAGGTGGAAACCCACCGGGATGCTGAGTGTGCACTACAGTGTACACACACTGCTGCTGGATTGATCAGAGCACAGGGTTGAGTTGACTCGCCGGGTTGGCTAGTGATGGCAGGGGAACGCATAACAAACAGCCTGCCAAACCACAGGGGAATGGGTGCGTCGTCGAAAACATGGGAGCTATGGCAAACAGCTGGACACAGTGGAGAACTACAGCACTGACTGGAATGGTAACATATGGGAAATGTACAGAGTAGAGCAAGAGTGCGTTTTATGTCTGTATAGTCTACAGTAAGGTTAAATACACAGTCAGTCTTCAGCTCACTGTAGCATACAAACACTATGCATATGCCGGTCTGAGGATAGGATTCTTCTTCAATAGCAGTATAACTTGCATTATAGTAGATATACACTTCAATAACAATATCATATAATATTTCTTGACACAAATTTATAGAACCTACTATTACTAAATAAGCTCTTTCGCGGATTCCCCAGCAACAATTACTGTTGGTTAGACAAAACAAGCATTTTAAAGTCATTAACCTGAACTTTCTGACATTTTACATACAAAGATATTTCACTGGCTCTGCAAATTAAAGCTGCACAATAATTTGTCTAATCTAAAAACACACCTTCCTAATCAACCTAAATTACAAATAAGAGCGTTAGCAAAGAGTGCTTCTTCTCCACCATGAATGAGATGCAATTATGTCATCAGCCCAAATGATATTCTGACATGTGGTATGGTCAGTGGTGGTAAATCTTTACTGGAGCACAGCGAGTAATGAATTGAAGCTGAGGAAAGTCCAAAACTTCCTCATTAATAGCTGTGAATGAGTTAGCTGGTGTGTGATGCTTCAGTGAAAATAATTTGTTCATAACCTCTGGCCTCTCCTGCCATTAGGAAATCAAATTGTTGGTAACATGACTGGAAGGTAATGAATTCCAACACGCTTTTGCAAAGATAACATTCGGGGTTTTTTATTTTATTTTTATTTTTTTTAAGTGGTTCAGTAATGGTCTCAGCAAATAACATTACAAGGCTTTAGCTGTTTTCTCACACTATTCTTAGTTGTGCCAAAGACTGTTTCTACAAGGTTAGAGTCCTTTGCTAAAATTCACTCCTGTGAAACTTTCACCTGACTTCTATGTCTGAGTGGAGGTCAAGGACAGTTTATTACAAGGAAAAAGCTGAGAAAGAGACTGCTTGGAAAAACATTCACCTGTTCCAAACAGAAATAATGCCTTTCCTTGATGCGGAATTAAGGAAATTTTTTCAGTCTAAATCTGATTCAGCGCTAACATGCTTTCTGCATGTTAAAGCTATAGTGCACAACTATTTTATATTAATGGACTTCCGTTACATTCAAGCCATGGCCAAATGAGTTGAGACAAAGCTAATAAAGCCTATCAGCTCCACAAACTCTCTATGTATTTCTCATTATGGCTATGTTTATAAAATGGTGTCGCCGGCAACGTTTGCATGCAGAAGCTTGAGTGAAGATGATGTCCTCTTCTGGAGAGTCAATCATGTTTTTTTAATCCTTTGTGTCCTCCTTGGCTACTAGTAACTGCGTGGAGGAGGGGTTGGGGTGGTGTGGTCACAGAGGGCTTGCATCATGTGGATGCATGGACAGTGTTGTTCATTAGTTAGAATTCCTCATGGGAATAGCTGATAGCTTGAAAGCCTCCATATGCATTACAGTGTCTTATTTTTGTGTTATGCTGCACTGATCTTACTTGACCACCCTACATTCACTCCGCTTTGTTCACTTTAGAACTGTAAGATAAACGTCATGCTGCAATATGTCATATTGATTTCTGAATGGTGTTATAATGGCTATGTCCTTTTGCAAAAAGGCTTTCAATTCGGCCCCATAGGTGACTGACGGCAGTAGAAGAAGAAGAGGAAGAAGAAAATGCCACTGTCAAAGCCCAGCTTGAGACTTTCCATTATTGGCTGTAAAAGAAAGCCTCAGGTTCTGCCTTTCACCTCTGATTGATATTTGGTCTTGACTGGGGTAGGAGCGTATGGCAGAGGTGGGACGTGATAAATGGCAAAACAAGGGCGGAAGCAGAAAAAGGAGGTGATAAAAAAGATGGTATCATAAATCTTAAAACACTAACACTATAATAACAAAAAAATGTCTTGCCATTTTAGATTCGGTATTGCGTTTTGCATTATACTGCAGCGTTCTTTGCTAGAGAAAGGCAAGCAGTGTTACACGTGCATGGGATGTCCACCTTATATTCTCCAGAGACCCTCATCCAGTACTTCATTTAGGAAAATAAGCTGCAAGGAACATGAAAAAAATAATAATTCCAATTGAACAAAAAACATCCATTGTGCTTTAAGAGCTCTTCACTTAGCTTGAAGTGTATTTCATAACACGCCTAGCCTTCTCCTCGCAGGGAATCTGTATGGTGACAATAAACTCTATGCATCATGCTGGTGACCATTCTTCCATCCAGGTTCACCATCTAACACTTTTTTCTATTATACAAGATTATCTTTATTTAAGTTAATCAGCAGCATTGTGTTTTGTTAAAAAATTGGAAATTGTGTCTCGATATGACTGATTATGAAGTTGAAATCTCTATAACAGCTACTAAATAGAAATCATTTTGTCACACATACTGTTCCCAATCTCAATAATGAACTTCCATGATCAAGGATTGTATCAGGTATTACAGCTTTTTATATCCAAACCTTCCCATGCTCACGTAATGTACCATTCCCTTGAAAGCCCCTCTGTCACCAACGAAATTAATAAATAAAATCTGAATAAGCAGATCAAATTGCACAAGATATCCTAAATACAAAGTAAATATATTTAAATATAAGGCACAAAAGACATTTAAATTTAGCAAGTTGCCACGCTATAATTAATAATTCTCACTCTTAAAGATTCAGCCGAAATGCATCATTGAAAACAGCAGGAGACAATGAACTCAGATCACAGAAGACTTATATACAGAATAATGACAAGCTTCATCTTTATCGATGTGTGTTCTCAAAAATAGTGGCAAAATATCAAAGGTAATGATAGAAAAAAGAGGCAAAAATCACTAAACCTCATCAAACGTACGATTACACAATTTAATAAATTCACAAGAAAAAAAAGATTACTTTCTGAATCCACTCAGTGCATTGTCTTCTTTTTTTTCATCTGCAGCTTGGCTAAATTAATTATCTTCCATCAATTAAAAGGAGCAATTATATTCCAACCTCCTTCATATGCTAATGAGTCAACTCGGGGATGGGAGAGGAAATTTGTAATGGCCACAATATGGTGCTTGCAGAATTTAGGTGTAGGAGAAGCAGTAGTGTCATATTGAGCTGAAGAGGTAAACAGTTAGGATTAACAAGAACAGAGAGGCCCTGTTAACATTTTAGTTTTCACCAAATTAGTTCATACTTTGAAGGAGTGAATACTAAACACATATTTGAAGTTTGGAAGTACTCTATTACTGGCGTTCTTGTGCCAGAAGCTGTCTGCCACCAAAACAAATGCCACATTTATTTTTACTTAGCAAAACTAAAGTCATTTAGCTGCTCCTTGAGAACAATAGACTAAAGCATAACAAATCAATACGTTTCAGCTTCAACAGCATTCATCATCATGACAGGATTGCATATATTATAGGTAATGACATCTAAGATGTGCCAGGCTAGGATGCAAAAAACAATGGTTCCAATATTGAAAAGAAAGCAAACAAATGTTTACCCTAAAGCCTCTGATGGCCATATTGGAGGGACTTATGGTTGTGAGGAGCTGGTTGGGTTTCTAAAAGAGGACTGTGCTTCCTCAGCACTACTGTGCTTTGATCATTTCAGTTTGTACAGTTAACATGGCATGGTAAGGTAGCCTAAGCATCACTGGCTTTCTGTAAAGACTACTTTACACACTTTAAATAAAATGTAGCATTAAAAGTGACCAGGAGCTGTATGATTTTAGCTAAATCTATTTTACTTTTAGATATCCGTTTATATGTAAAAGAAAACATAGGATATTATGAGTATTAACATAATCTGATCATGGGCTTCTGCGTTAACATTAATAAGTGTTCTTGTAATTAAGTTTCTGTCCACATTGTAATTGGATCTCGATTTGCAAATTAGAAAGGTAGAGCGGGCATACAAACATGATGTGTCCCAGGTCGAAGGGAGCAAGGCAGAATACTCTCAACGTAACTCTACAACGTAAGGCGAAGCTAAAAAGGGAATCTGTGCTAGTGGAGAAGCTTGCTCAGTGTTAGCTCAGCGGTCCCAAGACATTTGTCCTGCACACTGTCGGGCCCCTTGAGTCTCCCGCAGCGATACTCCTTGATGAACTCTGCTTATTTTATCTTTACCAAGGAACAGGTTGTTTGCAGCTTTTTGACAGGCAACTTGAGATAGCAGGGAAAGGTGGAGTTAGGTGATTGTCTCAACGTGGCGGCAGATTTCTTTCCATAAAATGTGGCCAAACTGTACACATTTCTACCTGACAGAGATCAAAATGCAAGCCTCCAGAGGTGGTCTGGGTGATCTGATCGCATTTCAAGTGCAATGCATTCTGCAATTACACCCTGCATTAACATGTTTTTTTTCTGTTCCTCATAAAATATCCAGATACAGAGCACATGTTAACACAAGATGTAAATGAGGTCAATGATTCACAATGGCACATGTCTACCAAAATAAAAATAAAATACCAAAGTGGAACCCTGAACATTGTGTTGTTAGTTTTCGGATTTAAAAAATGCATTTAATTTATTAAGATGAATAAAGTCAGTGATATCACTATGATCATCTTTAAAGTAAAGACATTTTTTTTTTTGTCCCTAATTGTCATGCTCCTAGCAAAGTCAGTGTAAAAATCCATGAATAGTCATGTTCTAAACTTGTACTGCACTTGTTATTCTTTGTCTACATTTGAAGAAAATAGCCTCTAGCTTACAAATGCACAGCCATATCAAGGGAAAGGTTCCCATCATTCGAGAGCAGTCGTTGAACTGAGGAAGAAAAATAGTTCCTTTCATTCCCAACCAGTCGCTGTGCAATAATATTCTATAGTAAGCAAGATACTGATATCGAATGGTGCCATCTCACAAGAAACCATTGATCACTCGAGAGAAATCGGTTTTGAATGTGCTCGACTGAAAGACTGTTGAAACGAGTGTTGCGACGAGGATTGCTTTAAGCCACAACTCTGGCATCAGATCTGTGTATTCCCTCAGACTTGAAGGACATGGAACATATCAGGTGAATGCACCAGTTAGTTTGAGGAGGAAGGCCGAGACATTTTATGTGGAGAGATATTTTCATGATTATTTTCAACCTCTCTGGCATTTTGGATAATTACATGCTTGCACTGCAAAGCACACCCCTTCCCTTCCTCAACCAAACAACTCTCCTTGCGTGCTGGTTCAAAATAAGAAAAGCAGGTTAACAGTATCAGTCCCAGCTCATCAGCTACACTGACACACTATTTTACACACCAAAGTTGCTGCTCCCCTTTACATCTATTCCATCGGTGCTTCTTTATTGTACTGTGTTTAATCTATGAGATCAAACGGGGCACCTCACAAAGAAGTCATAAAACTGCAAATTTTATATCAAAAAAATGAACGTCGCTTCCAATTGCCCAGCGAGGGAGCTCATTATGATTTTAGTGGTGCTCATTATAATCACATGGAATCTGACCTTTTGTCCCATTGCACTGCTGTGAGGGCCTGGAGGCTGTTGATAAAACAGGAGAGTGACAAGGGTTTTGATAGTGAATTGGAATTGTCTGTGGGAGGTTAATGATAATATTACATAAAAGGTTCATGTATACCTATTCCAGATAAAAAAAAAAAGAAAGTATGCAGACAGAAAGGTCAGGTCTGAACCACAGACCTCTTTGTGTAATACTTAAAGCCCTTTCCCACTGCAGGAATGTAATGAAATGTAACATAATGTGTTTCTGCATCTGTTTCCACTGTTCTCTTGTCCTCACATCTTTGGGGACAAAGTCCTGGAACTCAACATATGTGCTGCTCATGAGGCGATACTAAATGCAAATTCTAGGTACTTCAATAGTTACCAGCAGTGCTACAGATCGTGATTGGTCAAGCAAATGTGCCGTTGCATGCCTCTGTATTGACTAAATACTTTTTGAAAAGGAACAAAACAGAATCCTTGACATTTCTCAGTTTTCAGCAAACATGGCAGAGAAAAACTGAAAGATTCAACAAGATTACATAAAAAAGTATGTAACCTATAAACAATATCAAGCGTATTTTTTTACATTGTCAGCGTATTTTTTTACATTGTCGTCTGCCTGTTGACTGCTTACTTTACTTACTTACCAAACATGTAAAGACGGCATTGTCTGTCATTGCTTTTGCGTTTTTTTATGGTATACACGTAAACATTTTGTCTGTATTTACGAAAAACAAGGACAAATCCTGTGCCAGAGCCTTACAGTTTCTTAAAGGTTTAGGTTATGGGATGCCCCTGCTTAGGGATTGCTAAGTACCTACAAAAGGGCTAATGTCTTAGTTTGTTAGAGCATTTTTTGATCAGGTCTAATGTGCTTGAGATTCTGTGTCGTTACTCTTTTTCAATTTCACACTTCTTCTCACTGGCCTCGATGAGTATATAATGGGGATAAATGGCTGACACTTTCCTAAACAATTGAACCCTAGAATGCTTGTTATCGTGATTAATTGTGAAAATTAGACAAACTTGAGCGTTTTGCACATACAATTAATGAGGATTACAACTAGTGGAAGACACCACTTTTTGGATGAAAGTTCAAGGTGTTTAGGACAGAAGAGTTGTTCAAGGCAGTTTATGAAAGCTTCTACATCTGCTGGTCTAAACACCATGCACAGAAGTTCTTTCCAAGAGCAAAATCCCTTTTCTTACAGGACACAATGTGTTTAACATCTACTGATGTAGTAATGGCAGACAAAATAAAATAGAAAATAGAATACAGATCAAAAGAACTGGATAGTTTGCATGATCAGTACAGCTGCCGTGGCTGCACAAAAGAAAACACTGTCTACAAAAGACCAAAACTTCTTCAATAGAAGATGGAAAATAAATAAATGAATCCAAGACTCAGAGGAAAGCAATTCTGCCTAAAAGGAAAGCAACCAAGCCAAAAGCAGAATGAACACTGCCATTGCTCTCCGAAGATAAAAAAGCACTTTAAGTTCAGAAAGAACAATGAGAACTTGTATAACCCTTTGTATTACACTGTACACATTGGTACCTCGAGGCAAAATTGTATCTTGTAACTTACAGTAAAAGTCAGCTTAAGGCCGGTTACACACTGGATGTGTCGCGCCAGCGTGTCAGCTGCGTGGCATGTCCGTTTTCATTTCGGCTCCCATGTTAACAGGTTAGAGCTTACACACTACTGCGTGACACGCACGTCTCAGGCGCTTGAGCCGCGCCGAAAATGCGTGGCTGCTAGAAATAAAACAGACGCCTATTTTTCACGCGACACGCAAGCGTGTTGGAAGCGTTTCCAGGCGAAAATATAATAGGAAAAGATGTTTATATGTCATTTTGACACAAATACATTTAATGAATGACATGTTGATGTTTGAAAGTCTCTAGGTTTTGATATAAATGCAGATATAAATGTAATAAAAAAAATATATATTACACCTGTCAATAGAGAACGTCAATACTGCCAAAGTTGTCTTTGCTGTAATCAAATCAGTATATATTTATGTTTTTTCATTGATTTTATCAATGGGAAACATATATGTGTCCAGACAAGGCTAGCAGCAGCAGCACCGCGTCAGACACGTTTCTGGTGTGTAAAGACATAGAAAAATCCACGCAGCCGCCACGCAACAGAAACGCCACGCACACGTCACGCAGGCAGTGTGTAACCGGCCTTAGTCTCTGCATCCTTAAATGAACATCTAAGTATACAAATACACTATTGTACCACTATGTGACCTACTGCTATGGAATAAGACCTAAGGTCCCTGTTGCATTATTTTTAAGTGGCATTTTCCTGACAAAATTTAAAGCAATCACTACCTTTTCTTTCACACATACTGGCAACTTCATCTTAAAATTAAAACATCAAATAGACTTGATGTAAAACCATCTATCCATCCATTTTCTAATGTGAGGGCTTGAAGAGGCAGGGTACATCCTGGATAGTTTGCCGGTCTACCAAAAGGCTAAACAGAGACACATTCACACGTACATGTACTGTATAGGCCGACTGGATGTGGGAGTAAGGACAGACAGGTGGGAGAGTATATTTCTTTCTAAAAAAATCATAAATGCCATAGTCCAACCATCAATCATCTTTTGCCACTTGTTTTGAAATGCTGAATGTCTCTTAAGTATATAGAGATTAAGACTATTCCCCCAGGATGACATTTTAAGGCTGGTGAGAAAATGATTTATGACTTTGCTTGCCCCTCACTGGAGTCTGTCTTTGTCTCTTTAAAGGGTCTATAAAGTGTAATCAAGTAGCAGTTAACAGCATACAGTTTGTCTGACCCTCACACCCACAATGTCCAGTGGCAGCTGCACTGAAATGTAACAGCCCCTCTATCCATCCAAAAGCTCTTCACTTCTCTCTGTTTTGTTTCCGTCTGTGTCATCCTGCGTTTGTTCGAATCCTCGCAGACGTAAGCCACGACAGGAGAAGTGAGCAGAGCCAAATGAGTCACAGATACCACTTTTCCACCAAGGCAGAGCTGGTGCTGGTTCGGAGCCAGAGCCTAGTTTCAAATCGGTTCTTTGTTTTTCGACCACCAAAGCACCGGCTCCGAACCAGTAAAAGTGGTTCTTAAGTAGCACCAAATCATTGCTGGTCCAGAAGTAAGAACCACACACGGCTGGGGGCGGGGTTACCGTGACCAACCAGAAACTTGTGACCGCCATTTTTGAATTAGCAGATAAACACAATGGATGCGATTAAACAACAACAGCAGTGGTCAGAGGAGGAAACAAGCTGCTTTCTTGCACTATAAAAGGCGAGCCGCGCGAACACATTGGATCCGCCGAGTTTGGATGCCAATGTAGGTCCGCAAAGCCATGAACATCAATAGCAAAGCAACGTTCGCCATTGTTGATGGTGTGTTTGGCGCCGCCGCACTAACGTTGCTGGGAAAGATGAGACGTATACAGTGATGTAAGACCTGGCTCTGTGCTGGCTCTTTAGCCTGTGGAAAAGCAAACCGGTTCTTTGGAGGCTCGTCAGTCGAACCAACTCCGAACCGGCACTAGCTCTAGCTCTGAACCAGCACCTGGTTCTTGTTGGTGGAAATGGGGTAAGAGAGGAGGAGCTGCTGTTGTATGAAATTGTCCATTTCAAATCTAGCAAGTGATATGACCGGTACTATTATTGTTTTCAGTCAATATTAGCTACTGTACGTGCTGCGGTTTATTAATCAAAAACTTAAACAAGTATATTTGTCATCATTCGGGACAACATCTTGAACTAATTCCAATCAGATAACCTAAAAAAAAAGGTGCCCATATTTAAATTGTAAATTTTGGGATCTCCCTATCCACAGTGCCTGCTGCATCAACCTTGTCTGTAGCAGTGTCAGTGGCAAGCAATCTGTCACCCTCTTTAGGTTCAGGCTTAAATATTTCAACTGCCTTAAGAAAAAGTGCTGAGGTGGCACTGTGTGAATTCCACTTCTAGCAATTAAAGAAGCCTAGAAGTCAGAGAGAGAGACAGTGAAGCTATAGACTGTGACACTTTGGCAAAAGGAGAGCAGCTTTAAAAAGCTCCAATTTAACAACCTGAAGCCACTTTTTTTCCCCCAGAGCACAGCGACACAATCTGTCGAAAACCATCACCAGGCACAAGGCAGGAGCAACAATGAGGATATTCATTTGTGGAAATACCTTTGTTTTGAAATGGTTTCAATATAAATATATTTGCATTGAGGCTTTCAGTTTACAGTTACTGACATTCCTTTTTTGCTGTGGCAAGCACTGCGGCTCTCTTTGTCTCTTTCAGTAAATGACAGTGTTTAAACATCTTAACGAAAGTAAGAAGAGATGACTCAGCAAATAAAGGATTTTGCAGCATTGAATAAACGTATACTTTTTCTTTACCTGTGACGGATAGCTCAGTTGTCCTCCGTACCACAAAGTTCCCAAACTGTAATTCGCAGGTGTAATTCCCAATGTCATCTTCCAGTACTTCCTTGATGGATAGAGTGTCCCTCCTCCTTTCTATGGTTTGTCTCCACTGCTTTGGCTTGCATTCCTTTATTTAAAACACAGACCATGGGGATCCAGAATGTTAGATACTGTGTTGACTGTGAAGTGTAACAAATGTTTGAAATCAGCAGGAAACACGCTTTTACTTGACATGAGACTTTATATTTTGTCGGAGCTTTAAGCATATTGAATGAAAATCACAGGTTCGCATATCACACAGACATCCATTTTGTCATGCTTCAAGTAATGTGTTTGTGTCTCAACTACTAGCTAACTCTACCAATCAGCGTCTGGTGAGGAGCTGTTGGCAGCTACGGGCGTTGTTTAGGTGTGTGTGACGGCCGCGACTGTTCATTCAACAAACAACAATGGCGGACGTGATAGACAGATGGTTCATCCAATCAACTGCCAGGTATTTATTTGAAAGTGCCTGCCCTTTTCCAAACAGTTTCCAATGACGGCTCCTCGGATGGTTCTGTGTAACAAACCATCTGGCTTGTCAGGTTACCGTCGATACTTGAAATGTCTCGAAATAAGTAATGTGTAAATTGGTTGTTGGGAAATATCTTTAGTGCAACATAATCAGAAGCATTTAAATATGTACACAGGAAGTTAAATTTAGCATCAAAAGCTGTTAGATAACTTCCAAAAATAGCCATTTTTGACTGCTTTGATCATGGTGATCTTGGCCACCATTGCTGCCTATTACAGTGTTCTGTCTTAACTGAGATTTTGGGCCACAAAACACCTGAGGCAAAGGAAACTGGGGCACTGTGGGTTTGGTTTCAAACTGTGGTCCAAGACAGGCCTCCCAGAATTCAATCAGCCCCCACTGACAAAGTGAGAGCCAATACCTGGAGGGTGTGGAGCCCACAGTCATTATCTGCCATTTTAATTTGATTCTGTGGGAAACTGAAGAAGCGTTGTTGCCACCTAATCCAGCACACTTTAACGTTTGATAAATTGGCCCCCGAGCTTCAACTAACAGCGCTATCAAAGTGGCCTGCCGGACACGGGAGCTCTGGCTGGGTCAGTCACACTGTGGGTGTCACAATTCCCCGTGAGGAGGAAGAGAAAGTTTAAGGTGAGGATACAAGAGATTTGTATGTACACAGTGAATAGATTTATTTTTGTCAGTTATATATTTATTTTGCTTTTACTTTCATAGGTCAGAGAGGAGATAGTATTTGAAGCTAATTAGACCTGAATATGGCTGACCTGAACTAGGTTACTCTTCAGATAAATGAAAGAACTTCTTGTAAAGCAGCTTTTTTAATTTGAAAATAAAGGTCCAACTCTACTAATGTGCATGATGGGTTTCAGGTGATATACTGTTTAGACAACATCATGCACCTCTGCATATAAAGTGAAATTAAATCAATGACGATTATTTGTGCAAACAGCTAATGAAAAGGGTGCATCTTACCTTGTACCACACAATCTCAGGCTCCACTCCTGGCTGCAGATAATCCTCAATGCTCATGCAGCTGATGTCTTTGCTTTTGCTTAGTTCTGCCTTCTCAAAGAACCTCATTTTGGAGTTGTAGCAGAGGTCTGTGTCATTCTCCGCCACTGTGAGAGACATGGACACCTTCATGCAGTAAGTGGAGTTCCTGCAAAAATACAAAGTTAATGAATCAGTCAGAGAAATAAATGAGTCGATATCCTATTGAAATCTTGCCAGATGCAGCAAACAAAAGCTGCCGGCAGTCCATCTCTGGCTTCACATAAACTCAGAGTCTGCGCTATTACAATCTCCACAAGGCTCATTCATTAGATTCCATGTGAATCACAAAATGTAGCAGTGGGAGAGGGAAAGAAACCTTCCTGGCAAAAGCAATCCATAATTTTTACAATTCATGTTTTTTGTTTTTCCCAAGCAAACACTTTCCTTTAATGATGAATGTTGAATGATCATCTCAAATATGACACTTAATCTGGACAATTACAGATTCTTAAAATGTTTTCTCTTCCATTCAATTATAAATATCAGGAATTAATAAAGAGCCTACCTCTTAACTATTAATGGAAAACAATAATATATAATTTATACACGTATTTGTACATGTGTGTATAAGGGGCAGGGACACAGGCGGTAATGTGGAGCAACAGCTCCGAATGTCAACAGCAAGATTGATTGAGCCTTTTGTTTTCATGTGTTAGGCAGATACAGTGCGAGCTAGCAGAAAATTACTTGCTACAATTGATGTACTGTAACTGCTCAGGTCATATACATGAAGAAGAGAATTTATAACGCAAGGGAGAGGGTGTAAAATGCAAGATAACTTGTAATGTTTGAAGACTACATGCTTGCCTGGGCTCACAGATACTGGCGTGCATTCATCCACGGTGGAATAAACATTTCATTTCACTGCTTGGTATTGCTGTATCCCTGCAGTAATCTGTGTTGCAGACATTTGTCTTTAAATACTTAACCAATCTGGGTTGAGCATTCTCATACAGAACCATGTAGGAAACCAGATCAGAGCTATTCTTGCCCAGGAAAGTGATGCTTTACAGACACATGAGAGGCAAAGATACAGCTGCTAAGCATCTACAGCGCTCCTGTTTGGGTCATTAATTGGACAGCAAATTTGAGATTGGATCTGTTTCTTGGTTAATTCTTAACAGAACATGGGGATCTATGAACACATTGATTCACTGTGAAGGTTGTGCTATTTAAAGGAGGGGAACAGAAGCAAAGGTCCTTGATGATCAATGCATTCAATAAGAGCATCTTTTCTTTGCCTAAAGTGGCTAATAAGACTGTCACAATTGACAAGTCCCGCAGCCTGACTGCAGCAAATCCGTCCTGGTTAAAAGACCAAACAAATTGGCAATGTTTAGGAAAATCTCATTGCTAATTTTCCAACTAAAGCTGGTTACACAAATTGAGCTGAACCAACAAACAATTGCAAACATGTTAAATCCTTACATAATTGCGCGGCATTAACTGCCTCGTGGATTAGTACAACACACGCTGGTCTTAGCTACAGTGTCAGCAATCAATCCCTCGCCCTTCGGACTGGCCAGTGTCGCACGCTCCGCTTACAGAGGTTGTGCCATTTTCATGAAGCCCGGATGCAAATGTAACATGATGTGGAGATTATCCCAGACAACTTCTACCAGATGGACACCTGTGCAAATGAGATCCCACGGGAGTGCTCTCTTCCCTGTTAAATATTCTGGCCAGCACTGATAAACTCGCCTGCTGGAAGGGAGAGAGAGAGAATTGTGTCATCTGCTCCGCATGAGTGATCGATGGTGTGGGCCAACACTTTGTCCTACAATGTCTTTCCAACATTTCACATCCATCACGATGCCTTTTGAGCCTGAAGAGCCAGGTGATCTCTTGACTATTCACTCAACAGCTATAATATTCATAAAGCCTATCCAAAGAACTAAGCAGGATGATGATCCTACTGCTGCACTCGCTACGCACTGAGCATTCAACGCTTGTGGAACCATCTGCGTACTGCTGATACAGTGATAACAACCTCGGTGATACCATGGCATTAATGGGTGACAGTGTCTGTCAAATGTGTCAAACTGAAGGGGCTATGCAATGTGGTGGCAATGATAGATAGCATCCTGCATACATCAACCCAGAGAAGTGTCAGGCCGACAGCTACTGTATACAGCTGGAGGGCAGGCAGAGGACTTGAGTTGCATTATGCGGCAAATGCAGTGAAATTATGTGCAATGGTCACTTAGGAGTTAAGCAGCTTGCTGAAAGAATTCTGATTGGCACACTGTGGAAAAACACTGCAGTCTCTCCTTACGGCAAGATGCTCATGGGATTTAGCAGTAGTTAAATTCACCGGTTAATGTATGACGTTTCTATTTTTCAGAGTTAGATCGCTCCTAACCAAAACTATCCACCATTTGATACATATTTTATTTAATTCTGTTGACTGTCATTTAATCTACCCCACCAGAGGATGAAACCAGATAGAACCTGCCCTTTACCTCAGCAGCTTTTCACTCCCGATATTAAATAATAGGCAGCAGAATTGATTTGAAATTCTCCTGAGAATCCATGGCACCTGCGGGGAAATTAATGAACTTACTTAATGAATCTCTTAATTAAAATAACTCCTTTCTAATAGAAATTGGATGGTGAAATAATTGCTGATTACTCATTAGAGCTTACTTTCAACGAACGATAGCGTTCTCAGAGAATTGTCTCATAACAAGGCGAGAGGTCCAAAGGTTGATGAAAGTAACCTCGACATAATGTCCTTAGAGGGCAGCCATTTAAACCCACCACGGATATTAGGCCTAACCCTTTAAAGATTTGATATAGCATGTTGACCTATGCTGTACAGTAACATTAAAGTCTTGACTGAGGACAGCATTAGCATTTCAAAAGGGATGACTGAGGTTTAACTTAATGCAGCTATCATGCCATAAAAATCATTCAGTGATAAAATAACCGAAATGTTACAAAAGTTATTTGGTGTATATTTTTTAACACTGTGAAACTATACTTACAATAACTTAAATGTCTACAAGAGGCATGCAATGAAAACTACTGAAATATATATAATAATATATAGCAGCATCCCAACTGTCTCATTGGCTTAAACGGTTGCTCGATGCAAGCAGGCACATCCTCCAACACTGTAGCTTTATATAAAAATCACATACATATTCCTACTATAATCAGGGCATCAGGCTCAGTAGAGATATTGCTAACATCTGCCAAATCATTACCGTGTCCCTGAGCAGCACACTGGACATCCACAGTATATACTTGTTTGTGTGTGTGTGTGGGTGTGGGTGTGTGTCTACAGTGTACAGCAGCATTGTAGTTAAACACCTAACTTTATGTGAATTCTACATTTTCAATGCCACGTTAAAGTCTGGCTACACTGCTGTCACTACATGTAAGCACATGTATACAGATGGGCGACAAATACAGGGGATAAAAAACAGTACGTTTTTAGTAAGTGGCAGGATGAACACCATTGTTTCAAAAGATATTCCCTCATTTGGTGTTTAATAATGGTTGTGGAGACAGAGTGCTGTCTAACACATTAGTCCAATATCTTCTATTGGTGTTCAATTAGGTTAAAATCTGGTGACTGAAGGCCATAGTATACAATTCACATTATATTTTCATACTCAAACCAATCTGAATTTGTATGGTTTCTCAGATCATTTATTCAGGGTTTTCCTTTAATTTGTCACCCAATGTATGTGTATGTGAATTTTAAATAATCCTGATGTTTTCTAAGTGTGTCCTGTTTCTGTAGAGCGCAGAATAAGTCTGGAACTGCTGGAACCTTCTATTGTTTCCCTCCATTTGACGTCATTTTGTGTCAGTGTGTAGCAAAAGCTAAAGGGAATCACATCAACAGGGGCCTAAGTATATAAGTGACATCACTGGTCCATCTCGTAGCCAGTTGTGTCAGCATATACCTGAGATTGGATCGAAACGTCAACCAGGCCTACGTCAGGATGTCAAGGGCAGATGTAAAAACAGCCAAGATCTTTCCTGAGAGCGCATACCCGCCGCAGTTAATGCAGCCTGGCATGATTGGATGTGCCACGTCACTTTAGAGATGGATTTAACAATGGCTTTAGACAGGCAGGGAAAAAGTCTGGTCAACATCAAATAATGACTGAGACCAAGACAGGTCCCAAGTCCAAACTGGCAAAAGACTAAGGAAGGCCTGAGAGGTCAGAAAAGTGGTGTTGATACTGAGCTAGAGACTGATATTGGACTAAAGTATTGCATTTATATAAACATATAGCATATGTGCATTAGATCAGCACCCAGGACTACCTTCCCTGTCCACACCAAGCAAAGCTTAACCCAGATCAAGACAGGACCTGCCCAGTAATCCTAAATCAGTATTTGATGGTCCCTGCATTATTTATGGCCAGAGCAAAGGTCCTAGTGAGCAGTGGGAAGACTGGGGCTCCTACCTGTAGCGCCAGCTCATAACTCACCTGTCAACTCTAGCACCAAGCCCGGGATGATTAAGCACCCCGGGTCCCCAAATCTGACTGTGGGCCAACTTGCTCCTACTTAGCCTCTGTCTGAGACTGTGGCACTTGTCTGCCATGCTGGATCAACTGACTCCTGCCTCAATTATAATCCATACACCTCTTTCTCTCCATCCCTCTGCTTGTGGTTTGTCTCTGTCCCTGCTTCCACCCGCCCCTTTTCTCTCCTGTCTTGTAGTACACAACAATATCTCAGAGAGGAACACACACCTCTGCAGGTATTTTAGTTTTGCCACACTGTGAAAAACACACGCCTGCACCTGCCTACACACTTGTATACACACATGCACGCACACACACAAAATATACAACGATAGACAAGCAACATCTCTGCATTGTGTGATATGTAATATGCACAGCTACAAAGAAAGAATAGCTTCCACAGGACTTCCTTACAACTGTATATACAGCATGGGATCGATCATGCAAAGCACGTTAGTGTCATACTTTGAACTTAATGTCTACTTTTGGTTTCTGAGGTGCGATTACTGAAAAGATTAACTTGAAGCTGAAGGAAATTACATTAATACAGTAGGGAATAGTTGATAAACTCTCACTGGTAAAAATCAGTCTGTGGGTTTCTTTTTCAGAAAAATGGATGCTTAACTTTGTGACTTAAATGTATTAGGTAATCCATGAGAGGAACAAATTAGGGCTAGCACTAGAGACTTTAAGTACACAAATTAATAATTATTTTGTATTCTAACTGGAATTATTTCCAGTGAAGACCACTGAAGGACCACACCCTACCTTTAAAACTACTGTTCTAATACAACACAGTACATACACATATGCAAAAGCAATCATCTTGTCCCAAAAAACTACCTTAACCAAATGACTGAGTCTGAGGATTCCTCAAAGTCTTCCCTTGAGTTGAATGTCTCAAACTGACAGTAGCATTTCTTGTGTGCAAATGCATTAGCCAGTCATTTCCAACTGTAGTTGATGCCTTCGGGGAACTCATTTTCCATTCCACGACATCCTCCACTCATCGTTATGCTAGCAACCTGATTTCATAACAAGCATAAACAATTTGTCTCCACTGTATTCTCTTCTAACCCCCGTCATGACCTTATTCATTGGTCCCCAGGCCCTCTGGGTGTAATGTATGAGCAGCCATACTGCTATGCATATCAAATACAAGCCGTCTCTCACTAGCAATGAAGGAATGGGCTGTTGCAATGAGGGTATGGGCCATATCGCTGAAAAAATGTAAACCAGTCAGTCGTTCCACGAATGAGAGGTTTGTGTTGTTCTATTGCAGATATATATTTTTATTTTTACCTCTTTGGGGCAACAGAAATAAGTTGTAATCACATTTTAAGTTGATATGGCATACTTGCGACATTATTATTAATTTGGAGTTGTGTTTCTGTCCACCCTACTCTTCCATTATAGTAGTGTACATTTTATTAGATAGCAGATTAACGAGTGGGCAATATATACTGAAATGACCTAAAGAAAGCGATGAAATGTATAGTATATAAGCTGTTTATGTCTGATTTCAATGCAGAATGTTTATTCATTGTGAAGCTATAAATGCCCTGATAAATTAATACATTTGCTTTTGAAAAATAATTTTTAATTAAAAATTTTAAATAAAAAAAATAGTCTTTTTACAAAAGTCAGTTCAATAGTGATAATACATTGTCAAATGCTTTACAATCTAAAGTATAAGTTTATTTTAAATAAAAAGTTTGATGAAATTCAAATGCAGTTACTCTCCCACATCCCAGGCATGTTCATATTATACTCTCACCCTTAGGGTTCAGGCAAGCTGTGAGTTCTCTCCTATATTACGGTTTGACTGATCGCTGCGGTATTGCAGATGTCTCCGTTGAAGCCCCACCGTTCACGGTCCAGGGGGAGAGGGGAGGCAGGAGAAAAAGTTGGCTGTGGTGCCAAAGTGATTCTGCTTGGGGAATGGTATTTCTGACATTTGTCTGGCAGATAAAAAACACCATCAGATATGAGGAAGAGAAGGTCAGTGTCCCTCCTATCAGATAGCGATGGTTTGGCATCTTGTTTGATGACTTGCTCCGCTCAGTGTGGACCAGGAGAGCCAAGAGGTTGGCTACGCTGAGGACGCGACTGAATAAAATCCCTCAGTTGGGATGTGAAAATATCTAACCTGGGCGTTATTTTGCAGTCCAGCTTATGTATGAATAAAAACCTCCATATATTGCATGTGTGTCTAAGATTAACAGAAAATCCTGAAAAAAAGGGTCACGTGACCTTCTGCTCAGTTGTCTTGGGTAGTCGTGCAGATTGTGACAACTGATTTGAGTCAAGAGAATAAAATCTCCACTGCTAACCTTCTTTCCCTTTGCTCCCTGTAGCCAGGAGCCATTTGAGCTCAGCTTAATCAAATGGAATTGAGCATGGGACAAATGTCCAATCAGAAGGAGCGTGAAGGGCATGCAATGAAATTGGTTGAGACCGTAATGCAGGCACATTTTGGATCAAATTTCTATTCCAATTTCTACAAAGAGTACACAACTTGCATCAAAACAAGCATATCTAGGGCTGGTTAGAAATCAGAAATGTTGGCCACTTTTGCTGCACAATTTAATAAATACAGCTGATATCCATTCTGCATACTAAAATTCAGTTTTTTGATTTGGCCCATGACAATATCTATCCCATTTTACATAGTTATTCGAAACCCAAATGAGATATCTGCAATATAAGAATATGTGTTAGGGTACACAAGCATGTGCACCTTTTATGATGAATGTTTGAATTTCAGTGTTTAAAAAAGATTGATAAAATTCTGTATTTCCGTTTGTATTATACATACGTAGAGAACATAAACTTGTCTACTAGATAATGGTTCTAACCAGGACAGGGATTATAATTTAAAATATTATGTGTTTAGAAACACAGTAAGTAACACAACTTTTCAGTTTGGGCTTCATGTTGTTGCTCAAAGAATTGCCTGGAAATGAAAGTATTCCAAAATTTCAATGAGGTTACTAATAAAAAAATCGTTAGAATTACTAATGTTGATCTTTTACTTAGAATAAATCAATGTTGTGTCTTCCTCACATTGACAGAACATCTGGTTTTCCATAATATGTTTATTGTGAATCAATGTAAGGGAACTGAATTGCTCTTCCCCAGCATGTTAAATATGTGAAGCCTAAAATGCGGAAATGTCCAAATTAAGCACTGCATAAATGGAAACAAAGCACTACACTTAGAGCGAATGTTCACAGATGGCCATGGGTGAATTTTAATGGTTCAGTATAAGGCCTTAAATATACTGTAGCTGCCAGATAAATTAAATAAAACAAAAACAGATACTGTAGCTTTTCTTGTGCAACTATAGTCAGTGTTATTGCAGTGTAATCAGGTTATCTTGCTCTAAAAGATCATCAAGGATTATGGAGTATTAAATGACTGTGGTTCTAAGCAATAAATGCTAACATCTCTGACTATATGCAGGAAAATGGTGTTATTCAAATTAATATGAATCCAGCCAGTTAACTAAAAACAGGTATGATAAATAATGTAATACTATAACGCACAAATGGAAAACTATTCCCCTGCACTCTGCTTTCAAGCCTCTGACCCTTTGATGTAATATTTTTAACAACAAGATTTTTGCTATAATGAAAGAGTTTGATTAGGGATCAGCGAACAAAAAAAGATGTAAACTATTGATTTAAAAGTTGTTAACTAATTACCAGTATGTTGAATACATTTTTCTCCATTTGTGTGCTAGATGGAGGTCTGTTACTATCCAGCACCTGGCCCCATAATGGTTTCATGTGCATTCTTTTTTTTGACACTGCCATTGTAACATCAGATGTCCACCGTGAATATCTGGCCAAGTTCACAGAGCTGAATAAAGCACAGTGTGAAAGGTGGACTAAGCCCAAACAGCAGCCTATACATTTTCAGACAATGGCTGCTGGAAAACCACCTCTACTAACCCACATAGAGCCAACTAAAAGGCTGTCCAGACAGACAGAGCAGTCTCTCTATACCGGTGTAAAGAAAACTGAATACAGGGAAGCATCATCAATAATCCCTGGCTAGTGAATGAAGCAGCTTCGCAAATCCATATCACACAATTAACGAAAACCCCACCAGGGCACTTTGAATAACTGCTGCCAGAGTTTTGGCACCATTTCTCTCATAACCTCTTGAAGTTTTTTGTGGAAAATGCTACTATTTGCTGTGGTGCCACTATTTTCTTGGATGATCTGTTAATGAAGTGTATGCTCTGCAGCTAATGTAACTGTACATCTCTTCTCCAAACCATTAGCTGCAGAGCATACATAAAACACATCACGGTACCTTTGTGGTTTGTTCACCACGTTAGCAGTCAGGCCCACCACTTTGTTCCGGACTGAATATTTCAACCAATTTTGGATGTGCAGTCTCTTGAATTGTACTCTAATGCCACCATGAGGTCTAATTATCCATTAAAATATCTTCACATCCACTTGATGGATTAGAACACAATTTTGTAGAGACATTAATGGCTCATACGCAATGTCTCCTAATGACTTTTGTGATCCCCTAAATTTTCATCTTTTCATCACCAAGCAGTTAAAGTCTCAAGGAAATGCCATTTCAATGGCTCTATGCTTTAATGACTTCACATTTCGTAGAAAAACTGTTCAAAAGTGAGAAAAATAGCCAACTAACAAAGCTCTCTGCAAATATACAAAATCGTTTGAAATAAAAAATATTTTAAAATTAAGTGCATGACCTGGAGCTGATACAAATTCAAAGAAAACTAGAAGGGCATTTGGATAGTGCAGACCTCCGCCAAGGCCAGATGCTCTATCTTGCACTGTTAACAAGAATGTAAAATAGTTTGTATATCCACACCGTGATTCTCATCAACTCCAAAATGTAATGGGTTCTTCCTTGGCCCATGCTACACCCTTTCAACAAGTTCCATGAAAATCTGACTTGTACTTGTTCTGTAATCCTGCTGACAGACAGACAAACCGAACTGAAAACATTACCTCCTCTGCGGAGGTAATCGATTCTAGAAATCAAGACACAAGGTGCAAGATTCCAGATTTAGGCGTCGGGGTATTTCTTATGTTTGGAAAGATTATTGGATAAAAAAGTAGTTTTTCATTTCATTGTGACTTCAAAACCTCATCCATATGTGCCTCTGCACAGCACAGCATTTAAAAATAAACTCCATTAATAAACATCAATCAGGGCGTCATTGTTATAGTCCTCCTCGGCGAAGCTATTCCACAGAGCCCCAGCTAACTGATTGTCTCCTGCCAGGTAGCTTATAACACAAACACCATCCTTATATTATACATCATCCATAACCCCTGGCAGCACAAACCATCCCTGCTGCTCCTTAGTCTAGCGTCTCTCATTGGCTTTGACAGCTGGGCTGGATCAATTGGACAGGCCCTGACTCAGGCTGAATGACAGAGTGTTCCAGACGGCCCATTCTGACTGTCACTTCCCTGAGATATCACCAACCACTCCTGCACACGAATACTAACACAGTCAACATGTCTGCGCTCTGGGACGGGTAGGAAGTGTGTTCTCTGTGCGAGTTCTTGGTGTGTACGTGTGTGCACAGCTGCACTCCCAGCTTAAGTAAGCAAATGGACGTGCACACACAGAGATGCACACCCACTCCTTTTCTATCTTCCCCTCCCATTGTCCTTTGCTGGTGACAGCCCAGGCATTGCAGGACATGCAGGAAACCCATTAATAAGCTTGGGACAGTGGCAGCTTGCCAACACCGGTGAACAAGGTTAAAGGTTAAACATTAGCTATCTGCCAAGAAGTGGGATCCTCTCTGCGCTGCTGCATCTGCCCTTAATCTGACACTGTAATCCCTGCACTTTCCACGCTGATCGATACACTATGGATGTGTGTCCGGGCTTTTGTTTGACCAACACTGCAGAGTGTGTGCATGATGCATGGTTAGGTTGGTGATTGTTTCCGCTAAAGTTTGTTCATGAAATAGATGTGTGTTGATTTGAAAGCTGTTTAAAAACCATTGAATAATTACATTGCAATTGCTTAGTCTGACCTGCTGCTGTCATATCACACACAACATTAAAGATGCAGTAGGTATGACTTATAAAACTAACTTTCTGTCATATTTGCTGAAACTGATCCTATGTTTGAGTAAAAAAAAATCTGGCTCCTCTGGCACCACCTATAGCCTGTAGTGCAATTTGCAAAAATGAGTGTCTAACTGTGTGTCAATCACTGCTCATGCACACACATTCATTCTCCCTTGTGGGGTGAGGGGCTTAGGAGACCGTTTGGACTTTAGCAGAAATGGGGGGAGGGACTGAGAAGTTTCCATAGCCAATTCTTTGGCTAAGTCCTGGATCTTCACAATCCTACCTACAGCACCTTTAAGATGGAAAATGGTTGAAAGAAAGAATTCAAATAGAAGAATTCCAAAGATTTTTTTAAGACATTTTGAAATGGTAACATCCAACAGGAAAAGCAATGAAAAATATGAGGAGTGCAATACAAACTTTAACCTAATGAGCGTGAAATCTTGCATGTGACTGTATCAAAGCAGAAACACTCATCCATCAAATCAGTTTGCTTTGCTAATTTATGCGTAATGCATGAGCATAAAAGTAAAAGAAACTGAGAAAACGTGCTACATTATGATGAGAGGGTGGATGGAGAGATCGGGCAGCAAGAAACTCTGCAGAGAGCTGGTGGTGAATGAACTTTATAAGATTGAGGTGAACATCAGCTGAGCGAAGGTTCTGCCCTCAAACCAGGATGAACTGGATTAAAAAAATAACACTCACTAATAGCACAAGGCAACATTTTAGCATTTGCCATGTAAAATAATTTACATAATGTGATGTGGACGGTGCTGATTCCAGTTGAATCTTACAAGTGAAAGACAAAATAATTGAATGACTGAACACACACACAAACACACACACACACACACACACACACAAATCATACGTATCAAATACATTGATCCGACTATTGTAGATTTAAATCCAAATCACATACTTTGAGATCACCTGTGAACCATTTTTTTTTACATCTACTCCATGTTTTTTTCATTTTCCTGTCACGTAGCCATATCAGCTTTTATTTGGCTGTCATCGAGGTATAAAAAAACAGGAATTAGAAACTTTGTAATGCTAACAGGCTTACAGAGACACTTGCAGCAGTGCTGGAGAGTTAGTGGTATCATCCAAGTACCCGAATGGCTGTGTGTGTGTGTGTGTGTGTGTGTGTGTGTGTGTGTGTGTGTGTGTGTGTGTGTGTGTGTGTGTGTGTGTGTGTGTGTGCGTGCGTGTTTGTTCTGTCATTCTACAGTAAGTGACACACTCAGCTACTGCAGATGTTTTCAATCTGCATATGACAGACCTCCTCTCAGCATAAGATCTGAAAACCCTCAATGTGACACAGCGCTGCTCATCATCATATCATATTATATGTCCGTAATGCATGTAGTGTATCTTTGTGTGTGTGTGTGCGTGTGTGTGCATGTATGTATGTGTGTGTGTGTGTGTGTGTGTGTGTGTGTGTGTGTGTGTGTGGAAGAGCAAAAGAGACAGGCATACGTGCTCAGTATGTTGAGTGTGTGCATGTGTGTCAATTTGGCCTGCTTTTACATACAGATTGGAGGCACATTAAGTCCCTGTCAGTGGCAGCTTGTCTCAGGGGAGTAGAGAACTGACGTGTGTGTGTGTGTGTGTGTGTGTGTGTGTGTGTGTGTGGGGGGGGGGTAGTGTATGACAATGCCCTCCAACAACCTTAAGTGCAGCTGAGCAAATACACAGAACAAGTGCACCATAGAGTGATAGAAATAAATAAATAATGTAATAATGAGGAACTACATTGCAAAAACAAATCCACCCAACAAGCAAGTTAATGTCATATTCAGTCTAAGGTTTTAGCTTTGCTTCAGTATACAAACAAGTCTTGAAACAAGGACCAAACAGGAAGGGAAGACGACAGACACTATTAAGAACATGCCTCTTGATTAAGAAAGTACTTGAAACTAGATGATTTGAATTGGAAATAATTGTCTTTATCTGCACCCTGTTATCACATTTTACCCAGCTGCTTTTCTAATTTAAAACCTTGCTAACTGCAAAGTTATTAAGAGGTTTGTGCTTTTTTTTCAGTGCAGATGTGTCTCTGTCATCATCAACAGTTAGGTCCGGAAATATTTGGACAGTGACACAATTTTCATAATTTTAGCCCTGTGCGCTAACACAATGGATTTGAAATGAAATCAATGAGATGGAATTGTAGTGCAGACTTTCAGCTTTATTTTGAGGGTATTTACATTTGAGGAAGGGTTTAAGAATTACACACATTTTCATACATAGTCCCCTTATTTCAAGGGACCTTAAGTAATTGGACAAATTAATATAGTCATAAATAAAATGTCTATTCTTAATACTTTGTTGAGAATCCTTTGCAGGCGATGACTGCCTGAAGTCTGGAACCCATAGACATCACCAAACATTGGGTTTCCTCCTTTGTGATGCTTTGCCAGGCCTTGACTGCAGGTGTCTTCAGCTGTTGTTTGTTTGCAGGTCTTTCTACCTTAAGTTTTGTCTTAAGCAAGTGGAATGCATGCTCGATCGGATTGAGATCAGGTAATTGACTCGGCCATTGTAGAATATTTCACTTCTTTGCCTTGAAAAATGCCTGGGTTGCTTTTGCAATATGTTTTGGGTCATTGTCCATCTGTACTGTGAAGTGCCATCCAATCAACTTTGTTGAATTTGGCTGAATATGAACAGACAGAATGTTCCTATAGACTTCAGAATTCATGCGGCTGCTTCCATCTTCTGTCATATCAACAATAAACACTAGTGACCCAGTGCCACTGGAAGCCGTGCATGCCCATGCCATTTAACTCCCTCCACCATGTTTTATAGATGATGTGGTGTGCTTTGAATCAAGAGCCGTCCCAAGCCTTCTCCATACTTTTCTCTTCCCATCATTCTGGTACAGGTTTATCTTAGTTTCATCAGTCCAGAGAATGCTGTTCCCGAACTGGGATGGCTTTTGTAGAGGTCTTCTGGCAAACTCTAATCTGGCTTTTCTATTCTTGTGGCTTATGAATGGTTTGCACCTTGTGGTGAACCCTCTGTATTTGCTCTTGTGAAGTCTTCTCTTTATGGAAGACTTGGATAATGATACGCCTACTTCCTGGAGAGTCTACTTCACTTCACTAGATGTTGTGAAGGGGTTCTTCTTTACCATGGAAAGGATCCTGTGATCATCAACCACTGTTGTCTTCCATGGATGTCCGGGCCTTTTTGTATTGCTGAGCTCAGCGGTGCGTTCCCTTTTTCTCAGAATGTACCAAACTGTTGATTTGGCCACTCCTAATGTTTCTGCCATCTCTCTGATAGATTCTTTATTTTTCCGCAGCCTGCTTTACTTGCATTGACAGCTCCTTTGACCGCATGTTGTGGATTCGCAGCAACAGCTTCCAAATGAAAATGTCACACCTGAAATCAACTCCAGACCTTTTATCTGCCTAATTGATGTTGAAATAATGAAGGAATAGCCCATACCTGCTCATGAAACAGCTTTTGACTCAATTGTCCAATTACTTTAGGTCCCTTGAAATAAGGGGACTATGTATGAAAATGTATGCAATTCCTAAACCCTTCCTCCAATATCCTGAAAATAAAGCTGAAAGTATGCACTACAATTTCATCTCAATGATTTCATTTCAAATCCATTGTGTTAGCACACAGGGCCAAAATTATGAAAATTGTGTCACTGTGCAAATATTTCCGGACCTAACTGTATATCATGCCACATGGTGTCCAAGCTGCTCACAAAGCGTATTTTTTAATTATACTTCACAGGGCTGGCAGTATTCTCCGTGAACCATCACCTTATCGTGGTGGAGAGGTTTGTGTGTCTCTGTGAACCTGAGGGCTGTGTTGTCTGGAGCTTTGTGCTCCTGGTAGGGTCTCCCAAGGCAAAGTGGTCTCAGGTGAGGGGCCAGACAAAGAATGGTTCAAAAACCCCAATGGAAAAACAAGGTAGAAATGGAGTGACCCTGCCCGGAGGAAGCCCGGGGCCCCCGTCTGGAGCCAGGCCCAGACGGCGGGCTCGTCGGCGAGCGCCTGGTGGCCAGGTTTGCCACGGAGCCCGGCCCGGCACAGCCCGAACAAGCTACGTGGCTCCCATCTCTCCAGCCCATGGGCCCACCACCTGTGGGAGGAACCGCTGCCGGGTGCGCCGGCCACATGGGTGGCAGTGAAGGTCAGGGGCCTCGACGGACCAGACCCGGGCAGCAGACGCTGGCTCTGGGGAGGGTGAACGTCACCTCTCTGTGGGGGAAGGAGCCGGAACTGGTGCGGGAGGTGGAGCGCTACCGGTTAGATCTGGTGGGGCTTACCTCTACGCACAGTCTCGGTTCTGGAACTGTACTCCTGGATAGGGTTGGACTCTTCTTCTCCGGAGTTGCTCAGGGTGTGCGGCGCCGGGCGGGTGTGGGGATACTAACAAGCCCCCGGGTGAGCGCTCGCCGTTGGAGTTTACCCCGGTGGACGAGAGGGTCGCCTCCCCTACTGCGCGGGTTGTGGGGGAAAAACTCTGACTGTTGTTTGTGCATATGCACCAAACAGGAGTTCGGAGTATTCGGCCTTCTTGGAGACCTTGAGTGGAGTCCTGCATGGGCGCCAGTGGGGAATCCATTGTTCTGCTGGGGGACTTCAACGCACACGTAGGCAATGATGGAGACACCTGGAGAGGCGTGATTGGGAGGAACGGCCTCCCCTGATCTAAAACCAGAGTGGTTGTTTGTTGTTGGACTTCTGTGCTAGTCATGGATTGTCTATAACGAACACCATGTTCGAACATAGGGATGCTCATAAGTGTACCTGGTACCAGAGCACCCTAGGCCGAAGGTCAATGATCGATTTTATAATCGTTTCATCTGATCTGAGGCCGTATGTTTTGGACACTCGGGCGAAGAGAGGGGCAGAGCTGTCAACCCATCACCATCTG
Source organism: Perca fluviatilis (assembly GCF_010015445.1). Taxonomy (NCBI): domain Eukaryota; kingdom Metazoa; phylum Chordata; class Actinopteri; order Perciformes; family Percidae; genus Perca; species Perca fluviatilis. The sequence goes on along the minus strand of NC_053135.1, from coordinate 8,466,283 downwards.
GTGGTGAGTTGGGTCAGGGGTGGGGAAGACTCTGGACAGACCTGGTAAGCCCAAACGTAGTGCGGGTAAATTGGGAACGTCTGGAGGAGGCCCCTGTCCAACGGACTTTCAACTCGCACCTCCGCGTGGAGCTTTCGTGCATCCCTGTGGAGGCTGGGGGCATTGAACCAGAGTGGACAATGTTCAAAGTTTCCATTGCTGAAGCTGCGCGCGAGGAGCTGTGGTCTTAGGGTCTTAGGTGCCTCAAGGGCGGCGTAACCCACGAACACCGTGGTGGACACCGTTGGTGCAGGGAAGCCGTCCGACTGAAGAAGGAGTCTTCCGGGATATGTTATCCCAGAGGACTCCGGAGGCAGTTGCAGGGTACCGGCAGGCCCAAAGGGCTGCAGCCTCTGCCGTGAAAGAGGCAAAGCAGCGGGTGTGGGAGAAGTTTGGAGAAGACATGGAGAAGACTTCGGGTCGGCACCAAAGTGCTTCTGGAAAACTGTTCGCCACCTCAGGAGGGGGAAGGGGAACCATCCAAGCTGTGTACAGTAAGGATGGGACACTGTTGACCTCAACTGAGGAGGTAATAGGGCGGTGGAAGGAGCATTTTGAGGAACTCCTGAATCCGACTAATACGCCTCTATGTTAGAGGCAGAGCTGGAGGATGACGGGGATTGTCGCCGATTCTCGGGCGGAAGTCACTGATGTAGTCAAACAACTCCACAGTGGCAAAGCCCCGGGGATTGATGAGATCCGTCCAGAAATGCTCAAGGCTCTGGGTGTGGAGGGGCTGTCCTGGTTGACACGCCTCTTCAACATTGCGTGGAAGTCTGGAACAGTGCCAAAGGAGTGGCAGACTGGGGTGGTGGTTCCCCTTTTAAAAAGGGGACCAGAGGGTGTGTGCCAATTACAGGGGTATCACACTTCTCAGCCTCCCTGGTAAAGTCTACCCAAGGTGCTGGAAAGGAGGGTTCGGCCGATAGTCGAACCTCAGGTTGAGGAGGAACAATGCGGATTCCGGCCCTGGTCGTGGGAACAACGGACCAGCTCTTCACTCGCAAGGATCCTGGAGGGGGCCTGGGAGTATGCCCAACCGGTCTACATGTGTTTTGTGGATTTGGAGAAGGCGTATGACCGGGTCCCCCGGGAGATACTGTGGGAGGTGCTGCGGGAGTATGGGGTGAGGGGGTTCTCTACTCAGGGCCATCCAATCTCTGTAACGACCAAAGTGAGAGCTGTGTCCGGGTCTCGGCAGTAAGTCGGACTCGTTTCAGGTGAGGGTTGGCCTCCGCCAGGGCTGCGCTTTGTCACCAATCCTGTTTGTAATATTTATGGACAGGATATCGAGGCGTAGTCGGGTGGGGAGGGGGCTGCGGTTCGGTGGGCTGGGGATCTCATCGCTGCTTTTGCAGATGATGTGGTCCTGATGGCATCATCGGCCTGCCACCTTCAGCACTCACTGGATCGGTTTGCAGCCGAGTGTGAAGCGGTTGGGATGAGGATCAGCACCTCTAAATCGGAGGCCATGGTTCTCAGCAGGAAACCGATGGAATGCCTTCTCCAGGTAGGGAATGAGTCCTTACCCCAAGTGAAGGAGTTCAAGTACCTTGGGGTTTTGTCGACAGTGAGGGGACAATGGAGCGGGAGATTGGTCGGAGAATCGCGCAGCGGGTGCGGTATTACATTCCATCTATCGCACCGTTGTACGAAAAAGAGAGCTGAGCCAGAAGGCAAAGCTCTCGATCTACCGGTCAGTTTTCGTTCCTACCTCACCTATGGTCATGAAGGCTGGGTCATGACCGGAAAGAACGAGATCCAGGGTGCAAGCGGCCGAAATGGGTTTCCTCAGGAGGGTGGCTGGCGTCTCCCTTAGAGATAGGGTGAGAAGCTCAGTCATCCGTGAGGAGCTCGGAGTAGAGCCGCTGCTCCTTTCGCGGGGCGCGGAGCCAGTTGAGGTGGTTCGGCCATCTGGTAAGGATGCCCCTGGGCGGCTCCCTAGGGAGGTGTTCCAGGCACGTCCAGCTGGGAGGAGGCCTCGGGGAAGACCCAGGACTAGGTGGAGGGATTATATCTCCAACCTGGCCTGGGAACGCCTCGGGATCCCCCAGTCGGAGCTGGTTAATGTTGCTCGGGAAAGGGAAGTTTGGGGTCCCCTGCTGGAGCTGCTCCCCCCGCGACCCGACACCGGATAAGCGGACGAAGATGGATGGATGGATGGAGGGCTGGCAGTAATAATAGCTTGGGTAGAACAACACAGTTCCTTGAACCTCAATCCTCACAGGGCCTGGGTGATATGATTGAAATTATATTAATATTAATGTTTTTTCAATAGTTATCATGATACGGCAAATGTATGTTTAATGCAATGTACTGTGTTTCACTGTACATTGGAAAAACAAAATACGTAAATCAATTTGCATGGAATCATTAATTTGGGACAATTTTGCTCAACAATAACACATTGGCTTCTCAGGCGGTAAACTGGCAGAAGTGGCCAATGATGCTGCAGCAGTGTGTGTGTTCACTGGCTGTGACCATGTTTATGTGGGTGTATTATGAATATCCTGTCTACACTGTTTCCCTAGTGCAATAACACCTTTGACAGACAGCTGCCAGCCAAATCTCTTCCCCTGCATCTGGAAAGTCTGTGTACAGGACACATGGACTGACAGTCGCTACTGTATATTACAGATGCCATATAGGAATCACATCATAAACTCACAGTTGAGTAGCCACAACCGAAGCATCTAGTTTCAAATACAATTCTGATGACAGGAAAAACTAGATCAAAATATAAAGTATGTTAGGTAAAGTCACCAAACAGACCAGCTGCATTCTAAGTCCCTATAGGGATATTATAGAAATATTATAGAAGGCTTGAAATGATAAATAAGGTTGACTATTGCTCCAGATTTCATTTTATTAGTGAGCGCTTGTTGATAGCATTTTACACCTGCATGCATTTTTAATGCAACCCTGTTCAATAATATCACAGTTTAACACATCCCTTTTCATGACAGAGAAGCATAATCAATAACAAATATTAGCCAGTTTTGTAGGGACATTGTTAAATAAACTGCCTAAAGAAACCAGTGATGTGACTGTGTAGGAGAAACCCAGATGTTAATATCACTATGATATTATTTCACTGAAGATGTATTAAACAAGAATAGAGCTTTAATCCTCACTATGCAACACTGATGCTTGAATAGGAAAAGAGAAACAAAAATGATGACAAATACACAAAATACATTGAAAAGATCATTTCTACAGAAGATGTAGATGTCTGAGGACAAGCACGTCAGCAACAATCATGTGTAACATTCTTGGACACACTATCAATACTTGCTTTGACGCAATAACATCATGGGCGCCTATAGTAACTGGGATTGAATTGTTAGAACGTGTTCAAGTACAAAATGTATCCAGTGAGAGATGATATTTTGTTGTGCTGTGATTAATTCGTTCCATCGCTCAGCGCTCTAATTCCCTAGGTCCCTTCATGTTTCAAAAGGGTGAGGATCCTCAAGTAAAAACACTGCCAAGAGCCTTATCCAAATGTGATATGTTAACATATGCAAGCGCTGATCATCTATAGGACCCACGCTGCTGAGACAAAAGAGAAGAGCAATCCTCTGATTTGGCTGTGGTGACTGGGAATTGAAATGAGTCACGTCTACATAATAGGGCTGCTATGTGGTTGTAAAATTGGATGAATCCATTCCTGCGATTTTTAACACGTTGTCAATGCTCGAGTGAAGAATGAGGAGAATGTGACAAAAGCAAATGTTGTTGCAAACGTCATACAGAAGCCATTTAAGGTTAATAGCATCATCTTCAATATCAATATCTCAAGTGTTATTGCTCTCTTTGAACTCACAAACAGTATGTCATTTGGGGGCATTTCAGACATTTTCTACCATATTAGGTAAGTTATTAGGTTCATATGCAGTACGAGAAAGCAATCAAAAGTCTGTTTTGTTAGTCATCTGGTCTAAGGCTTGGCCTTATTATTGTGGCTCCAGAACTCACGGTATATGCTAATACAGGACTATAAATCATTCTAATTTGATGGTCCCATGTGGTCAATTCTGATGCATTGCTACTGTATGCACTTCAGAACGCTGCATTAAACTAAACAAGTGGCCATGATGTGGTTTGCGCCTCATGATGATGACGATGACGCTTACGCACACACACACACACACGCACACACACACACACACACACACACACACACACACACACACACACACACACACACACACACAGTCCAATAACCTAATCCTCTCAAGCCTTTTAAACAAACCCTCCCCCTGTTAAAAGCCACTGTATGTCGCTGTATAGAGCTGACTAATGAGCCAGTCCAGGGGAAAAACCCTTTACCTACAAGGTTAATAAGTTATTACTATATAATAAAGCATGTTCACAGTCTTCAGCTTATTTTTTCAACTCAACTGTAGCAAAACTGACAGTAAACACCTTGTGACAAATGAATGTTTTGCCCTTTGTTTATTTTTGGATTTTTGGGTATTCAATTAATACAGCTTGTGGATTTAACTTGACTAAAATCCCACCATCAATCATCACCTGAATCTGCACTTCCAACCAACTCTGAAAAACAGCGCTGGTGCCCTTTAGCACTTAGTTAGTGTTTTTACAACTTTTCAACGTTCTGGTTTAATCTCACTGCTCTCATCAACCTCATGTCCACGACTGTAAACTACCTGGCTGGCACCAAAGAGAGACGGAAAATGTTAGCAATTAGCTAATGAACATAGTGGAGCATCTAGTAGCTAAAGAGACAGCTATTTTCCTTAGAAGCTGATGAAGACCAAAACAGTGAATTTAAAAGTGCCACGTAGCCAGAAACACAACTCCAAATGAATGCTACTGTTGCTCCATGTCTGCTGGATGTGTAAACATGCAATAGCTTGCTTACACATTAGCCATACGGACTTTACAAGGCCATAGTAGAGTTCTTCCCAAAGTGGCCAAAAAAACTGATTAATGCAGCATTAGAAAATTTATATCTTCAGTTGTTGGGTTGTTGTAAAAAATAGTATCTTGGGCTCTCTATTTCCTAATTAATTGATAATTAGTGGCAGTGAACATGGTGTGTTTTTAAAATGTAATTTCATCATTGATCTAAATACAGTCACACAGGAATATTCACATGATGACATGGTCTTACCGTGCTGGAGCTAGTCAGTGTATTACATGTCATATTGTCATCTATAACACAGAGAAGATCTGAACACCCCCAGCTGCAGCGGATGCTTTGATTAACACTGAAAATCAGAGGAGCTGATTATAGCATCAATGCTGGCAATGTAAATAAGGATCAGGGTTGTAAATCTTCCATTTGAGTGGCAAATATTTAGAGTTGAATGTTAAGCATTAAAAACTGAGGATCTTTGTCCTGACTTAAAAACCTTTAGAAAGCGACTATATTCAACAATGGTCCAAAGAATTGCCTGCAGAGAGAAATCCTGTGCGATGGAAAAGTGCTCTGTATTCAGAACTATTGTTATTTCTCTCCATGATGGGAAAATAAGTGTTGCTCCTTAATTTGGTTCTGAATGGTGGAAACTGGCGACAAAGCAACACTACTCTTCCAAATCAAATCTCATGGTTCTACTTTCTGCGTGATTACACAATACCTCTGAGCTGACTGATTGTCTACCTCCAGAAAATGCTGCCAATGTCGCTGAATAGAGAATTGTTGGATTGGTGCTGCCCGTTTCTTTTCAAGGCGGCCGCCACAGCAAAGGGGAGAGTGCTAATGGTGATGCATAGTAATGGCCAAAACCTCCTAAAATTGAGCTTGTGAAACACAAGGAAACCTGTGCTGAGTGCAACTGTTCAAGAGTACGTTGTTCTGTTTTTTTGCGAGAGTAACACATTTCCCAAATTATTTGTTTTTAGGTTGATATACAAATGTTTTTGTGGATTTTACTGAATATTAAAAGATTACACTCCTATCTTCCAGAAAGATGTGTTTTCAAAGTTCCTCTTGTCCTGTGGGCTCCGAGACAGCGGCCTTGACTTTTTTTCCCCTGACAGGCCACAGACAACCTCCACGTTAATGAAAACTTCTGCCAATATGAGCTAAGAAGCCAGAACATTTCTCTAGGGCTGTCCTCGACTAAAGAAATTCTTAGTTGACTAACACTCATATGATTTTGTCGACTAAACGATTAGTTGATTTAATCAACACATCTGTACACTTTGAGTGGTCGTTAAGACTAGAAAAGCGCAATATAAATGCAGTCCATTTATAAACATAAAAAAATAATGCAAAAGCACCACTTTTAAATCTTGTGTTTACCAGAAATGTGCTCATAAGTTTCTTGGAAATAAATTATTCAGCATGAAAAAGCACCGACATCGACTAAAAGGGGGCAGCCCTACATTTCTACAGAACTCATACAATAAATCAAACAATTGTCTACCTCCTCCATCAGGCAAGTGAAAAAAAGAAGATAGTACAAATCCTGTCTCTTTTTTATTTGTATCTGCCTTTTTCCTTTCCTCAATCCTCCTGCTCTGAATTACATTCCATTCTCTTTGGTCTCACTCCTTGCTCTTTCACATTTTCAGAAAGGACTTGCGAGGGCCAAAAAGTTATGGATTTACCAATTGCACATAATGGCTTACTACCCCAAAGGAGAATAACGAAATAATTTAGCATATAAAGTGAAGCAAAGGGGCCTCAAACTGTTAGATGCTCTGTGGACTAAGAACCAGTGCTCTTTTGGCCAGAGATGAGAGACTTTATTAGAAATCACCAGGGGAGGACTTTACTCCTCCAATGTATGTCTCCAAGTAATGCTGGTTTACAAAAACTAAAAAGGAACTTACCTTAATACGCAGGAATAGTACCCCACGTCGTCCAACTCTGCTGGTCGAAACCATATGGCATCCTCCTCCTTGCTCATCCTTGTGCCGTCAAAACTGATGGGTTCCTCGAAGTCACCATGTCCTGCACTTTTGTACCACATAAGGCTAAGTCCTGCGCTCTGCGCATGGGTGTAGTTGGCCCGGATATATCCATAGAACAAAGCACACTTAATCCGTACAGGTTCCCCAAGAAGCACTTTATATTTCAGGTAGTCCACTGACCAATCTGTACAGCCTTCCACTGAAAGAAAAGGACAAAGAAAAGACAAAAAAACTTTAGAATTAAGCATTGAGTTACTAGGAAAGGGTTTAACTATTTTTTGAGCCAATTCACCAAGCCAAGCAGAGGCGATTTGTAGTCATGAAAAGGGCATGTGGCAACCAGGTCAGTGCTGGTATCAATCTGTCTGTTCATGTGCTTTGTCAGCAATCCTTGTATCACAATCAATAAAGACGCTCTTCTCCTCCCTGCAGCACTGATGCACAATGTCTCCTTTTTTTGTTTCACAAGAACAAACCAACCAAGTGAAGCTATTCATACATATACACACATTTGACATATGACTTCCTAAGTGTACCAAAATGAATTTAAAGCTAATTTAAAAAGACAATGTTTCAGCACCACGTTTGAATGTTAAACTGAACTCTCAACCTATCAATTGCTGCATTCAATCATTGTTGCCTGTCTGCACCTGCCTTCACCTTCAAACATTACTGTATTTATGTTTGACTTGTATGCCGCCACCTCATACATAAATTGAGTCTACTGGCAATAAACTGTGTATAAGCCGCCGTCAATACTGTATCTGTTTAAATGGCAGTGATGGCACATCTACATTTGACCTGAGAAAATCAGAAACTGCAGTAAATCTGCATTTGCTTTTAAGATTATCCTCAGATCTCAAAGGCTGTTTTCAGTAATATAAAAATGTAGTTGTTGTGATAGAAATAAGTCTGTATTCACCAAACATATAGGATTAATAAGACTTCTGATAAACGCAAAGCACACCTAATGTCAGTCAAAAAAGTTACAAAGATTGAATGATAACTGCTTTATTCATACACAGCAGGCAAAGGGATCGTTTTGATCCACAGACTTAGTTTATATCCAAGATTCATGAGAAACACCAGCTATTAAATTGACACTAATCTTTACCAAGTCCTGATACCAGTGAAAAGCCACACAGACAGTACCAACTCCTGAGTTGCTGATTGAGATTGTCACACACAATGAGTGTGGAGGTAAAATACGGAGGTACAATAAGTAACCGTGTCAAGCAAGCAACATATTTGGGTGGTTCATAAAAATGGGGGAAAAAATAACTTTCAGGTGAGCTGAGGCCTGTATCATGAAGCAAGATTAGTGGGTTTAATTCAGGTGTTCCTGTTTTGTGAGCCTGGCACAATTAATAACGGTGGTAAATCACTATGGTAACTGACAGTATGCTGTACAACTAACCTGCTGCTGCTTTAGTTCAGAGGATCAGACCAATGCCTTCTGTAGGAATGACAACTCTTCAACAAGGTTTACAATAACTTCATTCACTATATCAACTATATCTTAGGAATCAGATAAAAGCTCCTGAGCTTGCAGAGGCTTTATAGCCACTTTTGAAATAGATACACTGATCAAAAAGTTTATTTTTCTTTCTTTTACTTGGTTTTATATTTGAGAAACAAACTGGGTCCACACCGCATCAAAAACAAGCTCTCTGCCTGCTTTATCTTACCTTATCCTGTTCCTGACATCCTCTCTTCCCTCGCTTCACCTCGCTGCATATCTCTTCCTTTAATAACAGCTGGCGAGCACAGCTGCCGCAGACTCAACAGGCTTCGCTAATTGAGCCTCTATAAATGTTTTATTTACCAAAGAAGCAACTTGGCCGCCAATCAGCGAGGTGCAGTGCGTGCGCTGGGGGTAACCGGGGGGAGGGGTGTTGGCAGGGCATTGATTAAACCATGCTGATTTATGTCTTTGTATTGTATTGTGTGGTACTGTAAGGGTCATGCTGGGAGCGGCAGCAACAACACTAGTGGGTGCTTTAGGTGCTGGAGAAAAGATGAAAGAGGGAAAAGCACACAGTAAATCCCTTAAACAGTGAAAAAATGAGGACAACATAATGTCACATCCAGATGCCTTCAGGGCAGCTGCAGTATAATCTGTCCATGCTTGATTTGTCTGGCCAACAGTCCAAACCCTAAAGATAATTCATTCACAATAACATAAAGCAAAGAAAAGCCGCAAGTCCTCACATTTTGGAAGCTGAAACCAGAAAAGGTTTTGCGGTTGTGCTTGATAGATAACTTTTCACAATTAATTTGTTATCAAAATAGTTGGTGATTCATTTTCTGCTCACTTCATCTATGTTGTCTTTTGGATTTTAAAAGGCTTTCTGGGAATTGTAGGAAGAAAGTTTAACAGATGGAGCAGGTTGGAAAAAAAACAGATGAAATACAGCACTTTATCAAAAACGGGTCCTGGAATTCACTTAACAGCCAAGATTCAACATTTACAGCTTCAAAGTAGTTGAGGGTGAACGTTGCCTTTAAATATCCTACTGATTATGCCATTAGCCTCGTAATTTCACCGTCCAGCAGATTTGACAGCTCATTTTACCTGCAGCAGCAGTGCCAAATCTGCAGCACCTTTCTTGATCCGACACGATCCTAAATCAGCAACAATAAGTCACTGTCTTTATGAGAAGACTGCGTTCAGATGCACTTTTTGACATCCCCCTCTAAACCTCAATTACGTGGGTCCGCCCAGGAGCAAGACCGGTGAATAACTAGAATTTGTTTTTAGCAAATACACACATGCTGGGGTAGGCAGCGTGTGCTCTGCGAGCTACCCAACACCACAATTCTTTCATTGTGATTAAGTCTGTGAAACTGTTGCTATGGCAACACAGGGTCTACCCTCGCTTATCAAGAACTTGCTAATTAGTTTGTGGACGATAATAACTTGAAAGCTTAAGGTAAGACAACCACAGCTAAGATGGTTTCACTTCTAATCATGTGCCCTAATTGAGAGTCCGAAATGTGTTCTACTCTCACAACTAAAAAAAACAGTAGGGGAGTTAATGAGGTCATATAAGCAGGCAGCGGCTCAAACAGAAAACAAGATTAGTCTGGCCAAAGTGTGCATGAAGTAATCTTTCTGATAAGTCTCTTAGGTGTGCATTCACAAAAAACACAAATAAAATACTCTTAAAACATGGTTCTCATATCTGGGAGCTTATGGCACAGTGACTTGCTGCCCCATGTGCAATGGGTATGTACCCTGTCACTTCAAAGTTCCCATTAATCAATCAATCAATGAGCATTTATTTATATAGCACTTTACAGCAACCACAAAATAACTAACTACATACCTAAAATAACTAATAATGCAGGATCCACCTTAGTTACAATTTTACTTTAGTGGTGCAAACTCCCTAACAAATTAGCAAATAATCAGAGTACCAAAACTAATTGAACCAGGGGCTTTTAGGGAGCCCTGGTTCACTGAATAAAAAAAGATTAAAGATTGGGAAATATTTAACTACCTTAAAATATATAAAGTTGTTAAAATAAGCACTGTCAACAACAACCACAACATTACAATGCTGCTTACAAACTAATTAACAAAGTTTTACAATATAATAGAATAAGGCCATTCTGCTTTTACTTGTGACACTTAAGTACATTTGGTTTTACAGAAACACATCTGTACTTTTACTGAATGAAATTGTTACTGTAAGATTTCTACTTGTAATGGAGAATTTTACATTGTAGTACAGGTACTTTTACTTAAATAAGGGATCTGAATACTTATAATATAAATATAATATTAATAAATATTGAAAGATATCTAATGTGCTAGCTGACCATTAAACTGGTGCATCCCTTGTATAGATATTCTGCCGGCCCAGACCGAAAGAAAAGGACAAATTTACTTAAAAGGGCTTTCAGTGTGGCTGCACAGACTTGATTTGGTAGCACAAAAAACACAAATGCATCACTGCTAAACATCAGCCTGACTCAGTTATTGCCTTTCCCATCAGCACTCCAAATAAATACTCAGTCCACCCTTCTTGAAGAAAATGCATGTGTCAGAATGGGAAAGAGTTCTTTTGATGTTGTCCGAGTACCAGATATTTGCTACTACAGTACAATATAATGTAGTCATCATGCAAAATAGTACAAATGCATAGCCTGTTTAGTAAAACATAAATTGATACATACTTGAATGTGGATATCACAAGCTTTAGACTAAATCATTAAATGACATACATATTAGTATGTATTTGATAAAAAAGACAAGTGACACAAAAGTGAAATGGTCGATTACTACTGAAAACATATGCAACATGTAACACTGGGTCTTTTCAACAGGGAAAAACTGCCAGATAAAGGATGCTTTTTAAACCACCCTAAGGCATTCGATTACTGCACAGGGTTTTGGAAATATCCCCATTTTACTGTTCAAGAAAAAATAAAAGCCTCAGAAATCCATAAATTTATTTCTTTTTAAGGGTGAAATCCAGCTCAACAGTTTCAAACTGTCCGAGGAGCTTGCAAGCGCCAATATCCGTTATCTTCCACCTATCCTCAAATCGCCCGTTTCAGACTTTTGACAGAGGGTTATCGTTCACTTCAGTAAGTGAGGGTGGGGATTCTGCTTAATCTGTTGGCAGGAAACAAACATGGTACAAAGCCTAATTGAACTCGATTATCATTTCCCTGCTCACCAGATTTCCATTCTGCTGGATCACAATTGGTGAGGGAATTGGCCAATCTGCCGAGTGATAACAACAACTCAAGCGACTGGGACCATCAAGCATAAGCAGCGTTTGGGGCTATGCTACACATAACCCAAAAGTAAAAAAGGGGTAAATAATAACTGGTAACTGTCAGCTGTCAGTCTTTTTGCCAAATGATCACAGAACAAATGTTTACAGGTCGCTCAGCATGGAAATCGGGATTTAACTGAGCCACATTCACTGACGCCACATCTAAATGGGGTCTTCTAGCCACATCCCCGTTTAAACCACGCCATTAAACAAAGACAGGGCCATTTGTCAGGCCTGCCTTGTTTTTATGTTTGTCATGTTAGACTCATTTGTCCAACTGTGTAAAGGTCTGGGGCCTCATTTATTAAAAGGCTTTCTTCCTCATGTTTTATGCTTGTACCCAAAACCAAACCGAGGACGTCATTTATACAAAGAAGAAAAAAAAACAACAACTTGTTTTTAATGCCAAAGGTAATTGGCTGCATGGATGCATTTCTTTTCATATAAAAATGTATTTGTAAAAATCATCACCCAAGGTTTAAATGCAAATATAGACCGAAGCATACATTAAAATCAAGGCTAAGGCAAAGAAGACTTTTACGAAGGTCTTTTGCGTTTTAAAGCTAATTATACTTTTCAAAATATACATACATAACATTATTCAATATTCATTATTTTAATTCGACGCTAGCTTATAAAAGGATCACATTGGAAATTGGCCTCAAGTCATTCTTCACTTGTGTACTGAAGTTGTTTTTCTGAATTTAAAATGCATTATAATGTATATAGTTTTATAGGAACTAGCTCGCCTATTTTTAGTGGAGCTCCTTCGTATTGGATATATAGAGCAGGGCATTCGAAAATATATTAAAAAATAAATCTTCTTGAAACGATGTAACACAGATGTGACCAAGATGCTAGTAAACATGGATTAAAAAAAAACAACTATGATGCATTTCTGGTTTAAAGGGCAACACAATAAAGCTAAACAAATGTTATGTCATCGTGTTTCTGCTCCATTTTACTGTCACTTGAGAACGAGCATGTGCTCCCTCTGGAGAGGAGGTGATCAGCTCATAAATTGGGTTACAGGTCTGCTGAGGGGTAATCGTATGCAGATTGAGTCACATCACCACAGAGACTCCCACAAAGTGTCTGTTCTCTCAAGGAGATGGTTCACTATCATTTTTCTCCATAAAGGCACCAGTGTATTTTAATCAGAAAGGCACGCATACATTAGGCCTAGGCTGATTGGATAAACACATATGCACAGCACACACACACACACACACACACACACACACACACACACACACACACACACACACACACACACACACACACACACACACACACACACACACACTGAGGTGACGCGACATCAACCTTTACTTGCCCTCATGAAGTGTAGTGTCTAAGCTGGCCTTGCTCCAGGGTCCCTAAAGGAACTTATCAACTTCACAGCCACTTTTGCCAAGGGAGGGAAGCAGTTGAGGAGAGAGATGTCTCGAAATCTTGACCTGCCATTTTCCTCCTTGTGAAAACGCTGTCGCAGCAGAGTGGGTCTCAATTAAGAGGAAAATAGCTCTGATGTGTGGGAAAGGTAACCTCTCGGCTGCCGGCATACAGGAGGAGATTACGTGCATGATTGAAGTACCTCCAGCAGGTTGAAAAAGAGAATGAGTTATCGGCCAATAAAGCAATCACCTATGGCCTCTGCATGTGAGAGTATGTTCACTTCACACACAACACTCACACACACACACACACACACAGACACACACAAATAATCTATTTCAAAAATTATAGGAGGGAAAATAATTGCCGTATACTGTTGGTGTAATGGCACTGCAACAATAAGGAACTGCAAATGCTAAAATTAAAATTGAGTTACGGGCCATATGGTAACATAAAGGAGAATCCATAAGCACCTGGGAGTGAACAGTGGTCTATAAATATACAGGGGCAGCGCAGAGGAGGGAGATTGTTAAATAAATGGTCATATATGCTTTTTTCAATGTCTTCCTTTTTACATCTAATGTTTGCACATTTTCTACAGAGCTGGAGTAGGGAGGTGTTTAGTTTAGGTTAGCATAAAAAAGGAGGTAAGGCAAACCAACCAAGTAAAGCTGACTAATTAACTAACCTTAACACTGTCCTCACTGACTGTATCAAGCAACCTGTGCTGTAGTCAGAGATGCTGCACAGAAGCACTGCACGAATGGATGAACTGCTGTTCAAGACAAAATAGCAAATACAAAAATACAAATAGCAGTGGGTAAGTCATCTTTTTTTGGACAGAGCCAGGCGAGCCGTTTCCCTTTACTTCCAAACTGTAGCTCTATAGTTAAAAGAAAAACTACAGTTTATTATAACATAGGTTGCATTTTGTAGCTCTGGTCAACAGTACAGTTTTTTTCATTTGTAAGAAAAAAAGTAAAATTATAACCCAAATTAACCGTTGTAAACATCCATCACAGTTTACCTACTGACTTCCTGGTTAAACTTTGGCCTACCATACTTACTTTGTTAATATTATTTTGGTAGTATTGTGTGCACTCAGTTTCTCTGTGCAATGAGGGATTATAGGAAACCAGATGAGAAAAACCATAAAGTGATTTGACAAAACTGTCTGCTTGTTGTATGATTGTCTGACCGCTGCCTTTGCCCAGTTGAACCAATTTTTGTGATGTTGCCACCTTTTTAGCAATTATTTTGGTGAGGACAATGTAATCATAACCCATTGGAACGATGGCCCGAGACAAGAAAATTAGTGTCTTTCCCAAAATATTCAAACTATCTTTTAAATTAAAATAAAACATTAGCATAATTTAGTCTTGTTTTGAGAAATTTGGAGAAAGAAAAAGGTTAAATGTAGATGAAAAGATATGGACTCCAGCTGCCCAGCTTATTTCATGATTGCAGTGACATTTACCTCTCAGTTCCTCACAAGCAGATAAAACAGCTTTCGCTCTCCCCGTCTCGCCTGCACTTTACTCTTATGACACTTCATCTTGATTTGTCGTTTGTCTCTCTTCCCAACTCCCTCTCTTCCTTGACAGCCACCGGGCTGTCATTTATATGCAAATACTCATATGTGATTGGAGAAAAAAAAGGGGAGAAAAAGCAAACTGCTTTTCTTCCTATCGCAAAATAAACATTGCCCGCAATCTTGCCGGCTTCTTCCTTCCGTATCAGATTCAGCTCCCCTGATTGGACACGGCCTCCAGAGAGAGCGGCGCCTGCTGTCTCCAATCACGGGTTAAACGCTGATGGCGACAGAGAGCACAGAGAGGTAGCTGATGGGAAAGGGGACAAGACTAACTTCGCCAGGATGCACCCTTGCAGGGAAGAAAATAAGGAAAGAGGCACAGAGGAAAATAAACACACACACTCTCACACACACACACAAGTAGGTAAGACTAGTTTGGCAAGCTGTACAAGCTGTTCCTTACGGTCACAGTTTATGAAGGCAGAATATATGTCTACATGCACCAGCAACAGGTCCTAATCATCCATTTTATAATTTTTTTTAAAATCAATTTGACAATCAATCCATTTCAGCGTACTATACAGATGTTCTGATCTTGTCTTCAAATGTGTGCACACTGACTTAAAATTAGCAAAAGACAAATTTTTATTTCACTAAATAAATCAACACTAAATTTGACTTGAATTGCAAAAACAAGATCCTGTTCTTTTCTTTGCATGGTTGCAGTGCAACAGAAGAGGACATGGTTCTATTTTTCAGTGACAAGAAGCAACACAAGTCATAGCTGCTTCGTGATGCAAAGATGTCTGCGAAGGAAGTTTTTCTTTTGTAACTCTTGATGCTTTTACTACTTGCAGATTTCTAAGTGGCCATGTCTGTGCTGTTTAATGCATTCTGGGATGTGTCTGTCCTTTTTTTTGTCCGTCTTTTATGTTGCTAAAGGTAGCACTCATTCTTCTCTATCATCTTAACCAAAGTTTCTGTTAATTTAAAATTAAAAATGTAAAACACATTATGTGAAAGGACTATTTAATGGGAAGGACCTTCTTGACAATACGTTTTTGAAATGGGAAAAGTACAAGCTTTCATCGAGTGGTTATTGACTGAATCCCTTAAATATAAACTGGCAACAGAGAAATCCTAATTATTAACCTAAATACTAACCTGCATATGAAGTAGAAATAAAAAACAGAAGCACATTTCTCTTCAAAGCAGTATGTAAATCAGCCTGTGTGACTCTGTATAGGTGATTAGGGCCTGTTTTCCCTTCTGCGCTCAATAACACTAATATTACAGTTGTGAGGAAAACCAATCATCCCACTATACGTCCAAATCTGTCCAAAAAAGTGCCTTATCATCCTTTTGGATAATGTCAGCATGAGAATGTGATGACTTCTGATTTTAATGGGGTGACTATGTCTCCCAAACAGCATTTTGATTCTCCTGGACAATCAAACTACAGAAATTGTCTTCTATCTATATGTTGACTCTCAGTTCGTGCCTATTTCAAGGGGACATTTGACAAGAAGCAGATGTAAAAGTGATCCTGTTATGGCTGGGGTGTCTACTCCAGAGAGAGCACTATATAATCAGAAAATCATCGTTCTGTTCCCCACGGCGCCAGTAATCCTCTCATCTAACAAACAGCCTTGGGATGCATCGAGACAAACAACATAAACAATACTGGCTCTTGAAAAACACCCGAGTGCTGCATTGCAGACATGACTGCGCACATAGGACGAGTGTGGCTAAGACGTATTCCACACACTCTCACCCACCCACACAGGTACAAAATACACAGCAGGAACACACACAGAGAGAATGGGCCACACGATCCGCGCTGCCTCCGCTGGCAGTCCTGTCAGCCTGTTTTTCTGTGCTGTATCATGGCGGTGTGGGCGCACTAAGCTGGTGACTCAGACCCTTGCCGGTCCACTACAGACACCGACATATAATTTTGGCGTTGTGCTCCGGTGCCCCCGTGATATAAGCATAGGTGAAAATAGAGCAAAGATGGATAGAGAGCCTTGTCCCAACGGCCTCTGCGCCAGCCATCTGTGAAATGATAAGATGGCAAGAATATGCAACAAAAAGCAAGCAGCGGGTACCGTCCTGATGGGTGCAAGTGTCAGCACTCATACGCCAACTCTGACCTTAGTTTTTGTCTCTCATTTTTTCCCACAGTGTTAACTACCAGAGCATCATCTCTTTCTCTTTTTTGCCTTTGTACTTCCCTCTCTCGCTCTCCTCCTCTATCTCTGTTTCACCCGTCCTCTATCTCCAAGCTATGCCGTTTCGATACAGAAGAGTGGGAGGGTGAGGGGAGCTTGTGCCGGCAGTTCAAAGAGAGTGGAAGAAGATTATGATAGAGAAATGATTCGAGCTGCAGATCAGCAAGGACAGTAAGGTCCCCAAAAGCCACACAAGTAAGCGCATCCGTGCTATAAATGACATCACCATCGTCAATCGCCAGTAATTTTGCAGAAGTGGACGTGACTCAGTTTCTTGATAGATATGTTTTCAAGGACGAGTACATTTAAAAAGAAATAATAATTTTATAGGAATATTGAAAGGAATTCAGATGTAAGGCAGAAGAGATGCAGGCACACAAACATACTTACATTATGAACCACAACTTACACACACACACACACACACACACACACACACACACACACACACACACACACACACACACACACACACACACACACACACACACACACACACACACACACACACACACACACACACACACACACACACACACACACACACACACACACACATCCAGAGAAACCTAGTGGCCTGGAACAACAGTAGAGCCAGAGCTTCCCATTAGAGGACATTACTGTCAAACACTGGAACGAAAACTACCTGCTGTACACTGATTACCAACCTACCTCCCGCTACAATTCAATTACAAACTAGATAATATGATGCACTGCACTCATTCTCTGTGACAGTGACATGGGGAAGTGAGGACAGCTGGCTGAGATGTTTCCTGAAAATGCCGATGCCTGTTTGTTTCATATTTCTGCACCAGAGGTGGTATTTTTGGCTTTGTCTTGCCGGCGTGTCCATTGCATTTGATTGAATGTGTTAGGATGGGACAGCACGGTTAGCCAAAGAGAAGGTGAGTGAGTAATACCCTGTTCGTCACGCGTAACAAACAGTGTTAAAATGAATCTCTTCCGTGCTTGTTACTCCCATAAAAAGTTGGACCAGGGTCAAGTTTTACATTATTCATCAGATCAGTGCATCATAAAACGGATCAAAGCTGCAATTAAAAAATAAATAGCCGGGGTCGAGTTCACTCATTATTGGCAGCATTGCAGCATTTTGACTACAAAGCTTCCCATCTTGCCCACTAAATCTAAAAAGTCAACCCGAGCTTTGAGATAGTTTCGATTAAAAGTCAAAAGTCAAATTAAATGTGTTTATATTCTACTAACTTTGCATTGAGACTTTTATCAAATGACTTAGCTTTATGTACTGCCGCAGCACTGACATGTTCTCTCTCCCAAATGGCAATTTTACCTGGTAATGCAGGATAATGAAAAAGCCCTCTTGGAATACCCATTTAACACGATTTGCGGTTTGCAGTTGGGAAGCCAATGAGGGATCTTGTCTGTTTCACTTCACTAGCGACTCCTATTGGCTGGTTTGAAGTGACTATATGGTGGTGGGTGGAATCTGGAGAAGAAAGTGTTAACTTCTGGCCCAAAGGAAAAAAGCTGTTGGCACATCTTGTGTAGAGGAATTTTGCTGTCTACTCCCTCCTCAGGCCAAGACTGAGAGTTATCAATGACAAGGGCAGCAGTGTCAGGGGAAGTACTCATTCCAAATCGAGGGGTGAAGGGAAAAATGCAGAACACTGCCATTAGCAGACATGCACCGAAAAGACAGTCAATCACTTCCAATTTTCTCTCCAGACTGAAGATGACTAAGAGTCTCAAACAAGCCTTTTAAAAACGATTTTACCTTTGAGAGGAGATTCTCCTGACAGTACAACTCAAATTACCTGCAAATTACACATTACCTTATTCATACTGTAGACCCAGAGAGGCAAGTGAGTTATTGTGCCAGTCAAGCTGCGAGCCTTTAGATGATTAAAAGCTGGTCTGAATGTAAACTGCTCCAAAGTCTCTCCAAAACAGTCTAAGTGTAACCAACCTACAGCAAGCTAAATGCAATAGAATAAAACAGAATATGATTTTAATTTGATAGTTTCTTCCTTTGTAGAAATAAATAAATAAACCAAACTAGCAACCTAATTCTACATGAATAATATTAAAACACTGCAAATAGGGAGTACTTGTATTTAGGTCAGAAACACTTTCAACTATGAATCTAATTAAATAAGAGATGAACATGGGCCCAATCTGGTCATTTTGAGCTAGTTTTTAGTTATATAACCATGTAGGCATACTTTAAGCCACACACACACACACACACAAACACAGCTATATGTTCCGCTAAATACACACAGAAAAACAACTCCCTTAACACACAAACTGTAATTCCCTTATCTCTCAGCCAACCGGCTGATAACAAGCAGTTCATTTTCCTGATTCGAAATAAGTCATCCTATTCTGCTCCAATTAGAAGCTTAGTAAGAATTCCATTACCATGTGCCGTACCCCATCTTCTCCCTCTAAATGCACCCAGAGTTCAGGCATGGGAAGTTCGGGTGGGTGGGTGATGAGGTGCATAACAGTTTCAAAATTGTCAGCAAATTAGAACCTTAATGCAAATTGAATTTACAATAAATCCACCTGGAGCTGCCATTAAAGGAGAAGGAAAAAGAAAAGAAGAGGAAGAGGAAGAGAAGAGAAAAAAGCCTTGAAAATGAAAATGGAGATCCTGGCACTATGAGCACACATTTACATATACATAATTAATTAAACCGGGGTGCACTGCTTTAGATGGATGACCGTCTGAAGGGAAATCGGGGAGCTACGGAAAGTAGAACAGTAATAAAAAGGTTAAAGTAAAGGTGAATCTTATTTCAGGAAATGGAATAATCGTCAAGATTCAACTCACTGACACATGCATATGTACTGTTTGTACAGCATAAAAAAAGAAGGGATGAATGCCAATTAGCGTCACTCATCCAGTTAGCTTGACAACAGCAAAACAAAACTCAAAAATAATCTGAAGCCCTCCAGCGATAGACTCGGTGGGCTTGTTAGCGAGAATCGCAGGTTCGACGAAGGTAACCATGGCATAATCCAATATAAACAAACTATCCGCAGAGGTGGTTGAGTACACTTAATTAATGCAATTGTTCCTCGGCTGTTCAGACTGGCTCTTTCATTTGGTAAGTGCTCCCACTGCAGCTGCATGAGTGTGGGCATGCGGAGAAGTGAGGCCTTTGAAGGTGTCACCAGCTTCCAGAAAACAACAGGAGAGGTAAAAATGCTTCTTTTTTTTCGTATTTCAAGAGCGAGTTACAATCTGACAAAAATTCGAGATTTTGAACGCAAGAAGAAACTAATCGTAAAAAGGGTTACAGCATCAATTCCATTTCAAACCTCGTATGATCTAAACCTTCCTCTTGTCACTAAATATTAAATAACAGCTCTTCCAAACTGTTAACTATGTTGAAATATGGCAGCTCTGCAAATGCTGTGAGAAAAAAAACTTAGTAGTACTATAAGTACCACAATAAATAAATATTATGATGAATACATACAAAATATAACAATGAGACTGTGAAAGAATTAAATTCTAAAACTTATATATTATATTTTATATAATACAATGTTACTACAATGCCATTTTTAATTCCACAATGTCCTTTGAATTCATAATGCCACTCTTTATCAGAAATGTTTTATCTGTCAATCAAGACAATTGGTAATTGGCTGTTGCTTGGCCCTAAAAGAGCAGATAGCCAATCACATGCTGTGTGTTTTGTCTGTATTTATTCATATGATTATTTCATTTACATATATTCATTTATTTCAATGCCCTGTTTATTCATTTACTATTGAACACTTCAGGCGCTAATAGTTAGCTGGCTGGGACAGTACAGACTAAAGTGTTAACTTGATTTTGGTTGTCATAGTTCAACTAAGGAAAAAAAAAAGGTGCTTCACTTATCATTTTTTCTTTTTTTTAAACAAAAGCTGCACTTGCCTTGAAACAGAAGGCTGACCAATAAGGACAAGGCTGTTGTTTTTGGTATATGAAGTTGGAAACCAGATGGCTGCATCAACTCTGACCTTGCTGTAGAATGGGGCTGCATGTACACCTACGAAAGAAACTGGAGAGAAAAAACTTTCACTTTTCTTCGGTGGCTATCAATTGCGTTTTCTTTGTAAACACAGAACATTAAAAGTTCAGCTACTTGTAGACCTTTTCTCCCCCCCAGGCTACTTCAACAGATAAAGCTGTGAAGGGCTGGAGGTCGGAGTAAAACAACTCCAACTACAGTACATCTGTGCAGTAGCTGCACAAATGCAGTGGCCTGATATTGATCAAATGCTAAGGCCTGTGCTTCCGTATATCAATCAAACCAAACCAGCTTTGCTGTTAAGCCATCAATAGTAAAGTATGCCTACCTGTATTGCAACTTCAACACATTTTTGTCCTTTTTTATATCACTGGCAATCTGAAGTCTTTTTTTTTTTTTTTTAATCTGCATCAGTGACCAAGAATATCAAAGAGGCAGTGCCCTTGGTTGGACTTTAGAACAAGAAAAACATGATAAAGACTTAATATAAGAGAGCTATGAAAATGAGATGAAGAGGATGTCATGAAGAAATTAAATTATATATTTCTTGCTGTTAAAAGTCTAAAGAGGTCTAATGTGATGGAAAAAAAGGCAATCATTATTTAGGCTGTAGGGAGGATGTCGGGGTGGACGGGTGGGTCAAACTAACATAGGACTTTCACCCAGGAGACCATTGTTTGTGTGAAAGCAAAAATCAACGTTGACTTAGTTTTGTTGCCTTAACCTAGCCAAGTAGTTCAAACGTTCTAATTTTAACCCAAACCACAATCTATTCCGCAACCTTACCAAGTAGTTGTGGTCCGATACAGGTTCCGCAATGCAGGGGCTTGTGTTGTGCAGGCGCAGCGACTCGTGTTGCTGGACATTCATAGGATAATGCATGAACCTTTGTGCAGAACCTTTCATAAGATATCATACGGACCGTTGTATGAGGACACGTAGCATTTTTAGACTTTGACAAGCACTTACGTTAAGTTTTGTCTCTAGTTAAAACTGTTCTGTGCTGCATTCAGAAACACTTTAAACTGTGTTAGCACAAATACACTCTTACAAAAAAGGAACTTTTGAACCTTAAAAAGGATTGAAATTGTAAGATTATTTCAGATGTCAGTCACACCTTCATCTGTCCTTTAATCTGTCAATCTATTTGAGTTTAAAGTCAGCACAAATGGGATGTGGTGGCCAAGTTGTCATCTCACTTTTCTGTGTGCAGAGAAAATTATAATATGAAATGCAGCGTCAGTAATTTAAGGGGGACACTGACTTTTTTCTTTCTTTCTCTGCTAGGGCAGACGGTTCCAGTTTGCGAAGCACTGTCACATTCGTCTGAAAGCCGCCTGTATTTTTTCAGTGTATGAGGGGCGTGTGGAATAGTAGGTATTATTTTAACCAAACGATCCTTAGTGCCAGTCGTAGTTCCTGCTTTAGTGTCCTTGACCAAGACACAGGGCGGATGTTTAGTAGTGAACCCTGACCTGTGACCTCTCTTTGAAGGGAAGCAAGCCCAGAAATGATGTAAAAAGCCATAAGGAATAAGGCAAGAAGAAAAATTAATATCAAAGTTTGTTGTTGGAAAAAATACTTTTTTTCTGCGGTTTATCACTCCTCTTCTTCATCTATCTCTCTCTGTCTCTGCCATCTTGCAAGGCAGCACATTATCTAATAAAGCAGAAATGCCATAAAAATAACCTTAAAAACCATTCAGCCTGCCAAATTCTGACACCAGCCCAATTGAGATGCCATCATAAATTCTGAAGTCTGTGATTCTTTTATAGACAGTATGGGAAGAGGTGAGCTAAATGGCTGAAAGAGATGGTTGCCAGTAATGTATGAAAAAAAATGGGGGAAGGAGAGACACAAATGCAGAGCGAGAGACAGAGAGAGAGAGGGGAGACAGAGTATGTGTATGTAAAGGGGGATAGAAAGAGACAGACGAAAACAGACTCAAAGACAAGCTGAGAGCCCATTTCCTAACTGTGTGCATATTAATGCGGCACTGCGGAAATCCAGCCAGCAAGGCAGCAGCCAAGGTCACCAGAGATTACCAGGACCATGACTAAACTGCCTGGGCAACGATTACCGAGGGCACCCTCCTCTGCTCTTCCCATCAACCTATCCATCCGTGCTATCAGTCCGTCATCCCCACCGCCTCTCTCACCCTTTGCCTGTCCGATTCCAGGCTCAATCCGACGGGTGATCGCTAATAAACCAACAAGTTGCCGCTTTCTCAGCGATCCGCGAGAGTGGGAGGCGGGCTGAATACATGAATTTTGATCAGGGTGCACATAATACCAGGGGTTGTGATGATGTAACAAGACAGAGTTTCTTGCCTCTTCTTCACAGTCTCTCCCTCCCTCAGATCCTCCCTCCTGCATTTGTCTTCCCAGCAGTGTGGGTGTGGAAGAGTGGAAAGGGTGGTGGTGGGGGTGGGTGTCAATTGATTACTACAACCACCAATCGCAGATGAGCCTCTGGCCCCCCTCCATCCCATCAATTAAACAAGCTGTGTCATTAATGTGCTATTTTAGGCCAACGTGTTCCATTAGCGCTCGCCGTGCCCGCTCATCTGACGGAGCAGGTTAGGGTAATGTACACATGTATGTCAGAAAGCATTTTGGGGAAGCACTGCTGCCAACAGATGCTGGTCACACACCACGTGAGCTTTGGGATTGAAGACACTGTTACAGATGTACTTGGAAGCACCTGCATTTCCTAAAAAACCTGATCTACACACAGACAAAGCGAGTGGTGCTATAAAAAATGCTAAATGTGCTACAACACACACACAGTTTCTTTTTTCGACATCCTCAGAGGACAACTCTCTTGCGATTAACAACAAAAATTTCCTTTGGAGTCTGAATATATGGCTGCTTGCTGAGCGACTACTACACAATCGATTCTACACTTTGATGATCTTCTAATGAAAGCCGTAAACATGCAGATTAGAGACTGCCAGTACCATTTCCAAAGGTCTTTCCTCCTCCCACTTTATCTGCCATCCACTATTTAGTAAACCATCAACATTAATAGATCCTGTGAAAACTCATTTTGGCTCATTTGTTTTGTTAATATTATGCAGGAAACTAAAAACTATGGTTACTACTAGTCACATAACACATATAACATACATAACTCACTGCTAACTGGTTTGGGCAAAACAAAAATCGGCTAACATGAACATGATGTCAGACGGAATGAATGAAGTGAAATGGCAATTCAGCAGTGGTGGACAGTACATTTACCCATGTACTACTACAATTTTGAGTTACTTCACTTGAGTATTTCAATCTTTTTCTACTTTCTACTTCTACTCCACTACATTTCAGGACATATTGTACTTTCTACTCCATTGAATTTATATGATGTGATGATATCTGATGATAGGTACCAAGGGGGAAAGGTCCCATGTGTTTAATCATAGTTTGTCAAACTTTAAGCCCAGGTGGATTCATTTATTACTTCTGTACAGTCAGTGCTTGAATTGAAACTTCTGGTACAGTAGCACCATTATCATGCTCTATGTGGTGTCACACTGTCAGGTCAGAATGTCAGTTTCTGTTAGGGAGGCCTTTTAGTGAGTTGACCTTTTTATTGAATTTAAATTTAGTTATGTACATTTTTTTTCTCAAATAACTTTCCCCCACTGTAGGGTATGATAGCTGTAATGAGGTCCTGTAGTACATTTTAATTTCATTTCTTATCCTATGAACCTTGTAAACAGCTCCTCAGATCAACACATTGACAAGTCGAGCCGGCGGTAATGACTTCTCTCTTTTTTTTTCTTCATTGGAATTAATCTGTCATGCAGAATGTTCGAGGAGATAATTAACCGGTGCTTTCATCTTTATTTTAACTGGCATGTTCATTAACGCATTTGCCGTATCCGGTAAGAATAGAGACCTAATGTTTCTGTTAATGAAAATAAACAAAAAAAATTACTTGGACCAGAGGCAATCAAGTGGAGGCAAGGTTTTGGCAGGGTGACAGGTATCAAGGCTGGCAGAGCCAGTTTCATTAGCTGAAATAGGGCAATCATGTAAGGATCATGCAGGCGGCACGGACGTAATTATCACGATAACATCAGCTAATAATATGATGTCGGCAAAATAATAAAATAAACAGGTCCCTAAGGCTAGACTATTACCACTGTATAAAAATCCTGTTGCCATTACTTCCTATACATTTTGACATGGAATGATCATACAATTATGGCTTATTACAGAATTTTCCCCAGTGGCTACTGAACTGACATTGTCGAGTTCACCGTGTTTTAGAAAGCAAAAATACCTCAACGTTTCAGGAAAACAAACTGCATTTTCACATTAAATATTCCAGAGAGAAGATTTACAACCCAAGAGGAAAGACAGGACTCTTGGGCACTGAAATACACCTGGAAAAAGTCAAACTGACTCTACGTCATACCTTGTCAGATGACTTATCCACCCTCAGTGCTTGCCCAAAACCCAATATTGGGTAATGGAGCCCAGCTGTCAAAGACGCTTAATCTTTCTGTCACGAAAGTGGATATACTCATAACAGAACATATTTACCCCATCTATTTCCTGAATAGTTTATATATCTCTGCTCAGGCAGTCAGAATGTTATCTGAAATATTATATTTAAATAATAAGGATGTTTAGAAAGTCAGAAAGATAGCAGGGCAGAATGTTGAAAACCAGCAGAAATAAAATGATTTTCATTGGTTTAAACTTAATACATCTTAATAGAAATGTTTTGTTGTTGCAAAAAGACACTTTTCACTATAGTTTACAGTAAACGCGGTGCTCCCATGATGTTTCTAATAGATATGCAAAAAAGCTGGTGAATGGTGGTATGTAGCCACAGTCAAAACAGAACTGAAAGAATCTTTATAAAAAGGGCTCACAAATATAAAAAGACAAGTAACAAACACTACTTAAACAACAATGCATTTGTTGTTTTAGGAGTATTACACATTTGGTGCTATACTAAGTATTTACAGTGGCGGGACTTTGTTCGTGGGATTGACTCAAAATAAACTACAGAACCCATGGTCATCATAACGAAGGGACATGTCACCCAGTGGAACAGGTGTTTGGACAACAGTAGTTTCAGAATAAGCTAAATCCATTGGATAGGAAAAAGCTATATCAGGCTTTGGATAAACAGGCAACAACAACACAGCCATTGATATGTATTCCTAAAAGAGATTTCAGCTTCCAAACTCAAGCAGTAAGAAGAGCACAGCTAACCAATTTCTTTTTAGTTATATCCTGTATGCATGAATATATCCTAAAATATTTAGGTCTTACTTACTACACATAGAGCAGGTACTCTAAGCCAATGCATAATATATCACACAGTATTCCTGCTGCATATACAATCAGCGTTACATTAAACACTGTATTTGCATATTACCTTGTTCAACCTGCTAAAGATCTTAGTTTGCGTACTGCTTGGTAGGTTCCCTGTCGCCCTTTTGAGATAGCTTTTCATACAATGACACTCTGGCATACTGGCTTATCGCCTCCTGTCTCATCCCCCTCCCTCCCTCTCTTCAATCCTTCTCTTTTGACTACCTTTGCGTCCCTCTCTCCTTTCCTCACTGTAGCTGTACACAGTGTTTGTATATCAGTCACTGAGGAGCTGTTTCTCTAGTGGCAGTGGTTGTCGCCCTAGAGTATTCCTGTCTGGCACCACAACGCAACTTGGAGATCAGAGAGCCGAGCACTGTGCCTCTTAATGGGAAGATCTCCCCCCACAGGCTCCTCTGCTGCATGCATTCACTCCTACTTTCATTTAATCCTCACTCCTCGCTTCTACTCTATATTTCCCTCCTTTCCTCTTTCCTCCAACCCACTTTTTCCTCTTCCTTCCGCTTTCCCCTTCTGCAATCCTCTCTGTCTTTCCCTCTCCTCCTCTTCTCCTCCAGTCCTCTCCATCTCTCTGATACCTCTCTTACCCCCCCCCCCCAATCCACCACCCTTTTCTCTTTTCTGCTCTCTTCCTCTCGTGTGCTTGTTTTGAACACACCAGAACCAGGACATGGGTCTCTGGGGGTGCCGGGGCTTCTTATATAACATTATAAAAAATTCACACATTGCATGTTCTTATTACGGAGAGAAGAAGGAGAAGAAAAAAGAGGGAGGAGAAATGTGGCTAGTGGGGGGTAGGGGCTGCAACCACAAATTAAAAATAACTAAAAATAAAAGTACAAAACAGCCTGCAGTTGAATCCTACCTTTGCGCATGATCAAAAACAAGCTAGCCAGCTTATAAGCCGCATCTGAAATACAGTACAGGAGAGAGGAAATGCTGCACAATTCCTTTTCATATCCACTGCCACATCTACATAATGTGTACTGTGTTGCACAGCGCAAACCCATTTCTCCCCGATATTACTTCTCTGATGGAGGTTTCCTCATGAAAAAACAATACAATTACCATTAAATTGATGCCTGTCACGCCACGGCCCTATTTCCACATTATCAATCATCAAAGGGGAGTTATTGTGGAAGCAGCGAAGGATTCTGGTGCCTAATGGTGCACCACTTACAATATTCCCCTCGTCAACAGATATGAAAGGCATTCTTAACAAATATCATAACAAAGCCGAGCTTCCCATTCATGAGAGTACTCATTTTTTCTGCTAGCTACAACAAGTTGAATTTGAAATTGCACCAACGATGGAGTCATTGGTCATTTTCCTTTTTGTGCATGTGTCTAATATAGCGAATTTAAAAGCCATAAAAGCTTGTTTACCGCTGCTATTCACAGATCATCTGCAGAGCATGAATTATTAATCAACCAGAGTGTCTCTTTCTTCCTTCTCCTTTTCTTGCGGTTTAAAACGCCATTCCATAATGTCATGCTGAGGCATTAGTCATTCCTCAACTACCTGCAAGGGAGTGGAGGACTCTGGGTAGGAATGTGCGATGTGAACTCATGTTGCCAGATCATTTGACACTAATGAACAAGGAAGCAAGGTCAAGTCAAATAAGATGGAGAGAAAAAATGATGGTGAATTATCTTAATATTTTTCTGTCTCCGTCCCCTTCACAGTATCTTCCTTTAGTTCAGCACACACACAAGAAACACAGTCACATCATCTCCCGCTCTCATTCTCATAGGTTTCTCAGTTTTCGTCAATTCCGGTTTTGTTTTGTTTCTCTCTAGGGTAGAGTTAAGGCTCAGCGTTGCTCTAAATGTGGTCGAGCATGGTTGTTTTTTGGCAATGGAGCCCTTATGTTGGCAATGTTAATGAGGAATTATCAGAAATTAATTAAGATTAAAAAGGTCCCAAGGTGAAGGACTTGCTTATTACAATGCCATGTAAATCTTCTATAATCCATGAGCACAAGAGCAAACCAAACACTGGGAAAACTGGGAAAATGTGCTGCAACACTGTACACACACACACACATTCAGCTCATATATCCAAGCAGTGCAGTACATTCATGTGCACAATACACACATACTGTACAAATAAGCCCAGCTGTTGTTTCTCATCAGACAGGCTCACAACGGTGAGAAGTGTAGCGGAGAAAAAGGAAGCTTTGGGACTTCAGGACAAGCCCCTGTCTTTTGCTGATGAACAGGTGAGGAAAACAGCGCCGGTGCCGGATTACACCGTGTCACGCAGGGCCACAAATCCTGCATTAGCGATCCATCCTGTGCTGTGTGCTGATTTGTTGACTAATGGACAAATGCCAATGACACATTTTCCAGTTGCCTTCCTGCTTGTACGGTTTCCTGCTTCTGGCAATGGCGGTTTCACAAGCCAAAAAAGGTCAAAGCATTACAGTTAGACTGACGACCTCCTCGTGCAGTGCTTTTTAACTACACAAATGCATGCTGGGCTTCATGTCAGGGGCTTTCCTTCTGGATTGGATTTATCATTATTCAAAGGTGAAGAAACCTGCTGTGTTGCCACAATGGACAGAAGCTCAAGGTTAATCGGCGCATGAGAAAACGAGGCTCTCCCATGTAATAAGGGTTATGCTTGTTTTTTCCCAACTGGTGGCACATTATGTGGTAGATGCAAGCGGAGCGATGTGACAGTTTACATCAAACATCTCTGTCTCACCCATCATGCATCTCTGGGGTACGGGCCAAGTCCTTGTTGAGATCTGGATGCCCGACATGGAGTCGACAGCAGCTCGGGCTCCGATCACACAACAGAGTCATCTCTCACAGATGCATGCACACACTGACACAGCAGTATTCTCAGTAATAAATAAGAAATGAAAGCATGAGGCGCTTGCTAGCTGGCCTTTAAAAAGTTCAGCATCAAAGTCATCCCCTTCTGTCTTGTTACATATTCTCTTCTTGCTTTCTGCCTTCTTGTTTGTGGTTTTGTTTCTTTGGAGGAAGACATTTTATTGATGCTGAGAACATGCTGCTTTGTAGAAGGGCCCCAGCAGGTAGATGGAGGGAGTTTAATATCCAAAATCTGTCTAGTGGTGTGCACCTATAAAGTGCTCCAATATGAACGATATGAAATCAAGTGACAACATTTCTGACATGTCCCAAACCCATTTCAGTTCATAAGTTGTTGTCACTTTACCCTAACAAAAAAATAATTCCATGTTGTTGTCTACAAAACGTTTGACCTTCTTGAGGCTCTTTTTTGTGAGACTGGATGTCCCACATAACAATGCAATGATATCAAAGTGCAACAAACAGGAAGTTGCATAAGTTCATTGCACTGATGCATGGCAAGGATGCCAAATAGTGCAGATGTTCCACATACTAACCCCTTGCTCTGACACCCCAAAGCCAATAAGGCTTCCATTATGAAAGGAAAGCATTCTGTGAAAATGGGTAATACCAGAGAAAGGCGTGTTAAGCTTGTTTCTAAAATGGCTGAAAAAATCCCCCTCAGTCCTGTTTTAGAAAGCAATCGAGCGTTTGGAAATTTGCATTTTTTGCAGGAGTGACTCATTAATTCGGAATGATTGTGGAAACTGTGCCATTTGTTCCACTCTTGTGACTTTTAATGCACCAGAGAAACAGGGTTGTTGCACAGGGAAATGATAATCTAAAAACACACTGTAATTCTCTGGTTCCGACAACAAATCCAAGTTGCTGCACAGCGGCAGATGTGGACTTATGCATGAATACCTAATGGAAATAAAACTGGTCATTAATACATTTACAATGCCAACTGCCTGTTTATTAATTATTTTACAAATTTCACACCTTTTGTAGCTCCTGTTCTGACATTTGGTATACTAATTCATGGAAACAAATGTATACGTTTACCTTGTATTTACCAATTACCACTTTAAGGAATTGATCTTTTAATAGGCAGAAAAATAATCTAATTAACCCTAATTCACCAGTCTTAGTGATGACTAACATGTGATGTGAGTTTCAGTGACATTAACTGTGCTCCAATTTGCAGAACCGGCTGTTGGTTGAGTCAGTAAAAAGGAAATATATACATGTATGCATGAATGTGTGTGTATTTGGTCCATATCTTCAAATTTAAAAACATGACAATAATATAACAGCAACATTTTTTTGAGGGAAGCACCTGTGCAAAGTGGACCAGCATACCTCTCTGTACAATGGATTCATTATTCCCATTATATGCAGCGCAATCACAAAGTAGTAGGGCAGTGACACAGTTTTCATTGTATTGGCTCTGTACTCTTCGCTAAATTTGAGGGTGTAGGAATGTCAGTCTTTTTTTAAACTAAACTTTAAGTTATAATGTTTAATATTTGGTGTCAAATCCTCAAGTATGGGATCCACATACAGTACATCAGCAGACAGCTGCTATCTACCATGGTGATCCTCTGCCAGGCCTGTACCAGAGCCAGCTTCTCTTACTGTAATACTTGTTTCTGGCTTGCTTTGGCTTGTCAGTCTGATCTTTTGCAGTGACACACAACAATTGGATTGAGGTCATGGCTTCCTTGTCTAAATGTTAAGGATCATCCCTGATCCACTGTTCTAATTGGGGGTTAAATTGTGTCTTAAACTGGTCATCTAATATGGTTGTGAATGCCCTCAAATTAAAACTGAACGTCACCATTTTCACCTCAGAGACATAGTTTAATGTCAAATCAAACTACACACACAGCCAAAACAAAGATATCACTGTCTTAATATTTTCTGTATGGACCGTGAAGTACAGTATGTGTGCCTTATGGAAAATCAAAGAAATACAAATAGAAGGAATTTAGCTAAAAGCAGCAAAGTGTTTCATATACAGCAGGTGTATGCACAATGTATAGTCCCAAACTGCAGAGCTTTGAATTTCAGCCAACAGTAACCATTTAATCTTAGGTGTCATCAAAGCAAAGCAAGGAACCGGAGAGGCCACACAGCGTCTGTGTCCAACCAATTTACCTACAATGCTACCTGAGCTGAAAATAGCTCGGTTAAGCATATTTTGCTGCTTAACTACACAAAATAGAATATTCAACAAATACGTTTTTGATATAGGCGGCAAGTTATCAAATTACCCTGCCAGCCTCACTGTATTTTAAGTCACTGAATATTATACAGCAGGACAAATTGAATAATGTGTCCGTTTATATTCAACTCAAGGTAAGAAAATGCAATTTATTCACAATTCATAAAAGCAACCCAAACTCTCTCTGAATACAGTGGATGTTTTTATGTGGACATGCTTTGGACCTTTTCTGAAAACTGTAAAATCATCCTACACTTCTCCATTACAGTAGCCGCATACTAGGTTAGGCATCAGAGAAGTCTATGAAAACTTAATGTATTGAGAAAATTCCAGCTACTTGGGCTTGAACAGGCTGGAAGACCCACAATAGAGCCATTTTCCTTCAAATGTATTGACAGTTACTGAATCATATTTGTTTTAATACAGAAAGCACTGCTTAACCCTCCATTTTTAAGGCCACAATAAAAGTTACCAATAGAGAAAACTCACCGTCTTGCACACCCCAAATGAAGCTGAAAAAGAAATAACAGCAACAGAGTCAAGCTTGTACAGTCAGCCATTTTCTGTTCTTAAATCTTTTCAGCCTGGTATTCTAACTAGATACAGTTTGAATACACAGTAGGATTTCAGCACTCTGTCTTGGCCCTAATCCATAATTTAACTAAGAGCTGATTCAGAGCACAACTTAAGAACTCTGTATAAACTTTTATTATTAGTACACAGAACAAGAGGATGTTTTCTCCCTTATTTTAAAAATGCTGAATAAAGTTTTGCTTGGTCGTTAAAATTCTGTTTTGTGGAGTCAACAAAACCGCTTGGCCCTGAAACAGTTCTTGTTTACTTGCCAGCCGATGTTGCCTGCCATGTTGTTGGGTAAAAAAGGAGTCTGTGTGCGACAAGGATATAGAGCTGAATATAATCATCACCGGCAAAAGTCTACCAAAACCACACCAGGGCCATTACAGGACACATTAAACCAGTATACAAACATTTGCACCAAATTGAGATCAAAAATAGTGATTCAATACACCCCTCCTGAATTGTTTCCTGCCAACTCTGCAGGTGTGTAAAAGATTAAAAAAAAATTTTCTGGGCCATTTAAATGAATCAGTGTCATGCAAGGCTGGCGCCATCAAGACTCGATGAATACTTTTGCACATGAAAAGCGAAGGTGGGGAAGAGGCGGCGGTGAATCCATTAGCCTTGCTATGTCTCACTGACTCCATTGTTTTATTCTGTTCCCAGGCAGCAGAGGATTCACATCCGCGATGCTGCGGCACAGAGAAGAGTGGAGGCGATGAAAAGCATGAGCCCAGGCCACACACAGATCCAAATGGGAGAGCAGGCAACACGGCAAGGAAATTAGTGTTTGTTGTGGTTGTGTGGGTGGCTGGGTGTGCATGTGTGTTGAGAGGGTTTGGGGTGGTATTTATTGTAAATTGTAATTCACCATTGGGGATTTAGCTCGCTGTGACCCAGGACCAAGCACAAGTCAGACAAGAAGTAGCCCAACATTACTAAGAATTACATTATTAAATTGAACCATTCCGCAGTGCATAATTTAAGTCCAGTGCCAACGTTTAGTGCCAATGCAGAAAGTAGCATCCCCTAATGTAGTAAAGGAAAAAGTGAGGGTGTGGAGGTCAGGGTGGTGAAAGAGCATAGCCCATCTAACTTTAATGCAGGAGACCAGAGTATGTGTTCAATCATAATCCAACAGCTAATGTTTTTTTTTGCCTACCTTTCCCTAACCATGTCCATGTGTTTTAATTACCTAAACCTTTAACCATAGTTGATTTGCTACAACCAAGTTTCCCTAACCTGCTGAAGATATTCTACTGCAGTTGTAATTTACAAACGTAAATAATCTTTAAAAACATTGGCAATAGACATAAAAAGAAGCTTTGGTAACTTAAGGGAAAGTTTGCAGATTTTCTGCATACATGCAGGTGAATGCTGTGCAAGCATAAACAACACTGGCCTGGCTGCGTCATCCTCCCCAGCTCCACCCTCTCATCAAAACTCGTCACATTCAGTTTCAAAAAACCAAGAAGACGACGGCCAAATTACCAAACTCTACGCTTACGCAGGATCCAGAACCAAGGGATCAGGACATTCCTGATTTTCAAGTCAAGCTCACCTCAAGTCATTTCTTGACTGGAGCTGAATTTGTCTGTCATCAGGGTAATGTTTTTTGATGCAAAATGAAAGTGCCCATTCACAGTTGTCAACAGGCCTCTAATCTGCAGGTGAACACCACCTCTGAGTGAATTTGTGTCTCAACACCAACCACACATTTACATCTTGCCCTCAGACTGAGATATTGGTTATTAACAGGAAAATTGCTAAGAAAACTCCAGATTGGTGTACCGGGGAATCTCTGTTCGAGCAACCACTGTGCCAGGCTTTAAGAGGCGCTCTTGACATTTATTTTCAGCACTGATTGTAAATAATGGCATTAGAGCCACGTGTAGATGTGAGATGGACAAAGTTAATGATAGAAATGTGGGATAGTGCTTGTGGAACTTTCAGGACTTCAAAATAGCGAGGTTATCAGAGAGGAAAGAAGGCTGGTTGATAAAAAGTCAGAGAGATAATGAGAAAATATTCAAATTAACATAATTTCACAAAAATGACACTTTTGTAATGATTCATTTGATTATGAAGTTAGTAGCAGACAAGATAATCAAAGCCATTCATCATTAAAGACATTTGATTAAATTAAATTTTCTGTCACCAGCTGTACAAGGAGTGACGACGCTATGTAGGTCTTCATTTGAGCGATGTTCTCTTGTGCTGTGCTCACTAATCTATTCAGCTATTTGATGTGGATAGATGTAACAAAATGAAGGCCTGATGAGAATGAACAGCTGAGGAGTGTGACTCGTGGAGCGAGGGAAAGGTCAGCTAGAGCGATGAACTCTTCGGGTCAGGAAGCATCTAATCAAGATCAGTGTCTTTGCAACTGTCCTACCTTAGATGAGGCCTGCAATCCGACACACTGGGCTTTACTGCTGAAGACTGCAGCTAAAGGATGGGTGTCGCAGTCCTAAATGAGTCCAAGTGCCCAAATGGGAAAACTGTGGATCTTAAATGAGGCATTACTAAAATAATTTGGATTCCTCCCACTGCACACAGAGAGGCTGGGAAATAATATTTTATTTAGAGTTTAATTGCAGCTTGTGGCCCTGAGTGCCCCATCAGACAAACTATAATGGAATCTAATATGATCATAATGGTTACTGTCCTCACTCTGCTTTTGTGCGTGATCCTAGAGCATATGGCACCGCAAGCATTTGTCTTTTTCTTTTACAGAAAAAATGGCGGATTGCACTGCAGTGAGTGGAACACTAACAAGACAGATGCATTGTTAAATCTTTTAGATTATCCCAGGCTCTTACCCAAAGCAGCATGCTGTAGAATGTTGGTTCATGTAACAGAAAGAGCTTCAAATACTGGAAGTGTACTGTAAAAAGTCCATGTTTGTGCCATAACAACAGCAGAATTGAACACTTTGTATTAATTAGCACATAGGTCAAAGATGCCTCACTATTCTGCTTTACAGTTAAAAGTCATGCTTTCTTTGCGTCAATAGGTATATAAAGTAACATAGCTAAAGTGCAAGAAATAAAAAGTAAAGAAAGATTAGGTTTAAAAGATTGTGTTGCTATACAATGGATTGTACAAATTCTATTGGAAATGCTGAGAGATGAGACCGCCCAAGATGTGATTGTCAGGAGGAGGGAGGCATGCGGCAAATTACATGACACACTTCCAAAGGCATGCTGGCAGGGACAACAAATCCACCCACATCTTTATCGGTGATCAAAGAAAAGATTTATGATTCTCTGCATTTGTAGTCCATGCTCCTTCCCCTATCTCCCTGCCTCCTCACACATTATCTCTCTGAGTTAAGGCAATCAGAACGAAAGCCAACATTTTTGACCCTCCACCGACGCGAGGGTTAAATTTCCCCAGAGTGACACTTTCATCAGGCCACTTACTGTCTTGACCTTCTGCAACTTCTGCCCTTTGTGTCGTATAAACATGGCTAATACACCTTAACCTCAGAGAATCGGGGCTATCTTAAGATGCATAGAAACACAGGGCATATGCTGCAGTCACAGCTTGTCTCACTCTCTTCTCTGGATTGACAGACAGCCAGCAGGCCGGATGGATGGAGGTAGTGGCTGAGACAGTGATGGGTTCACTGGGTAAGTGATACTCAGAGGAACAGCTGTGTGGAGCAAATGGAGCAGGTTCCCTTATCACTGAGAATGAGCCGTTATCAGAATTCCCCAGGTGACGTCACAGCTTCAATGTTTACACTAACATGGCACACAAATACAAATGTCATATTTTTGTGATGCATACCCCCTTAAAACAATACAATGACTACCCTCAAACCCTGTCACAGACTTGCATGGCAGAGTAGTTAAAAGTTCAGCCGAGGGATGACCTTTCCAAGCTGTTATCAGAGGCTTAAAAACACTCAGTATTTTGCAAAAAGATAGTGAGCTTGTGACATGTTAGTAGGTTTTCTGCTACACGGAGACCCTTGAGAGTCCCAACCCCTAATTAAGAACATGTTGTATGCAACAAAATATAAATAAATAACAGAATATGTTGTCAGTGCCTTCCGAAACACACGCTCTGGGATATTTCTATTTTGTCCTGACTCTAACGTCTCTTCCACTTGTAGACATAGACGGTGACTGCATGCTTTCCCATGCAGTCACAGTTCCTGTCGTTCACAAATTCTTACATCATAATGTCTGGCCAATCATCTTTCTGCCATTGTTCCTTAAGCCAATTGGTCTTTGGATGCTGCTCTTTAAACACCATTGGGTTCCTATCATCCTGCCTTTCAGACCTACTATTGTGCAACCCACCACCTCCTCCATCACTACCATGGTCTTCAGGATGTTCAGCAAGTCTGCTGACTCAGCTCCACCATCTCCTATGTCCATGGGCCTACGTGTAAGTAAGATGCTTCATATTGACAGAGGCAAGGGCAGAAATCTTATTGCTCCCTTAATACATATTGCCAATCACTTTCTATTTCTCACCACTTATATATGTTACCCACATGACTATTACATAAATTACTCATATGAGCTTGTTCTTATCTGTCACCTCTACGGTTAAGGTCCACTTAAGTTAAGGCAATTAAACCTACGTGATTGAGGTTAGAAAAATGTTGTGATTGTGGTTGAAAGAGGTGAAAGTTGACTGTTGGTAGGAAGCAAACCGCAGTCTACAACAGAGTCCGCCTACTACTCTGGTAATGCTTCATACTTTTGTCTTTTGCTACATACAGAGGACAGTCCCTATTCACCAATTGCAAGAGCTTGCTTGTTCGGAAAATCCAAACATGATCAAAGCATTTGTTATTTGCCAAGGACCGTCTTGGTATATAAAATAGGCTTCATTCGGTCTGCTTTTGTTTGTGTTGATGGTTAAATCTCTCTTCTCTCTCACATAAAATACATATTTATAAGATAACAAGGACTAAACATGATAGCTAAGGAAACTTTCATAAGCAATGCATTATCCTCATCAGAGTTCTTTAAACACACTCCAGCAGAACTTCTCACTAGTTAAAGGGTATATTATCACTGTTGGTTGAGAGCTGCCCTTTTCCCTGGTGGATAGAATAGCTTGGATACAAGAAATGAGCACAGCTAATAAACTACTCGCCTTTGAGAAACTTGGGAGTGACACTCCACTGTTCAACTTTATTCAAGCAAGCAGGTTGACTTACAACACACTTTTATTCACAGTGACAGCCTGGCAGAGTTTCTGCAGAGATTTGCACTAGTGCTATGGCCTTTCAAAATCAGCCACTGGAGCCAGTGGGGTTAAATGCCTTGCTCAAGAGCAGTTTGGAGGTATAAGTGTCTTTGAGTACCTTTTAAAGTGCTCTACGAATGAAATGTATTATACTTATTCTTATTATAACTATTATAATTGTCTGAGGTACGGAGGGAATGTGCAGTATGAGTTTCTTTAAGTTCTCGCGTGTAAAATTTACCTCCTGCTTTGGGGATTTGAAAAAGCTACTCTTCTAACCACAAATACACTTCCCTTTCCATTAGGCTATCACTGCCCCAACACTTCATATTGGTTTTCTAGCAGACTGGAACCAATCTGCACAGCAGGAAGCTTTCCCCAAAGCTAGTGCCAGACTATCTCTGTCTCACAAACCGCTCAACAGGCCTCTATTTGTGCCTCCGTTTCTATTCTGCTGTTGCAATTGCATTTTCTCGTGAGCAGATAATGCATGATGTATTGACATTTGGAAAATATTTTCCATAATAGACATGCGCAGAAATTTTATATAAATAATGTATATATATATATATATATATATATATATATATAGCTAACAGAAAGAGCTAGTATCAAAAGCTTTTATACTGTCTTCAGATACTGTATGGTTACTTTAAGCCATCCTGTCCACTTTTCCTCCTTTTTTCTCCAAAGTAACAAAATGAAGGTAAATAGGATGCTAGCTTATCTTTACAGCATACAATAAAGGACCATTATGTCGTGCTTTAATGCAGACACGTTGCATGGGTTAAATAGTTTGCATTTTTTTTTAATCTGTGGTTGTGAATGACTGATGTAGTTTAGTTTTGTGTCTTTGCACACTGTTAACAACAGAATTTAGAAAAGATTCAATTGTAAAATAGGTTTTTGTGTGTGTGTTTGTAGGTTAATACTGGTGTTGCTGAGTCAGCTGGATGTATTTGCTGTGTCGATGCAACTATTCCCCAGCTGAGATATACTGCACAAATCTCTTGCAGATAAGTCGGAGTGAGTTCCTTTAAATCAGCAGTGCAGATTGTCAGTGTGTCAGGCGGTGCAAGGATGAACCTGTGAACCGATAGAAACTGAAGGGCAGAGGCTTGATGGATGTATTTCAAAACAAACATTTGACAGATTGGAGTTATCGAAACATTTCTCACAGGCAGGGCTGCACTGGAGGATGAAATGATATGGCTGCTTTAGTTAAACCTTGCTCAGAAAATGAAGTGCACAGTTAGCTCACTGGCAAACCCAAATGTACAAGAAAGGACAGGTAAATTGACATTTTGGGGATTTGGGGGACAAAATCAATGCATTTTAAGGCTTTGTTGCATTGTTGCAAACAAGGCCATTTTGGCCTTTCCAGTTGAAATGGGGATCAGTCTGGCTGATGAAGGTGAGAAAAGAAGCTGCCGAATTCATTCAATTAATTGTGGTTTACCACTAAAAGCCACAGAATAGTCACTAAGTCGATAGAATGAAGGAAAGAGATTAGCAACCAACAGACACTGCCTCTTTCCCCTCAGTCTCAATACTCAGCCTGCAGCTGCAAAACACTCCGTTGTGTGGGCAGCTGACAACCTTGCAAGTGATAATAATTTACCATGTTCACAACTTTGATTTCCAGAAACCAATTGCAGTGTATCTATGGAACTAGAACTGGAGGAAACAAAAGTAGACCACCACCAAGAGCTGCATAGTATGAAAATGCTCCGTGGTGGTGCAGTCCAAGCTACTGCACATGCCATGTTTGAGACATCAAGTCTGTAGCTGCTCTGGTACAAATAGAGTCAAGCTGCAGTCAGCTTACATATGGACTTTGGTATATGGAATGTCAGATCATGTTTATTCCTTACACATAATGCATTACAGCCACAGCACCATGGCAACAAATGTACCTATACCACTAAATGTAAAGACTTACATTATTCTCTGAAAGTTTCTTTCAAAAGTCAATAGAGAATGACCCAAAGCACAGAAAACAGCAGGCAAAAAAACTAATTATCTGCTGTTCAACTGCACACTAAAAAGTTTGAGTAGAAGTTAAGATGACTGTGAGAGCACCCCTGGGTGCTGTGTGGGGATGCAGGAGGAGATAAGCAAGAACGTGGCATGGGTTAAAGCTAAACTCTAGCTAAGGTGTGTGTGTGTGTGTGTGTGTGTGTGTGTGTGTGTGTGTGTGTGTGTGTGTGTGTGTGTGTGTGTGTGTGTGTGTGTGTGTGTGTGTGTGTGTGTGAAAAGGGTTAAATTAACTGAGGGCTAGCGGTGTGAAGTGGCCTATGGAGACATAAGTGCTGAAGAAAGTGCGTAGTGCAAGCACATCAGGTCATGATGGGTGACTGAATGTCGGTGGAAGGACTGCGCATGTTCCGTCTGTGTCCATGGATGCGGATTAGTATCACCCACATTGTGTTAAGCGAGTGACTGTCGCAGCATAGTAAATGTGTGACTGTCATTTGGACAGCTGAGATCTGCCGCATCCTGATGTTTGCACAGCCGCCCACTCCAATATGTCTGCAAACTGCTCAAAGCGCAGAGACAAATATTCAAGGAAAATGTTTTCCACGGGCAACGATCCCTGCCTGTTTAGTAGCTCAAAAAGACACACTTGTATAAATCAGCAAATATATGTTTTTAGGAGGACACATAAAAAAGCACAAAGTACACAAAAACAGCAATTGAAAAGATGTGAGCCTTTACACACCTAAAGTATGATTTTGAACCATTTTCCACCTGCTTAGGAGAGGTTATCATTTTCCTCTACTATGCTTCAAGCTAAAAGTCCTGTGTATTCACTTAGAAGTCAAGTCTGACATCTACATACTTATATTATCTGACACCTGCAGCTGCAGAATACCGCCTTTAATGGAGTGAGCTGTTTAATAAAATGAACATCTCTGACTAGGTGCCATTTAGGAAGCAATCACAGCGAGCATAAATGGACCACTGACCCCTTTAGCTAAATCCAAAAAGGTTAATGCATTACAGATGGAACATTTCCAAGCACTAAAATACAAGGGCATTCTATTGAAGATTTAAGTATACTATCGTCAACACCTCAAGACTTAGTTATCCCAATTTTAAACAGAGCGTAGTTGCCACAATATACTTTTCAAAACGGTATAGGCTTTGACTGCCCACATTACACAAAACATGAAATGTTTTTTTTTTGTTTTTTTTACATTCACATTAGCTACATTTACTTACAATTATATTTGGGATAACACCTGAATAAATGAGTGCAACTATTTACATGTTGAGCAGGTTGAATTGATCTGTTTTTTTGATTAAGATGGCAAGAGGAAAAGATAAGTGACTGCTAAATTGGCTAGTGCGTGGAGCAATGACATGCAGTAAGTGTGACCAGCATTTCGATTACAGGTTCAGGATCTGCATATTTCTTCAAATTCCATGAAAAACATGAAGTCAACCCCTCTCAGCAACCGCTAGCTATTGCAGCTTCCATGTCGACCGAAAATCATGTCATCAGGATGAATAAGCCACTGAAGTTACTGATCAGGGAAAAAAACAATGTTGGGTTATCCCTCCAGTAGAGTTCGAGAGACTTGGAATCTATGGAGCACTGAATCATGGTGGCACATTACTAAGAGACTCTATACATCTCTCATTTATGTTGGTAAAGGTTCATCAAACACAATGTTGATCTGCAACTTGAGAATATTTAAGCAGCTGTGATCATTTTTTTATAATAACAATGGATCAAATGAGTGGCAGTGATGAGCCCACAGAGAATTATTACCAGATTTTGCAGTTCCCCACAGCTCTACGGAGCTTTATAATGTACTGTCTTCAGACATTAGCTGTTTTCCCTCAGTCTCATCACTCTCATAGCATTGTTTGCTACAACTGGGCAGCCCAAAACCCACTGGATGCTATGTACCCCAGTACTAAACGGCAGACAAAGTTAGCCACCATCTGCTGGTGAACATAGTGGAGCATTTAGCAGCTAAAGAGATAGACAATTCCCTCAGGAGTTAATGTAGACCAAAAACAAATCAAAGTGATTTTTTTAATTTACATACAATAGGTGGCCAGAAGTGTTAATGCTATAGCAAAAAGCTAATATTATGTATTTGTTGTGTTAAGAACCTGTTTTGCGCTGGCACCAGGAGGCCAAGTTTTCACACCATTTACATGATGTTCACTGTTGGCACTTATTGTATGGGCACAAAATGAACAATGCGAGTGTCTCCCAGTGCTGTCAACAACACTCCTACGTTTGCTGACGCATTGAGTACATATTCACTGTGAGCTTAAGCCTCCATCTACAGGGGCCTC
Source organism: Perca fluviatilis (assembly GCF_010015445.1). NCBI lineage: Eukaryota > Metazoa > Chordata > Actinopteri > Perciformes > Percidae > Perca > Perca fluviatilis. The sequence goes on along the minus strand of NC_053135.1, from coordinate 8,424,876 downwards.
GGAAGACCACTCAAGAAGCATTTCTATTACCGGAGAAAGCAGCTGAAGCAGGAATGTATATTAAGTCGATAGAGGTCTGCACAGTGCAGTGAGGACAAACATACAGTAGAGCTCTACGGGGTCGGTGACAGGCAGCGTGCACATAACCACAGATGTTTAAGCTGCAGGAACAGAGAGGGGGCATGGGATGCAATCAGATGGAACGTAGTGTGTGTGTGTGTGTGTGTGTGTGTGTGTGTGTGTGTGTGTGTGTGTGTGTGTGTGTGTGTGTGTGTGTGTGTGTGTGTGTGTGTGTGTGTGTGTGTGTGTGGGTAGGAAGGGGTCAGGAGAAGGCCAGATGGCACAAACTAGGCAAGATGCATATGTTTAGAGACCGGAAACACACATAAACAAAGATATTCACAGAGAATAAACAGGGGAGGCTGAGGCTGAAGCCATGCTGTGATTGGTTGAGAAAGGAACAAGCGTGTGCCCTGTCCCTGGGAGCTGGGTGGCTTTGGTGACAGGAGACTCCATGCCAGCAGCGGCAGATGAAGGCGCAGGGGGCACTGGAGCTGTCAGGCACCCCCTTGCCCACATATACAGCTCTTTGTGCCATTGGAAAAGGCCTATTTATTACTAAGAAACAAGGCTGTATACAAGGAGTTTTAACTTTACAAATTCTCTACAGAACGCTGACTCTTAAAGCTTTGAAAAAGGCCATACACAAGATATTTCCCTTTCAATTTCGCGTTTATTTTACTGGCAGCTGTCAAATTTGTCAAAAGATATTGCCCTCTATGTTTTCAGACTCACTGGCTTTCCTTCATGGGAAAATGTCAAATATTATCTTTCACACTGTGGGGATTATTTGAATTGCACATACAGTGAGTCAGGTCCATGCACAATGATATCCTTACATAGTTTAGGGTACTCAAGTATTCTGTTTGTTGACTTGCCCTGCATTTTCAACAAGCCTTATGAGGTTATATCCAAATTATGAAAGACCTGAATGTGATGTGCTGTTATATGCTGATGTTAGCAAAAATACTGCCACATGTCATCACTTTCTTCAATTGTTTCCTGCAGCCTCAGCAAGTCCAGTCTCTTTTATTTCAAATATATATATTTTTTTATCCTGGTAGTGTTAAAAGTTTAGCAATTCACATTGTTGGATATTATCAGTATGTAATGTTTAATACATTCTATTTTAGGTCTGAAACTAACGATTATTTTCATATTTGATCAATCTGTCGATTAATCAATTAGTTTTTGGTCTATAAATGTCTGAAAATGGCAATTTCCAAAGCCCAAGATGACGTCCTCAAATGTCTTGTTTTGTCCACAACTCAAAGATATTCACTTAACTGTCATAGAGGAGTGAAGAAACTAGAACATATTCACATTAAAGAAGCTGGAATCAGACAATTCTTACTTTTTCATCAACTAATCTTTGCAGCTCTATAGGACTGTATAGGACTGTAACTTAGCATTTTGATTTTATTTCCCTGCTTCTTATGCTTACTTTTCCCTTCAGGTAATGATTACCTACATTTTTGACAACACTTAAAGACATGGCTTGAAACTCTTGTGTTCAGCTGTGGGTTATACTTACCGTGTGGGTGGACAGAGCAGCAGTGATAGCTAAAGTGGAGGAGGAGATGTTTTCTCTGCTCAAGAAAAGGTGGGGGTTGGCTACATTGCATTATAGGCGTTTGAGTCTCCTGTCAGTAAAGAAATTGGCATCTTTGCCACCTCTACTATGGATTTCTGCCTGTAGTATGACAAAATGTTGTTGCAAAATGTTTAGTGGAGAAAGAAGCCTCTGCACTTTGGATTCTGAGATGAAAATGTTTGTGCTATCAATTGCTATTGCAGCTCCAATGGAAATATCAGGCCATGATGCCATTTATCCACAGGAAGAAAAAGATACACAGCTGCCAAAATGGAATCAGAGATGTAATGCACATCAACAGCTATTTTGTAACAGTATAAGGTGGATGTCTTCTTGAAGTACATGTGCTACAACTTCACTGACTTCAATACTGAAATAAATCTACTTCATCCAAACTTTGAAAAACATTTTCTTGAACAACAAAAGGCTTCCCAGCTTTCTCACAGTCAACATGAGTCTTTTTAATATTCATTATTCCACAACCTATGGCTAGAAACCACACAAAGCAGTATTATTATTAAGGAGGAGGGTAATTTATTTTCTCTGGCACGTAAAGATAATTAAGCAAGGGGGGGAATGTTCATATGTCTTGGCATCATTCCTAACACTTTGAGTTGAAATACAGTAACTCACCCAGTAAACCACCCTCTGTTTCTGTGTGAAGCACTAATCAGCATTTTTGGTTTGGATGCATTTAAATGAGCATAGTATGGACAAGTGTGTGCATTTAACAAGCTACGAGGCATCTTGTAAAAACCCATGGCTTCAATATATGGTATTATAAAGACAAATGTCCCATTTTTGTCCCTCAATACTCTGAATGTACAGTTTATGAGTCCGACTGTGTGCCCATTTTAAGCCTTCATTTAAATCCACTTTAGCCACTTAAACTAACCTTGAAATTTCATTCAAGCTGTGAAGAGTCTCTCTTATATTACAGAATAACGAGAAAATGTAACCTTTCTAAAATCCACACCGGCCACTTAGACTAAAAAGCAGGGCAGTCAACAAGTTTGTCATAATGGGATCAACGTGATTTAAGGCCAACAACTTAAGCATTGAAGAGTAGTGTAAAACAAATACATAAAGACAGCGACAGTATTACCCAGTAATCGGTCAACAAAGTACTTACTAATGCTTTGGGTGAACACAATATTATAAATGTAAGGCAATGTTGTTTTTTTCTTTTTCAATTGTGGACACTTCCCTTGGAGGTTAGTTGATATTTTGATTACTTTATCAATATGCTATTTGTACACACTGAAGTGATCATACTGTACCAGAAAAAAAATTGTGTAGAAAGATGTTACTTTGGCTAATAACAATAGCAATAACTTTTAAGTTTAAGTAAATGTTAATTGTTTTTAATGCATAAAATTTGCATTGTTTTACGGGCTCTTTGTGCAATAAATCCAAACTGTTACATTCAATTATGTATTATGTCCATAATCAATGAATTTTCGGTCGTTTATCGCCACTAGCTTTGATGCTAACCGCCATTTAGATTTTCCCATGATGCTCTGGGAGACCATTCTGACCAATCAAAAGCTTATTTTGCATCTTATCAACCAATGGAAGGCTGGTCCGTCATAGCAGCTTAAACAAAGATCGTATATAATGAAGGGCAGAATAGTTAGATATGAATACCTTGTCAAGAATACCTTAGGGCTCAGATAGAGAATTATAAGAATCAACAATATGCTCTTAGACCTAAATATGTTGTTATTGCAGCACAGTAATAATCTGTTCGTGTGAATATTGCTTATAGTGTGTCAGTCAATACTTGAGAATCATGCTTAGACTTTGCCAAAGGTTAGCTTCTTAATACAAAGTGCTGACATTTTGCCTGGAATTTTTTGACTTCTCACACACACACACACACACACACACACACACACACACACACACACACACACACACACACACACACACACACACACACACACACACACACACACACACACACACACACACACACAGCCTGAGAGATGAGATTCTCATGAGAAGACATGGGCTAATTTTTATCTCAATAAAGACAGTGAGTGGGCGAGTTAGCACAGTTCAATATGATCTTATTATGGTGTCTGCTGAGAAAACACCGCCAACATATTCTTCACAACAGCTTTAAGGTTTCCATTGTGCCTTTGTTTCCCATACCGAGGTATCATAGGATTCCTATCACTGTCAGTGGACATGCTGGCAGTATGCCGGGTGCACTGTGGCCTGCCTGAGGGGACACTGACTTCCCTACAGCCGCTCCCTGTCACAGTAGCCCATAATTGGTCCCCTGCTTCTCACTAGAGAGTGTGTGTGTGTGTGTGTGTGTGTGTGTGTGTGTGTGTGTGTGTGTGTGTGTGTGTGTGTGTGTGTGTGTGTGTGTGTGTGTGTGTGTGTGTGTGTGTGTTGGTGCACATAAGTGTTGGCGCCTGCGCACACGCCTGTCAAACTCTTGGATGACGCACAGATCCATGGGCACCGAGGAGCCCTGAACTGCTATGAAGACATTCTGTCAGCTTAGAGATGCTGGGAACTGCTGAGATAGTTCAATCTGCAAGCTTCTTTCACAAGGTTAAAGTCAGGGTTTAAGGGAAGGATGTGCTGTATCTGATCGCGGTGGAATAGTGCAGAAATAATACATGTATGCTGTGAAAATGCACTGCAGGGAGCGAGATTTGTCCACAATGGTAGAAATGTGATACTGAAGAACAATTTTTTTGTTATCAGTTGGAAATGTGGGCTGTCTGATTGAAGCAGTTCATACCCAAGTTGTGACTTTAATTTGAGGCGGGTTTTAGAGTGGAATTTAGTTTGGATATGAAGGGCAGGGCATTGCTTCCATGTAAACATTTTGTATGAGAGCTTGTGCACAACACAGGAGATAAGACAGCAAGCAGAATTCAGGCTGGATTCAAAAGTGTGTTTTCTGTGCAGAAAACACAAACAGCCCATTAAGCTCCAACCAAGGAAAATACTCTGGCACATTAGGTCTCCAAAGAGGCTGAGAAACTCCGCAATAAATCCACACAAGCCTGGTACAAGACGCAAGTAAGTTCAGCCAACTGGGGTGGAAACCAGAGGCTAACTCACAATATGATGGTTTTAGATTACCCAACTCCTGGATTATATATATTTTTCCTGCTGTGTTCGTTTGTTCAAATGAAACTGTGACGAAAAAACATTTCCAAAAAAGATTTTTCTTCCTTCACCCATTGTGCCTTACCTCAACAAATATGATAATGTCTGCCTTTAGAGCAGCTACAGTATAATACATGTTTTTGTGACTAAAGCTAAAGCAAAGACACAAATCTTTGTAATTTTTTCCAGTTTTATCCCTTACATGATACTCGTTTCATGAGCAAGGCCATGCTTTAGTTAAACTAGATACTGATCCTATTTGAGAAACATGTATTTTATTCCACGTCTATCTGCACAATCAGCCTCCTCCCTCTCCTTTCTCTGCTCTCTTGTGGTCAAACATCGGAGGTGCTGCTCCTGTTGACAAGTGAGCCCTGGGGGAGAAGGTGCTAGCGGAGAACTGTGATGTGTCCATCCTCTAGAGAGGTGAGTCTGACAGTGAGAAGACCTATAAGCAGAGGTGCTGTCAGATTATGCAGCAGCCCTGAGGCACAATGCATTATGGAGGGGTCATAAGAAGAGTGTGATTGTACATGTGTAAGATAACTGTTGACAAGTTGCCATTTATGCCAAGCTTCTTAAAAAAAGGTGTTTTATGGAATATAGGGTGTTTCCATGGTTTTAAAAATCTGAACTTTTTGGGGGGATAAAATTAACAGTTTTCTATGAGAGAGAAAGAGAAGTGGAGATGTTAAAAGTCACATCAAGTCGCCTGTTGAGTAATCGTGTGTACATTTTGTATAAATGCTTGTGTGTGCAACAAGGACAGCCAGGGACAATGAAAAATATAAGCCAGGAGAGAGAGAGAGAGAGAGAGAGAGAGAGAGAGAGAGAGAGAGAGATGGAAACAAGATTAAAAAAGACAGAGTGAGTCATCACAACACTAAACTTTTACAATACTTCAATCTGTACCGGTAAGCACATCAAGTAATAATTTTAACTGGACTGTCAGCGCGGCAGCATCAGTTTAGTGAGGTCGATACAAAATTTAATTAAGAGAAGCATCACAGTTATCAAGAACACTGCTCCGTTTGGTGTCAGAGGGCTGCAAAATGGGAATTGTAATCTTTCTTGATAGCAATGATTTACATTAAGACGATACTCAAACGACAGTAAGCGACACCACAACAAGTTTTCCCAATTTCAAGATATGAGCAAGGAGCCATTAAAAATGCAGCTTTTTAGCTGCTGTGCATGACTCTACATTGTAATGTGTTATTGTGTAAAGAGAGTTTAAATAACACTAATGAACCAAGAGGAAAGATTATTCTCTCCCATTCTATTCATGTACAATTCTTTTGACTATCTTCAAGAATCACAGGTTGCAGTTATCAGATCTTATTATTATTCTCATTATCATATTCGTCACTATAAGCAACTCACTCCATCACCTAAGATACAGTACGTTTAGTTCTGATACATGTGAAGTTTAGTGGACAGAATTAAATCTACAAATTAGTTTTGTCTCACACTTCTTACTTTGGAAAGACCTCAGATTGTCACAAAGTGTCAATAAAATAGCCATGATTGTAGGACAACACATCATGGTAGACTGATGAAGAAAGGATTGATGTAAAATATATTCAGAACTACAAATTCCAAGACAAACCACCAATAATTCACTGACCGTCACAAATGCATCAGTTATTCCCCTTACTAGGCTTCAACGTTTCTGGATGATGCTGCTGACCTTATTCAACTGTTTTAGAAAACTGTTGTTTATAACAGAAAAAAAAGCTACTCTAAAGGGATGAAAGTTTTATTAAAGTGTTTTTATGTCTTATCGGCAGCAGCCATATCCATTGCCTGCTGGTACAATCCTGTGGGCAGCTCCTTAAGTGTCACAGGCTAATCTCTCTTTCCTTAAAGTGCCACTGCACCACCAAGCCTGCCACTATGCACTCCTACGATTCTCCACCCCCAACCCTCCGGAATAACTATATTATTTAATTTGTCATACATGTCTGTCATTCACGCTACATTTTGCTGCTGTGGGTTTGTTTGTATGCATTTTCACAAATGATACCAGGCCGCTTAAACAGGAAAACAAAGTGTTTTTTGATTAAAAAAACACATTTCATCACCGATTTCATGGCAATGCTACCTTTTTTAAGATTTGTAATTAGCTAATGTAGGTTAAGAGGAATGATTTACATTATGTTTAGTGCACTGTCAATCACCAGTGATGGTGTTAGGAGTGTGCTGAAGGAGACAGACAGAGATGTATGAGATGGAAGTGGAGAGTAGGCGGACAGAGGGGACGAGAGCAATTTAGAAATAGACATACTGAAGGAGGGATGTGTAGAAACAAGAGGAGAAATGACAAAGTGTGTAAGGTAAGGGGGAGAGAAATTGAAATGGAGACTTGAAGAGGCAAAACTAAGAGTGGAAGCGATGGGGCGAGAGTAAATACAAAGAAAAAAAAAGGGGGTGGTGGGGGGTGAGGTGGAGTAGAGCCACAGCAGAGATTACAGATTCACACGCAACCACTCCTTTCAGCTGACACAGGAGAAACACTACACTGTAGATTCGCATAACGAGACCACTGGACCGTCATTAAAATCTAGAGGCCGCGAGACAAACCGAGCCCCACCTGACTGTCGGCTGTTGTTGCCCCCCAGAGAAACGCGCCTTGTTGAACCTGCTCCTCTTCTGTCAGCACTTTCATAAATAATTCACAGAGCACTCTGGGGCAAGACAGCCATAGAGTGTACAGGACTTCTCCCCTGTCTTTTCGGCATTATTTTATTGCCCCATACTTGCAGAACATAAACAAGATGCACTTGTTTACATAGTTGGAGGAGACCTCAGGGTGCAGGTCATCAGAACTGTCCATTCAGAGGGAATTTAAACAGTGTTGTGTTGACACAGATTTGGGGGCTGTGCTGCAGGACGTTTATGACCTGGTTTTCATGTGTGTTTATTAAAGTGATACAAAGGCAAACTGGTGGGACATCCAGCCATGCTAAGTCCTGATCACTAGTTTTAATAGCACCATAAACAGCAGGGATGTCTATTGGAATATCCATGAGTACTCCCCACTATCATCTCCATCTCTAACACGTTCTCACAGGCTGCACAGAGGTCCCTGCTCACTACATCATTAGCCCTCAACACTGTCTTCAGACACCGCAGCAGTTACGACAACCTCTACTGCCTCCAGAAGTGTTAAAAGGGCCCTCATTGAATGAAAAAAAGGATATTAAAAATGACACATTTTTAAATAATAGAATTGTGTTAAAAATTGTTGGGTTTCAGAAAGTAATAAGGATATATTCAGAAAGTAAATGCTCCTACAGTGCATTTTGTTTTCACAGCATCTCTGGAACCATGAAGATTAGGCACATTAGACAGCAAATGTCTGTGTGTGACGAGACAAAAGCTGACTCATTATGATGCTTTGTGCAATTTTCTGTTGTGCAACTGTGATGCTTCAATGGGTGTTGAAACGGAGCTGTGCAGAGGTGGAAAGGGATCTGAAAAATCAAGATATACAAGCCTGTTTCAAAAGCGGGTTTCGGATTTCAGCAATGAAACAATTAGCAAACTACTTGCTCTCTGTTCCTGTCTCACAAACTCTCGACACTCAAACCCTCACACTTTTAAGACTAGTCGGGAAAGTAGTCACATTACGGTCCTTTAAATGCCAGAAACAGGAAAAGACATTTTTATACATGGTCTAAATACTCAAACTAGCAGCAACAAGTGCATGCTTGAATCTGAGTGAATGCTCTACACATGTTTATGTAGTATTAAGGCTTGTGCCATTAGTAGTCTCGCTTTGCCAGACCATCCTTCAAAGCGCTGGTTTAAAGGCATTTCTTTAAACCAATCAGAATCGTCATGGGTGGTGCTAAACTCCGCACAGAGCCGCTGCAAAATAGTCGTGCGAGAGAAAACTCAGATTCGACAGATAGTCTAGCTAGCTGTCTCAATTTACCCTGCAGAGATCTGAGGAGCAGTCAACAATAGTCCTCATAAATCGACCAAATTTAAAATTCCAACACAAAGAAAGCGGAAGGAAACGGAAAATCCACGCATTCGGCGGAATTTCCTGCAGCACCGGAGCAATCCCGGAAGTGGAGCGCGAAAGATATAGACTAGACCATTAGTAACATTAAGTAATGCGAGGACGAAACAAAATAAAGTAGTTCCTGGATCATTCCAAATGACTTTTTGGGGTGCACTAACTACAACTTAGAGACCAAAACTGGATATAAGTGCAAGTTAAGTGTGAGAGTCCCTGTCTGGGCTCATGGAAATGTTCTCACAGTTTAAAGCAGCTAAAAGTACTCTTAAGTTAAAAAGCAGGTGTATTGGAGAAGTACATCCATAACAACTACACATGCTGAAACTCTCAGTAAACTCTGTGTAAATTGGTACTTACCGCCAAAGAAATATTAGCTTTCTTGCCTGTTACATCTGCTTCATAACGGCTTGACTCTACGTCTACAGAGAGCAAAAAGATTGACTAGCTTTCTAATGCAATGGGCAAACTGGATGGCACTCTGCACAGCATGTACATAAGTATTTTCTCATTCGTGCAATGTCATTTCAGATTCGGTTTTTAGTGAGTTGGAGAGCCTTGAGGGCCTTGAAAGGGAACAAAAGAGGATGTGTACACACAAAGTACACACATTCAACATTGAAGGTAAACTTCCACAGCATGATATACATTATAGTTGTAGCTGTAGGCTATATTTAAAGCTGCTTTCATAAAAATAAAATATAAACAGCAGTACACAATAATAAACTATGAGGTATGGCAAGCATCGTATAAAAAAACTTCCAATTCATGTAACACACCAATCATACCCAGAGCCTGCTGAGATTGAGACCCCCATTATGTGACCAGAAAAATTCATGGAGGGGTTAAGAGAGAGTGAAATGGAATCTTCTTGCCAGGTAACAGCATCTGTATTGTTATTCCTCCCCCTGGACCTGTTTCTGTGTCCTGCATCAATGCTTGCATCACAAAGGATGAATTCATAAAAAGGCGTGATTCATACACACACACGCAAACTCAAAACCACTGTTCCATTTAGGATTTTTACAACCCGTTTACCCCAGTTCATTTCTAAAGATGTTGGATGGGGTTAGGGCTTTGCGCAGGCCAGTCAAGTTGAAAAATGTTGCCACGAAGTTGGAAGCATACCTATATCTTAAATATAATGGAATGCTGTTGCAAGACTTCACTTAATTGGAAATAGGAGGTCTGGCCCGAGACCAGAAGTACACAACATAAGCCCTATTCGCACGGGATAAGTATTACCTGGGGACCTCTTGTAGTTTATAAATTACGCCCACACATCTGTATTTCGTCTGGCGCATTCACACGGGATAACTGAAGTCTGTATTTTACTCAAATTTACAGACATTATCCCCCGGATATGATGTCAAAACTTTTCATTTATAATTGACAACGCAGCCAGTTAGACCCCAAATCACAGAGATGCCGATTCGCATGGGACTAATATTATCACAGGACCTCCGTTTTCGGCGAAATATGGTAGGTCATTTGCGGGGGAATTATTACTTTACAAATTACAGACATGACCGATTCGCACGGGATTAAGATCACAGACAACCTCCGCGATTATTACAAATGACTGGAGGTCACCAGGTAATACTTATCCCGTGCGAATAGGGCTATAGTGTGTTTTTTTGTCCTGTAGAATAACAAAAACTCTGACATAGGTTGTTTTCAGAGTAAAAACAGGAACGACGACGCATCAAAGTAGTTCTTGAAATCATCTAATTTAACAATGAAAAAGACAAGTGGATCATGTCTAATTTTCTGTGTTGTCTAATATCTGGAACAATAGAAGGTCCATTAGGCACAGTGCACAGACTTGACTAATTTAATCGCAGAATATGATGAAGTGAGAAAACCATTTCATTTTTAACATTTACATGTATTTCAGCTGGAGAATCAAATTTGTCCAAGCTGTTGGTACAGTTTCAGCGTATTTAAAAAAGAAATCCCTCTGTGTAATCAAAAACTACTTATTCCTACTTGTGTGTTCTCTAATCACTAAGAGTGAGGTACAGCACACTGTGATATCTAAGCGCTGAAATGTGCATATTCTCAGTAGCTCTCTTTGATAATCATTTAACAAACTGATGAATGGTTGTCATATTATGCGTGATTTGTATAGACGCTCCACACTGAAACAGACTCTTTACTGCAGCGACTGTTCAATGAGAAGTAGGGGGTAAAACCAAGCCTTATTGGTGACTGAAAGGTAATTAGTATCTTGGTGTTCTGTGTGTTACAAGGAGGAAATATGTTTCAGCTGCTAATGATGAGCTGCAGAGTAAAGATGACAGAGGATTCCTTTGCTGAGCTGTAAATAAGCAGGACCAAGGAAGAGAATTAAATCAAAAAGTAAGAAATGAGAAGTTTACAGTAAGACCACCAGCATCTCTGCCAGCATGCACACTGCAGAGAGTAATTCAATAATTTAAAACCAACAAGGTCAACATGCAGATAACAGGACCACCCCCTCTCCCAGGTCTTATTACAGTAATGCATTTGGACAACTAGCCTCGTTTCTCAAATATGAGCTCATATATCCCCAGCCCGAGAGAGTCTTTGCAGTTTATCATGTAGGGTTCAGTTCCTTCAAAGAACCACACAGTGTCCTCTCTCATCAGCCTCCTTTTTTCATACTACAGCATCACACATTACTGGTTCTTTTCTATGCACAAATGAAAGGCCTGTTTGTTATCAGGTCAGAGGTCGTCTCTGCAGTGAAAACCAGACAAACAGCAACTGGGATTTGGTCTGATTTCACAGCAGAACAGAGGTGACTGACAACTTGTGAGATTCATCCCTGGCGCATGCTAATGGAGGCTTGGAATGTGGCAAAGAAATGAATTGGGTGTCACAGGGCTCATGTTTTTTGTTGAATTGCTTTGAACTATTCTTAAAAGAAAATCCCTCAAGTCATGCTGTGAATATTTGCTGTGGCATCAATGGTCTTACTCAAGTGCACTTGAAGTGAGTTTGCATACGCCTGTTTTGATGTGTTTTTTGAATTAGCAAAGGGCAATGCCAGGATTTTATAACTTATAATTAAATGTGAATTAGTTTGCTCAATATTACAGAAATGTTTTCTTTTTGAGCTTGACAGTTCACTATTGACCTTAGAAACAGCAGCTGACCGAACAATACAAACTCAAGGTCCACTTAATAGCTTATTCTAGAGCTTTGACCACATTTGCAGAACGAGGTGCTCAACTTTTAAGCTAACTTGGATGAAAAGTCCCAGAGGTGCTCAGAATCATGGAAGATCTGAGCATACTGAATCTGCAGATGAAGACCGTGTGATACACTAAAGAGCTCCAGAAGTGAGTAAGTGTACCTTGGGTTGTATTTCCTGAAATTATGCCAACATACTGTAAATGCCATATTGGGTTGGATTCAACGATAAAATGACATGTTTGCAGAAGACGTGCAGGTTGTCTTTTGACTATTGAAACTGTTGGAAATTCACGGTAGAATTCCAACACTAAACTGAAACTTAATGACAATCTCAAGTCATTAAGTCTGTTTGCTGGGAAAACATGCCTTAACAGATAAAACCTCCAGTTCACCCATTGCCACGGTTCTAAAATGGGTGTTGAAACAATTCCGTTACATAAGATCAATAAGTGAAGAAGAAACAACAGCTACTTCGGGGCACCTTCGATCTCAACACTATTTCTGGACAACTGGACTATTTTTGCCCAAGGGATGGAAAATCCTTCAGGTGAATCCTTGATCCTCCTTATCTCCTCTCTTAGCCTCTCCAACCAGGTCTTATCGCCTCCTGGACAGTAATTAACAGGAATTACACAGAGCTCCTATCTGCTGAGCCCACGTTGTTACCATTTCCCATTTAGGGCCTGTCTGCTGGGAGATTACCACTGCAGAAGGGCTACTCGATCAGGAGGCGCCACACAACTGTTGTGCTGTTGTGCCAAGCTCGGCCACAGCTTTGGTCACTTGAGCAGATAAAGGCCAAGTTGTAGCGGGGTGAATTTCAGTAATGCCTTGCACTTGTAAATAACAAGAATTGCTGAATGCTATTTTGTTGGTTAAAATTGGTAGAAAACCTTAATACGAATGTTTAAAAAAAAAAGTCTTACATAAGTTGTTATTAAAACTAACAAATTTCACTACTACAATATAAATTTTATTTGAAATGCACCTCACATCTACTTTAAGTATTAGGAAGATATTGGCAGAGTTAGCAAATTCAACTGTACCGTAAAATATATGCCTTTAGGTAAATTGGAGGTTTGCGAGCTGTATAATTCCATGTCTTCCAACTGTGTCTCCTGGTTAATAGAAACAGAACCTTTAACTTAAAACCAATCGTACAAATTTGCCAACATAATTTTCACTTCTAATCGAAGGTAAGAAAATACAAATAAAAAGGTGGACAATTGTCCATGACACATCTCTTCCGCTCTCTTTCTCTTCTCTCACTCTGAGCCCTGCACACTCTAAATGTTTAACAGGATCCTTGAGAAAAGCCTCTCCACTTCTGTTTCCGTGGCAACTGGCATGCATTGGAATTGATGACATCTCCTGATCGCCCACTTACTTTGCACTAAAAACGCTCTCCTAGTGAACTTCACCAATGCCAATTCCCTCGCAGAAAGATGACGCCACTTTTACCACAAAAGAGGGGAGTCGGAAAGGACAAAGAGGCTTTCTATTTGACGTGTCGCACATTTTTATTCTGTCTATCTGTAAGCACTGGCAAGGTTGAGAGAGGACATTATTTTTGAAGAGCACCAATGACCAGTTCTTTAAATAATGTGTAAAGGAAATGGATTTAGGGAATGAGACGGTCCAATCTTTCTAACTTGAAAGAATTCAACATGACAAGCCTAATAGGGTCTTAATAATTCATGGTCTGCTGAGTGCCTGTGGGGAGATTTGTATACCTCACTTACCTATGTGAATCAGGGTCTCAGCATGAATCGCTGTCTTTTTAGCTCCACCTCGCAGCTGAAAACTCATTTGAGAGAAGAAGTGTAACTCTGTCCTTATTTGGACCATCTACTTAAACGTTTTTGTCTAACAGTGTCCCCATACCTCACACTTTCATTCTCTCCCTTAATTAACACAGACGGGCAGCCAGACAGCTCCGGAGGCCAGAACCCGTAGCAAGACCCCTCGCTGTCACCTTGTTACCACCGTAATGGGTTCAGACGAGGTCCCTCTGACTCAGGAGAGAGGGGAAATGAATTCATGAAGCTCGGCCTTGCACACTTTCCACTTTGCCTTTGTCTCTCTTTGCCCTTCCTCCCTTCCCACATCCCTCCACCTACACAGCCTTGTTTAAACTGTTGGCACCACACAACACAGAGAACATATTCGACATAATCGCCCTGCACACACCAGCAACCCAATGCACAATTCTTTCAGCTTCATTAAAACCACAAACACGCGTGCGCTGACAGAAAATTAACAAACACATTCTTAGAGTGTCCATTAAAATCCATTCATTAACTCTGAGCCACATTTCATCCGCTGTTGGTTATGTTTGTAAGTGTTTGCAACTCAACAATAAAAATGCAAATACTCAAAAAGGGTTTGCTTGAAGTCAACGGCGTAGAGGAGTCTATAATCGTTTGTTTAAACATTCGCTCAAGTGGCACTACCTTCGACAGCAGAGGACTGCAGAGGCATGCCTTTCTGTCGAAGAGCTGGACGTCATGCATGTGTGCAAGAGGCAAGACACTGTTGTCAAAACAATTAGGCTGCTCAGGCACACACTGACTCCATTCTGTAGGCCTGGAAGAGGTCAAGGGATATCTAAAACACAGTCATTCCCTCAGCTAGCAAATACTGATAGGCAAGAATGTCCTTTATGATTCTGTAATTAAGGGTGGATGTGCACACAAAACCTCTGTGGGAAAGATGTCCACACAATGACCAATTAGTAGGGACCGACGTATAAAAAGCAAAAGACAGTGTCATGTCCATTGCTGGAGCATTCATCTTGTCTAAATAAGCTTTAAAACCTGTAAACAGCTAGTCCTTCAGTGGCACAAATAGTCCACCACAAAGTGTCTCGGGTGCTTCATTGTCCTGATTATACATTCATTTTTAGTGACTCTATTCTGCAGATTTCTCTATTTCCTTCATCCCACAATCAATAATCTTCAACCCCCCTCTGAGCCAGTCAGAGAAGCCACGAATGCCCCCTGGGTTCTCAGCCCCGAGCAAATGTACTCTGATCAATTGTACACGGTCAGAATGGATGTTTGATTGGATAATGTGCGCTTAACTGTCTCACATGTATGTGTGTGTATGTGTGTTTGCACACAAAATCAATATTTCGACAGAGGTGTGTAGCTTGGATGCTGACTTGATTAAGTGTGGTGAGCTTTCAATCTTAATTCAGTTTACTTAGTTTCAGTACAAATAGTTGACTTGACGGACTTTGATTTGGAAAGCGTGTGTATGTTAGCGTGCTTCTATATAGCACACAGTGTCGCGGTCACTTGATCTCCTGTTGTCATGGGTGGACAGTGTTTAGGGTCACTTAACAAACATGCATAGAGGAGATAGAGGAGCAGCAACCTCTAGATGGTGTTCTAGATGTGTGCTTGGACCCATCATTATTCACCCTGCAGCACACCTTAAAAGGGTTAAACATTCTGACGCAGCAACAACTGCAGAGGTAGCCCACACGCAAAAAAATGTGGTCATTTAAATCACTCAATTATGGATGTTGACAGCGCATGCACATTGTATAGCTCTAATGCCGGGATCACAATTCCATAATATGAAATGTTTCCTAATCCCTCCTCCTCCCCTCCGCACTGGAGATCAAAAGAAACACTGGAATTGCTTCCCATGGCACATTTGAAATGGTTTTCTGACAGTGTAATACCAAAGTCATTTACCAGGCTGTATTTGGCTTTTGCTATGAATTGCAGAGATGTAGGTTTCTTATTTTGTTTGATGTGTCTGAGCCATACGGAGAGAGTCATTTCAATTTTGTCTTGTGGCTCGAGTGAAATACTGACACGCGCCTTTGACTTAAATCAGAAATGCTCGTCATGTTACTGAACCCTTGGACTTTGCTTGCATGTAGCTGCAGTAATTTATTAACTCTTTATGTTAAAGAATACATAACTGTGCTTAACTGAGAAGTATACTTGATTTATAGAGTAAATGCATATTTCCTCATTGTACAGATGCCATTTCTTGCTGAAATGGTTGAGTCTGAGCCTAAGAAGAAAAAAATGTTTAGAATCACCCTTCTGGCAGAAATAACTCCCATGCCAAACAGTTTCCTTCCAAAGCTAATCTCCTATTTGCATATTAAAGGCAATGAAAGACACATAACAGAACCAGAATCCTTAGCTGTCCTTGTGTTTTTCACGACCAGGCACTTGGTGCACAAAAAAAAGCGACAGAGAGCCTTAGAGAATGTTGCAAAAGGAGGCCCTTTAAATGCCTATATCACACGATTTTAAAATCGCTGAGGGTGGCGTGCACATTAAACATTATAATCAGGCTATTTTGAATTTCAATGCCGAGAAAATGAAAGGTGTTGGATTGGGACTTTTATTTTGGAATTGGACTGGAGTCTTTCAGGGCTGGAACTGGGACAGATGACTTGTCAACAATCAAAATGGCATTATCATGAACTGCTTTTCTTTGTTATCCTTTTTCCCAGCTGTTGAGCCAGATGTTTTTTCATTAAGACAGACAGAAGTAAGCCGTAATTGCAAGTACATTTAACAGCTTTATGATTGCCTATGCATAATCACCAACGTCCCTTTTAATTAAATGTCTTACTTTGCAGGTGCAGAGAAATATTTAAGGTCAGCGCCCTTGTAAAAGGGGTGTTATCCATTCATCAAGCATTTTGACCGGTTTCTCTTCAATCGTCTGATTTGTTGATGGGAAACAATAGCATCTTCACGACTCATTAGTCTCTATGTGAATGGACAAAAACCCAAAATATTTTGTCAAACAGCAGCAAGCAGACCTCACAGTTAAGCTATGGGCCTCATTACACACACTCAGAGGCTAGCACTTCAAGAATCAAACTTAATTGGATGCCTGAAAATTTCATTTTTATATAATAATTTCTTCTTTGTGTGTTTTTGATGTCAGATGATATACGGTGGAGAAATGTCGGTGAGAGGCTGAACGAAACCGACACAGTTTTATTAACCTCTGGCAAGATCGCACGCACAACACAGGCAAAGGTTGCAGAGAAAGGAGAATTATGAATCTCGTTTGGGAGAGCATATTGTGTGAGGGGATGTGCTGAGAGCGTAGAAACACTTGGGATTGGGAGGTTGCGGTGTGCCGTGTTGCTTGGCTACTGGCAGGATACAGAGACGCAACGCCTACTAACATCTGTAGTGCCTCTCAGTTAACAGGAGCTGCTAATAGAGACTTGAAGCTCTTTGGATGGTGCAGCCTCCATACTGTCACAACAAAGGCAAAATCTACAATACTTCAACTGCCTCCAACCACAAATCTGGTGGGGTTTTTTTTTACTAAAGAGGCTCCTTCTGTAATGACATTCACTTCTTTTTCATGTCTCCTCTCTTTTGAACTCCTCTTTTCAGCTCTAAGAAATAAGCATTAGAAGCAAATTGTGTGCATCTTTAGGACTGAAATCTGCCATGTTCTCAATCTTATTTACGTTTCACAGGTTAATAGAATCTAATCGCTTTAGAAGGCCACCAGGGCCGTAAAAGCATTTCATGACTGTTTGATCCACAGCCGAGAACTTTTCACATTTACAGAGCTGCCACTTTATGTCATATAAAAAGAAAGAAATAAAAGACACTTCTTGTAAATTACAGATGATTATGCACCCCCCCCTTCTTCCCCTCATGCCTCAGTGAGAGACACACACTCTACACTAATGCAGCACCTCTGTACATATGTGTGTATCATGAACGCAGAGGAGCTGTGGGGGAGGCTGTGCAGTGCCACGCTGCGCTTCGATTGGCTGATAAGAGACCAGAGAGAGGCTTATCCCTTGGAGAGGCCTTGGAGATGACAGTGGAACTTAATTAATATGTAGAATTTATCGATCATTGCACTGCTGGGAAATCAACTGCCATCTTCTCGCATTTTTTTGGGCCCTGGAGGATCGTAAATAAGAGGTCTTAAATATTTCAACCGTGCGCCACATCAAACGCAAGCAATAAACATGACAGAGAAATATGTGACGGAACTTCACTGTAAATCATGCCAAATGAAATTACAAGGCATGCTTACAGGGAATAGTTGAGTTGAATTTTGAACAGAGTGGATTTTTAAAAGCAAATGTGGTGAGTCTTAATTATAGTAGTATTTCTTCCCCCAAACAATAGGTACTTTGGCTTTGGATACAATGACATATTTTCCTATGGGGGGAATACCTGGTGATTCCTGGCTAATTATAATTAAAATGCAAAGCAGTAGGATTTGAATGGGACCTGCTTGTATCTTCTGAACAGTGGTGAGAAAAGCAGCCAGGGCCTGGAGAATAGAGTCAACCTGGTTTGTTTCCAGAACTCCTGCAGTGCGTCAGTCTCCTGCAACCAACAAAGGCGTACTCCTCGGCAAGCAAGCTTACATCCTTTCTCCCTTGCAAAAAAAAAGAGAAAAAAAAAGGAAAACTGAAAAGCCCCAAACTTGGCAGGACTCCCATGAGACTTGTAAGGATTCAATGTGCTTCTGCTTGTTGCAGAAATAGGTTGGATTGTGCTTTGACCAATCCCAGTTTGACTAAAAAAAGAATGTGGAAAAAAAGGAAAAACGAAAGGAAAGAAAATGTACAAAGAGAACAAGAGAGTAGTCTTTTTTTGTTCTTAGCTGCCACTGAGCGACAGGGAGACTGAACAGGGAATGAACACAGTGTGAGAGGATGTGTTCAAACTTTCCAATAAAGGAGCATTGAGAAAGGCCACACGCTGAGTGCCTGGCTGACGCGAGAGAGCTTGACAGCCTCATCAAATGCTATGTTGTTGGGAGGCTTCCTGCATTCACAAAACGTCACCTCTCAAGCGACCACAGCCTCATTGTGCGGGGTAGGCTAATTAAAAATCGCAATTCATGCAGTTCCATTCACAACGGTGACACTGAAGGCAGGAAAAGGCCACACACTTCCCATCCAGTCACATTATCAGTCATCTGAATTTTTCCACTCCAGTCTTAATAAGCAAATAATTGGTTTACAAGGTCAAATGGGAGAATAGAAAAATAGTCATCTCATCCTACAGTTTTCCTGCTTATCCTTATTTTGACTGGCATCACATGTTCATGTGAAATGACATAGTGACCCTGTTTCCCTGGTATTAACATCTGTATCTGGATACGTTATCTGGGAGACGTTATCTGTTGGTGGCTTTTAGAAAGGCCAGGAATCCGGTGACCTCTTAGCATGCTTTTGCATACATGTTCCTTATCTGGATAAGATATGCAGACAGATTGCATGTTAATACCAGGTATAAATGTTGTCTTTACCCAATCTCAGTCAGATTTGTCAAAGAAATCTATTCTTTAACTCTAAAAATGGGTAATACTTTTTTTGTCTAGAATCTTTGAGAAAAGCCTCATGAAAGAATGCAAAAAAAACGGTAAAAAGAAATGCAACAAGAAAACAGGTTGATTTGTAATAGAAACACTGGCAAATTATTACACTCATCCCTTTAAAAAAGGATTCAAACTGGATGAAAAAAAGTAACAAAGACTGCATTCAGGGAGCTTATTAATCAAAAAGAGTGAATGAACGTTGGCTTTGAGGATCCTTTTTGTGTCTACACTCAGCATGATTGTAGTATTTTTTTAACAAGGAAAATGTATCACAAGTAAATTAATTACATAATAAAGGCATGTGCACTTCAAGGGTAACTCAGTTTGTGGAAAACCACATTCATTACTGTATTGACCAGTTCTCTATAATCCACATCCCTGCTCAGTATAGACAGCTTGATAATCCCTGCACTATAAATCTTTTTTCCATTGATTTACTTATCTTCCATCCCATGACATTAACAAATACAAGCACACCTTCCCTATGATTCCTGCACATGGACAGAAACCTCCTCTAACTGACAAAAGGTCTATATGTTGTTATGGCAACAAAACACTGCAGATTAACTGTTGTGTGTGTAGCAGTGACAATCGTGTGAAAAAAAAACCTGAAAATGTTATCTTTTGTCCCAAGCCATCAATCAAGACAAATGATCCCTGAATAAAGCTATATGTCCTTGGTTATACAATGCATGCTGTTGAACACAGATGGCTAAAAAAGTATTGCATGCTCTTCATAACGGAGGGAAAAAAATGTGTTTCAAATGTGATATAAAAGTATTTTGTTTTCTTCTGGAAATTATGTATCTGAAATGTAATTCTGCATACAAGTATCTGTTTCAGAAACATATGTTTTTTTAAGCTTCAGGCTGTTTGTGCTTTTAAAATCCCTGTACAGTAAATTGGAAAACTAGCAGGTGAAGTATGAGGCTAATAAAGTCGGAAAATGACAAGAGACAGTGTTGCCATGCAAATCAATGAACTCCGCTCAGAAATCAAACCTAACTGAGTTGCATCAGCCCAAAACAAAGTTAGCGCTTCAATCAATAGAAAACCAATGTACTCTAAGAGTCGAAACATGGGAAATAAAACAAATCGAATGTCTCAGAGATTGCAAAGGCTGAGACAAGTGGAAATCAAATTACCAGTTTGTCTGATTTCCACAAATGAGAGAAAAAAAAACTCAATACTTTTCTTTTTTTTTTAACAGTAGGAGGGCCTGCTCTCGCTTCTCAAGCTACCTTTTATCAAGGAGGGATGCGAGCTATCATTTAGTCCAATCTTACTCCACTCAAACAGATACCGCAGGTGTGTAATTTATAGATGAAGCATAGAATTTGGTCTCCAGCATACATATTAGGAGAGGTAGTATTTTCCAATTAGATTTGCAAACAGAAATTACAGACACTGCAGCAGAAACAGCCTCGTGGTTTAAACCAGTTAAAATCTAATGATGATTATGGGATTAGGCATGAGTGTATTGCTTTAATTATTCTGTGAGACATCTATCCGACTCCCCCAGTGATCCTGTCTGGTCTCCAGGAGAAAGTCGCCAATCAATGTCAGCAATAACTATCACTTGAGGTTATGTGGAGATGGTGCGTGAAACATAAAGACAGGCAAAGGTTACACAGAGAAACGTCAGAGAGAGCAGAAGGGACGGTGGCGCCACTGAGATAAAGGACCTTTTTAATTTGAGAGAGGAACTTAAAAGAACACTGTAACTGCCATCTCAATTGTGACAAATGTGGGAAATGACATACATCAACATAAATATATAAGAATTGTGCTAAGATTAAGAGGCAGATGAGAGACAGATACATGCAGGCAAAAGAGTGATGCAGAATGAGGGGGAGTACCCACATGGATTAATCATGCAGTGAAGCCCCAGGTTAAAATGTGTGATATTTTTGGGTGCAGTCCCATCGCCGCCTCCAGGCGATTTGCATAGTACTGAGAGACTGCAGCTTCATTTCCCCCCGTCGCTCAGCTTTTAGAGAGGCAAGCAGTCAAGGGGAATTAAAATAATTTCCGGGACCATTACTGTTCATGTCCAAATTGCCCTAACCTTATTACAAATGTTACTTATTTACTTTTCATTAACACGTTTTTCTTTCTTTTTTTCGTTGGGGAGTTTTATTTCCCCTAAAGTCCTCTTCCTTAAACCTGAGAGCCAGATGTTCTTAAATTAAGCAGCGGCCAGCCTTCTCGATGTTTAAATCCTCTTTCGGACTAAAGCTCATTATCATCCACACATATAATCTCTCAAATTGGTACCAAATGCCCCAGCTGTTAAAGTGGGCAGCATAATATGCTAAGGGAGCCTGAAATGGACGTATTATCTTTCAGAGAGAAATATTAAACGGGAGGTAATGCGATATATTGCATTTAATGTTGAATGCCTGCAGACAGTGGAAGTTCCAAGACAATAAACAGATAGAGGAAAGCACAACACATAAAGGTGGGAAGAAAATTGAAGTTTCACTCACAGAATTTGAGTGTGTTTGGGGACATATCTGCTTGATTGACAGGTGTCTGACCCTATTAGCTCCACCCACAAGTCCACCCCATTTCCCAAATCTGGATTTCAGTAATCCAATCACCCCATAGGCTTCATACGCCTGTGGGTGACATTTTTCGACAGCCAATGCCTTAAACCCAAATGCATCAAATAAATAAAAATAGCTGTAATCGGAAATGTCTTTGATCCACGCACAGAAGCACTGACACCACTGACACCACAGAAACCTACAGCTACACACCGCATCTTCACTGAGCTGCAGCCCTCTACACCCTTCTCTGGCATTTTTCTCAATTGCTGTGGTGTTGTAACATTATTACAGGTCAGGAAACAGGCCACGGAGGGACTATTCCGCTCATAAATCATTGTGATTGATCGTCATCCATCTCACACGCAGGACTGTGGCATGTATTTCCAACCTGGAGCACATATCCAAAGTAACCCCAGTTGTCAATAGGCCTATATCTGGCACACTTGTTGAGATGCTTCCTGCTTCCTATCTCTGTCCAAGCAGCGGGAGGGAAAAAAAACTCCACGTGGCTAGCCATTTCATTTCTATTATCATGTGTGTGATCAATCTCCCCCGCGTTGAACGGGCGGTGCGGTGGAGGCAATCATTCAACATTTGTGGCAGGTATGTGGTATTGACCGAGGGAAGATGAGCCGCGGGTATGCACGGATGTGTGTCTCTGTATGTGTGTGAGAGAGGGGGAGAGAGAGAGGGGGAGAAGAGAGCTTGAATTTAAGCTTTCAGTTTCCTGAATTTCTTTTAGATAGATTTTTTAACTTAATTTTGAGCCTTTACATTCCAAGCTGTTATTACTGACAAGTGGTGTATAGTGGATCTGATGGCACTTCTATATTAATAGTAATGCAATTATTTATTACTTTAAAAGGTCCAGTGTGTAATGTGTTTAGTTGTTCATTATCAAAATCTGTGTTGCCCGTTGACAAACTTGTCCTTTTTCATGAATATTTACCCCCACCATCAATCCTAACTATTCCTTTTGGCTTGAAATTTTACATTTGCATTTGCATGAATTGGGGTAGACGCTCCCAAATTCCTACACATTGGACCTGACATTCAGTAGTTTTCATTTGTAAAAAACTGACATAGTGAAAAGGGTCGCAAGTGCTGTGCCCCTTCTCTCCCTCAAGGTTCTTGCTGACAGCTTCCTGCCATATTTAACATCCTTTAATATCAATTACAGAGTCAAATGGCTTGCCATAATTGAATTTTTGCTGTGCGCTGACGTCCCGTTAGGAATCACTGTCTTCTCCAATTAAGAGGAGCCTTATTATTGGCAAAATTGCAAGTAGCCCCATTAATGTGGGGGGAACATTCTATCCTTTAACTGACGTATTAATGTTGACATCCTCCCGGAGTTGTGCGTTGCGATGGGTGTGAAGACTGTAAATTTAAACGACTGTCAGGATGTCCTTGATTCTTCCTCCTGCAAGAGCAGAAATTCTATGAAGAGAGGAAAAAATATATGTTGAGGACCTACTGTAGCCACAGTAGATAAATACACAGGGAGAGACGGATGATCAGCAGCTGCTCTCTAATGGGAACCAAGGTCTTGTTGCGGTGGCTTGTTTTATTTACAGCTACTCTTCATCAGAGTGACACAGCGGGCCCTCGGACTATCCTTAATAGAAACTAGAAGAAGGGAAAGGATTCTGCAATCCATTTCAAAATGGGAACCCATGTCAGAGACCGGCTTTTTACATGTGCATGAATAACAGAATGATGCACTGTGAGTGTTATGGGTAATGTATTGCTGGGATTTCTGGGAGACTGTGGAAAGGTAAGCATCATTTGTCTGGGCACTCATCAATGTCTGTTGAATAAATGGGGACTAATGACTGTACAGCAGAGGGGAGGAGAGAGGCTAAATTTGTCTCAATCAATGTCAAGGAATATGATTGTGAATCTACAACTGTCATCAGTGTTCACTAGGGGGACATGTGTTAACAGTTTTGATAAGGGGTGAGTTTGAGTGATTAAAAAAGAGAAATGTTTCCTGCACTACAGCAAGTAAACTACAATTGTTGAGGCAACCTATTGGTGACCCAAAAGGCTGAAAAGCTGCTTGTTTTTAAAAATGACAAGCGAGGGGCGCCTGGGTAGCTTGCCTGGTAGAGTGTGCGCCCCATGTATAGAGGCTCAGTCCTTGCTGCAGCAGCGGAAGGTTCAATTCCGACCTGCGGTCCTTTGCTTCATTTCAAATAAAAGCCTAAAATGCAACAACAAAAAAAAGAATCTTAAAAAAAAAAAAGAAATTGTTTGTAGGGATTGTTCAGAATAGATGGAGCTGTTGTCCCTGCAGGGTTCACAGGGGTAAATGGTTGGTGGCTGACAGTAACGCTGTCCCTGGTTTGCCTTATTAGAAATCAACCATGCACAATAAAAAGCCTATTTTAGGTTGTTTCCCTTACTTTGTTAATTTGGGACATAAAACACAATCTTTCAGTTTTCTTTACAAATCAGATGAACTGCACAATAAATCAAGCATGGACTCAGAGGAAATTTACTGAATATGAGTCACGTTTTAGCCAAAAAAGAAAGCCAGTTCACTCAAGAGCTTAAATGTTGGCCTTGAGGTCCTTGTGACAAAAAAAGACCAGGTCCAATCCTCAAAATAGCAGGTATGTCATCAACTGGCATGCTGTAAAACTGCTCTAATAATCCCTGGGGACAACAACAATGCTCATGAAATCAATAAGACACACACACACTATTATAGTATTTAGGAAATGGTCTGTTTAGTTGCTTTTGCAATGCTGTTTTATTCTATTTTGTATTCAGGTCTGCCAAAAGTCATCCTCAGTACCCTCCGAAGCTCCTTCTCACTCCGATTGTAATCCATGTTCAGAGGTGAGAAAAAGAATAAATGCATGGTTATTACTTTAGAGAGTCAAAAGTGAGACCTTACATGAACTCTCGAGTTTCTATTGCATATCAAACAAAACGCGGCTGTGTGGCATACAGAAGGAGGATTCCGCTCTTTTCGGCAAACTGCCAAGTAAAAAAACGGACACTTTTAGGGTTTTCTCACACAACTCTACAAAACGTCTATTGTATAGTATGGCACAAGTGGCCAACAAGGGAGTTGATTTTATGTTTAGGACAATACCAGCAACAGAGAACACTATCTTTGTTTTTTAATAACCAAGAATAGCAAATGCAACAGAAATAGACCAACAAAGCTAGACTTTGTCCATGGATCACTCAAATCCAGAAAGAGATATTACTCACTTTTGACAGATTTCCCTACAATTTCACAATTTTTGCCAAAAGGTGAGGCATGCTAACCTCCAAATGTAATTTTTCTAGCATTTAAATGTCAGCAGTTAGGCACTGAGTGATGACTGATGAGGTAAGTAAGGGTAAACAAAAGAGGTCAGCAGCCTGTGACCCTGCAATTTCATTAGTCAGTGCTACTTATTTCAATATGTAAAGTGTGAAGATACTGTATCATAAAATGATCAGATTAGTATGGTTTTATTTGTCCTTTTAAGAGGTTTTACTGACCACTTGTTCCTTTACAGCAACACCACATTCATTTAGGGGAGCATAGTAGTGTTGCTCTTCAGAAAGAAGCAAACCATTGTTAAGCGTCTTGCTGAAGGCCAATTTGACAATAGTTGCATCACTTGTTCACTTTTTCCAATGCAGATTCCCCCACTGGGAATGCGACAAGCCCACTACTCTAATCTTTAGACCTCTCCTATCACACCACATCTGTTAAACTGCGATGTGCATTCTGACCAGAAACAACTACGAACGCTGATTTACAAGCAACTTGGATTTCAAGTTCCCTGCAGTAAATAGAAAACCAAAATTAAAACTATGTACTGATCTTTGCGTTTATGGGTGCATTTTCACACATATTGCAATCATAGCATCACTCAAAACCAGATCAGATCTAGTGTTGGCATAATCTTAATCAAAGAGCAAGAAAAGGATTTCGACAATAAGAAGCTGACAACTAATTTCTACACAGACAATAGCCTCAATAAACCAGAATGCAATGCAGCCAAAAAAATGCTTCTTGATGAAAACATGTCATGGAGTTAAATATATCTCCTGGAATGAATTGTACATTATGGGTTGAACATCACTGACCGATAGTATACAACAATGTGAGAGCATCCAAGTGTGGGGTTTTACTTCAACATCTGACTTGATGTGCTGTATTAAGCAAAAATATACATAATTATTCTGTTCGCCCAACCATTCAGGCCATATCAGCATTCTAACAAAGAGGAACCACAGCAGAGGACAAATGGATATGTTCTTCTACTTATGCAGGCTGAGGATTAGTATGGCAGATATGCATCGTATGTTTTTGCGCTGTTCCATCCGGAGTACAAATGCAGAAAAAGCATTACTCAAAGATGGTGTTTTGAATTTAATCATCTACAGATAATAGCAGAGCATATGCAGCACTGTGCAGGGGTTTCAGGAGTTGATTGTGTGTGTTTGTATGTAAGTGTGAGCCCAGTGAAAGAGAAAGAAAGTGAGATAGTGGATTCATTGTTCCTGAGGGAGTCAATCAAGCCATTTAATTTCCTTTAATGGGCTGACACTTCCAGGTTTGATTGCCTACAGTGAATTTCCTTTAACGAAGGTACGGATGAAAAACACTACATGTTTACAGAGTTTGGAGCAGCTCAGTTTGTCTTATTGGAGATTAAATCAGTAATTTGTTTGATCAATTTCAACTGGATCTAATCCGAAAGATTAAGGGTCTGGCATTGAGTAATGAAAATGGCCCAACTCAAGGGGCGGCACCAAGCACGCATTTGAAAATCTCACTGCACGCAGTTGGACGTATCCAGAGCCCCATACGCTTAGCTACCAGCGGAGCTAACTGGTAGATTAAACTGTCGTCATCCGTTTAGCTAGCCTCTGGCCCGCCTATATCAGATACACCGATGTGATTGGTGCAGCTCGGCTACAAGGGCATAGTTAATGAGCATCATTACTCAATGCCAGAGTTACTCGCTGAGCAAATTCAAATTGTGCTCTACTCTGGATTTCCAGGGTACTGGATCTCCATATTTTACTGAAAACATTGTAGATAAAAAGCAAGAGGCTTTTAAGGCTTTTGATTTAAATGGAATTAATGTCAAAGTATTTGGCTAAGACAGGAAAAATACAAACATTACAAGTAAAATCTTTATAGCAATCTTAGCAAAAGCTAAAATTGTCACATATTGTTAGACCTTGTATAAACCGGCCCTTGTACGTAGTGCAGGAATCCAAACTGCAAGTGAGGTTTTAAAGGTGACTATGAGCCTGATGTCATCCAAACTGCAATAGAAATATGACCAAACAAAATGGAAAAGTTTTATCTCATTAACAAAGGAAGCCTAAACACTGAAAAACATTTCTTTGAAATATACCTGCTATGACACCAGGATATTCACCTTCCTGCTCCCGCTGTTCCTTTCCATTCCATAAAAATGAAAGCAATGCAATTCCAAACTGGCTTTCATTGCCCAGAATCCCTTTTACAATTGTGCTCTAACTTGCAACCAGCATGGCTTCTAATAAAGCCGTACAAGCTAAAAGAGAAGGAACAAAGGATGGAGGTCTGGCTCGGATGGGGTGTTCATTTATCAGTGGACACATTTCAAATCCTTGCCCCAGGCAATGGCTCGTGAAGCATCCGATGAGAAAGCCCGTAGGGACCATTGCTGGAAAAGCAGAAAACCCTTTGATGAGCCTTGGGCCATTCCTGCACCTGTGTCTAATATGCATGGGTAAAAAACCCAGACGCAAGCAGCCTCTGGATAGAAAAAAAATAACAGACTGCAAAAGACTTCCTTTATTTTTCATGTTAGCCAATGTGGATTGTTCCCCTACCTTGTATGTATCCTTTTGTAGAAAGTAATTAGGGCCAGAGCGGCGACAGCGGCAAAGGTCCTATTGAAACTGAAGGAATTATTCGTTTTTTTCCACGCAATGAATCGCCTTTTTGGGGACCTTATCATACTCAAAAACTCACCAAACTTTGTACATGCAGGGTTTCGTAGATAGGCGCGAAGGAAATTCAAAAAATCTCATTGGAGTAATACCCTAAACCCAACAGGAAATCGACCATTTTGAATTGAAAGTTCGAAATTAGCGTAGAGTAGAGTTTTTGGTCATTTTCACATGTCGTACTTTAACCAACTCCTCCTAGAGATTTCATCCAATCGACTTCAAATTTGGTCTGTGAAGGATGAAAAGTTATTAAAAGAAAAACTTTTTGTCATAGGGCATGGCCGTGGTGGGGTGGCCATTTTGTGTGTTTCGCCAACGAAAACAGGAAGTGGGTGTAACTCAAGTGTACATTGCCCAATCAGCTCAAAAGATTTCAGGATTTATAAGAGTCCAACCCTGAGGACATGTAGAGACGGATATTTACTCAAAGTCATAGTGCCCCCTAGTGGCTATAAGAAGTAGACCTATAAGTCGAGGTGCTATACTTTACCGAACTCTATATTTAAAAAAACAAACAAAGCCAAAACCAGAACGTAATTAAATCCAGTCTGCACTGTTCAAAATCTGACTTGAGCTACAGATAATGATGACCAAACAGACTTATTGGGAATCTTAAACATTGACAGGCGATCCGAGTATGTGCCTTATAACTGCACAAAGTTTAATGTGATCTGTCATTATTATGTTAAGAGATACGTCGCAAACCTTTCAAGAATAAACAAGTCTGTGTTCTTATTATCTTCTACAACAAATAAGAAAACAAGACTACATCATACAATTGATCTGCAAAGATCAACGACGAAATATTCCATCATCACTCACAGAACCTCCAATTGTGGACTTAAAAATCAAGCTGTTAAAAGACAGAACAGCTCTGTTTTTCATCATGACTTGTTTGATCATGGTTGGAGTCTGCAAGTAAAACAGCACAAAGCCATGCAATCCCTCTGCTGTTGACTAAAACATGATGTGTGCTTTCAGGTAAAAAGAAGAGCCGTAACATCTTGGCATGTTTCAGGGATTCAAACCTGTACCGATTAATGTAGCTGAAGTTGTTAATATACTGTATGGAACACTAAGTAAAATAGACACTATGCAGCATTTTCACTTTAGTTTTTTTCCGGACAGTCTTAAAACAAAAGGAAGAGATTGTAGTTGTGGTAGAAAGACAAGACTTACCTGAGCCTCTCTTCGACACCACTTTCAGGGAATGGACCACAACGGCATGAAGCAGGATCAAAAGAGGAATGGGAGCTTTCATTTTTTACCAGTCCTACAAGGAAACAAAAACTTGATTTAATATTCCATACTGAGACAGCCTGTGAATACACTAAATCCATCCAAAACATAAAAAAGACATAATGATTTTTGGCAACAGAAGCTCGATCAAAGCTCACATATAAAAGAAACTGAAAGTTCTTTTTACACTTTTACAAGAGCCTAAAGGTCAGCTGTAAAAGATCTAAAACCCCTATGTGCAAATTTTGTTCGTTTGTCTGCCTCTGCTTTATTTATCCCATTGGCTCTTCAGGGATTTACTGTATAATCAGGGGTAGGCAGTTGATGATAGAAATGGTAAGAGGCATCTCTATCAAGACCTGGCTTTGCAGCTTTGTCAACCTTCTTCCACACTAATTCAACTTCTCTCCCAACTAACATGACATAATCAGGTCCCCAGATCAGGATATCTCTATGTTGACATCCAGCTTTCACAGAGTAAAGCAGAGAGTGTGGATATAACTGAAAATGGCGTAATATGCAGAGTTCTACCAACATTTTAGATGGTAATAATGATAATGGTGATGATAATGGGAATAACATGACACTTCACTTGATGTCAGTCAAAGACAGTATCACAGAAATGCCTGGTAATTTAGAAACAGTATCTCCAGTACATATCTCGGAATTAATATTACTTGAATGCTTCCACAAACCAGGTGACGGTAGTTCTAGCTATGAGCATTTATTAAGGAAAATAATAAGGCTGCAAGGTGAGAATCATGTGCTTTATTTGATAATAATGCAGACCTTCTAGCCAATCAGAGCAGGTGATACACTATGACAAAAAAGCTCATTGGAATCAAATTTATCCAATATAAAATAGGACTAGTCTAAAGTTCATTAAAGTTATAAGTCAGTGTTTAGTCAGATTTAGCCAGCAGCTAACATTATTCCTCAGAAATACACTTTATCTTTAGACCCCTCCATGTGACTGTATAATATTTTCTTTTTGTTTGGCTACTAATTCATCTCCTTGCTATAGGCAAAAGTGCCATCTCTGCTATGGATCGACAAGATGTCCATGTAGGCTACAAGAGCGCTTCCATTGGCATCAGTCGCAACAAAGATGCTTCACATAGATTTCACAAAGCTGCATCACAAAGCCTTTGAGGGGAATCCCTCAAAAGCCACACTAACTGTTGAGACCCTCACAGTGGCATGCAAAACTGGCCAGTAGCCAAACATGGCGACCTTGCCGTGTTCTCCTCGTCAAAGGCCTATTGTCATCAGCCCGTTGGTAGCTTTCTGCAACCGATGCCACCTCAGAAGAGCTAAACGTCACCACACAAACATCTTATCTTTTTAATTAGTTTTCCATGTTGGGCGCTAGTCTGCTACATTAGCACAAAAGCTGTGCCGTCTTTCTTTGGTTTCAAAACAGAGGAAACAACAGAATCACCAGCTCTGCTCAGTATTCCTCCATTTTACAGCAATATCCTGGACTACACTAAAGCAAGCACTTATTAACACTGAAAAAGTAACAATGTGCTGAAGGGTAATTAATTTTTTGTTGATACCAACTATACTAATGAGCAAATACAGTAAGTCATGTTCTGTTGGGTACACAGATCACACTATGCCTGCATGTGTGCAGTGACCAAAATTGTGGATTATGGGATTAAATATATTCACACATGAAAACATGACAGTGTTTTGCTTTAAGGTTGTGTGCAGCCGTTGAAAGAAAAATGGATCCAGAAGTGAGGTTTCTCAAAGCCATTTCAAAGGACACCGATCTTGCAGGCTTTGTTTTTATCCCACAAAGGTTAGTTATGTTATTTGCGTCTTTTTCATGGATAATGTAGAAGTATAGGGTATAGCGGTATATATTTTAATGTTAAAAATATATTTGAAATACCAGAATATTAAAAAATGGAACAAACTGTTAATATAAGTAAAGCAAAGCACTATATGCAACCAATATGCACAATTGCAGCTGCTCAGTGATTGTCAAAGTACAAAGCTAGTGCAAATAAAATAGATGAGTGAGACATATCGCTATATACTGTACATTTTGTGGCATATTAGATACTGGTTACGCAAAAGGAAAAGAGTAATGCTACATCATCTATATACTAAACAGTAAAACTATTACCCTGAAACAGATCCCAGTGTTAACTTATGATTTAAAAAGAGGAACTACCTGTAATCATCCAGATAGTTCAATACAGGCCTGCAACTCATGATTATTTTCATTATCGATTAATCTGTAGATTCTTTTCTAAATTGATCAAAGAATAATTTGGTCTATAAAATATCAGAGAAAATGCCCAAGCCCAAGATAATGTCTTCAAATGTCTTGTTTTGCCTGACCAACAATCCGAAACCCAAATATATTCAGTTTAGTACCACAAAAGACAAAATAAAATCCTCACAATGGATATGCTGGCACAAGGATATGTTCTGTTTTTTTTTTTTTTATTGACAAATGACTTAATTAACTAAATAGCTGCTGATTAATTTTCTGTCAATCGACGGATTGCTTCAGCTCTGGTTCAATATTATTGAATGCCAGTTGTGGAACATGTAGAGCAGAGGTACGTGAGATGAGTGACATTTGAGCCTTCCTTGGTGGTGGTGTGGGGGAGTTAAAGCAAGGAGACTTACAGCCTGAGGGAAGAAGCTGCCTTGTAGTCAGCAGATCCCTCTGCATCTCCTGCTAGAAAAGCAACAGGATGAATGGATTTAGGCTGGACTATATGATGTAGCCTATATGATTTCCTGGATATATGATTTCCTGAACTGTTCTATGGGATCTGTGCACACATTTTTGAGTTGTAAGAGCTGAGTGGAGATGACATCCTGCTTATCTACTTGCACCAAGTGCAATCCAGTTTGGGATCTTTGACTTGCTGCACATCTAGCTTCTCAAAGCACTTCATAAATATGGGGGTGAATGCCACAGCTGGGTAACTGTCGAGGCATGACACTGCAGAAGTCTCAGGTAGAAGGACAATGATTGGTATATTGTAGCAGGTGACGCTCTCCAGAAAGAGAGAGGTGTCCCAATATGTCGGTGAAGACAACAGCTAAATGTTGGGCTCATGTTCTTAGTACACGGCAAGCTTCACATTCACCCTCAGCGGGGTCTTTCTCATGTCCGCTGTATACACAAGTGCCAGGTCCTCTGAGGAAAGGTCTTTAACGGCTGGCTCTGTTGAGGAGATCAAAGTGAGCATAAGAGGTGTTGAGCTAATCTGGCAGCCATGCACGTATTGATGCAGGCATTCTCGCTTTTGCAATACATGATGACCCGCCATATGTCTATATACGGTTATTATTTGCCTTGAGGTGCCTTTACCACCCGCTTAATTCTTTCACTTTGTGTCCATGATGGCGGTTTTCAGTCTTGCGTCTGTGATGGTATACACTTCCACCAACTCAACTGGAAGCAGCTTTGTCTGGCTCTGGATAAGGTCCTCACCCCAATTGCTTTATTGTCACTGTCATCACAGCATGACCAGCTGATTTATGATTAAACTGTTAATGCACATTCCCCTTTGTTGGTATGGTTCTCTTGGTTGCTACCGTCAGTCCCTACGCTGCTGCTACAGTTCTATCAGTCAGTATTTTAACAGTTTTTTAATGATGAATTGAGTCTCTTCATCAGCTGGGATCGGCTGGCAAGAAAAGAAAGGGAAAGTGTTTGGATTGTTCAAGATGGAGGCTGAGAAAGCTTGTAGCCATCAGGAATGATTGAAAAAAACATAGCAGGGATTTAATTCTGCTTCTGTACAGCTAGATGTCTGCAGTGTTTCCCCAAATACACTAAATGTTATGGTTAAGTTTGACTACGTGCTTTATCTTTGATTCCCTGCTTCTGATGCCGATGGAATGTATTTAAGAAGATGGCCACCTGTTTGAAGAATTGAGCCACTCAATGGTTTATCAAGGTCAAACACTCCATTTGTTATCAGTATTCATGAAAAGGGTGTCAATGTATTATTGTCGCTATCGTCTTACTTCTTGGCACATGGTTATTAGCCAGTGAGAAGTGAAAAATTCAGTGCAGCTGTCTAACTGTCAAAGATAAGATCAGGAACACAATAGAGCAGAAAAAAGCAAGAAGAGTTATCACCCTTCAACAAATGAACGGATACTAGATATCCAAAAAAAATATGAAATCTCAGAAACAAATTTCCGCCTTTTAAAATCCCACAATGAAAGCATATCCTGTCAAGCATCTCATAGTGCGCCATTCTTTAAAGAAAAGCTCATCCAAAAAGGTGCTGTCACCTGCCTCTCATTCTTTGATTGTTTTTCCTGAGGAATCCCCTCCCTGACAGTGGAGGACAGTTTCCTCCTCAGCGGATTCATCCAAAATTCAATTACTTTCAAGGAGGGTTCAGCAAGAGAAATGGGGCACTCTCTCAACACTCTCAGGGCCAGTAGTTGGCCCAGGGGAATGCATCTCTGTCTCACATTTGCACACAAACAATTTCAGCAATCGACGACTGAGACTTTACTGCTTTACTAAAGCTCGCCAGGTGGATATCGAGATGATGATTTATACGGATCTCTCATTTCAAGTCTCTCTTGCTCACACATTTTCTCGGGCTGTTCACACTGAAGGCCCTTGTGCTCAATTCTGAACCACTGCTCATATCGGATGTTTCTGGATGACTTTGCAGGATGTTACCCATATCAGATACAAACAAGAACTGACAGCAAGAGCCAATAACAGACATCTGTATATGTGCCTACACTTCTCCTGCTTGTTTGGAAAACATTTCACTTCTGTGCTTTGGAATTTTGATTGAAGTGTAAAGCTTTGACATTTTGCTTCTTCTTCTTTTCTTCTTCCAGTGTTGAGTTTAGTCCTCCTGCATGCAAACACTGGCTGAGCCAGGCGCTCATGGGTGTTACAATTATGAAATTATTTCTTATTTTCTTGACAACAATGACTAGTACTGTCGTCAGAGTGCCAGAACAATTTCAATGATTGGATTTAATCGGTAATGATTGGATTAAACTTTAAATTCTTTTTTTTTTTTTTTTAGAGAGCAGTTTTCTTAGCTATGCCCCTATTTTTGACAAATTCTGATATGAGCTCTTAAATATAAGTAGCATTATGGCTCACATACCTTGATCCAGGCCCAGATTGGAACTGAAAAAAATAATTAGAAGTGCAATGCTTCATATCAGTTGCAGTATTTACACCAGCTCTATCTCGGTCATTATCCCCCATCCTCAACTGCCTCTCTCCATGTCACCCCTCTGCCCCTTTCCTCCTACCTCCAGTCGGGAAATTGATATGTACTCTGCTTGGTGAGTTATTAACATTTCTATTTGTGAGGAACACTTTTCAAGCCCTTACACCCTTGGCTGACGCACGCAAACACCCACACAAGTCTGAGCTCTCCTCACTGAATTATTCCATTTTGGATTATCTAATAACCCTGCAACCACAAGCCTCCATGTTCTTGACATACATGCATAGGAGAGAGAGAAGAGGTTGCTTCTCGAACACAATCGAC